>NC_137424.1:75098028-75698028 GCF_964374335.1 Astatotilapia calliptera
TAAAGTAAAACAGTATGTTGGATGTGCCATGCAATGCTCAATTACATGGGTGGGAACTAGTGTGTTAGCGCAGTTAGCTCGTTAACGTGTTGGCCGTCTAGCCCCATGCACGGGGCGATCGGCGGTAGCTCGTTAACGGAGATTTGCCGTGTTGTGGCGTTAAGGTCATTTCAACGAGATTAACCTGAAAGCACTAGTGGGAACACAACGAATATGACTGCACATTTACATCATCCTAGTGCAAAGACAAAAACAACAAGCATGTTACTAACTTTAGCCGAGTCATTTAGACAGCTGTTAGCACATGATTCTCCTTATGCTGCTGAGAATATAGCCCAGAAGAAGCGGATAGTATAGCTTTTGTTTTGGAAAGAGACATTTCTCTGTAATAAACTCTCTTTTCCAAAGATGAGTGATTCCTCAATCAGATACAGGGCTTGCAATATCGCTAGCCCGACGTCCTGGAGCTAGCGATTTTTTCAGTCGGGCTACCAAAATCTATCTCTGCCCTGCCCGTCGGGCTATTGTAGGAAGGAAAAATATATGTCAATGCTTTTGCATTCTTTCAGAAATGTAGCTGGGTAATTATGTCATTGGCATCGGTGAGCCACTGTCAATATGTGACATATTGAAATCGCGTTTGAATTTGCGCTTGTTTTTTTTGCTTTCACTTTGCAATCGTGCGAACTGTGTATAGAGAGCGACAGCACTGATCTGTGAGTGATGATAATTTGTGCACCAATTCCTCTGACATCGTCTTATTAATTGTTAGCTTACTATGCAAACATGACAAGTGAAATCTCCCGCAGCAAGCTTAAACATGTGAGAGGTTGATCGCGCAGAGAATCGCTGAGCTTATGTGAGTGCGTGTGTAAAAGCAGCAGGATTTATATTTGACTACGATGACCTGGTTGACTGAGAACCTTCACAGACAGATATATATTTTAGTTCTGCTGAGCCAAATAAGACAGGTCAGGGTGAAGAAGTGACAGCCAAAGAAAAGCTTACCACAAAACGGAGAAGTTATGACAAATCAGACTATAAGGCAAAAAGAAAGTGCAGCTTTATGGTTTCATGGACAAAAGAATTTCTGTGGCTGCAATATGACGAGCTAAATAACCAGGGCTGCACATAAGTGGTCCGCAGGTGCGCATTCGCTGTCAAAATAAAAAACACGCACAAGGGTTAGGGTTAAATTTAAAAACTGTACTTTTGAGTTAAAATATATATTTATAATTTTAATAAATGACAAATTAAAAAGGCATGAACATTTTTTTGTATCGACAAAATATCGAACCGTGACACCAAAGAACCGAACCGTGAATTTTGTGTATCGTTGCACCCCTTATATATATATATATATATATATATATATATATATATATATATATATATATATATATATATATATATATATATATATATATATATATATATATATATATATATATATGTGTATATATATATATGTGTATATATATATATATATATATATATATATATGTGTGTGTATATATATATATATATATATATATATATGTGTGTGTATATATATATATATATATATATATATATATATATATATATAAAATACACACACACACACTGGGTGAATGTGCAGTAGTAGCAGCAGCACATTATTGTCACATCACATGTGCAGGTACATTGGTACAGTACATGCGAGTGAAATTCTTGTGTGCGAGCTTCACAAGCAGCAGAGTTGTGCAAAAATACAATAACATATAAAACAAGCAAAATACAAGACTGGCTACATCTGAGACTAATAAATATATGTACAATATATAATAGTATATGCATTACTGGATGTGTATACTAAGTATGTTTTTCTACGTGTGTGTGTGTGTGTGTGTATACATATTTTACAAATTAAATAGAGTAAGCAATAAAGTTAAATATATAAAATATACAGAGGTTTGTAGTTGGATATTGTGCAAAACAGTGGCATTACTGTACAGTACGGAGTGCATAATGTTGAAGTTCCAGTAGTGAAGCTGAGGTGTCTATGACGTGTTCAGCAGTCTGATGGCCTGGTGGAAGAAGCTGTCTCTCAGTCTGCTGGTACGGGACCGGATGCTGCAGAACCTCCTTCCTGAGGGAAGTAGTCTGAACAGTTTACGGCTGCGGTGCCTGGAGTCCTTGATGATCCTCCCCTCCTTCCTCAGGCACCGCTTCCTGTAGATGTCCTGGAGGGAGGGAAGCTCACCTCCAATTATCCGTTCAGAGCACCGCACTACTCGCTGGAGAGCTTTGCGGTTGTAAGCGGTGCTGTTGCCATACCAGGTGGTGATGCATCCAGTGAGGATGCTCTCAATGGCACAGCGATAGAAGGTCCTGAGGATGCGGGGGCTCATGCCAAATCTTTTCAGTCTCCTGAGAAAGAAGAGGCGCTGCTGCGCCTTCTTCACTGTCTTGTTTGTGTGTACTGACCACGTAAGATCCTCAGCCAGATGTACACCAAGGAACTGGAAGCTGCTCACTCTCTCCACAGCAGCGCCGTTGATGGTGATGGGGGTGTGTACTTCTCTGCACCTCCGGAAGTCCACTATCAACTCCTTTGTCTTTGCGACGTTGAGGGTGAGATGGTTGTCTTGACACCAGTGGGTCAGGGCGCTGACCTCCTCCCTGTAGGCCGTCTCATCACCATTGGTGATAAGACCCACCACTGTAGTGTCATTCGCAAACTTCACAATAATGTTGGAGTTGTTAGTGGCTGTGCAGTCGTAGGTGTAGAGTGAGTACAGGAGAGGGCTCAGTACACACCCCTGTGGAGCACCAGTGTTCAGTGTGATGGGGGATGAGGTGATGCTGCCCAGCCTGACCACTTGGCGTCTGTCAGACAGGAAGCTAAGGATCCAGCTGCAGAGGGAGCTGCTCAGTCCTAGATCCTGCAGTTTCCTGTCCAGCTTCGAGGGAACGATGGTATTGAATGCTGAGCTGTAATCTACAAACAGCATTCTCACATACGTGTCGTCAAAGGAGCTTGCAAAGAAAAGCGTCTGGACTTCTTTAAGTTGCTTGAAGACGTTTCACCTCTCATCCGAGAAGCTTCTTCAGTTCTAAGGTCAAATGGTGGAGAGTCCCAGATATAAACCTAGTGGGAGTGACCCCCCACAGAGGGACAAAAGGACCCCCTGATGATCCTCTAATCGCCTGAGCCAAGGTGGGAAACTGGGCGTGGGTCCCAATCAGCCAGAGTTTCGGGTGTGTTCATTGTGAAACCTGGCCCCACCTTATCATGCGAATTCCTGAGGTCAGATGGCCCAGGATGTGAGTTGGCGTTAAGGCGTCTGGGAAGGGATCTCAAAACTGGATTATAGATGGCAGAGAGTTGGTGTCGTAAACCCCCGCCTCTGTTCAAAGATGGTCGCTCACAGTGGACATAGATGGCTTCTTTCACTCCTCTTTCAAACCATCTGTCCTCTGTCCAAAATGTGAACATTGGCATCCTCGAAAGAGTGTCCTTTATCCTTAAGATGCAGATGGACTGCTGAGTCTTGTCCTGTGGAGGTGGCTCTTCTGTGTTGTGCCATGCGCTTGTGAAGTGGCTGTTTGGTCTCTCCAATGTAGAGGTCTGAGCATTCCTCGCTGCACTGTACAGCATACACCACATTGTTAAGTTTGTGTTTTGGCGTTTTGTCTTTCGGGTGAACCAGTTTCTGTCTGAGCGTGTTGCTGGGTCTGAAATACACTGGGATGTCATGCTTGGAGAAAACTCTCCTGAGTTTCTCTGATACACCGGCTACATAGGGGATGACAATGTTGTTGCGTCTGTCCTTCTTATCCTCCCTCGCTGGTGTCTGGTCTTCTTTTCTGTGCCTCTTTGCTGACTTTAAGAACGCCCATTTAGGATAGCCGCACGTTTTGAGTGCTTCCTTTACATGTGTGTGTTCCTTCTTTTTCCCTTCAGGCTTAGAGGGAACACGTTCTGCCCGGTGGTGTTGGGTCCTGATTAGGGCTGGGCGATATGACCCAAAATTCATATCTCGATATTTTTTAGCTGGATGGCGATATAAGATATATATCTCGATTTTTTTTTTTAAAGCCATAAGTTAAGAACAAAAAGAGAGTTCTTAGTCACACTGTGTCCCAGATGTCACACGGGCACTTTTATTTACATACAGCGTAGATGTACATGAAGAAATTACTCAAAAATAAATTATCAGCATTTATTAAATAATCATGGTCCATAAATAAAAGAAAACAATGTTGTTTTTGTGCATAACAAAAAGCTCACAATTGTGCAGTCAAAATGTAAACTAATAGACGCTGAGCATAATAACAAAGAGACAGATTTCACAGCTGCACCACGTCTCTGAACAGGTGCCATTTGTGGTCCTTATACACACACAGTACGTATCACTCCGCGAGGCTCCTCCTCGGTACCCGTAATCCTCCGACAATCCATCAAGCGGTGCAGCTCCGTAGCTTAGCAAAGTCATATTAAAACATTTTTTGACAGATTGCTGAGCGCTGTGTACCACATAAATTCGGTTCGCGGTCATTAAGCACATCCAGAATTCATACATAAGGCGCACTGTCGATTTTTGAGAAAATGAAAGGATTTTAGGCCGTGCAGCCCCTCCTGGCTGCATGTCGTTAGCGCGGTTAGCACGCTAACCCGTTGACGCCATCCAGCCCCACGCACGGTAACTCGCTAACGGAGATTTTCCGCTTTCATCTTGTCATTGCCTGCAGGTGAAACTATGGGGGAGGCGGAGTTGTGTTCAGTGAAGGAGAGGCGAGGCCGAGTAACGTTGCGTAGAGACAAAAGTGGACGAAAGAGAGGCAAACCTGCGGCTCCACAAGTATAATCATAACGTAACATAGACTATATCGATATAAACGATATTGTCACATCTTATATCTCGTATGAAAATATATCGATATTTTTAAAAAACTCGATATATCGCCCAGCCCTAGTCCTGATTACTCCAAGTTTGTGTTCCAAAGGGTGATGGGAGTCAAAGAGGAGGTACTGGTCCGTGTGTGTGGGCTTCCGGTAAACTTCGATGTTGAGGTTGCCGTTCTCTTCAATGTGCACAGCGCAGCCCAGGAAAGGCAGACAGTTGTCCTTTGTGTCTTCCCTGGTGAACTTGATGTTTTTATCCACAGCGTTGATGTGCGCAGTGAAGGATTCCACTTCTTGTGTCTTGATTTTGACCCAGGTGTCGTCCACATATCTGTACCAGTGGCTGGGTACTCTTCCTTTGAAAGAGCCAAGAGCCTTTCTTTCCACTTCCTCCATGTAAAGGTTGGCTACAATAGGTGACACGGGGGAGCCCATGGCACAGCCATGTTTTTGTCTGTAAAAGCCTTCGTTGTACTTGAAATATGTAGTGGTGTGGCAGAGGTCTAACAGTGTGCAGATCTGATCGGGTGTGGAGCTGTCTTCTTGTAGTCGTTTTCTGACAGTCTCCACGGCCTCCGTGGTGGATATGCAAGTGAAGAGAGAGACTACATCAAAGGACACCATGGTTTCATCTGGATCCAGGGTAAGTTTCTGGACCTTGTCGGTGAAGTCGGTGGAGTTCTTGATGTGGTGGGGTGTTCCCCACGAGAGGAGCAAGGATGGTAGCAAGGTGTTTAGCAATGTTATAAGTGGCTGAGTTTATGCTACTGACTAGTAGGCACCATGTTAACTGTGACATGGCATGGATGACACATACCAAGATGGCGCCTGTGTGTTTGGCATGCCGTCTATCGCTCTCTTCTATTTGTTTTATTTTATTGTTTTTAGTCAATTTTGTGCAACATGTCAGCCCTGCATTGTTTTATGATCGCCAGACATTATTGGAAATAGGCTTATCTACCCAAGCTTTAGCTCGGTTTGGAAATGACAACCAAGGCTTTCTGCCTCCCGATTTGGAAGTAACACCACCTCACTGGCGCTCCTTACCATTGCCACTGGATGTGCGGAAGCGACGCAGGAGACGAGGTAACCGAAGAGGTCTCCTTGTCAAACTGAGACTCAGGATCTCTTGTTTTCCTCATGAGCTTCGCTCAATTTGTCGATCCTGCCCGCGACTCTTGGTGCGGTTGCGTGCTTTGGACCCGGTGGACTCCTGCTTGGTTCCTGTTGTGGGATCTCTCGAGAAGGGTTCTGCAAAACCCTCTCCTCTCCGACATCTGCGTTGGCGTGGAGTGGACCAAACAAACCTCCGACCTGTGAATCTGGTTGTTGCTGCCTCGGAAGCTCCCGAGCCAATTCCTCTCAGGTTGGGATTAATTAACGCCAGATCGGTGGCAAATAAGACATTCATTTTGAAGGAATTTTTCGCTTCCCATGCACTGGATTTTCTTTGCTTGACTGAAACTTGGATTCCACCCGGTGAGTTAAGTGCCTTTTCTGAATTACTGCCGGCTGGCTGTGCCTTTTTTAGTGTTCCGAGAGTTTCTGGTCGCGGAGGAGGGCTAGCTGTTGTTTTTAAGGCACATCTTGACTTTAAGCAGCTATCCCCATCAACACGCCACACCAGTTTTGAACTCTGTTTGTGTGAACTGGGCCACTCGTCTTCGCTGTTGTGTGCGATTGTTTATCGGCCCCCAAAATATAACAAGGAGTTTTTATCCGAGTTCTCAGAGTTTCTTGCTGACTGTGCATCACGGTATGACCAGATCCTTTTACTTGGTGATTTTAATATACACGTCTGCTGCCCGGGGAAGCCCCTGGCTAAGGACTTTCTGGACTTAGTGAACTCTTTTAACTTTGTTCAGTCTGTTAAAGGTGCCACTCAAGAACGTGGTCACACACTGGACTTGGTTTTATCACATGGTTTATCTGTCCAAAACGTACTTGTCGAGGATGCGGTGTTCTCTGACCATATGCCTATTTTATGTGATATTGTTCTTTTTAATCCTGTTCTTAAGCGTGCTGTACCTGCTCGATGTTATCGTGCTTTTGGCTCAGATACTGCCAAGCGGTTTTCCATATTGTTTGACCAATTTATTTCTTATCCTCCTGAGTTGTCCATCTCAGATGGATTAGTTTCTTGTTTGGATTCTGCTTGTAAATCTGTCCTCGACGCTGTCGCTCCTTTTATATTCAGACAATGCAAGCCAAAGGCTAGTCCTTGGCTAACTGATTTTACCAGAGCCGCTAGAAAAGAATGTAGAAGATGTGAAAGACTGTGGAAAAAAGATAGGCTGTGCGTCTCTATGGAAGCTCTTAAGACTAGCTGGAAAGTCTATCAGAGAGCAGTAAAGGCTGCCAAGCACTCCTATTTTTCTCAACTTATTGCTGCCAGCTCGCATAACCCTCGTGTTCTATATAACACTATAAATTCTGTACTTAATCCGGAAGGCTATATTCTTTTGCACTCTTCTGCGGTTATGTGCAATAAGTTTCTTAATTATTTTGTGGAAAAGGTTGCTAGTTTGAGACCTCCGACTCTACCTATTGCTGACCCAGCCATGCATGGTTCTTGCTCAAGTCTGTTCTCTGCTTTTCTACCAATTGTTTTATCTGATTTAGAGAAACTTGTGTTGAATGCTAAACCGTGTGGCTCTCCAAATGACGTTGTTCCTCCCCATTTTCTTAAAAAGGTATTTCCTATCATCGGACCACATATTCTGAACATTATTAATACTAGTCTTTTGTCTGGTCAAGTACCTAGGGAATTTAAGCATGCAGTCATACATCCTTTACTTAAGAAACCAGGCTTAGACAGTTCAGTCATATCAAATTTTAGACCCATCTCTAAGCTTCCCTTTCTTAGTAAGATTCTGGAAAGGATTGTTTATACTCAGTTGATGGACTACTTGAATGACTCTAAATTGTCAGAAATCTTTCAGTCCGGCTTTAAGCCATTCCACAGCACGGAGACAGCCCTCGTAAAAGTTATGAATGACATCCTGATAGCGACAGACCGTGGTAAATATGCAGTGCTGGTCTTGTTGGACATGACAGCTGCATTTGACACTGTGGATCACGATTTGCTGATCTCCCGCTTACAGCACTGTGTGGGAATTACTGGTTCGGCACTTTTGTGGTTAAAGTCCTATCTTTTAAATGGGACATTTTGTGTTAAGTTGGGGTCGGCTTCATCCTCTGTGGCCCCTCTGCTTTGGGGTGTTCCACAGGGATCTATTCTTGGGCCGTTATTGTTTTCATTGTACCTCTTGCCTCTTGGCGCGATTTTCCGAAAGCATAAAGTGCCATTCCATCTATACGCAGATGACTGCCAGCTCTACTTACCTTTTAGTCATTCTGATAGTCTCCCAACTGGACCTCTGCTTGACTGCCTTACTGATGTCAAAGCATGGATGGCAAAAAACTTTTTAAATTTTAATGATCGGAAGACAGAAGCAATTTTATTTGGCCCAAATCGCTCTTCTCATACTCTGGATGTTGATCTTGCAGCTTTGACTTCCCAACTAAAGAGTTCGATCACAAATCTCGGAGTTAAAATTGATTCTGCACTCACCTTTGATGACCATGTAAACGGGGTGGTAAAATCAGCATTTTATCACCTCAGACGTTTATCCAAAGGTTAAGCCCTTTCTTTCCAAGCGTGACTTGGAAAGCGTTATTCATGCCTTTATTACCTCACGTTTAGATTATTGTAATTCTCTTTTAACAGGGGTTGGGCAGGGCACTTTGTCACGCCTGCAATTAGTGCAAAATGCTGCGGCGCGATTTTTAACTGGTAGAAGAAAATTTGATCACATCACTCCGATTTTGGCCTCTTTACACTGGCTTCCAATTGAATTCAGGATCCGTTTTAAAGTCCTTTTATTGGCTTTTAAATCTCTAAATGGTCTGGCACCTGTTTATTTGTCTGATTTGTTGAAGCCCCACGTCCCCACTCGTTCCCTTCGGTCAGCTGAGCAGTTGCTGCTTTCGGTCCCAAAGTCACGGCTGAAACTTAGAGGAGACCGAGCGTTCTCTGTTGCCGCGCCGATGCTTTGGAATAACCTTCCTCTCCATATTAGACAGGCTACATCAAGTGCCAGTTTTTAAGTCTTTATTAAAAACCTATTTTTATTCCCTGGCTTTTAACTCTGTGGGTAACTGACATTTTTATTTTATTTTATTTTATTTTTTTATTGTTTTTTAACTTTATTGCTATGTCTGGTTTTATTACTATGTGCATATTAGTATTGTACAGCACTTTGGTCTACCAGGTGTGTTTTTAAAGTGCTATATAAATAAATAAATGATGATGATGACTATGGGTCTGAGTGGGACAGCTTCCTTGTGGATCTTAGGAAGTCCATAGATGCAGGGTATGGCATCCCCTGGGTAAAGGCGGTGATATGTAAGGCGGTCAATAATTTTGTCCTTTTCAAAGTCTTGAAGGCAAGCTATAACTTTCTTTTTGTAGCTGCTTGTGGGGTCTCGCTTTAGGGCTTCGTAGGTATTGTTGTCACTGAGGAGAGTAGTGATCTTTGTATGGTAATCTGTAGGGTTTAGGACCACGGTGCATCTTCCCTTATCAGCTGGTAAAACAGTGATGTTGTGGTCTTTGCTCAGGGAAGCGACGGCCTTCTTTTCCTGTATTGTGAGGTTGGATGGAGGGACTTTGGCACTGGAGAGCGTGGCTGAGACTTTCATCCTGATTTGCTCTGCTTCTGTCTGTGATAATTTATTAATCCGTATGGCAGATTCTGTGGCTGTGATGAGGTTCACTATGGGCAACTGTTGTGGAGAAATGGCAAAATTGAGTCCTTTGGCTAATACTCTCTTTTGAGTTTCAGTGAGAATCCTGTCTGAAAAGTTCTTAACCCATTTCTCCTGACTGGCATCAGGTGTGTTTTCTTCTCTGGGTTGTGTAGGTTCAGGATGAGGAGTGTGTGTTTTTGAAAGCAAGGTGTGAAATTTCCTGCGTTGTCTTTCTTTTCCTTTAGAGTGTTGGGCCCGCTGAGGTGGGGCCAGGTTTCACAATGAACACACCCAAAACTCTGGCTGATTGGGACCCACGCCCAGTTTCCCACCTTGGCTCAGGCGATTAGAGGATCATCAGGGGGTCCTTTTGTCCCTCTGTGGGGGTCACTCCCACTAGGTTTATATCTGGGACTCTCCACCATTTGACCTTAGAACTGAAGAAGCTTCTCGGATGAGAGGTGAAACGTCTTCAAGCAACTTAAAGAAGTCCAGACGCTTTTCTTTGCAAGCTCCTTTGACTACGATGACCTGGATGACTGAGAACCTTCACAGACTCACATACGTGTCTCTCTTCTCCAGGTGTGACAGGGCAGTATGTAGTGTCAGGGCTATGGCATCACCGGTGGACCTGTTGTGGCGGTATGCGAATTGTAGAGGGTCCAGTTACAAGTAACGCGTTACTGCCCATCTCTGCTCGCGAGTAAAGACAACTGCAGTGTTTGTGTTTTCTAACTCAGGTGTCTCAGCTGAAGAACTGTGGTGCTGGTGAGTCCATTTCACCTGCAACAGCATTACAGACCAGCCACACTAATAAAGCAATTTCTTTTTAATTATACACTTTGTCCTTATTATGTCCTGGGTTTTCACTAGTGGTGCAACGGATCAAAAATCTCACTGTTCAGATCCGATCACGGTTTTAAGTCATGGATCGGATCAATTTTCGGATCAGCAAAAAAAGAAAAAAACGACAAATCTGACTCACCATTTACTTATTTAGGTATTTATTTGCCTATTAAAAAGCATTCAACTCAAGACTCATTCCACGCACTTATATAAAAACAAATTAAGGTGCAATATAGGGAAGTACAGGGCTTTATGTCTACTACTCTGCTGTGATATAATGAGCGGTCACGTAGCGTTCCGTTGCCCTGGCGGTCCACCCATTTGTAGTTTGGGCAACAGAAGAAGCCTGGGACAGTTCAGCCTTAATGTTAAACTTGTGCTCTTACATGCTTGGAACAATTTTATCACTGAAGTGGATGCGCAATGGGATATCATAGCGTGGCTCAAGCACGTTCATCTTAGTTTAAACCCCTTGTTTTGCAGAATGGATTACGGCCTCATGTCTGCAGCTAAACACCCCAATATCTTTTGTAATAGCTTTAGCCCGGTCGAATTGGGCCGCAAAGGGCTGAAAAAATACCGCAAACTCCTCTGCTCCTCACTTGGACCACTAGCGCTGGCCATAACTACCACTTGACAGACTGACTACCATACACATACTTTTTTTTCGAATCTTCAGATCACGTGCATGCTGAACCGTGGAGTGAGCTCGGTTCGGGTTATGGATCAACCGTGATCCGTTGCACCACTAGTTTTCACTATTTAATAATAAAAAAAGGAAACATCACAAAAAACACTTAAGGTCATGAAAATTAATTGAGATTTAGCAATTAAATGGCGCATCCACCTTATTTATTGAAAAGTATTGGTATCAATATTTGCAATACTGGCCTGTATTTACTTGGTATCGGGTCTATACCAAAATATGCAGTATCACACACCACTAGATTCGAGTCAACTAGCACCCCCTCTGGCCAAGTGCCATAGCCTATAGCCAGATTAACTTGTGACACACATCTGCACCACGTCTGAATTAATTTTCATGCACAATCAGTGTTGGGGAGTAACGGAATACATGTGCCGCCATTACGTATTTAAAATACAAAATATGAGTAACTGTATTCTGTTACAGTTACCGTTTAAAAAGGTGGTATTCAGAATACAGTTACTTTGTTGAAATAAATGGATTACACTGCGGTACTTTCCTGTTTCATATTGTGGCGGGTCAGGACTGTTTGGGTTTTGTTTGACAGCTGTTCTGTTGTTCCAGGCTGCAGCGTTACGGTTGCCATGGTTACAGGGCGACGCTCTTTCTCTCTGCGACTGTGTGCTTCCTGGGTGAGAGAGCGCCTTTTCGTTGTTGTTGTTGTGCTAAGCTAACAGGCAGAATGCTACAGGTATAGCTCTAAAGAATGTAGCATCATGGGCAGTGTAGTCCGTGCTGCAGGGAGAATGGACTGCCATACACGTTATGGGTCTGTGAGCGCGAGGAGGGAGAAAAAGGGGAGTGGAAAGGTACGAGTTGTCATCGAGCAAAAACGGGAGCTGGAAGCATGTAAATATAATAATAACCACTGCAGCCAAGAAGAGTGCCTGACGAGCCCAGTTGTAAGTAAGCTATTAAGACTCGACTGTACTAGGGCTGGGCGATATATCGAGTTTTTAAAAAATATCGATATATTTTCATACAAGATATAAGATGTGACAATATCGTTTATATCGATGTAGTCTATGTTACGTTATAATTATACTTGTGGAGCCGCAGGTTTGCCTCTCTTTCGTCCACTTTTGTCTCTACGCAACGTTACTCGGCCTCGCCTCTCCTTCACTGAACACAACTCCGCCTCCCCCATAGCTTCACCTGCAGGCAATGACAAGATGAAAGCGGAAAATCTCCGTTAGCGAGTTACCGTGCGTGGGGCTGGACGGCGTCAACGGGTTAGCGAGCTAACCGCGCTAACGACATGCAGCCAGGAAAGGCTGCATGTCGTTAGGCCTAAAATCCTTTCATTTTCTCAAAAATCGACAGTGCGCCTTATGAATGAATTCTGGTTGTGCTTACTGACCGTGAACCGATTTTATGTGGTACACAGCGCTCAGCAATCTGTCAAAAAATGTTTTAATATGACTTTGCTAAGCTACGGAGCTGCACCGCTTGATGGATTGTCAGAGGATTACAGCTACCGAGGAGGAGCCTCGCGGAGTGATATGTACTGTGTGTGTATAAGGACCACAAATGGCACCTGTTCAGAGACGTGGTGCAGCTTTGAAATCTGTCTCTTTGTTATTATGCTCAGCGTCTATTAGTTTACATTTTGACTGCACAATTGTGAGCTTTTTGTTATGCACAAAAACAACATTGTTTTCTTTTATTTATGGACCATGATTATTTAATAAATGCTGATAATTTATTTTTGAGTAATTTCTTCATGTACATCTACGCTGTATGTAAATAAAAGTGCCCGTGTGACATCTGGGACACAGTGTGACTAAGAACTCTCTTTTTGTTCTTAACTTATGGCTTTTAAAAAAAAAAATCGAGATGTATATCTTATATCGCCATCCAGCTAAAAAATATCGAGATATGAATTTTGGGTCATATCGCCCAGCCCTAGACTGTACACCGTGTTCGTGTTTTCCTCCGAAAACAATAAGTTCCGTTGGAGCAGCCTTTCAACGCCTCTCTCTGTCTCTCGCAAGAAAAGTTGACCCACACAACAAAGTAAAGCTATTTTTCGGCTACGAGCCGACAGGGACCTCGCCGTATTAGTCAGAGGTCCCTTTACTACAGTTCGGAGCCGCAGACCTTCAGTAATAGTAATAAATCACACAGCAATAGTACATTCACGTTGTTGTAAAAAGCATGATAATATATTAAGTAATCCAAAGTATTCAGAATACGTTACTGTCATTGAGTAAGGTAACGGAATACGTTACAGAATACATTTTGGAGCATGTATTCTGTATTCTGTAATGGAATACATTTTAAAAGTAACCTTCCCAACACTGTGCACAATACATTTGTAACTTTCTATTGTGTCTGTTTGTGCGTCTTGCAAATAAACCTTTGAACTGAATGAAATTATATCATGTATTCATTTTTTGCCTACATCAGTAAAAAATGCCAAATTATATACACAAAGTTATAGAAATCACCACTCCAAATGTTCATCATGATTTTAATATTTTTGTTTTCTTTAACCCTTTAAAGCCGATCGGAGCGGGCACGCTCCATTTTGTGTAACTATATTTAAATCCCTGTAGAACTGCAACCACGTAAGCTAGCGCAATAATCTTTTTTTCCATATGAAACTGGAGGAGTTGTACTTACATCTTAAGCCATCAGCTTGTCCTAGGTCACGGTTTACTTCCACATATAGCTTTGCAAAAATTGCATAAATACCACTTGCAGCAACAAAAACACAATATTCCAGAAACACACTTTGCCGATCATTAAGAACGCTGATCATTTTATTACGGATGAAAGACTTTATATAGTTTTTCAACTCTCAGTGATGCCACAGTGATCGTGTGATTCATGGACCTGCAGCGGAGTTTGAACCCGGCTAGTGACGTCAGACTTAAAGACCGGATAAAGAGTGATATGAACATATCTATAACTTACCGGAATGAAAATGTCTGGAGCACACCAACAGATATTTGGAGATGGAAGAGAACTGGATATTAGCTCGTCTCACACCTGCTATCCAGACTAGACGCCTTTTGGTAACATCCGATACATGAGCTGCCTTATGTTGCGTCCAAGTGGGGAAAGAATGAAAAGATAAACCTTTTTTAACCTTATTCCCTTTCCGGCTGTGCGATCTAACATTACAACCGACCGCACAGCAACTACGAACCATACGGGTGTTATTCGCATGTTTTCAGTCCTCTTTCGCTTGCGCTTTGTTTGGCCCAGAAACATGGCACCTCAACCGAAAATCCTGGCCACGCCCCCTCTCGTGATGCATTTTGAGTGCGATTACGTCACCGCCACGCGACGACGGCTGTCCCAATCCAAAGTGTACTCCAAATGCGTACTCCAAATGCGTACTCCAAATGCGCCGTCGATTTCCCCAAATATCAAGCATGGTCCGGTGCACGCTTCGTGATCCCATATATCCCACAATTATGGGCTCAAATTGTGGTCATACATATTTTGTACTTGTTAATCAGTTTTGTACTTCTAAATCAGGATTTATATGTGTAAAGAATTTGTGTGTTTTTGACCCTATTTTTCTTCCTTTCATCTGATTGGCCAATGTCATGTCAATCACAAATTTTATATATATATATATATATATATATATATATATATATATATATATATATATATATATATATATATACACACACACACACACACACACACACACACACACACACACACACACACATACTCACTCTTTGTGTCCTAGCTGAGTAACAGGAGGAGAAGAGTCTGGTGGAGCAGCAGAGGAGCAGTTTCAGCCATTTGGACTCAGCTCAGCCACTACAGAGGAAACAATGTCTTCAACACAAAAGGTGAGAAAAATATCAGTTACTCTATTATTGAAATTGTTTGCACAGCTAGTTGGTTTTTAAAAACCTGTTAACAGCATCATTATCTTTTCCATCCTGGGCTCCTCCATACATTCACAATCTACATTCACAAACAAAAAACTCAGAGGTTATAAGATAATACAAAGATCATTTATGAGTAAAAGATTTTCTCAGCTGATCAATATTTCTTCAATATGTATTTTTCATTACAACTCTCATTGTAGCACAGAAGGTGGTGGTAACACACCAACAATGTATTTGTTTACATGTTTGATTCCACCAATGGAGGGAGTTTCAGTTTGTTCCACGACTGCATTTCACTCACTGCCTCTGTTTGTATCTCTGTCACTGCAGGACCAACATGGAGCAAGAAGTCAGCGCTCTCAGGAGGCTGACAAACCTCACAGAAGAAAAGGAGAGAAAACCTACAGCTGTGATGAGTGTGGAAAGTCTTTTACCCAGGCTGGGGGCTTAAAAACACACCAACTAGTCCACAGTGGATTTAAAGCTTACAGCTGTGACTTGTGTGGAAAGTCTTTTACCCAGGCTGGGGGCTTAAAAGCACACCAACTCATCCACAGTGGAGTTAAACCTTACAGCTGTGACTTGTGTGGAAAGTCTTTTACCCGGGCTGAAAACTTAAAAAGACACCAATTCGTCCACAGTGGATTTAAAGCACACAGCTGTGAGTTGTGTGGTAAAGCTTTTGCTCAAAATGAACATTTACAGAGGCATCTAGTTACCCACTCTGGAATTAAGGCGTACAGCTGCGACGTTTGTGGAAAAAGTTTCAGCGACAAGGAGTACCGAAATATTCACCTACGGATTCACACTGGAAATGATGTTTTCTACTGTGATCAGTGTGGGAAACTGTTTGCAACAGATTCACAGTTACAACGACACATGTTTAGCCACTCTGAGGAGAGACCTTATAAATGTGACCTGTGTGAGAAGACTTTTAAATCTCCACATTACCTGAAAAAACACCAACAGATCCACACCAGAAAGTAACTCTACAAGTGCAGTTACTGTGAGGAT
The DNA here is from genome assembly GCF_964374335.1 of Astatotilapia calliptera. Classification (NCBI taxonomy): domain Eukaryota; kingdom Metazoa; phylum Chordata; class Actinopteri; order Cichliformes; family Cichlidae; genus Astatotilapia; species Astatotilapia calliptera. The sequence goes on from NC_137424.1 coordinate 75,114,077, forward strand.
GTATTTAGTTTTTTATCTTGTAATTTTAACCTGATTGTTTGGAACAAGTCTGATCAGTAAACTTATGGAGTTATACTGAATGAACTGTTTGGAAAAATGAAGACTCATTTTCACTCAGTAAGCTGAGTGTTGTAATGTAAACAGTAAAATATAATTGGACGTTGGCAGAGATGCTCTTTATTTCAGGCGACGTTCAGGATAAAAATGTTGAAGGAATTCCCCGACTTACAATGTCTTTGTTTAGAAGCGGAGCAAAGCACATGGATCCATTTCTCAACCCTGTCGTCACTGTGGTGGTGAGAAAGAGTTTCTCTGTGATCTTTGTGGAAAAACTTCCAATCATCAACGGGACCTAAAACCACATCAACGTAGTCACACTGGAGACAAAATGAACTACTGCAAAGAATGTGGGAGAGGCTTCCACACACCAAGTACATTAAAAATACATGAACTCTTCCACAGTGGGGTCAAAAAGCACATCTGTGACCAGTGTGGGTCATCCTTCACCACTGCAGGAGGGACACCGTACAAGTGCAGACACTGTGACAAAAGCTTCTCACAATCAGGTCATCGTAACAAACATGAACGTACACACATGGAAGTGAACTTCAGCTGTGACCAGTGTGACAAAAGCTTCAGGAATCTCAGTTCATACTCCGAACACAAACGATCCCACGCTGTACATAAACTGTTTCACTGTTACCAATGTGCAAAAACCTTCACGTCATTATCAAACATCAGCCTGATCATGCAGGACTGAAATCACTGGATCACAATGAATCTGAAGAGAGAGAAAGATCCTCTTCTGGTTTCAGGGTCAGACTTAAAAACCTTGAGATCAGGCTCCACAGAGTTCAGATGGAATCTCCTGTAAAGAGTGTCAGCTGATGTTACACTTGGATCTGATGAGGTAGCTCTGATTTCTGGACCTGCAGTGAATAATCCTGAATGTTACATTTAGGAAGCTGCATGTATAGATATGCATATCAAGTTTATTATTTTTCCTTTTAGGGATTTTAATTCTCTAAAATGTTATCCCTGTTACATTTTATTCTTTGTTCCCTTAGGACACAGTAGTGTTTAGTAGTTGTATTTGTTACTGTATTATTAAAGTTATAGAAATATCTTTTTTTACCAAACTTTTACCATATCAATGTTGGGTCTGTGTTTCCACATGCCCCGCTAGTTTAGAGTCTAATTCCTCATGAAGAACGCAAGACATAACAGATCATCTTCATCCGGTTTTTTAACTCACTAATGAGGGAAGCTTTGGTCAAGAACCAGCTCTTGAAGCCTAAATCCTTCAAAGAGCAGCTGTCCTTGTAGCCTTTTTATTGGCATGACAGTTACAGTTTACACAATACAACACAACACAAGCACCTCCCACCGTAAAACCACCCCCAATGGTTCTAAGACAAGGCACTATTGACTATGTGCACAAGACAATGCTAACTTCCTGGTTTGAGACCGGATGTGGGGTTGTGCATTTCCGGTAGCTTTACTTTGTGGTCAATCGCTACTGCGAAGATATACTCCAAAATCATGTCCAAAACTCAAAAACGGAAAGATTGCGTTAAGTTAAGGTGGGAACACTCACCGCTGTTGTGTCATAAAAAATCTAATGATCAACTTTGACCTTTAAAGAGTTTAGATCGATCAGTTGTTTACATCACTCAACACAAGCAGAACTGCATCACTGCAGCAGAAGACACATCGTCCACATTCAGAAGCACATCTCTGTATAGTGACTGGTCTTATGATTTAAACAGGCAAATGTTCAGCATTCAAACTAAAGGTGAAGAGTAGTCAAGCCAGATGTTTTCCCCATTATGTCGATATCAGCTAGTCAAGTACACACCTTCACAGCATGTTAACAAACCATGAAAAAAGCCACACAAAAAATGAATGATTGCTGGTAAGAGTTTTTATACATTAATATTTACGAAGGGTATGTTGTGACTTACCTTCAAAATTACAGCGGTCCCTCGCTATAACGCGGTTCACCTTTCACCTCGCTGTTTCATGGATTTTTTAGTGCAAGTTTGCATGCTTATTTTTACGTCACATTGTGTCCTGCGTCCTGATCGCTGCAAACGATCTCCTCCGTGACGTTTCTCCTGTACAGTACAGAATCGCTGCATCGATGCTAGCAGTGTGACTCTGAAGTGCAGTGCTGTATGTCCACGATGTCCATGAAATGTTTTGCACCGTCAAAAAATAAATTTGGCTACTTGATTTCACCTATCGCTGGTTATTTTTAGAACATAACACCCGCGATAAACGAGGGACAGCTGAGAAATATAACATTTGAATCCATTTTCTCTTTTGCTCTGAGGCGTGGGGGAAAAATATCGACAAGTCGATGAACATCATTTACAGATATATTGGGTAAATGCCCAAGACATCTATAGAAATGTAAATCGCCATTTGCTTAACTTGTTTTGGACCGTAAACCAGGCGTGAAGAGGACACCGGAAACAAAGCTCCCCACAGGAGTTTCCGCACCGGAAGTAGCATATGCTAACGTGCACATAGTCAATTAGTGTGTATGTGTAAGCACCCATATGCATGTGCAAGAACGTGTGTGTGTGTGTGCATGTGAGAATGTGTGTCTCTCTTTGTGCGTGATATCCAACTGTTTCTAACAACAGTCTTAGTCATAAAATGGTAATCTCCCTCACACCCAATATATGGTTCAATTCCTGTATTGGTTCACCATGCATAACACAGTGAAGCCATACAAAGGGCAGGAGGCTTACCAAACAACAAACAGAATCTTCACATGGGATATGTCTACAATAAAACCTCCCCCAGCACACAGTGGCTGGAGAGGTGGTCAGAGACAAAGGAATGTCTTGAACCTATAGATTGAACTAAGACTCTCAAATTGAAGAACTACAATAACAACATTCAACAATTAGACTTAACAGTCAATTTCTTCCATTTGAACTTTCTTAGTTTTTCCAAAATTAACTTCTTTTTTTAATGTATTCATTTTAAAGAAGTGTTAAAAGTTAAAAACAACAGCACACATCAAGACCATTTTCAAGATCACAGGTGACTACTTTTAGTTGTTTCAAATTCTATTAAACCTCTATTTTTGGCTCCTCCTTTCACTTTAGTGTATTTACTGTATCCTTGAAGTCCACATGTTGTTTTTTAATGAATTCATTTTGATCCACATGTTCTGCAGCTGTTTTCCTGTTGATTTGAAGTTTGTATTATGAAATCCTGATAATGTTAAAGCGTTAGTTATATTTGATGAACTCTGTGTAAAGTTTGTCCTATTAAACAGTTTGGTGTGAAAAATAAAAAAATGGTCTCACAACAAGTAGTTTGAGCCATGATTTCAGATTCAAACTAGTTTAATAGTTTTCAGTGGTACATGTGGAGGTTTATCAGAGGAGGCGACTTGGCTGTTCTCCACTCACACAGAACAGGGTTCCTGCAGCTCGTTAAAAACTCAGAAATGATCTTCAAGGACCAAAAGGTCATAAAATGTTTGTTTTTTTTCTCAAAAAGGTGCTGTGGGCATAAAATTTTCAGAGGGTTTGTTTAAGATGCTTTGTAATTAACATCTCACACATTTCAATACAGTGGATGATCCTGCATTGCAGCAGTGGTTTGAAGATGTGTTCTCCCCTCTGCTCGTATGCACGACTCTCACGGAGCACCACTTTGAAACGCAGCCTGTCCGGCTATTGAGAGGGGCCGGTTTTCTTTAAAGTGCTTCCAGGTAATTACGAAGTGAGCGCAGGGTTTTGTGATGATTGTCACAAAGTGAACAAAGTCTCATGGTTTGATGCTTATCTCATGTCCCCGGTTGACCTGGACTGTATAAGCACTGCTTGGTTTTTTATTATGCTACATTTAACCAACGCCCACTGGCCGATTCCCTTGTGTGCAGAGTCCACAGACAAAAACGTCCTTCTCTACTCTGTATGGTTCGTATCAATTCGTCACACTTCTGTTTGCCTTGGTTGAAGCCCGGCCATTTTCCAGCACCTCATGGAGCGATAGCTGCATCCTCACACTACATATGCTGTTCCTTACCTGGATGGTGTTGTCATTCATAGTGATACCTCGGTGGATCATGTGCAGTGGTTGGTCACAGTCCCGGAGTCCATGAGGCAGGCAGGGCTGATGGCAAACCTAAAGAAGTGTGTGGTTGGAGGGAGGTACAGTATTTGGGTACTAGTGATGTGTCGGTCGTGAACGAAATGGCTCTTAGAGCCGGATCTTTGACGTGAACGATGCGAGCCGGCTCCTTATTGCGAGCTGTGATTGTTTTTGTTTCTCTCACCCTCTCTCGCACTTCTTTTCCGCTTCACTCCAGATGCGAGCCTTGTGCTTTGCACTGGGAAGAGGGGGGAGGGGCGGTAGTTACACTCGCAGTAGCACAGGAACAGAGTGGGAGGGAAAGAGCCAGGGACAACAACATCACATTAGAAAGGTATAGTAATCATCCACAACTATTTTCAGTTGCGGATGATAAAGGATTCAGAAAGTTTATTCATGCAGGTCCATATGACAGAGAACATGCATGTTCTTTTTGTTTTCATATTTTAATTTATATTTTATTGTGTTGTGGTTTGCAGTGTTTTGTGTTGTTTCACTTTAAATTTGTTTAAAAGGAAAAAGCTGAAAATTTAAATAGTTAAAAGGTGAAATGTGAATAGTTGGTTCTTGTATTATATGATATATTTATTACATTTTATGTGGAGTGAATAAATAAAAGTATATTTACTTTTAAATATAGGCCTTAAGCAGCCTAAGCAGCCTTTGCTTAGGCTGCTGCCCCCGCGACCCGGCCCCGGACAAAGCGGATGAGGATGGATGGATGGATGGATGGTATATTTACGGTGGCCCCTAGAGACAAAGCACGTACAAACTTCAAAACATGTACAAAACACAACAGAAGTGCTCCAGGATGCTGGGCGCAGTGTTGAGCTTTTGTTACCTAGTGGCCACACAAGCCAGCAAGTATCAACGACCGGATTTGGTGTGTGGTAGTAACAGGTAAATGAACATTTTTTTTTAATTATTTGAATATATATGAGTGCTTGTGTATAAATACATAAACAATACACATATGCTTTCATGCTTTCAATTGTGCTTTAAGTGATCTAGGTAGCTCTGTTTTGGAAGTTCAGTTAATGCTAGAAATGTGTTTTGGAATTTGTACGTGTTTTGTCTCTAGAGTCCACCACATATATTTATATATAAACATATATTTAAAAAAAAAACACTTTTTTTTTTTTACATTAGTAATTCCTTTTGTGTTGTTAGTAATAAATTAATTAAAGCAACAAAACAACCTGAAGAACCGGTTCAGAGCCAAAAGAGCTGGTTCTCTAAAAAGAGCCGGAAATCCCATCACTATTGGGAGGTGGGCAGGTGCATCCACATATGGATAAAAAAAAAAAACAGCCATTGCATCCTTCCCAGACAGGATATTTTTAATTTTAAATATATTGCAGAAATGGAAGAAAGCAGGCTTAAATATTTGCTTAATATTTCCATTGAAAAACAAGTCCTGGTCAAAATGACTCTAAGATTCCTCATAGTGTTACTGGAGGCCAAGGTATCACATCCAGAAGACGATGAAATCCTTATTTGTTGATAAAATTGTCACAGAGCTTCCCCCATCCATTACTAAAGATTCACATCAAACTTATCCCATTCTTGGTTGCTTTAATGAACATTTTTTGTTGTCACAGTTTGATACTGATGATTTCTTGTGAACACTCCTTGAGTATGAACCCAGTGACAGTACCTGGGCCGGTTGTAGACAGGCATATATGAGGGGGCAGACAGAAATGTAAAGGGGGCACCTGTTGGCAATGGAAGCAAGAACGGTGTGGGGGTTGGGTGGGGTGCTCTGGATTAGGGGCAGTGTTGTGGAGTAATGGAATACATGTACCGGCGTTACGTATTTAAAACACAAAATATGAGTAACTGTATTCCGTTCAGTCTGCTATTACACTCTTAAATCCTAGTACTTATTCCTGCATCTCGTAACTGATTTAATTTCTTTGCTTTTTCTTAGTTTAAGCTTATCGTTCTAATCATTTTTGCTGCTTCAGCAGTTTTAAGTTTTGTTTTGAGTTTTAGGGATTTATTTTTAGGTCTTTTTAATTTTGATTATCTCCTTGTGTTCTTTTCTTCATATTTGCTGTTTTGATTTGTTTAATTCATGTCTTTAAATGTGCATTTTTTTTATTGTATTTGCACCTGGATTAAGATGTGCTCACTAAATAAAGGTTTTCTTTATTGACTTATTCCTGTTTCTTTCATGCTGTGTTCCACAGTCAGATGCAGGTGGCAGAAACAGAACTATCAGGTACTCCTGAGAGAACAGGGCGGAGTCTGGAGAGGTGAAGGTGACCACTATCAGAGTGGTCACTCAAGCTTTCACTGAAGCTTCAACGTGCCGGCTTACATCACCTTTTATATTGAGTCTGACTCAGTAAACATCTTAAAATTTTACACACAGACTCAGGTTTCATTTTCAAATCTATTGCATCATAACTGATGGAGGAATAAATACTCTTTTTTTTCACTTCAGTTTCCATCATGACTTTTAATTTCAAGGCTGCAAAGAAAATAACACTTAGGTCTGTGTTTTGATGTTTATATTGCTCAGTCAGTATTCATGGAGATGCTGACTAAATGCAGAAATATCAGCATGGAGCAATAATCAATGTTATGAGCATCATTCCAATATCCTATCAGCACCACGGACAGCAGCCACGATCACAGGTCCTCTCCTCACTAAAGATAAGAACAAGATCAACATTAACTCAGAGAAATGAAATTGGATAAGTATAGTTTAAGTGATTTTATTATTGTTTTGTGATTTTTATTATTTGATTTTACTTTTGCTTTGGAAAATCAATTTAACAAAATTTCCTGCAATTAACTTTGGCCTTGTAACCTTGTTTTTGAAACAGTAAAGAAAAAAGCATGTGAGAGGTTGATCGCGCAGAGAATCGCTGAGCTTATGTGAGTGCGTGTGTAAAAGCAGCAGGATTTATATTTGACTACGATGACCTGGATGACTGAGAACCTTCACAGACAGATATATATTTTAGTTCTGCTGAGCCAAATAAGACAGGTCAGGGTGAAGAAGTGACAGCCAAAGAAAAGCTTACCACAAAACGGAGAAGTTATGACAAATCAGACTATAAGGCAAAAAGAAAGTGCAGCTTTATGGTTTCATGGACAAAATAATTTCTGTGGCTGCAATATGACGAGCTAAATAACCAGGGCTGCACATAAGTGGTCCGCAGGTACGCATTCGCTGTCAAAATAAAAAACACGCACAAGGGTTAGGGTTAAATTTAAAAACTGTACTTTTGAGTTAAAATATATATTTATAATTTTAATAAATGACAAATTAAAAAGGCATGAACATTTTTTTGTATCGAAAAAATATCGAACCATGACACCAAAGTATCGAACCGAACCGTGAATTTTGTGTATCGTTGCACCCCTAGTATATATATATGTATATATATATGTACTGTATGTATACAACACCCAGCACGCCCCTGCGGGCGGTTTATCCTTCAAGCTCGGGTCCTCTACCAGAGGCCTGGGAGCTTGAGGGTCCTGCGCAGTATCTTAGCTGTTCCCAGGACTGCGCTCTTCTGGACAGAGATCTCCGATGTTGTTCCCGGGATCTGCTGGAGCCACTCGCCTAGCTTGGGAGTCACCGCACCTAGTGCTCTTATTGGTGACTAATCCAAGCTTTAGATCACTTCCACTTTGCCACTCTGTTAAGCTCATTGCAACATCACCAGTCTAGTGCAACTATCATTCTGCCTGTAGCAGCAATATCGCCCAGCATGTGCACAGTGTGACACACCCTGGTTGAGACGAGTGTATGATAGTCTTGGTCTTTCGAATCATACATCAGTGCAGTGACTCAAAGCATCACAGGTTATACAAAAGATGATGTTGTAACAGCTTGTAAAGATGAATTTCCCCAAAAAGAGTGTCTGTGACTTCTTTGCCTCCTGTTTTTACTTCTACTCCTGTACAAGGGCTCATGCTGAGGTGGCAACACTTATCGTGCTGAAGACAACTTTAGACTTTGAGGATTGGAGCTGAAGAGGTGTTTGGTAGGTGTAGTGTTAGGAAGAGGAATGTGGAAGGACATTTTTGGATTTTGCCAGAAGAAGAGGAGGGAACATAGGGTGACCACCTGAAAGAGACAGGAGACTGTAAAGTGGTGTCAGTGGCCCTTTTGAGTTCATCTGTTACCTGTTAAACAAAACGAATATACTAACATATGCCAGTGAATACCATTATCCCTAATGCATCTGCATACATTTTTTTGCAGATCCATGGCACTAGTGCAATTTAAATTGGCTGAAGTTGCTGTCTCATGTTAGCTGTAGTGATGAAGGACATTAAAAAATCCATCAGTGGTAATAAAGTGAGTCAGCGCTAAAATAAGAAGTGTAGCAATAGCTGATCAGAAAATGACTCATCTCTAGTGGAAATATATTCTGACAGTTTAACAGTGAAGACAAAGAGGAAATAAGTCAGTGTGCAGTGTGATGTCACTGTATATTTCCTGATCTACAGTCATACCATCACTCTGAGAACGGACGAAGCAGCTTTAGAACTTTTTCACAGAAAGCTGCAGAACCAGAGGTGAGTCCTGATAGTTTCTCATTCTCACATCTTTAATACTTCTACTGCTAGGAAAAAAAATAGATGTTTTTTAACCCATCCTCACTTAAAGGACAAAAATAATCAGCCTGCTTCTGCCAGTGTTCAGGAAACTAATGTGAATATATGATTACCAATGTTCTTTTCACTAAGGCTGAGGTGTCCTGGTGCCAAGTGCACTGATGAACAACCTTACCTTAAATATGTTGATAACGTTTGAGAACATTCATTATGATCCATGGCACTAATTTTACTGGTTTCATCTCTCAGTGGAACTTAACTTGAATGGTCTGCACCTACTGTCTCAAGCAAACCAGCACATAGAGAGAATATAGAAAGAAACAGTCTGTTACCACCTGTTATATTCCTACAGTGCAAAAACAGCTCTCTTGGCGATCGTGGCTCAAGAGTTGGGAGTTCGCCTTGTAATCAGAAGGTTGCCGGTTCGAGCCCCGGCTTGGACAGTCTCGGTCGTTGTGTCCTTGGGCAAGACACTTCACCCGTTGCCTACTGGTGGTGGTCAGAGGGCCCGGTGGCGCCAGTGTCCGGCAGCCTCGCCTCTGTCAGTGCGCCCCAGGGTGGCTGTGGCTACAATGTAGCTGCCATCACCAGTGTGTGAATGGGTGGATGCCTGAATGTATAAAGCACTTTGGGGTCTTTAGGGACTAGTAAAGCGCTATACAAATACAGGTGATTTACCATTTAAAATAAAGCAAATAGTCTTAAATCTTACAAAATCATCTTGTTTTGAGAAAATACAATCTGCCAATGGGGGTAAGCAAAAGTTGCTTGGCTAACAACAAGACAATTTTGTCTGATTTAAGAATATTTGGTTTATTTCAAGCAGAGCTGTTTTTGAAGTGTAGTGTGTAACCTGTAAATAAAGTTCAATGTGAGCTGCAATATCTTATTAAGAAAAATTTTTATATATATTCCTAGAATGAGCTTAATTTTCTTGTGCAAAAACCTTCTTGTTAAGAACCTGTTTTCTTTTTAGACAAAAAATTAAAGAAATGTCCATAAACAAGGTTTTTTTTTAACTGTCTTGAAAATATAAATACATATATATATATATATATATATATATATATATATATATATATATATATATATATATATATTGCAGTTTATTCCTGTTGTTGTCTCTGATTCATTATTCGTACTTGGAGGGAATGACATCCCTGAAGTTTTGTTAGGAAATAACTAATACAACTATGCTTTCTTATCAAGACTGGGACATGCTGGTATGAAACGGAGCCAATACGCAGGGGTCAGTTAACATAAGGAATCAATAATGCAAAATAAACAGACCTGCCCCGATATGAAGAGCTTTTAAAGCCAAAGTCATTTTATTTATATAGCGCATTTTGTTACATGTAAACTTAATGTGCTTGTCAAAAGAAACAAAAACATACGAAACAATATGACTTCACATTTCTTTAAGGCAATGAAAACAGCAAAGTAAAACATATAAATATATATATCTATATATAAACTTTATACAATAAGTGGATAAATTTGTGTTTGGTTGACTATTTCTTTGTTGTAACAGTGCTTCTTGGCAATGAATCCAACATTTATTTAACGCAACAAACCAAGAGACTGTGGAGGTGAATCATTTCAAAAATGAACTGGATTTATTTTCAGTGCCAGATCCATGGTTGCCCCCAAAAACATGACATCATCTTTGAACCAGACCTATGACGATGACGATACATCCATGAACCCTTACTTTATGGTGGTCTACAGTCTGGTGTTCCTCGTAAGTTTCAAATTATCCAATTGTGCTCTGTTAGAAATTGGTTTATGTGCCGGTGTATGCACCAATCCTTTTCTTTTCCTTCCACTCTGTCTATTTTCAGGTGGGTTTACTCCTCAATGGCTTTACATTGAAGGTCTATCTTTGTCGAGATTGGCCTGAGGTATCCAACAGCTTGATGGTCTACTTGAAGAACCTGACAGCTGCTGACTTCCTGCTCTGCCTCTGTCTGCCACTCCGCATTACCTACTATGCCAGCAGCTCTCCCATCATTCGTAGGCTTTACTGCAGCTTTGGAGCTTCTGCCTTCTTCATCAACATGTGTGCCAGTATATTATTCATGGGGTACATCGCTGCCAACAGGTAAGGAACCTTTATTATTTAAGGCTGTAGTTACCGATAATGTAAAAACTAGATTAAGTGGTTAACCACTACCCTGTGCTCCTGACAAAAGCATGAATGTATCCTTTTGACTTAACTGACTTCTTCAGATTAGGCACCTTTAGTGAAGTTGTATTCTGCCTATTTCTCGTCTCTCTCCAGGTATCTAAGGATCATCCATCCTTCAGGAACTCACATGCTGCAGACACTGCAGACTGCACGAATCATCTCTGTCATCACCTGGGTTTTTCTCCTGGCTCCAACAATTGTATATATCATAATTTTTTTCAGTTCCCAGGAACCTCTGACCTTTAATCCTAGCCGCTGCGTTCACCTGTTTAGTCCATCAGTCAGCCTGTTGTTCAGAATAATCAACACCTTCTCTGCCTTCATCTTCCTCTTAGTCTTCATATCCATGGTCTTCTTCTACTACAGCATCTCCCGCAGAGTGCTGGAGGCACAGCAGAAGCAGCTGGCCTCCTCTGGCTCTGAGAAGCTGGTGAAGTCTCGCAGAAACATGTTGGTGCTGGTCAGCATCTTCTGTGTTTGCTTTGTCCCATTTTACCTGGTTCGTCTTCCCTTTACGTTTCTGTGGAGCGATGACTCAGTAGGTCCAGTATTGTTCTACCTGAAGGAGGTGACCACCATGGTGTCAGTTTTCAACGTCTGCCTTGACCCTCTTGTTTACTTTTTCCTCAGTAAGACTTTTTGGGACAAGGTGAGAAAGGCATCCTGGAGAGCCAAATATCCGACTAGAAACGAGGAGAATGAGAGCAGGAGGGACAAGCTGGACATCATTACATGAGAACCAGTGACTTCAACCAGTTAGTTGTGAAAATGTACATTTTAGATTTCAATTTTGTTTTACAAGTTGATAAAACCAGTGTCATGGACCTTTATCCTCGCAAACCACAAGTCAGAAATCAAAACAGAGCTAGAATCAACACAGAAACATTTCCACAGAGACGCATCAGTGTTTATGTTTCTAGTTTTCAGGAATGAGCTCAAAGGCTGATTTAGTATGAACTGAACCATTCTGTGGTCAAATTCAAATGTTGTTCATATGGTTCTGGCTCTTTGGCTCACATGATTTGGCTCACATGACCAATGGATGCCCTTTTTAACTGTATTTTAGATATACGATCTTGGATGGCAGAAAACTTTTTACAGCTTAACCAGGACAAGACTGAAGTTTTAATCGTCGGTCCCGAGGCTCAGAGAGAGAAACTCTTGTCTAAATTAGAGGCATTTTCACTATGTCCTTCGCTACAAGTGAAAAACCTGGGTGTTATTTTCGACTCTGAGCTTGGTTTTATCCCACATGTTAAAAACATGTAACCAAAATTGGATTTTATCATCTAAAAAATATAGCCAGAGTCCGCCCAATTCTCTCTCGGGCCAACACGGAGATGCTGATGCATGCTTTTATTACCAGTCTCATTGATTACTGTAATGCCCTGCTCTCTGGTCTTCCTAAGAAGAATATTTCAACTTTACAACTTTTGCAAAACTCAGCAGCTCGTGTGCTGACGAAGACCAGAGGGCGGGCCCACATTACACCGGTTTTAGAATCGCTGCACTGGCTCCCCGTGTGTTTCAGGATCGATTTTAAAGTTCTTTTATTGGTTTTTAAATGTCTTAATGGTCTTGGGCCTTCTTATCTCTCAGATCTGCTTTTACCATACGAACCCTCACGGACCCTGAGGTCCTCTGGTACTGGCCTTTTGATTGTCCCTAAAGTCAGGACACATACTCACGGAGAGGCAGCTTTTCAGTGGTATGGTCCTCGTCTGTGGAACAGCCTGCCGAAGGAGCTCAGGGCCGCAGAGAATGTACATGTTTTTAAGAACAGGCTCAAGACCCACCTTTTTAATTTAGCTTTCAGCTAATGTTTATTTATTTTATGCTTATTTATTCTATCCTGTTATTCTATTATTAATTTAGGCTTTACCTAATATTTATTGATTTTATTCTTATTCATTTTTTAATCTTCTTACTCTATTTATATTTATATGTATATTGTATCCCGTTCTTATTTATTTTATCATTTTACCCTGTATATATCCTATTGTGTCATATCTCCAGTGTTTCCTCGGAGGGCGCTCTCTGCACCGGGGCTGTGATCGAACATGGCTGCTGGGTCTCTGGGGGTCCTCTCAGCCTGGCTGGGGGGCTCCTTGGCCTCCCTCCTGCTGTGTGCCCAGCCTGGAGGCTGCGGTCTGTTACCGGCTCCCGGTGCAGACGGCTCCCTGTTATAGTGTTTCCTCACTTGGCTCATGTGAACCCAGCCCAATTTTTACTCTTTAAGTGTGCGCGTGTGTGTGTGTGTGTGTGTGGGGGTATGTGTGTATTCACATCATTTATGTTAATGAGAGTGTGGGGAGTGAGTTGGAGGGTGGGGTGGGCTGCTTTTAACTATGTAAAGCACTTTGTGCTACATTTTTTGTATGAAAAGTGCTTTATAAATAAACACTGATTGATTGATTGATGATTTAATGATTTAATATTTTTAGATTTAGATACAATTTAGTATTGCATTTTACATTGCTTAGTATGTTTGCGAATTTCTAGTTTATGTGCTTTTGTTTATTAGGTTACCTTTGTGCCTTTGTCTTCATCTATGTGTCCTTCGCTCCCTCTCTATCTGTGTGTCTTCTTTGCCCTTCAGCTCTTAGTCGTGTCCTATCTTTCTGTCTCCCTCTTTTGTTACCATGCTTCCCCTCCTTGTGTTTCATTCCTCTTCTCCCCTCTATGTCATGTGAATCCATGTCTGTTTCTTCAACGAACCCAGTGTCAAGCTGTGTGTCTTAGTCTGCGGCTCAGTGTGTTTCCTGTTTTATTTTGCACCCTGTGCTCAGCGGGTTCAGTTTTGCTTCCCTCTGTCTAGTCTACTGCTTGTGTTCCCCATCTGTTTCCATTTCCCTCCCTTCCCCCAATTTCAATGTAAAGAGGAACTTTTATCCTGTTCAGCAGTAATTTGTACAGTTCATAATGAAAATTAAACAAAAGACAATGACTGAATTCCTTTTGCTTATAAATAAATAAAACAAAAAAAACATTTATAACCCATTTTCCTACTTTAGAGTTTTTCCACAAATATGTAAAAGGTGTGTTATGTAATGTAAAAATAAGTGTGTGCTTCATTTTTTTTTTTGGCTTAACCCTCTGGGGTCCAGGGTATAATTGGCCGTTTTTGACTACTTTTTATTTTACGTCTATATTTCACTTTTAAAATATCTTTTTCTTGCCTTGTTTGGTATCATTATTTTCAGCACAACCTCAAATATCTGAAATGAGAGTTATTTTTTCATTTTGGTTTACTAAATTTGCACAGGTGATCTAAATTCAGACAAAAAATTTAATATCCAAGTAGAAAAAGTTATATTTTTTACCGTAAAACCCACAAACATGTTTAACGAATCATTTTCATAACTTGAAATGCAAATAGAAATTGTACATTTCTAAAAATTATGCACAAGTTTTGCAAACAACAAAGTTATATGGTACTATTTACCTAAAAATGCAGCCAAGGCCTCGGGCGTTTTTTATGTAACCATTTAAATCTATTTACAGAACAATCAGGTGTGCTGCATCAAATAAGAAGGCACACAAATTATCTGTGCCAGTCCAAAAAATGTAGTTTGTGTTCAGTATAAGACAGAGGAGAACACCACAGGCCTAAACCCTGCAGGTCTGACAACAGGAGGTGCATCAGTCCAGTTTTCCATGTGGGAACAGCGTTTACACTGGAATCTGCCTTTGACGGCTTTTTTAGAGCAAATGTGAAATTCAGCCGTCTAACTGACACACAATACAAAACAATAACTACACAACATACTAACTACAGCCTCCAAACACGCTAAACGTCACTAATGTCTCACATATGAAAACTCGCTCTCTCTCTCTGTCTTTCTCTCGCCCGCTTTCCGTTGCGGGTGTCACTCCTAAAAACTTCCCTGTAATGATATCCACCATTACAGATATCTCCACCATTTGACCTTAGAACTGAAGAAGCTTCTCGGATGAGAGGTGAAACGTCTTCAAGTAACTTAAAGAAGTCCAGACGCTTTTCTTTGCAAGCTCCTTTGACAACGATGACCTGGATGACTGAGAACCTTCACAGACATATTCCCTGGAATACACTCTCACAGTCTGTTTTTAAAACCTAAAGAGAATTATGGATTTGATCAACTGGTCTCTGAATGCTATTGACACCCTTTTCTCAACGAGAAGTCTGGGCTTGGGAGAGCCCGAGTGCCCTGGAGGGACTTTCCCTGCCGGATACACGATGGACGGGTGGCAGAAACGGAGGGTCGTGTGCCTGGCGGGACTGTCGATCGAGGACAGTGAAGATATCTACCTATTCGGAACCATGATAACAGGGTTCTTGCTGATCTGAGCTGGCTTGGCCCTGGCTTATCGGAGAATTAAGACAGCGGAACCGGCTGTTCAAACCCCCCCACCCCCCAAGGCTGCCTGCAAATCTCTTTTTTCTTTTACTACATCTTATTAATATTTTGCTCTTACTATTTTTTCTATTTATTTTTTATTATTTTTATTTTATTTTCAAATGAAAACCTGAAACCTAGTAAAGTAACTGAGTCAAAGTTCAAAGAATAAGTGTAGCAAACACATATCTATCTCGGAAATAACTTGTGACAGTTTAACATTGACGAGAAACAGGAAATACGTCAATGGGGAGAGCAACAGTGTGGTCATTGTTTATTTCCTGATCTACAGTGATACCATCACACCACGAGAACGACTAAAGCAACTTTTCCTTCTCACAAAAAGCTACAAAATCAGAGGTGAGTCTTGTTCATTTTTCATCCTCAAATCTTTTGTAATTCTCGTGATACAACAGACACTGAATAAAACCACTTTTAACCAGTCTTGACTGAAAGGACAAAATATTAAGGTGGATTCTGTGAGTGAACATTAAGTTAATCTGAATACATGCTGACAGATGTCTTACTGGCTGAGGCCCATGGTGTCCTGGCATCAGGTGAACTGATGAAAAACCTTGTGCTCAAACATGATGATATATTAGAAAATATACTGTGATTAGCACATCATTATATTCAGAAAATATTATCAGGAAGGCGTCAAATACCTTTTTCTAAGCATTATATTCAGCAGCAAGACTGTACGGTGCATTACATAGAAAACATCATTAGACAACTTTTGTTGTGAAATTAATTTAATTGAACTCAACAAAACACTCAGTAGGTTATTCAAAATTGCATCTACATAGCTTTTCAAAGCATACAACCTGTTTATCGGAACTAATCAGCAAGCTATGTGTGACTTTTCTGTGCGCCAATGTCAGTGATAGCAAACAGGAAATGCATCAGAGTTCATAGTAGCGCTGCAGTCACAGTGTGTTTTCTGATTTAAATTGATACCATAAAACCACAAAGACATAACGACTGAAGACACTTTTCATGCTCTCAGAAAAGTACAGAGAGATACTTCAAATACAGGTGAGTCCAGCTGGTTTCTCAGATTTACAGAAAAACACGCAAACTGACTGTGTGTGTTGTAACACATCCCGCATGATGTCACTCAGCAATCAAATCATTTTATTCAGAGCAACTGTGAGAGGAGACAAGATGTAGAAGTCCAAATTATTAATTCAGAAAAATATGGAGAAATAAAAAGTTAAAGATTGTTTGCAATGTAGAATATAGTGAAGGAGGACCGCATGCAGGGGTTAACACTGCACAAAAAGAAGGTTCTGGGTTCAAATCCAGTCTCATGTATTCATCAGGGGTAGGCAACCTTTCTGATGACGAGTGCCATTTAAAATTTCCTCAGAAGTCAATGTGCCATATGACTGCATTAGCAATAAATTTTCTTTGTCCTGGTCGTTGTGTTCTTAGGCAAGACACTTTACCCTACCGCCTGCTGGTGCTGGCCAGAGGGGCCGATGGCGCGATATGGCAGCCTCGCTTCTGTCAGTCTGTGGCTACAACTGCAGCTTGCCTCCACCAGTGTGTGAATGTGAGAGTGAATGAATAGTGTATTTGTAAAGCGCTTTGAGTGCCTTGAAAAGCGCTATATAAATGCAATCCATTATTATTTTTATTATTAAATTTAATAACGCTCTATGTTAACAGTTACACACTATATAGAACCACTTCATAGAATTATATTTGTTCGCAGATGTTGGCAGCTATCAGCGAATAGTTATCAGCTATTTTGAAACAAAAAAAAAAGACACTTTTTATCCATAACAAGAACTCCATAAGTGCAAATGGATTGTACAACAGAAAATACAAATGCTATTTATGGTCTCCTCACAACAATGATAAGAAAAATAAACTGGGCCAATATGGCATGTCTGTTAATACAGAGACACACATGCTAATATGATCTCTGGTCTCCCACTCAGAGACACAGGTCTCCGAGCGTCCAGCATTCAGACGGCTACCTGAGGACACTCATGTGAGAGAAAATCTGCTCACACAGATATTTAGAGCCAAATCCTGTCAATAAGGCCTCTGCAATGTTCTGAAGACAGTTAAACTTGTCAGGTAGTGATGTCCAGCAGGTGAAAATGCAGCTCCATGAACACACACAGCTGTGGATTCCAGCTGCTTCGACGTTACATTAACTGGTATTAACTCAGCCAGTTAATGTGAGACAAATCCAGCTGCTTATTAAAGATCTCTAGTTTGATCAGAAAATAAAACATTGGTCCATACACCTGAAAGTCCCAAAAATACATTGTGTCTCGAGTCTACGGATGTATCCGTGTATCTCCATGGTGCTGATGCTGTGCTGAGCGGAAAGCTCCTGAAGCTTTTGAAGTGTCGGAATGTGGAAAGCTAATAACGTCCCTCTTACCAGTAGGCTAAGTTATTTTTAGCCAATTATAAGTTGAATCTGGTAGTTGGGGTTGTTAACTAAGATACTGTCATTAAGAAGCGGCACAACTAATGTGTCTATGCGAGCTAATTTGCAATGTGCACCGCTGGCGCGGCCATTTACTTTTTAATGCACCCTCTCAGATTAATTCACTGCGTGTTGTGCCCAGGGCTGGACTGGGACACAAAATCGGCCCGGGCAATCGGACCGGCCCACCAGGTATTACAGCCATAGAGCCTTTGAATGAAAACAGATGCTGTTGTGACAGTGATGTACAGTCTTGTTGTTATATGTATGTTTTCTATACATTTTTTGTCAGATAAAACCTTTGGTTGTAATATTCAGATAATTATTTAATAAAAGCGAGATATTTTAAATGAGAATAAGAAAGTATTTCTTTGTGCCCCCCTCTCCCTGTTAATG
This sequence comes from Astatotilapia calliptera, assembly GCF_964374335.1. Classification (NCBI taxonomy): domain Eukaryota; kingdom Metazoa; phylum Chordata; class Actinopteri; order Cichliformes; family Cichlidae; genus Astatotilapia; species Astatotilapia calliptera. Next base: position 75,132,192 of record NC_137424.1, read on the forward strand.
CCCCACCTTCCCCCCTTGGCTAAACTTTGCTAGACACGCCCCTGCACAGTTACCAGCTGTCAGCTACATAGAAAAGGATCCTGGTGTTATTTGTCTCTCAGAAACAGTTCATAACTTCCCTTCAACTCATTCATGTCACCTAAAAGGTAAACCTGTTTCTCCATCACCTGTTCAGCTCTGATGATTCAGTAAGGACATCTCCTGGTTTCATCTTCATGTTTCCTTCTCACCAGATAACCAAACCGATATCATGACCAGCAGCTTTTACAGCTGTGGCTCCAGCAAACATCAACTGATACTAGAAAGTAATATTAAATAAATTCTTACAATGATCCTGATGATCCTCTAATCGCCTGAGCCAAGGTGTGGGTCCCGATCAGCCAGAGTTTCGGGTGAGTTCATTGTGAAACCTGGCCCCACCTTATCATGTAAATTCCTGAGGTCAGATGGCCCAGGATGTGAGTGGGCTCTCTGTCCAAAATGTGAACATTGGCATCCTGGAAAGAGTGTCCTTTATCCTTAAGATGCAGATGGACTGCTGAGTCTTGTCCTGTGGAGGTGGCTCTTCTGTGTTGTGCCATGCGCTTGTGAAGTGGCTGTTTGGTCTCTCCAATGTAGAGGTCTGGGCATTCCTCGCTGCACTGTACAGCATACACCACATTGTTAAGTCTGTGTTTTGGCGTTTTGTCTTTCGGGTGAACCAGTTTCTGTCTGAGCGTTTTGCTGGGTCTGAAATGCACCGGGATGTCATGCTTGGAGAAAACTCTCCTGAGTTTTTCTGATACACCGGCTACATAGGGGATGACAATGTTGTTGCGTCTGTCCTTCTTATCCTCCCTCGCTGTTGTCTGGTCTTCTTTTCTGTGCCTCTTTGCTGACTTTAAGAACGCCCATTTAGGATAGCCGCACGTTTTGAGTGCTTCCTTTACATGTGTGTGTTCCTTCTGTTTTCCTTCAGGCTTAGAGGGAACATCCCTCTAAGCCTGAAGGAAAAAAGAAGGAACATGTAGGTGGAAAAATGCACCACTTAGACCAATCAAAAAATGATATGGCAACATGACATTTGGTTGTTTAGGAAAAGGGGGACATTTTAGGAGTGATGGAGAAAGAGAGTGAGAGAGAGAAAGAGCGAGTTTTGAGATATGAGAGATTTGTGACATTTAGCGTGTTTGGGGTGTGTAGTTAATGTGTTGTCTTGTTTAGTTAGTGTGTAGTGTTGTGGGTAGTTTTGTGTTGTGTGTCAGAACAATGAGGCAACTGCTGTCTCCAGGTAGAAACAGGAGTGATACACCTGCTGCTGTCAGACCTGCAGGTATCAGGCTGTGATGTTCTCCTTTACATTCTCCTAAAATAGTTTGAAATGGTTATTTAAAAAGGGGTAAAAGGTAAATGGATGCAAATAACTTTGTTGTTTGCAAAACTTGTGCATAGGATTTTAAAATCGACAATTTATTTTTGCATTTAAAGTTTTGAAATATGATTTATTAAACATGTTTGTGGTTGTTACAGTAAAATTGTAACTTTTTTTGTTTTTTGTCTGATTTTAGATCAATTGTGTTAATACAGTATGTCAAAATGAAAACATAACTGTAAATTCAGACACGTGAGGTTGTGCTGAAATGAATGATACCAAACAAGGCAAAGTAATTAGTTTTTAAAGGTGAAATATGGAGGGAAAATCAAAAGTAGTTAAAAAATGGCCAATTATACCCTGGGCCCGAGAGGGTTAAACATTTTTTTTAAAGTAATGCAATAGTTACTTTCCATCCATCCATCCATCCATCCATCGTCATCCGCTTTGTCCGGGGCCGGGTCGCGGGGGCAGCAGCCTAAGCAAAGAGGCCCAGACCTCCCTCTCCCCAGCCACCTCCTCCAGCTTATCCGGGGGAATACCAAGGCGTTCCCAGGCCAGCCGAGATATATAATCTCTCCAGCGTGTCCTGGGTCTGCCCCGGGGCCTCCTCCCGGTGGGACATGCCTGGAACACCTCACCCAGGAGGCGCCCAGGGGGCATCCTTGTCAGATGCCCGAACCACCTCAGCTGGCTCCTTTCGATGTGGAGCAGCAGCTGCTCTACTCTGAGCCCCTCCCGGATGGCCGAACTTCTCACCCTATCTCTAAGGGAGAGGCCAGCCACCCTTCGGAGGAAGCTCATTTCTGCCGCTTGTATCCGCGATCTCGTTCTTTCGGTCAGTCTTGGCAGCCGGGGGTCAGTCCGCCAGGGCCTCCGCTCCTGGCCGCCACCCGGCACACAATGCACCCGACCCCTATGGCGCCTCCTGCGGGTGGTGGGCCTGCGGGAGGATGGGCCCATGTCTCCTCTTCGGGCTGTGCCCGGCCGGATCCCATGGACTAAGGCCCGGCCACCAGACGCTCGCCCTCGGGCACCCTCCCCGGGCCTGGCTCCAGGGCGAGGCCCCGGTAACCCTATCCCGGGCAGGGTAAACTGTTCCCTCGGTGTCCTTTTCATAAGGGTCTTATGAATCGCTCTTTGTCTGGTCCCTCACCCAGGGTCAGTTACTTTCCAAGTAATTACTTTTAGAATCTTGTAACTCAGTTATAATGAATTACTTTTTAAAAGTAACTTGCCCAACACTGATCATGAGTGACTCCAAGGTTTCTTACTGGGGGTCAAAATTACTGTCTCAAAGACACATGTAGTTGATCTCAACACAATGTTTAAAATTGGTTTGACTTTGATTTATCTCGAACTAAGGGACCATGAAGGTTGATCCTTTCAAAGATTAAACTAGCATTTATAAACAGTTTGTTGCAAAGAGGTAGATCTCTGAAGTAGGTTTATTTTTCAGATCTGGAAGCATGGTTGACCCAAAATATGAGACTTCACCTTCCAACCAGACCTGTGATGCTGTCGACACATCTGCCAGCACTTTCTTTATGGTGGTCTACAGTCTGCTGTTTGTGGTAAGTGTCAAATCTTCAGACTGTGCTCTGTTATACACTGGTTGAAGTTTTCATAAACTGTTCATGTTGAGTCTGAAGGTGCATGCACCAAAGTCTTCTTTCCATCATCTCTGTGTCATGTTCAGGTGGGTCTACCTCTCAATGGCTTCGTCATAAAGTTCTACTGTTGTCAAGCTCAGCAGCAGGCATCGAGCAGCTTGAAGGTCTTCCTGAAAAACCTGACAGCTGCCGACTTTCTGCTCTGTCTCTCTCTGCCACTGCGCATCGGCCACTATAATAGCGGATCTATAATAATTTGGCAGCTCTACTGCAGCTTTGGAGCCTCTGCCTTCTACCTCAACATGTGTGCCAGCATCATATTCATGGGGTACATCGCTGCCAACAGGTAAGAAACTTTTACTGATTTCAGACTGCAGTTCATGATGGTGTTGTTGACTGCAAACCATGCACTCCTGATGAAAGCATGAATGATTTCTGAAGGTGTGACAGCACTGTGACTGATCAGTGAAGTTGTCTACTCCCCTCCTTCCTCTTCTTTCTCAGGTATCTGAAGATTGTTCATCCTTCACGAACTCGTGTCCTGCAGACAGTACGGACTGCCCGCATCATCTCGATGATCACCTGGACTTTTCTTGTGACTACAGGAATTATTTTCATTATCCTGTTTTTCATCACTCATAAATCTCTGCCTTCTAGTATCAGCCGCTGTGTTCTCATCTTTAGTCCACTGGTCACTGTGTCCTTCAAAATCATTCAGGCTTTGTGTGTCGTTACTTTCCTCGTGGTCTTCATATCCTTGGTCTTCTTCTACTACAGCACCTCCCGCAGGGTGTTGCAGGCACAGCAGAGGCAGCTGGCCTCCTCTGGCTCCGAGAAGCTCTTGAAGTCTCGCAGGAACATGTTGGTGCTGGTCAGCATCTTCTGTGTTTGTTTTGTCCCGTTTTACCTGGTTCGACTACCCTCAGTTTTTCTGTGGAGCAGCTGCTCTGTAGGTCCAGTGTTGTACTACCTGCAGGAGGTGACCACCATGGTTGCAACTTTCAATGTCTGTCTGGATCCTCTTGTTTACTTTTTCCTCTGTAAGACTTTTCATGCTCAGGTGAGAATGGCATTCAGGGGGACCAACATCCAACAAGCAAATGAGGAGAGTGAGTAGCAGCTGGACATTAAGGAGGATAGATAAGATGGCGGTGAACATCATATGATTAAAGATCAACTTGACTGGATAGCCCTAGTATGAAGATTTGACATCCAGTGAGGGTCCTGATTTGTCTTCTGTGAGATGAGCAGTTTAGAAGATTATCTCTAAGAGGTTCTAAGTCCAACCTGTGAATTGATTTGGGATTTTTTGTCTTTTTCATCTGCTCATTGTTGCTGTGTTAGATGGTTAATTTTAAGAATAATTCCTTTATGAAGTGAGAAACACAGAGTAAAAAGTTCCAGGCATCTCCAAAAACATTAGAGCACTTTTGCAAATGTAAGATAAGATAAGATAAGAGATAAGGTAAGAGATAAGATAAGATAAAACTTTATTAATCCCTCAGGTGGGTTCCTCTGGGAAATTCGGTTTCCAAAAGCACAGCACCGACAGAAGTTACAGAGTTACAGAATATTATACACACACACACACACACACACACACACACACACACACACACACACACACACACATATAAATACAGAGACAAATATAAATAAAATATACGAAGGGGATCAATAGGATAAATAGGAATAAAAATAGTGAATTGCACATTTCAGGTATTGAGGTCTATTGCACCATTGACCATTAACAAAAGTATTGCACAGTGAAGTGAAGAGGCACTACAGCTTAGTTGTTCCCCCCTCCTTTGTCCTCCTGTTTCCCCTCCCTCTCCCCTCCAGAGAGGAGTTAAACAGTTTGATGGCGTGTGGGACAAAGGAGTTTTTAAGTCTGTTAGTTCTTGTCTTAGGGAGAAGCAACCTTTCACTGAACAGACTCTTCTGGTTGTTTATGGCCGTGTGCAGAGGATGCCCAGCATTGTTCATAATATGTGATGTCTTGATAAATCGAGCAGATAATTGAAGTTTACACAGCACCATTTTCGCATGAAAACATCTTAAAAGTTTATTTTGTGACCCAGAAAGAGTAATATTTCAAACTCCGCCACTGCCTTGTTTGGGTTTTGGACGAAATGCATTCTGGGATATTCCATTTCGTCATTTCGAGCTGATTGGAGACCAAAACAGCCAATCAGATTTTTTCGCATTCAATTCTGTGATTGGCTGGTTTTGTGGCACAAATATAACGGTGTACAGAAAGAGTTGAGCTCTTTGGGGGGAAACTCCCACAGGGTGTTAATCTGGGACTCGCCACCATTTGACACTTAGAACTGAAGAAGCTTCTCGGATGAGAGGTGAAACGTCTTAAAGCAACTTAAAGAAGTCCAGACACTTTTCTTTCCAAGCTCCTTGATCTACGATGACCTGGATGACTGAGAACCTTCACAGACTCATGCTGTGTCGATTTCTTCTGTTGTGCTCCCTAAAATCGCCATCCGTAGTTTCCCAGTGTTTTGTTATTAGTTTCCAGTTTCTAGATTTTGGTTCAGTTTTGTAACTGCTTTTTGTGTAATCTGTGCAATAAAACAGCCTCCTTCAGTTCATCCACGTGTTTTGAGTTGTGCATTTAGGTCTTTCCTCCTGCCTGCCTGTTTCATGAAATAAAATAAACACCTCCGTCAAAAAGAGGCTCAAAGAGAAAATAAGTGAGCGTCTCTATTTGTGTCTCAAAGTGATAACAGTATCTTATCTTCAGTGAGTGTTTTGCAGTTTCTACTTTGTGGTTTCTAGCCACAGCTCATCTTTCTACATAAATACTGAGGGGGAAGTACTGAAATAGCAATCAGGTGATGACGAAGACTTAAAGGGGACTGCTGTATCTTCTTTCCAACCTTCTATTTTAGACTCAGATGTGTAGGTTAAATATTTGTTTTGACAATAGAAATGACAGCCATTTGCTGTTTAGTTAGCTCAATAAAATCAGTGGACAGCACCGAGAGATACAACTGAAAAGAAACAACAAGTTATGCAACATGCCTTAATTCGTATGTTACAGCACACAGTGAAAGTGTGTAGTGATTAGAGACTGTGTAGTGACTTTGAGGAAACAGATCATACAAAACAAACTTCATTGGTGATAAGATCTTTACCACTAATAGTAACTGTTAATGGAAGCTGTATTTATTTTAACAGTGTGTAAAGTGCAGAAGAAAATCCATCCATCCATCTTCATCCGCTTTATCCGAGGCCGGGTCGCGGGGGCAGCAGCCTAAGCAAAGAGGCCCAGACCTCCCTCTCCCCAGCCACCTCCTCCAGCTTATCTGGGGGAACACCAAGGCGTTCCCAGGCCAGCCGAGAGACATAATCTCTCCAGCGTGTCCTGGGTTAGAAATCCTGTCCATAAAAATTATGAACAGAACCGGAGACAAAGGGCAGCCCTGGCGGAGCCCATCACCCACCGGGAACGAGTCCGACTTTGCGAACCAAGCTCTTACAACGGTTGTATAGGGATTTAATGGCCTGTAGCAATGGGCCAGACACCCCATACTCCCGCAACACCTCCCACAGGATACCCCGAGGGACACGGTCGAATGCCTTCTCCAAGTCCACAAAACACATGTAGACTGGTTGGGCAAACTCCCATGCACCCTCAAGTATTCTCGAGAGGATTAAGAGCTGGTCCAGTGTTCCGCGACCAGGACGAAAACCGCATTGTTCCTCCTGTATCCGAGGTTCGACTAGCGGACGAACTCTCCTTTCCAGCACCCTGGCATAGACTTTCCCAGGGAGGCTGAGGAGTGTGATCCCCCTGTAGTTGGAACACACCCTCCGGTCCCCTTTCTTAAAGATGGGGACCACCACCCCGGTCTGCCAGTCCACAGTTACTGCCCCTGATCTCCACGCAACATTGCAGAGGCGTGTCAACCAGGACAGCCCTACAACGTCCAGAGCCTTCAGGAACTCGGGGCGGACCTCATCAACACCAGGGGCTCTGCCACCAAGGAGTTGTTTAACTGCCTCAGTGACCTCGCCCCCGGAAATTGGCGGGTCATTCCCCTCATCCCCAGACTCTGCTTCCTCCTCGGAAGACATGTCAGTGGGATTAAGGAGGTCCTCGAAGTATTCCTTCCACCACTTGACAATTTTCTCAGTCGACGTCAGCAGCGCTCCGCCAGCACTATACACAGTGCAGGTAGAGCACCGCTTTCCCTTCCTGAGACGCCTGACGGTTTGCCAGAATCTCTTCGAGGCAGTCCGAAAGTCTTTTTCCATGGCCTCTCAGAACTCCTCCCACACCCAAGTTTTTGCTTCAGCCACTGCCCGAGCCGCATTCCGCTTGGCCTGTTAATACCTGTCGGCTGCCTCCGGAGTCCCACAGGCTAACCAAGCCCAATAGGACTCCTTCTTCAGCCTGGTGGCTCCCTTCACCTCTGGTGTCCACCATTTGGTTTGGGGATTATCACCTTGGCAGGCACCAACCACCTTGCGGCCGCAGCTCAATGCAGCAGCTTCGGCAATGGAGCCGCTGAACATTGTCCATTCGGACTCAATGTCCCCAGTCTCCCTCGGAATGCTGTTGAAGCTCTGCCGGAGGTGTGCGTTGAAGATCTCGCGAACTGGGGCCTCTGCTAGACATTTCCAGCACACCCTCACTACGTGTTTAGGTGCACCGGGTCCGTCCAGCGTCCTCCCCCGCCACCTGATCCAACTCACCACCAGGTGGTGATCAGTTGACAGCTCAGCCCCTCTCTTTACCCGAGTGTCCAGAACATACGGTCGCAGGTCTGGTGATACGATTACAAAATCGATCATTGACCTACGGCCTAGAGCGTCCTGGTGCCACGTGCACTTATGGACACTCTTATGTTCGAACAGGGTGTTCGTTATGGCCAAACTGTGATTAGCACAGAAGTCCAATAACAAAGCACCGCTCGGGTTCAGATCAGGGAGGCCGTTCCTCCGAATCACGCCCCTCCAGGTCTCACTGTCGTTACCCACGTGAGCATTGAGTTCCCCCCCCCCCCGCCCCCCGGAACTCTAAGAAGGCTAGGTACTCCAAACTGCCACTCGGCGCATAAGCGCAGATGACAGTCAGGACCCGTTCCCCGACCCTAAGGCGCAGGGAACAAACCCTCTCATCCACCGGGAAAAACCCCAACGTACCGGCAGCAAGCCGAGGGGATATTAGAATACCCACCCCAGCTTCCCCTGCCGCTCTTGCCCCTTCTCCCAGGCGAAAGCGACGTCCACGCGGCCGTCAGTTACCGGCAGATTCTGTGAGTCAGGAACGCAGTGTTTTTTCTGCTCCATCTGAGCGTGCATTCATGAACACTCTGTCAGTTATTCCTGAGTCTAGTAATTCAATGCCAGTTAACTCTGGGTTATTCAAATGTGAAAAGAGTAATTCAGAAACGGTTAATTCTTTGTCAGATACTCCAAGGTCCGTTAACACCTGCTCTGAGGATTTAAAGGACTGCTTTCATTCTGCCTCTCCCGAGTCCTGTGTTATACTACCCAGGGCTTTTAATCTGAAAGCTGAAAATAAGGAACACTATCTACTGGAAGCTCAGTTAGCCGCCCGGCCAGAAGGTCAGTTAGCCGCCCGGCAAGAAGCTCAGTTAGCTGCCCGGCCAGAAGCCCAGTTAGCCGCCTGGCCAGAAGCTCAGTTAGTCGCCCAGCCAGAAGCTCAGTGAGCCGCCCGGCCAGAAGCTCAGTTAGCCGCCCGGCCAGAAGCTCAGTTAGCCGCCCGGCCAGAAGCTCAGTCTCCCACTCCACCACCATTGTCATCACAACCATTATGTCAGTCACCCTCAGTTCAGCCTCCTGTTCAGCAGCTGGAGGGCCCGAGGAGCCCGTCCAGTCGCCAGCCGCATCCTCATCATCTTCGCCTGGTCCAGCCCCCGCAGCTTCATCATCTTCGCCTGGTCCAACTTCAGCTCCACCCACGCCGTCGCCTGGTCCAGCTTCAGCTCCACCCATGCCGTCGCCTCGTCCAGCTTCAGGTCCCCCCACGCGTCACCTGGTCCGGCTTCAGCTCCACCCACGCCGTCGCCGGGTCCGGCTTCAGCATCCTCTTCGGCATCCTCATCAACGTGGCCTGGTCCAGCCTCCGCAGCTTCATCCTCGCCTGGTCCAGCCTCTGCAGCTTCATCCTCGCCTGGCCCAGCCTCTGCTTCAGCTTCATCCTCATCTGCCTCGCCTGGTCCGGCCTCCGCAGCTTCATCCTCGCCTGGCCCAGCCTCTGCTTCAGCTTCATCCTCGTCTGCCTCGCCTGGTCCGGCCTCCGTGTCTTCATCCTCGTCTGGTCCAGCCCCCGCATCAGCTCCAGCATCGCCTGCAGTGGCCTCCTCTTCAGCCCAGCCTGGCCCAGCCTCTGCTTCAGCTTCATCCTCATCTGGCTCGCCTGGTCCGGCCTCCGTGTCTTCATCCTCGTCTGGTCCAGCCCCCGCATCAGCTCCAGCATCGCCTGCAGTGGCCTCCTCTTCAGCGTCACCAGTTTCGTTTGGCCCAGCCTCCGCCTTGGCTTCTGCCTCGTCTGGTCCAGCCTCCGCCTCGGCTTCTGCCTCGTCTGGTCCAGCCTCCGCCTCGCCTGGTGCCGCAGGGATCACGCCACCTTCAGCTCCCAAACTACCGCCTCAACATCATCAAACATTTGTCAGGCCGCTTGTTGGGCATCATCACCACCGTGGCCGCCCTCCGGACTTCTGTTGCCACCCCCGCCTTCTGCGTGGACTACACGCCGCCACTGCCTTTCGCGTGGCTGGCCTCCAGACCTGCATTCGCGCCGCCGTTGCCGTCCGCACAGTCGGCCCCCGGACCTGCATTCGCGCCGCCATTGCCGTCCGCATGGTCGGCCCCCGGAACTGTTTCCATGCCACTGCCTACTGCGTGGCCGGCCTCCGGACCTGCCCCACTGCCGCTGCCATTCGCATGGTCGGCCTCCGGAACTGAACTGTTTTGGCTTCCTGCGCTGTCGGCCCCCTGAACTTGGCCATCTGGGCCTTTTTTGGACTCTGTCCCTCCGTCCTGGGCCCCCTCCGCCCGCCCTGGTCGGGTAGTTTTCTGTTTTGGTTTTGGTCCATTTTTGTGGTTCTGCTGGGCTGTCTGGAGCCAGCCCTTGAGGGGGGGTACTGTGGAGACACGGGGACCTGAGCTACTAATGGTGGTGAAGTAGATAACTGCACGGAAGACTGAACTGAGGGCGTCTGCACTGGCACAGGGGACTGAACTGATGTCTGTTGTAACGGTGGTGGTGAGAGTGGAGTAGGCGGTGGAGTTGATGACTTCACAGGAGACTGAACCAGAGGTGAGTGCACAGGAGACTGAGCTAGAGGTGAGTGCACAGGAGACTGAGCTAGAGGTAGTAGTGATAGTTGGGGGGAAAGTGGAGCTGGTGATTGAGTGGATGACTGTGCTAAGGGAGGCTGCACTGGGGACAATGGAGACTGCACTGGGGACACTGGAGACTGCACTGGGGAAAGCTGAGATGCAGGAGACTGCAGTGACGGTTGTGGTGGAGGTGTAATGGGTGGAGGAGCAGCTGAATTGGCTGCGGGTCGGATGGCTAATGGCTCAGTGTCTTAATGGCAGGGCTATAGGTTGAATGACTCGCTGAGTAGCAGCCTGAATGGCTGAGTGTAGTGATGGTTGTGGCGGAAGAGAAACAGGTGGTAGTGTGGAAGATGGAGCTAAGGGTGACTGAGTGGCAGACCGAACTGATAACTGAAGCGATGGTAGAGGTGAAAATGGAGCTTGTGGTGGAGTTAATGGCTGTGCTAGCGTATCAGATCGCTCTCCCCGGGTAAGTCTGCTGGGTCCATATTGTGGTCGCGTCGTACTGTCATGAATCGCTGTGCGGCAGGCAGGAGTTGGACCCAAAATGCAGGACTCACAGACTCGGGGGGGGGGGTGAACTCAAAACACAGTTTTATTTGCTGGCAAGGAAAAGACATACAAACTAAACTAATCTAAACTGGGAACAACAAACTAAAACTCACAAGGAGACACAGGGAGATCCACACAGCACGAGAGACGACGCGACACTGACTCAGAGAAACACAGGGTTTAAATACACTGGGAAGTAACAAGGGGAATGAGACAAAGAAGGAGGGCACAGCTGGGAGAAATCAGGACTGACGAGACAAGCAAAGCAGGACGCATTCACATAAGACACGGACCATCAAAGTAAAACAGGAAGTTTCACACAGAGACGCGAACTCGACACAGTGGAGACAGCAACTAAGAAACACAGAGACATAAACCATAAGGAAGAGGACTCTAAGAACCGAGAGACACAGAAACGAACTCAAACATGCAGACACAGACTACACAGAACAGAGGGGACACAGAGAAACATGAAGGGCAAGGGATCGAAACTAGAAACCATAGAATAACTCACACAAGTACAATAATACAAACATCACAAAGAACTAAAAACGCTGGATCAGGAGACCCAGGACTGTGACATCAGGTCCCCATAAGGAGAATCATGTGCTAACGGCTGTCTAAATGACTCGGGTAAAGTTTGTAGCCTGCGTGCTTGTTGTTTTTGTCTGCTTCCACTTGTCTTTGCACTAGGATGATGTCGGCGTAAATGTGCAGTCATATTCGTTGTGTTCCCACTAGTGCTGTCAGTGTTAATCTAGTTAAAATGACATTAACGCCATAACACAGCCAATCTTAGTTAACGAGTTACCGCGGATCGGCCCGTGCGTGGGGCTGGACGGCGTCAACACGTTAACAAGCTAACTGCGCTAACGCACTAGTTCCCACCAATTGAGCACTGCGTGGCACATCCGACATACTGTTTTACTTTTGTCCATGACGCACTTACCTTCAGGGTCATGCTTCACATGAAAACCAAAATAGTTCCAAACGCCAGATCTGAATGAGGGTGGGGGAGGTTCAATTTGCCATGTTACAACGAGCTGTCTTGCTAGCTTGTGTTGCGCTCAGTGGCTCTGCACTCAACAGTGCAGCCTAGGCGGAGTAGTCGAATGCAGATCCACTGAGCGCTCAACACAGACAGCATCGTCAGAAGAAAAGTTGATAAAATAAATAAAAAAATTTGTATTGTTCGGTTCATATGCATACCGAACCGAAAGCATTGTATCGAACGGTTCAATATCGATACATGTAATGTGGCACTTTAACCCATAATTTCATTTGGGATTAATAAAGTATTTTTGATTCTGATTCTTCATTCATCTGAGCTCCTGTCACCTTTTAGCTCAGTGGTTTTCAGTTGTTTGACTTGTGAGGGTGAAGGTGAGGGCCAGTGAAGTGATTAAAGGGGTAGGTGACAGAGTTAACTCAGACAAAATCTGGGATCTGCTCCCTATGATATTCTCTAGTGAAGGTACCGGATTGATGGCACCTTCAACAAGTTAAAGGATTGCGAAAAAAGTTGATTCTGTTCATCTCGACGTGCTGTTTTCAGCTGAAGAAACATCATCATTTATTCAAGTGACTTCTTCAGTCTCAGGTGGTTTCCCCAACCTTATAACGACACTGTGACCAAAATTGTTGTAGATCGGGTTCCCTGGCACAAACATAGTAATATAGTGTACACTGTTTAGTGTCAGAAGCCCACATAGCAGACAGGTCTGGCCCGGTATCAGAGCTGGTGTCAAACTGCTGGCTGATTTCTGGCATCGTAAGTGGTATGTCATCCTGATGTGGGCCAGGTCTGGCAAACCAGATCTGGGCCACCAAAGGGCCGTCATTCTTTGCGGTATGTGGGCCACGTGTAAGCACATTGTGTAGGCCAGGTCCGGGCCATACCAATTTTGCTATGTGGGGGAGGCTATAGTTCCTGACAACTGGATAAAATGAGCACCGCAAAAGCCCGAAAAAAGTAAAGAGGACAAAGATAACTTCATTAATTAAATTCTCATTAATAAAGTTAAAAACTATTTCACACAAGGGTTTCTTGGTTGAATAACAAATTATATACATTTAAGAATATGTCCTGCAGCTTTTAGATGCATTCTTGTTCCAACACACCTGAATCAAATGAAAGGCTTGGTTCCACATTTGATGGCACACTGAAGAGGTAATTCAACCATCTGATTGAATGTATCGATATTGAACCGAGCTGGCCCCAGTGTTTTCTGGCATTTTCAACTCCTCACTGCAGGCATGTCATGTGCCTGCCTGCTTCAAGTCCTCCACCATAATCCCTGTCCCCAAGAAACCTAGGATCACTGGACTAAATGACTACAGACCCGTGGCTCTGACATCTGTGGTCATGAAGTCTTTTGAGCGCCTAGTTCTCTCCCATCTCAGGACCCTCACGGCCCCCCTCCTGGACCCCCTGCAGTTTGCATATAGAGCCAACAGGTCTGTAGATGACGCCATCAACATGGCCCTACACTTCATCCTGCAGCATCTGGACTCCCCAGGAACCTACGCCAGGATCCTGTTTGTGGACTTCAGCTCTGCCTTCAACACCATCCTTCCAGACCATCTCCGAGACAAGCTTTCCCAGATGAATGTGCCTGATCCCATCTGCCGGTGGATCACTGACTTCCTGACGGACAGGAAGCAGCATGTGAGGCTGGGAAAGAATGTCTCGGACTCCCGGACCATCAGCACCGGCTCCCCTCAGGGCTGTGTTCTTTCTCCTCTGCTCTTCTCCCTGTACACCAACTGCTGCACCTCCACCCACCAGTCTGTCAAGCTAATCAAGTTTGCAGATGACACCACCGTTATTGGACTCATCTCGGACGGGGATGAGTCTGCCTACAGGAGGGAGGTTGAACGTCTGGTGTCCTGGTGCAGCCACAACAACCTGGTGCTGAATGCCCAGAAGACAGTGGAGATTATTGTGGACTTCAGGAAGCACACAGCCCCACTCCCCCCCATCATCCTGGCTGACACCCCCATCACCTCTGTGGACTCATTCCGCTTCCTGGGTACCACCATCACCCAGGACCTGAAGTGGGAGCCCACCATCACCTCCGTCATCAAGAAAGCCCAGCAGAGGATGTACTTCCTGAGGCAGCTGAAGAAATTCAACCTGCCAACACGGACGATGATGCAGTTCTACACTGCAATCATCGAGTCCATCCTCACCTCCTCCATCACCGTGTGGTACGCTGGAGCCACTATCAGGGACAAACAGAGACTGCAGCGTGTTGTGCGCTCTGCTGAGAAGGTGATTGGCTGCAGACTCCCATCTTTGCAGGACCTGTACACCTCCAGGACATTGCGGCGTGCAGCTCGGATCTCAGCTGACCCTTCTCACCCTGGACACAGTCTGTTTGACCTGCTCCCCTCAGGCAGGAGGCTCCGGTCCATTCGCACCAGAACCTCTCGCCATAAGAACAGTTTCTTCCCCTCTGCTGTTGGACACATGAACAATAACCATATGACTGTACCCGCCACTAACACATGACCCTACGCTGTGTCACTGCATCATTCCATGTTTGGCACTGATCACCACCTGCACTCATGTATATATCTTTCAACGTAGCACTCTTAATTCTTATTCTCATGTATATATCTCATGTATATCTCATGCACATATCTTTCCACGTAGCACTTTTAATTCTTATCCCTACTTTTATTTTATTTTATTTTTTTTCCATGTCTATTTAAGTGCTATTTATGACACTATGTTTGCACTGAAGCACCGCAGCAATTTCCTAATGTTGTAAACCTGCTCAACATTTGGCAATAAACCCCATTCTGATTCTGATTCTGATTCAGCTGTGTTGGAGTAGGGATGCATCTAAAAGCTGCAGGACAGTATGGGCTCAAAATGTGGACATAAATATTTTGTACTTGTAAATCGGTTTTGTACTTGTAAATCAGGATTTTTATGTGTTAAAAAAATTTGTGTGTGTGTAAAAAAAAGTTCAAGTTCAAAAAAAGCGCCCCTCCGACAGCCAAACCCATCTGTTCTCTGATTGGATTGTTACATTTGTGATTGACATGACATTGACCAATCAGATGAAAGGAAGAAAAATAGGGTCAAAATTTGTACTTCTAACTTGCAGGGGTTTGTTTTGGCTAAGTACACACACAAATCTTTTTACGCACGCACAAATTTTTTTACACATACAAATCTTTTTTATGCACACACAAATTTTTTTTACACATACAAATCCTGATTTACAAGTACAAAATATTTATGACCACATTTTGAGCCCATACAGGACTAGGGATGGGTACCGGTGTCCGGTTCTGACATAAACGGTAGTAACCAGACCGAAAAGCAGCGCACATTTCGGTGCTTTATTTCGGTGCTTTTTTTTCCTGAGCTGTGATACACTTCTAGCCAATCATTTTACGTTTCCGAGGATAGTAGGCGGGTCCGGGTACGTACGTTCTTTTATGCAGAGCTACAGATTAAAAATGCCCAAGGCGAAGCGGTCAAAAGTCTGGCTGTACTTCACAGCAAAATATGCAAACTCAGCAGCCTGCAACAAGTGCTTTAAGCTGATACTGTGATACTGTCAAAGGAGGTAACACCTCGAATCCGATGAAACACCGAGAAATGCGCCATATTTGATGGCAGCAGCAGCCGTTCTTCTCTGCGTGAGTAGCTTAATGTTGTTCGTGTGTAATTTACGTTGAGTAGGCTAACCACGTTATTACATTAATGCATGTAAGGTGAACTAGCAAACATCATCATAGCTACACAGTGTTGGGGAGTAACGGAATACATGTACCGCCGTTACGTATTTAAAATACAAAATATGAGTAACTGTATTCCGTTACAGTTACCGTTTAAAAAGGTGGTATTTAGAATACAGTTACTTTGTTGAAATAAATGGATTACACGGCGGTACTTTCCTGTTTCATATTGTCGCAGGTCAGGACTGTTTCGATTTTGTTTGACAGCTACATTCTGTAGTTCCAGGCGGCAGCGTTGCGGTTGCCATGGTTACAGGGGGACGCTCTGCGTGTTTCCTGGGTGAGAGGCCTTTTTGTTGTTGTGCTAAGCTAATAGGCAGAATGCTACAGGCATAGCCCTAAAGAATGTAGCCTCATGGGCAGTGTAGTCCGTGCTGCAGGGAGAATGGACTGCCATACTCGTTATGTGTCTGTGAGCGCAAGGTGGAAGAAAAAGGAGAGTCGAAAAGTACGAGTTGTCATCGAGCAAAAACGGGAGCTGGAAGCATGTAAATATAATAATAACCACTGCAGCCAAGAAGAGAGCCTGATGAGCCCAGTTGTAAGTCATCTATTAAGACTCGACTTTACGCTGTGTTTGTGTTTTCCTCCGAAACAATAAGTTCTGTTGGAGCAACCTTTCAACGCTTCTCTCTGTCTCTCGCAAGCAGAGTTGACCCAGACAACAAAGTAAAGCCATTTTTCGGCTACAAGCCCAACAAGGAACCCGTATTAGTCAGAGGTCCCTTTAATACGGTTCGGAGCAGCGGACCTTCAGTAATAGTAATAAATCACACAGCAATAGTACATTCACGTAGTTGTAAAATGCATGATAATATATTAAGTAATCCAAAGTATTCAGAATACATTACTCTCATTGAGTAACGTAACGGAATACGTTACAGAATACATTTTAGGGCATGTATTCTGTATTCTGTAATGGAATACATTTCAAAAGTAACCTTCCCAACACTGTAGCTACATGCGGCTGTCTTCTTGTTTGATGGCAGATACTCCCTTCACCCTGGCCAAAAAGGCTAAAATGACCAAAGAAAAAGAGGGAAACAGCTAAACATGAGAGGTTTTTGGACAAAGTTTGTTTTTTTTCCATTGTTTAAGCACTGCTTCCAGCTAAGAGTGATGCCATATATGCCCCATAGCTGCAGAAAAGGCTAACATTGTTATCTTTTTACAAAAAATCAGCTGAATATGAGAGGTTTTTGAACCAATTTTGTGTTCTCCATTCTTTAAGCACCGGTTTGAGCACCGTTTGAGCACCAGCACCATTTCAAAAGTACCGATTTGGCACCGGTATCGGATAAAACCTAAACGATACCCATCCCTATACAGGACAGTAGCTCTCAAGGACTGGAGCTGGAGACTGTTGGGATTAATTTTTATCTGTAAGGCTAATATCTCATAATTTGCATCACATACAGTATTTGTATTTTATTCTTTACTGCACACAGTATATTGTAGAGCAGTTGTGCCCACTCTGATACAAGCAGACACAACACTTTCTCACAACTCCCTCACAGGAACGTGGCCTCAATCATGAATCTGCTGTTATGATATGCACTTTGTCCACTTCTTTAACTCTACAGGCCTGACTGGAGGGCAAGAGGTGGTTGCCATGGTAATGGGAGCGTTGCTAGCAGAAGGTTAAATCTCTATATAAGAAGATGCCCAGAAAGCTGCAGAAGAAGAAACGTGAGCATGTATCAGACCTAAGACACCTTCAACTGATTCCACCAATCATGCTAACATTCTGTTTCTGTGACCCGCAATACAGTTACAATACAGAAGGTCCCTGGTGCTGTGTAACAGTAATTTTAAATTGTAACAATTTGATAATGATTCGTGAAAACGTTTAATTGGAGGAAATCAGTCTTCTCTCATGAAAAAAAACCTAACAAGATTTCTGTTTTATACATTTTAAATATAAAAATCAGTTGATGCATATTTTAGACACTGATATCTATAAATGTTTTTTTTCTGAATTAATGGATTTGGATGAGGAGGGGAAATGGTCGTTGGTTAATGATGGGAAATGGTTTTCTCCAGTGCGTTCATAGTTTTTGGATCAGCATTCAAGGCAGCTGTGGCTCATGAAGCAGAGTGTGTCATCTACCAATCAAAAGGTCAGTGGTTTGATCCTTATTGATCCACATTGTACACTGGAGTTTCTTTAAAAACTGAACCCAGATTTACATCAGCCTCATTGCATCCATTGGCCAGCACCATCAATCGATTGACCTTTGAGCTGAGGAAATATTTGAGTTGTTCAGAAAGTCTTGGGATCCATGACACTTGTTTCAGATGCAATCTGAATTGGCTTCAGGTGCTGTCTCATGTTAGCTGTAGTGATGAAGAGGTGAAGGACATTAGTAAAAAATCAATCAGTGTCAATAAAGTGAGTCAGTGCTAAAATAAGAAGTGTAGCAGCAGCTGATCAGAGAATGACTCGACTCTTTTGGACACGTGTCGTGTCAGTTTAACAGTGAAGACAAAGAGGAAATAGACCAGTGTGCAGGGCAGCAGTGATGTCACTGTGCATTTCCTTAGTTACAGTGGTACCATCACACTGAGAACGGCTGAAGCAACTTTTCCTCCTCGCAGCAGAACCAGAGGTGAGTCCTGATGGTGTCTGATTCTCACATTTAATACTGACAGAAAAACTAAATAAGATCATTTTAAACCAGTCCTGATTTAAGGAACAAAAGTAATTGGGTTAGTGTTTTGGAAGCTAATCTGGACATACGATTACAAGTCTCTTATTGACTAAGGTTCGTGGTGTCCTGGTGCCAGATGCATGGACAAACAACCTTACGCTCAAACATGATAATGTTGTTTAGAACATACTGTGACTAACACATCATTATATTTAGAAAAAAATCAGGAAGGGGTCAAATACTTTTTCAGCACAATATAAAACCTGTTTAACACAAGTTATCAGCAAGTCAGGTTACAAGAGACGATCGATCATTGTGTGTTTTCTGATTTACAGTGATGCCATTAAACCACCAAGGCTTTATGACTTACAAAAATTTAAATTCTAACTAACTTTTAACAACTAATCAGGAAGTTACGTGTCTGAGTTTTCTGTGCAGCAGTTTCAGTGGTCATAAACAGGAAAGACAACAGGGTTGAGGTTAGAGCTGCGCTGTGTCTTTTATCAGAATCAGAATCAGAAAGCGTTTTATTGCCAAATGTTGAGTGGGTTTACAACATTAGGAAATTGCTGCGGTGCTTCAGTGCAAACATACTGTTATAAATTACACTTAAATAGACATGAAAATAAAAATAAGAATAAGAATTAAAAGTGCTAATAAGAATTAAAAGTGCTAAGTAGATAGATAGATAGATAGATATGTTGTACATGATATATACATGAGTGCAGGTGGTGATCAGTGCCAAACATGGAATGATGCAGTGACACAGCGTAGGGTCATGTGTTAGTGGCGGGGACAGTCATATGGTTATTGTTCATGTGTCCAACAGCAGAGGGGAAGAAACTGTTCTTATGGCGAGAGGTTCTGGTGCGAATGGACCGGAGCCTCCTGCCTGAGGGGAGCAGGTCAAACAGACTGTGTCCAAGGTGAGAAGGGTCAGCTGAGATCCGAGCTGCACGCCCCAGTGTCCTGGAGGTGTACAGGTCCTGCAGAGATGGGAGTCTGCAGCCAATCACCTTCTCAGCAGAGCGCACAACACGCTGCAGTCTCTGTTTGTCCCTGATAGTGGCTCCAGCGTACCACACGGTGATGGAGGAGGTGAGGATGGACTCGATGATTGCAGTGTAGAATTGCGTCATCGTCCGTGTTGGCAGGTTGAATTTCTTCAGCTGCCTCAGGAAGTACATCCTCTGCTGGGCTTTCTTAATGACGGAGGTGATGGTGGGCTCCCACTTCAGGTCCTGGGTGATGGTGGTACCCAGGAAGCGGAATGAGTCCACAGAGGTGATGGGGGTGTCAGTCAGGATGATGGGGGGGAGTGGAGCTGTGTGCTTCCTGAAGTCCACAATAATCTCCACTGTCTTCTGGGCATTCAGCACCAGGTTGTTGTGGATACACCAGGACACCAGACGTTCAACCTCCCTCCTGTAGGCAGACTCATCCCCGTCCGAGATGAGTCCAATAACGGTAGTGTCATCTGCAAACTTGATTAGCTTGACAGACTGGTGGGTGGAGGTGCAGCAGTTGGTGTACAGGGAGAAGAGCAGAGGAGAAAGAACACAGCCCTGAGGGGAGCCGGTGCTGATGGTCCGGGAGTCCGAGACATTCTTTCCCAGCCTCACATGCTGCTTCCTGTCCGTCAGGAAGTCAGTGATCCACCGGCAGATGGGATCAGGCACATTCATCTGGGAAAGCTTGCCTCGGAGATGGTCTGGAAGGATGGTGTTGAAGGCAGAGCTGAAGTCCACAAACAGGATCCTGGCGTAGGTCCCTGGGGAGTCCAGATGCTGCAGGATGAAGTGTAGGGCCATGTTGATGGCGTCATCTACAGACCTGTTGGCTCTGTATGCAAACTGCAGGGGGTCCAGGAGGGGGGCCGTGAGGGTCTTGAGATGGGAGAGAACTAGGCGCTCAAATGACTTCATGACCACAGATGTCAGAGCCACGGGTCTGTAGTCATTTAGTCCAGTGATCCTAGGTTTCTTGGGGACAGGGATTATGGTAGAGGACTTGAAGCAGGTAGGCACATGGCATGCCTGCAGTGAGGAGTTGAAAATGCCAGAAAATACTGGGGCCAGCTCGTTTGCACAGTGTCTGAGGGTGGCAGGAGACACACCGTCTGGGCCAGGAGCTTTTCGAGCATTCAGACTCTTAAACTGCTTCCTCACATCTGCTTCATGAATATGAAGAGTTGTGGTGGGAGGAGGTGGTGTGAAATCCTCTTTTGTGTGGGGTGAGGAGGGGGGTGTTGTAGGTGAACAGTTTGAAGGTGGTGATGGCTCTATGGAGGGGGGAGAGGTGGGGGAATGAGTGTCCAAAGTGTCTCTATTGTTGGGGCCGTTGGAGGTGTGAAGGCTGCCTGATGGCTCGTCAAAACGGCAGTAAAAGTCGTTTAGGGTGTTGGCTAAGAGCAAGTCATCAGTGGAGTGGGGGGTTTCAGGCTTGTAGTTGGTGATATTCCTAAAACCTTTCCACACAGAGGCCGAGTCATTCTCTGAGATCTGCTGCTGCATCTTCTCAGAGTGCTGATGTTTAGCAATGTCCACTTCTTTAGTGAACCTGTACTTGGCCTCTCTGTAGCAGTCCCTGTCTCCGCTTCTGAACGCCTTACTCTTTTCCAGCCACAGCTTTTTGAGTTTAGGAGTAAACCAGGGTTTGTCATTGTTATAACTCACCCTGGTGCGTAATGGCACAATGCTGTCCTCACAGAAGTGGATATAGGAGGTGACAGTGTCCGTAAACTCGTCCAAGCTGTTAGAAGCAGCCTTCATTGTGTCCCAGTCTGTAGACTCCAAACACGTGCGAAGCTCCTCCACAGCCTCGTTGCTCCACAGTTTTTTGGTCCTCACGACAGGTTTGGAGAGCTTCAGCCTCTGTCTGTACGCGGGGATTAGGTGGATCATGACGTGGTCAGAAAGTCCGAGTGAAGCGCGGGGCACCGCACGATAGGCCCCGCTGATCGTGCTGTAACAGTGGTCTAATGTCCTCTCCTCTCTGGTCGGGCATTTAATATACTGCTTGTATTTGGGAAG
Organism: Astatotilapia calliptera; assembly: GCF_964374335.1. NCBI lineage: Eukaryota > Metazoa > Chordata > Actinopteri > Cichliformes > Cichlidae > Astatotilapia > Astatotilapia calliptera. The sequence goes on from NC_137424.1 coordinate 75,153,481, forward strand.
CTCATGGCTCAGATTGGCTTTGTTAAAGTCCCCAAGAGCAATAATGAGGGAGTCCAGGAATGTCCGCTCCATGTGCAGTATCTGCTCCGCGAGTGCGCACTGAGCTGCCTGCGCATCCGCATCTGGCGGGATGTAAACAGCGGCCAGGATGAATGAAGCAAACTCCCGCGGAGAATAAAACGGTTTGCAGTGAATAAAAAGGTATTCCAGAGAGGAAGAGCAGTGCTGAGCAATCACTGTTACATCTGTGCACCAGCCACTATTAATGTAGAAGCAGACACCTCCACCTTTGGTCTTACCAGAGAGAGAGGCCTGCCGGTCCGCGCGCAGCAGATGAAAGCCCTCCAGCTTGAGCGCGCTGTCCGGGATGTCCTCACTGAGCCACGACTCCGTAAAACATAAGACACAGGAGGAGGCAAAGTCTCTGTTCATGCTTCTCATCAGGTCCAGCTCGTCTATCTTATTCCTGAGTGAGCGTACATTGGAAAGGAAGATCCCAGGAAGAGCAGTTCACAGTCCGCGTTTCCTCAGACGCACGAGTGCACCGGCTCGCTTACCTCTCTTTCGGCGTCTCACTTTCCTGATCAGAGTCTGCAGTAAATCTGCCGCAGATGCGACAAATATTGGAAGTAAATCCCCAGGTGTTGTAGTCCTGTAGTTAAGAAGCTCTTCTCTGGTGTAAGAATATCCAGAGGAGTGCCCAGACACAGAAGTTATGCACAAAAACAAGACAGAAGTAATGCACTGAAGCACCAGGGCATCCATACGCGGCGCCATCTTGGATATGGTTTACAATTTAACCTGGAAGACATAACAACAGAAGTAACTTTTCATCATCACAAAAAACTGCAGAGGTATACGTTAAATACAGGTCCAGCTGGATTCTCAGACTCACATCTTTTGTGCTTCTGCTGATTTTAAAAAATGTCAATTATCATTTTTAATAGTTTCTGACATGTGGAGCAAAAACAATCAATGATTAATAACACAGCTGAGTTCAGCGTTCAAGAGATGTCAATCCAGCATCATGATAAAAAATACTTTTAGTTAACTGAGCATGCAACCTCAAAGTTCATCTGTTCCAAGTAATTAGTTTCTCTCTGGTCCCAGTGTGTACCCTCTCGTTTCCCACCCTCTCGTTATCCTGCCTGTATTTAAGTTAAGTGTTTCTAGTTTCTATTTTTTTTAGCTTTGTATGTTTGTGCTTTAGCGTTCAGTATTAGAGTAATTAAAGCTGCCTCTTTTAGTTCACTCCCTTTGTTTCCAAGTCCTGCTATTGGGGCCTAGCTCTGCCTACCACACAGTCATCGTGATAATTTCAATGTCAAAGTCAATTTTACTTATATTGCACATTTCATTCTTTAAAGGAATTAAAACAGCAAAACAAAACATTGAAATATATAAACTTGCAGGCAATTCGAGTAAATTCCTTTAACTTGATATCCAAGCTCATTGGAGTCCAGGAGGCCTGCCATGACTGCCCTTCACCGTCAGGCCTGGTGTCAGTACCATGTGCACTGGAACGTGAACATATAGAGAAACGTTATGTTCAGCGATGAGTCCAGGTTCTGCCTACAGCTCACTGCTTCAGCTTGTGCTTAATGGATTGTCATAAGGATTCATGAGAGGGTTGACGTATCTTTACTAATGAATGCTTCCTTCCACAACTAAGGTACTAATGTACAGAATGTGTGTAGGTGCATGTGTGTCTGTGCGTTTCCAGCCATACCATACATAGACAGATGACCTTTCAATGAACCTAACGTGTGTGTATGAGCTATGCTCAAAAAGCAGAAGCATCTTGCTAAACTATAAAAACAGAAACTTGCAATTGATCATATCTGAAATGAACATTTAAAGGTGTGAAATCTCGCATTTTAATAGAACAGAACAGTCTGGTTTAAAGCTATTGTATGCTTCCTTCCACAACTGCAGACTGTAACCTGTAGCACAATATCTAAAATTGTTCCAACATTAATTTAACAAAACAAATTAAGAGTGAATCATTTTAAAAAATGAACCTATAAATTCAGTTTAAAAGACTGTTTTTTTTAAAGTGTTTTTTTTTTCCAGCACCAGAAACATGGTTCACCCCAAAAATGAAACACTGTCTTCGGACCAGAACTGTGGTAATGTCGACACATCAGCCAACCCTTTCTTTATCCTGGTCTACAGTCTGGTGTTTCTGGTAAGTTTCAAATAATCAGATTGTGGGTTTTTTAAGGAACTGGTTTAAGGTTCTCTGTGCATCTACAAACGTCCTGTTCTCTCCATCCTCTCTGTGTCTCTACAGGTGGGTTTACCCCTCAATGGCTTCATCATGAAGTTTTACTGTTGTCGGGCTCGGCAGCAGGCATCCAGCAGCTTCATGGTCTACCTGAAGAACCTGACAGCTGCTGACTTCCTGCTCTGCCTCTCTCTGCCACTGCGCATCGCCCACTATGCCATCAGGTCTCCCATCATTTGGCTGCTCCACTGCACAGTTGGAGCTTCTGCTTTTTTCCTCAACATGTACGCCAGCATCATATTTATGGCGTACATCGCTGCCAATAGGTAAGAATCTTTACTGATTTCAGACTGTAGTTAACAACAACGTAAAAACTAGATTAAGTGGTTAAGTACACACCCTGTGCTCCTCACAAAAGCATGAATGTACCTTTTTCTGGCTCAGTATTTACTTTTGCAGTTTTGGCACTGTTGTGATTAGTGAAGTTGTATTCTGCCTCCTTCCTCTTCTGTCTGCAGGTATCGGAAAATCGTACATCCTTCAGGAACTGTACGAACAGTACGAACTGCGAGAATCATCTCTGTCATCACCTGGGTTATTCTCCTGGCTCCAACAATCACTTTTATCAGCTTTTTTATCAGCTCCAAGGAACCTTTGACCTCTAACTACTGTGTTGATTCCTTTAGTTCATCAGTCAGCCTGCTGTACAAAATCCTCCACACCTTCTCTGCAATCATTGTCCTCTTGGTCTTCATATCCATGGTCTTCTTCTACTACAGCATCTCCCGCAGGGTGTTGCAGTCACAGCAGAGGCAGCTGGCCTCCTCTGGTTCTGAGAAGCTGGTGAAGTCTCGCAGGAACATGTTGGTGCTGGTCAGCATCTTCTGTGTTTGCTTTGTCCCCTATCACCTGGTTCGTCTTCCCTACCCCTTTCTGCGGACCAGCTGCTCTGTGGTTCCAGTTTTGTACTACCTGCAGGAGGCGGCCGCCATGGTGTCAGTTTTCAACGTCTGTCTGGACCCTGTTGTTTACTTTTACCTCTGTAAGACTTTTCGAGCTCAGGTGAGAAAGGCGTCCAGGAGGACCAACATCCAACAAGCAAATGAGGAGAGCGAGAGCAGCAGGGAGCAGCTGGACATCACTACTTCAACACCAGTGATGTAAGGCAACATACAGCATTTGAGAGTCCGATTAGTGAAACCAGTATCATGGATCCCCGTCCTCATGAACCACAGGACTTCTTCTGTGCTCAGATATCAACATGAGGCTGAACTCAGCACAAACACACAGGTGTCAGTGTTGCTAGCATTTAACTTTAGCATGAATGAAGTGAACCAGTGTGTGGGCAGATTCAAAGAAAAAATGCATATCATTAAATATCTGTCTCTGGAAACAGTTTTAACATTCACACATATCCAGATGAGCTTTTTATCTCTCGGCAGTAATCTCTACATTTTATTATGAAAATCTTAAACTCTAAAAGGCTTGGAAATGAATTTACTGCTTTTGCTTATAAAGAAAATATCTAAGATTTCCAGGCTGGTTTGCTTCTTTACTGATTTTCAACACAGATGTTGTCACATGTTTGTTCTGCACTGGAGCTAAAAAATAAATAAATAATGTTTTAATGTTTTGTTTGGTTGTTTCAAAGAATTAGTGATGGGATTTCCGGCTGTTTTTAGAGAGCCGGCACTTTCGGCTCCGAACCGCTCTTCAGGTTGTTTTGTTGCTTTAGATAATTTATTATTAACAACAATATAAAATTAAGCACAAACGGAATTACTAATGAAAAAAAAAGTGGTTTTATTTATATATGTTTATATATAAATATATGCGGTGACCACGTACAACACGTACAAACTCCAAAACACATTTCTAGCGTTAACTGAACTTCCAAAACAGCTACTTAGATCACTTAAATGACACAATTGAAAGCATGTGTGTATTGTTTGTGTTTTTATACACAAGCACTCATATATATTAAAATAATTTAAAAAAATGTTTATTTACCTGTTACTACCACACACCAAATCCAGTCGTTGGAAGTGCGCCCAGCATCCTGGAGCATTTCTGTTGTGTTTTGTACATGTTTTGGAGTTTTTACGTGCTTTGTCTCTAGGAGCCACCGTAAATATACTTTTATTTATTTACTCCACATAAAATGTAATAAATAAATCATATAATACTAAAACCAACTATTCACATTTCAGCTTTTAACTATTTAAATTTTCAGCTTTTTCCTTTTAAGGAAATTTTAAGTGAAACAACACAAAACACTGCAAACCACAACACAATAAAATATAAATTAAAATATGAAAACAAAAAGAATCACATTCTCTGTCATATGGGCCTGCATGAATAAACTTTCTGAATCCTTTATCATCTGCAACTGAAAATAGTTGTGGATGATTACTATACCTTTCTAATGTGACGTTGTTGTCCCTGGCTCTCTTTCTCTCTCTCTCCCTTCCGCTCTGTTCCTGTGCTGCTGCGAGTGTAACTACCGCCCCTCCCCCCTCTGCCCAGCGTAAAGCACAAGGCTCACATGCAGAGTGAAGCGGAAAAAAGTGCGAGAGAGGGTGAGAGAAGGAAAAAAGAAAAATAAGGAGCTGGCTCGTGTCGTTCACGTCAAAGATCCGGCTCTAAAAGCCATTTCGTTTGCGACAGACACATCACTACAAACAATTATATGTTGTTCCTCACTGGTCAAGCTGCCCCTTTTTTGACTCCCACACTGATGCTTTTCTCTGCAGTTTGCACCATTTGTGAGACTAACAGTCTCACTTCCAGGTGCCTATCAATTTTCCATCAAACCATAAAGGGAAGCTGGATTTTAATAGAACCTATACTACGCAATTACTTTTTATTTAGTTCATGCACTGTCTCTGAAGCACCCCCAAAAATGGGCTAAAATCGTCCCTGGAGTACAGTGCTGCAAACACCGCGAGATCTGCGACTTTATCACTTGAACGGGCGGCTCTTAATTCTCCTGCACGCGCTTTTTGGTGAGTTCGCGAGAACGCGCAGGAGATATCAGCTGTCCGGTGTGCTTTCCAGTCATAGACCGAGTGCGCTGCTGGTGGATTCACACTGTAGTGATGCAGGAGAACCAGGAGCTGGAGCAGCGGACTGCTGGAGCCCCCACCTCCTCCTCAGGAGCCCAGGTCAGTAAGCAGGACGCGTGGGTTTATATCTGATCCTTCTCGGTGTGGGTAGAAGAATACACAAGTATCTGCCGGTTTTTGCCTCCGCGGCTCTGAACCTTAGTCAGGAAACCGCTGGCTGTTCCGGGATCCGTGACTGGCTCGTAGACGGTGTTGTGGCAAAAAGTGATTGCCTGCAAAAAAAATGGTTTCCACTGTTTCCATGTGTTTTTTATGTGTAATATCTTTAAGTATGTTGCTAAATAAACTTTTGTGAACAGGTATTACAGAGGGGTTATATATAAAATTTAAAAAATTACCTGTTTCTCAAGTATCTTTATTACTGTGTCATTGTACTTACATTATAATCAATCAGCTCCCTTTTGTCCACTTAAAATATGTTTACAGAACTATTGTTGCAATTTCAGCTGTCCTCTTGGCCAGATTACTCTTAAAAAAAGACATTTTTCAAGTCAAAAAGGTTTTTTCTCACTGAGGCTTCATCCGTGGTCTATGCCTGTAACACGTGTTTCTCCAGTGGAAATGTTTAGAAGCCTTTTCTCCGCTGTTCAGCCCTCTGATTCAGTCCAGCGCAGAAGTCCCGACAGAGCATCCTGCTGTTAAACAGCAAAGACCCAGTGCAGCTGCCAACTGGTGTGGATAACCCGAGGTGTCCCGCTAGACTCCGACAAATCTAACAATAAACATATAAAACAGCCAAACATTCTAATAAATACGAAGCAAACTGAATAATATCTCCTACAGCGGGTCTCTCTCATTAAAATAAATTTCACTGCTTTTAAATCATTTCTTAATAAATCCAAAACATTTCCAGTGAAATTAATGTTTTAAATAAACACGATAAACTGTTTAAATTATTTTTAATAATCAATGTAAAATACAGATTTTAAAAAATGTTATAAACGAATAAATATCCTTTAAAGCTGTTAATGAAACAGTAATATGTATGTTCTTGTGTTGGGGTGGTGCAGCCTTAAACATGAGGGAAAGTAATCACAGTGACAATAATGTTAATGATCCAGGGAAGCCCCACTGGGTCATCGTGCAGGGCTCAGCAGATGTGCAGCTCTTCCTTAGATGTGGATAAACTCACAGGCACACGTGCCACATGGTGGTGCTGTACAAGAACAGGGTCGTGGGTATGAATCCAGTCTGTGCTGTTCATATGTTCTTCCACTGTCCAGAGGATCACTGTGATTCTAAATGAAGTCAAAGAATTGTATGATCCATCGTACCAATCGTTTTTCTCGTGACAGGAATAATGAAACAACTTTTTCGGGGCGGGGGGGGGGGGGGGGGGTACAGTACATGTCCTCAGGGAGGTGCTAAAGCTAACAGTGTAGGTCTCTGATGGAGTCACAGTCTGGTCCAGCTGCTGATGTGTGTGTGTGTTGGCTGGCATGGCACACACACCAACCATGAATAATCAAAGGGCCTTTTCATTAGAACCTGCTCAGATTAGCTCGACTGGTTTTCCATAGAGATTGACAGACCACATGACTTTCGCGCATTGCATTGTGGGTACGAGTGGCAACATAATCAAAACACTGCATCAAGCGCTAGCATTTCCAGCACTGGTAATCATTAATTCTGCGTCTGGTTTTGAAAGTGACAACGAAGGAGAGAAGCGGAGAGTGGATGACGAAGCCATCCTGAGCCTGTTCGTTTCCGACACTGGAGAAGAGGACTTTGGTGGTTTTAGTGCGCAGGAAGAAGAGAAAGATGGTGAATGACTGACTTTTCTTCTTGTTAAAGCCGTGTCACTGCACCTAAAAGGTAGGCCCAATCTATTTTTCTGGTGTGCTGTAGGTTATTGTTATGTACTACATTTGTTACTCATTTATGAAGCACAGTACATGTTTCGTACTTGTAATTACCGCTACTTGTACATATACCTAAAAAGTTATGCAAATATGTACCCATAACTTGTTTTTCAAAATATTAATAAAAGGGGTGTGTCTCCAAACAGCCATCTCTTTCCTGACAATTCCCTTTGTGCATATTCTCTTACATATGATAAGTCAACATTGAAACACCTGCGGCTTTTAGTCAGGTGCGGCTAATGTATGTACAAAACAGGATTTTCCCCTGATTTTAGCTTGTGTGGCTAATATTCAGGTGCGCTTTGTAGTCCGGGAAATACGGTATATGGTCCTAAGTGTGAGTGCATACACTCACAGAATGTTTAGTAACTTCAGATCCCTGCAACAAGTCCAGTTCCAGTTTACTTTGTGATTTGGACTATTCCACTTCACAGCTGTTGTTACATTTTTTTCCTTTATCTCCTGTACAGGCAAACGCATCTATTTGTCGTTTCAGGTTGTAGTATTACACAACATTTTCAGATCTAATAGAAATAGAATGAGTGTTTTGTAATTCATTCAATGTATTGTGTTTATTTATAACTGGCATTATTGTTTCATTCTATCATAGAATCTTACAAGAAAGAGGCAAAATTGTATTCCATCATGCTGTATTATTGCTTTATCAGCTGCTTCGGTGAAAAACAAATCAACAATGCAACCAAAAAACATTGCAAAACAACATACTGGAAAACAGTTATTCATCACTTGATTGCTTCAGTACAACACTTGGGCACATATATGTGGGACTTTTCGTGGCTGTTTTGATATCGCTCTCTCTCTTAACCGATCAAATCTCGCTGTTGTAGCAGCTTTAAACTCAGTATGACCCAGGTTGATAGAGGGGGCCCAGTCTGGATCGCATTCCAGCATTTTGTAGGCTGGTTTTCCTACAAAACACAACAAACATTAGCCCGCAAAGTCACAGTGAACAAAGCAGCACAGCGCAACGAATTCAATTCAAATTAAGACTTATTTGTAACCTACATCAACAATTATGTTATGATAAAATATGTATTAACTACAACAGAAGACTTACCTTTGTGGAAATGCTTGGAGCAGACTAACATGTGAGCTGGAGTGTTCTGAGACGTTATATTTGGTCTTTGAATGGCTGCAATCCAGGCCATCCGTCGGCTCTTTGTTATTTCGGAAACATGGCTTGAACAATTCCACGACGGAATCCAATAAAAAATCTCTTTACCCGTCGGCTTCCCGGTGCTGTCATGTGACTATTGCAGTTAATAATACAACAGCTTCTTGACATTTTTTGTGTTTCTTTTTATCGCTGTGTGACTGTTTTCATGTGAAAGCCTACATGCGCTAGTACCGCTTGCCACTCGTACCCACAATCCTTTGTGGTTTTACCCTGGAATGACGTCACATTTTCAATCTTTGGTCGTGTCTAAATTCATGAGCTGCAGCCTCCTGAGGACGCATTTGTAGACCGATTACGTCATAGCGACACGCCGAAGGCTGTCCAAATTCGTAGACTCCTCCGAATGCAGCCGACAAATGCGTCCTCCTTTTCCCCGAATTTGAAGGGTGTGTCCTTCATGGCCTACCATATCCCAGAATTCATGGCGCGGCGTCAAACAGAAAACTGATTAAACAGAAGTGTGAGATGGTCGAGAATTTACGCCAGTGTCCTGTTATATTTTAGATAGCAAGGAGCAGACGGCCGAGTTTATTATACTCCACCGAGACAGCGGTGACGCTAATCAGAAGGCTAGACCGTCCAATTTCCCTAGCCGTTTACTTCCGGCCTACCCGACCTTCTGAGGACCCGGCCCACGTAGACCGCAATGGCTGGGTCCTCAGGAGGATGCAGCCCATGAATTTGGACACGATCTCTATTACACTCGAGTAACACCTAATTGTCGTTATAGCAATGCAGCAGAACATCCCGTGATATCATTTGTATTATTAGATTATTCTGTTATTATATGTTACCTTGTATATGTAATCAAAGTAGTTGAATTAGAATACTGCTGTAGATCACATTATACCCTTTAATATAGAGTGTGTGAGCTGTATGTAGTGTAGTTCTCATTATACTTTTGAGTTAACAGAACATATTCACATATTAGTTCATTAGATAAATGTGCATCACTCTGTATCCTTGATCTGCTGTGAATGTGTTACACTGTTTTCTTGACATGCTTAATTGTTGAATCATGAAGAGAAGGTTGTAAGCAGGAGACTCTGTGTCTAAAGACAGGGGAGATAGATAGACCACATTCCACACCCCCACCTTACAGAAAGCAGAGAAACAACTGCCGAGGTCATAACTTAGGCGCTGTAACAGAGAAAAAATGTGATGTTTTGGCTTTTACGACTAGCTGGGGGCCACTAGAGACTATAAAAAGCTGAGCAACCCGTCACCATTTTGAGACATGTGCCTGACCCTCTGGTAGCGTCTCTCCCGTCCGGACGTTGTAATGCTCTGACTGTTGAATTGTATGGAAATAAATGATTGTTGATTGAGCATTTATACACCGAGTATTGTCCCTCCTTCAGCCCAAAGATTCAAAGAATTGGGAGAATTCAACAGTATGCAACACAAACACAAGCAGGGTCTAATTGTGGTCATAAATATTTTGCGCAGTTGTGAGTTTTGTACCCTTGTAAACATAAAATATCAGAAAATGTTTGTGCATCTACAGATGAGAATTTGTGTTTGTAAAAGATATTTACACAAGTTACTTTAAAAAAAAATTGCTAAGGTCTGGTTACAGGTACAAAGCAAAAAACCACTTGTTTTTGCAAAGTGATTGGTCAAAGTCATGTCAATCAGTTGGAGGGGTGCTTTACTGAGCTCCTTTCAAAAGCACCCCTCCGGCACGCAGACTGGATATTTAAACTTGTGATTGACATGACATTGACCAAATAGCTGAAAGGAATAAAAATTGGGTCAAAATTTGTGCTTGCAAGTTGAAACTCCAACACAGCCAGGGAACTTGAGCACAGTTTTACATGTAGTTTCTTGCTTTGTATCGGTAAGTAGAACTGAACAAAAATAATTTATTACACAAGTCTTTTTTGCACACTCATAATTTTCATCTATAAATGCACAAACCTAAAAATTTCAGATATTTTGGTTTACAAGGCTACAAAACTCAGTTCACAACTATGCAAAATATTTATGACCACAATTAGGAGATCAGCAAAGCGAGCGTGTACCTGCTGCTCGCTTTATGGCTTCTTGTCAGACTCGGGGAGCATGTTGTTGTTATTGTGGGCATCATTTCCCTCATTGCCAAGCTTAACAAATGGCAAATTTTTTCATGTTCCAGTCATAAGTGTAAAGATAAAAAACTATATGATCTTCTGGGTCAAAGGTCAGCGTCACACTGATTAAGATGAAGGATCAGCTCCAAACTTGATTTAATAATATAATATTCATAATGATCTCTTTCTTGGTTTGAGGTATTTAAGAAATGTCAATACAGCATACAACTTCACACTGACACACAAAGATTGATATATTATATTAATGTTTAATAAAAACACAATAAAACATCAGTTTTAGTATAGATCTCTCTGAGTGCTTGTGTTTTATTTTTTTGTTCCTTCGTGGAGTCTAACGTCACCGCTCTCTCTTTCTGTCTGCTGTTTATTCAGAAACAGAAGAAGACTGGACGCACTGTGCACCAGTGCCAGGACTGCAACAAGACCTATAAATCCAAACACAATTTAAAGCTTCACCATAGAATTCACACCGGAGAGAGACCGCACAGCTGTGACGAGTGCGGAGCAGCTTTCAACGCTTTAGGCGCTACAAATCCACCAGCGCATCCACACAGGAGAGAAACCCTACAGCTGTGAAGAGTGTGTCGCAGCCTTCGCAGTTTCGAGTACACTGAAAAAGCATCTCCGTGTTCACACTGGAGAGAAACCCTATGTTTGTAAACCCTAATGCTCAGCTCTGCGACCTGAGTGCTCACACTGTGCATCCAAATTTTAGCTTGGTAACATGAAGTGTTACCAAAGCTTATATTATATAGCTAAGATATAACACAAAATCTGTCTCTTGCTCTTCCTCTCTCTCCATCTCTGCCTTTCACTCACACAGACACACAGCACCAACAACATCAACTAAAATGCTAATGAAAAACACTGACTTACAACACAGCTGCAGTTGAGCAGAAATGTCCATCCAACTTCTTTCGCGGATGTTGCGATGATAATTTTGTACGGCCACATCAAAAAGGCTCGGATGGGCTTGCCAAAGTTCTACTAGTTCATCTTTTTCACTTCTGTTTCTGTATTTGCACACGCGGAGTGTGAGATGTTGCGTTAAATTGGCTCGTGGCATCGCATCTATAGTGTGATACCCTCACAAGTGGCAACCATGTGACCGTACAATTGCTGATCGGGAGCTGGTCCATCCATCCATCCATTTTCATCCGCTTTGTCCGGGGTCGGGTCGCGGGGGCAGCAGCCTAAGCAAAGTAGGCTTAGGCCATTACATGGGGTAATGAGGTGTTAATCGCGTCTCATTACCCCATGTATACTACATGATGCATGACACACGATTAAGGCGAAACTCCCCAAATCTCGGTTAGCGAGTTGATGCTGACAGCACTAAGTAAAACAAAAGGAAAAGTCACATTTATAAAGCGTCGATCTCGTCTCAAAATGGGCCATAAATTGCACCGTGTATGCCCAGCTTAACTTTGACACAAAGGCATCTGCTGTGATGTTTACACCTGTGGTGAAGTCTCACTAGTGTCAGATTTTATTATATACACAGATATAAAAATATGGATATGTACAGATAAACGATCCAAATTATAATATTTCTGTCTGAGTCAAAATTGATTGGATCAAATCAATTATGGAAATCAGATACCCAGCACTGTTTTCTTTTTTCTGCCAAATATTAGCTCATTTTTTTCAACCTAAATTTTATCAGCTTGATAAAGAAATGACTGAAACACTCTTGTGAGGCCTGTTTAGTGGACTGATGTTGATCTTAACTGATTTAACTCCTACTCCTTTTCTTAGTTTAAGTTTATCGTTCTAATCGTTTTTGCTGCTTTATATTTTCAATTTTATTTTGTTGTTTAGGGATTTTTGGCAACACGGTGGTTAGAAGGTCCTGAGTTCAATTCCACCATCAGGCCGGGGTCTTTCTGTGTGGAGTTTGCATGTTCTCCCCATGTTTGTGTGGGTTCTCCCCGGATGCTCGGCTTCCTCCCACCATCCAAAGACATGCACTTTGTGGGGATAGGTTAATTGAAAAATCTAAATTGCCCATAGGTGTGAATGCTGGAGTGAATGTGAGCGCGAATGGTTGTCTGTCCCTATGTGTTGGCCCTGCGACAGACTGGCGACCTGTCCAGGGTGTACCCCGCCTCTCGCCCTATGACAGCTGGGATAGGCTCCAGCGCCCCCTGCAACCCTGAAAAGGATAAGCGGAAGTGAATGGATGGATGTTTAGGGTTTTAGTTTTAGGTCTTTTTATTACTGATTTTTTATTGTGTTCTTTTCTTCATGTTTGCTGTTCTGACTTGTTTAATTCATGGCTTTACTGTGAGGCTTTACATGTGGGGTTTCACAACTTGCATTTGCACCTGGATTAAGATGTGCTTTCTAAATAAAGGTTTTCTTTCTTGACTTCTGAACCAAATAACAGCTTATGAGGTGGTAACTACTGGGAACATGTCCTCAGGGCGCGAGTCCCTCTTGTTTTCTGGAGTAAAAACTTGTTCAGCATAACTGAAGAATAAAGGTGCACTAAACGATGAGGATGATGTTCAGTGGTGGTGGTGACACATACAGGTTGCACAGCTGTGACTTCCAACCAACATAAAATCAAGATCATCAAAATGTAACGACCTCGACAGGAAATCTGCAATGACCCAAACGCTTTAATAGAGTTTAATGAAAGAATCGTTTTTGCCTCAGGATTTTACAATCAGTCAATGCCAGTGCTGATTTATGAGAAACATCAATCCAGTTTCATTTAATATAGGATTTAAACAGCACCAGATGACACAAGGTTAACAGACAAAAGATAGCATGAAAAAAGAATAATGCACAACTAAAAGCAAAGGCCTGAAATATTATTTTATGATTATTTGCTGTTTTTGTTCATCTTTAAAGACTCTCCTGAGAGACTGTGAAAAGCTGCCAGGGAACCTGAATTGTTTCAGGTAGGTGGAAAACATACAAACACCGCAATAAGAAAATAACACAAGTACCTATATTAAGAGGAGTCGGCGCCCCACAAACAGCTGTGGACGGCCTTGTTTGTGTAAACTCTTTGTTATCGAGAACAGATGAATAAATATCGTCACTTCACACTTCAGGAAACCTTTCCCTGCGTGTTCATCAGAAATATATTGATGACAATGAGCCTCAATAGTTTTTCTTTTTATATAGATTTGATTTTTGTGGTTTTAAAATAGTTTTGTTAACATGTTTATTTATTTATTTTTATTTCAGTCTTTCACTCTCCAGATTTAGAAGAGCCTCAGCCATCCATCTGTTTGATTTCCATTCAGCAGTCAAGAGGAGCTGAGAGATTATGAGATTCCAACAAATATAGAACTGACTCTTCTGTATTCACTTCACTCCAATAATAAATGCACCACTGTTTTATTTTCTTCCAGTTACTTTAAAGCACTTATTTTTTATATAATATAATATAATATAATATAATATAATATAATATAATATAATATAATATAATATAATATAATATAATATAATATAATATAATATGCCTTGGAGCTGGAGCTTCTGCTCTCATTAGATTCTAACTACACTACCCAAGATGCCCTGCCCGTCCCGTTGCCAGGATACGTAACATTCCACAAAGGCCATTTTGACGCCGAAAAGCGAGTTTGGCTTGAACTCAGACGACAAGTAAGACATTTAAAACATATTTATCAGATTTGAGTTTAGCTCTGCCGGCAGGTCGTTTGTCTCTGCATGCCGAGTGTGTGCTGTCTCAGGTGGGTTAATCGGCTTAAAACCGCCGGTGTCGGCTTCTTGTTAGCTGTCTGCTGCTAGGTGGCTAATGCTACTGTAAACCGTTGTTTCTGATGGAGGTTTTACTGTGTCCGCCCGCAGCTGACCCGCCGGGCTCCGATGGAGCGGGCTGACCGGGACAGAGGAGGCCGCCTGCTGAAGAACCAGCCGTACGACGAGAGCCTGGATGTGGCGGACGCCGAGGAGGTACCGAGCGTGTACAGCCCGACTTCCCGCAGCCAGCCCCAGGTAATCTCCTCCTGTCCTTGCAGAGAGCTCCGGTTTAACCGGTGATCGTGACGCCTGCTCGTGTTTCTTCATTATTTAAAGCTCAAAGTGTTTCCAGTCACAAACTCGTCTGTGTAGAAACTGTGTAGAAATGACAGAAGAGTGAATCTGGTAATGTTAAGTGAGCATCATGTTTTAGAGCCCCAGTTTTTATTAAAACACTAAATAAAGTTTCCTTCCATCAGAGTTGAACTGTAAGCTGAGTCAGTCCTGCCATGCTCCAGGTTGGTCTCAGGTCACATGACCTGGTTTTGTTTCTTCGTCTTTCAGGTGGAGTTCAGGAGGAGCAGCAGGAGGGTTCACAGCCTGATGTCGGCCCACAGCAGCAGCGACGAGTTTGACGAGGACCATGGGAGGGGGAAGGAGCCGGGAGGGGGGCGGCCAGAAGAGGAAGAAGAGGATGATGACGAAGAAGATGATGATGACGATGAGGACTCCGAAGATGACGAATCGGAGGAGGACAGCAAGCTCCACAAGGCGCCGGAGGGCCTGTATGATCCCGCCGACTACGCCAACCTGCCCGTCAGCACCGACATCAAAGAGCTGTTCCAGTACATCACACGGTGAGCAGAGACACACATGTGCCAACTCATGTTTTTTAACACCATCTGGTGCTTGTTTATGCTAAAAATAAAAAAACCTTATCAAAGTTTATTGATAAAGCACCGAATCACAACAACAGTCACCTCAAAGCACTTTATTTGTTAAAGACCCTGCAGTAAATCACGTAGTTGTCACGCACACATCTGGAGTTTCCGTGTTTTGTGTTTGTCTCAGATACACCCCCGAGTCCGTTGAGGTGGAGCACAACCTGAAGCCGTTTATCCCGGACTTCATCCCTGCAGTGGGAGACATCGACGCCTTCCTCAAGGTTCGAACACAATCGCACCTGATAGCATAGAAAGCACGACCTCTGACCTCAGAGTGACCTCATGTTGTAATCCCACAGGTGCCGAGGGCCGATGGCAAACCGGACAACCTGGGGCTGCTGGTTCTGGATGAGCCCAGCGTGAAGCAGTCGGACCCGACGGTGCTGTCGCTGTTTCTGTCGGAGGAGACCAAGCAACACGGCGCCACCGAGGTACACACACACCTGTACGCACGCACACACACACACCTGTATGCACGCACACACACACATCTGTACACACACGCACACATCTGTACGCACACACAGTCAGCATTAAAGTCAGAGTCACTCCTCATTGTTTCCTTTCCTGCAGGTGAAGAAGGTGACGAGCATCGCCAACCCTCAGAGCAACCCGCGGGCGGTGGACAGCTGGGTGGAGAGCATCAGCGCGCTGCACCGCTCCAAGCCGCCAGCGAGCGTCCAGTACAGCAGACCGATGCCTGACATCGACAGCCTGATGCAGGAGTGGCCAACCGAGCTCGAGGAGCTGCTGGACCGCCTGCAGCTGCCGTCCGCCCGCCTGAACTGTGACCTGCTGCAGTATGCGGACATTGTGTGCAGCCTGCTCGACATCCCCGTCTACGGCAGCCGCGTCCAGTCCCTGCACCTGCTCTTCAGCCTCTACCTGGAGTTCAGAGACTCGCAGCACTTCACGCGCAGAGCTTAGTGGCTGGAAGTACCACATCCAAACGGTCACAAAAGTCTGTTCAGGAACTGAAAACTAACCCCAGATGTTCGACTATTTTGTGGCTGCTGTAAAAGTTTTTATTAGCTGAGAACCTGTTGCTCTGCTTTTGTTTATTTCCTCCTTTTGTTTTCTGTTTGTCCTCTGAAATAAAAGCCATGTTCAGGCTCTTTGTAAAAACACAGCTTTCGAGCTTCATCTAACCTAAGCTTGCTTTCACTGCTCACCTGTGCCACCTGCAGCAGCCTGAATACTTCAGGGACCAGATGAAGGTCCTTGATAAACGCTGTAATAAACCAGCCGCTCAGAACAAGGTCACTGTCTGAACATCTGTAAAGTCCTGTGCCTGCAAAAAACGCCTGTTACTCAAAGATGCCCGTATATATTATATGTAATTAATAAAGTAAACTCCGTGAGTGTAACCCAGTCATAGATTACATATTGTTATAATTACACAAAATGTGTTCTTTATACCTGACTGTTAGGACCTTCAAGCCTGTATTTATATTCATTATGGTTAGAGCCCCTCCTCATTGTTCTTCTTCTTTGGTGCAACCCTGTAAATACAGTGTACCTCTTTCCCTCTCCCGTTTTCTACAATTCCCCTGTGGGGGAGGTGGGTGTCGTTTCCCTGTACCACATGTAATTCATATTTAGCCACCCTGATGTTTCTGATTGCGATTTTAGTTCAATTATTGTCATATTAATGCTAGCACGAATATATAATTATGGCTAGCTTGGAAGTTGTGATGGGTTGAGCGAACCCCCCACTGTTTGTATTTGGTTGTAGGAGCTGGAGCGAGCAAGTTATTTACTCGGAGGTCTTTCTTTTACCTTTCTTTGTCAGGTATGTCAGATTTTTTGCTGGTGTTTTTTTTTCTTATGTCAAAAATGTTCCATGTAACTTTGTACTTTATGTTTAATGGAAAAATAAACGCAGAGCCTTTTCTACAATTCCCCTGTGGGAGAGGAGCTGGAGCGAGCACGTGTTTACTTGGAGGTTTTTCTTTTACCTTTCTTTGTCAGACACAACGCAGAAACACACAGTTACATGAGGTCAAAGGTCAAGTTTGAAAGCTCCAAATATAATTTTAAAAGACGTTTTTAGAAGTTTTCTTTAGGTGTGTTTTACTTCTAAACATTTAGATTTTTAACACTAATTTAACAAGTAATCCTATTTTGTTCTATTAGTATTTTAAGTCATAAATACTAAACAAGAAAATCTGCGTCTCCTCCCTCCTCCCACAATGCACCGCACTGTTATTGTTTGGGCTTCTTCAACATGGCAGCCGCGGGCTGCCTCTTCCAGAGAACCCTGGCCCGGTCCAGACCCGGTACTAACAAGGTGTGCTTCCTCTACTTACAGCCGCCAGGACGATCTTGATCGGTCTGATTGATTAACCGGTTCCCACAGCTGCTAAATCCCCCGCCTTTTTGCCGCCACCCCATCCTCCACCAGACTCCATTCAAAAACCTTCACCTTTATCTTGACCAGCGCAGTCAGTATGACGTGTTAGCGCTGCTGAATGATTCTCACATTAAAAAAACATATGTGATATAGAAAAGGATCCGCTATGTTTACCGACCGAATACTAAATTAATATTACATAATAGAGACGTAGAAACATGTCCAAACTGTCTTGTATCCGTTAGCTTTTAGCCTGTAAGAAACATGCTTAAATGTCAGATTGTGGATGAGCTGCTTGAAAGCACTTCCTAAAAAGAAACAGCAACCCGTCTGGTGACTGAATGTTGTGCCGAAATCAAATTAGGATCATAAGTATTTAGAAAAATAGCCGGATGTGTTTTGGGTTTGTTCATTTGAAGGTGCGGAATAAGAAAATCATTGATTAGTACGTTTTTAAAATTGGATTTGGTTTGTGTGACGCACCTCTGCCTGAAGGCGAAAGTAAATTTTTGACAGCGAAATGACGGATTTAGAGTATAACCTGTTTTCATCCTTTAAACATTAATCTGTTTTTATGTTGTACGTGTTGTATTTTGTTTTTAAGGCCACTTATCACTCAGACTTAAAGTAGAAACGATTCTGCTCAATTCCAGCTCCAAAATGTTTTATCCACTTTGTATTCACTAAAACTTTCATCAGTTTTACCCGAATGACAGTTTAAAATTATTTTATTTTATTTTGGCCCTTTAAGCTTCCCCCTGCTCCTCCTCCTTTAAGACAACTTTCTTCTCATTGGCTGCCCCTTCTGTCCTCTATGTGATGTCATACAGATCCAAGACTAGAAAAACAGTGATAAACTGAGCTTTTGGAGCAGCAAGTACATACACTGAGCCCATAGTTGGTTGTGATTAATATGAACGTCTACAGGTGTAGCAGGAGCTATGCTAACACTTTTTTTTGCCTTGCAGGCATCTCCATCCTCTTCGGTTGTCTGCAGGGAGTTCCTCTATGTGGTGGACTTACAGCGTTATACCAGGGACCAGGGCTTCCCCGTCTACTTCCCCCAGGCCGTCCTCAAAGGTCGGACCCGGTTTTAACTGGTTGTTTGATATATTTCAATCTGATGACGATACTGGTTTTCTTTGGGGTTTTACCAGTTTGATGTCTTCAGGTGACGACTTGTACGACGCCACATTGAGTGATGGGGACTGCCGGGTTCAGGTGACGATGGATCCTGGTCTGAACCGGCTGGTGGAGAGGAACATCCTGCGGCCTGGGCTTGCAGTGAGACACGCCACCTTCAGCACTGCCATTACCGCACAGCTCCCCGAGTGCTCCGGGGCCTTTGGGGAAGGAGCCAGGTGAGTGAGGACAATAGAGAAGATGGAGCTGTGATGCAGTCAGACCAGCTGACTTGTGTGTGCTCCTGCAGCTACAGGCTGGTGAGCCTGGAGGTGAAGGATGAGGATGAAGAAGTCGGGGTCAGATGGTCGGATGTGGACTGGGACTCTTTGCCCTGGTTTGGATCCTCAAAAACTGAAGGTAAGAGGCTAGAAACGAGGAGATTCTGACTCTCAGATTTTTCAGATTTCAGGTTGGAAATGACTTGAACAATTATGAAAATATGAAACGTTTTTTTTATATTCCTTTTCACTGCTGATCTGTTTTTGTTTTGTTACAAATCAACTTCACCGCTTTCATTTTGATCAAGGTTTGATTTCTGCAGCGCTTCTTAGTTAAGAGAAGGTTGACACGATGGCTCTTCTAGTAGCACATGTGAAGCATGTGAACCACACAAAAAATGATCTGTTTCATTTCTTCACAAATGTTATTCTGCTCACAACCATCGGCCTCCTCAAAGTGCACGAGTGTGATAAACCCGTTCTTTCTAACTAGTTTACTAGCTTACCATCACCAGTGTGTGAATGGGTGGATGACTGGATGTGTAAAGCGCTATACAAATACAGGCCATTTAGTTTTAGAGTTTTCTGGTGTTTTTGACCCTGAAGAACGTCTTACAATGGCAGCCGCCAGTCACTGGCTATCAGACTGAGATGGATAGAATCATCCTTTACATGAGTAGTGAAGAAAAGAACTGGATAATGATGGACATGATGTCCAAGCTGAACTAAACAGCGAGTGACTTTGAACATTCAGGGAGGGCTGTAAATTAAAAGGTTTGCTTCTAAAATTTTAAAGCTTCTGATTTGCTGATGTTGTTTATCCAGCAGGTCCTTTGGTTCCTCTGAGAGCCAGCAGGACCGTCTTTCTCCCTCTGTGGAACAATGTGGACTACAGCGGGGAGGTGTGGATGGAAGCCACTGATAAAGAGAAGGAAGCAGAAGAAGAGCCAGAGGAAGGTATCTATGTCTTATTATTATTAATCCTTTATTTATCCAGGTAAAAAATCTCATTGAGATTAAAAATCTCATTTCCAAGAGAGACCTGGCATCATTAAAAAAACATTCCTTCAAACAAACCCGCTGACTTCTTATTTTTACCATTTATCTGGAAGCCTTTCTTCTCATTGCCTGTCCCCAGAGAGCAGGTGGGTGTGGTGTCTGTCTCTCAATGACATCACACAAATATAAGAGTAGAAAAAAACAGTGTGATTTCCACTTTTAACATTATCATCGACTGCTAGTACAGGAGATATATGACAGAAGATTGTAATAGTAAATTATAGAATTATAAAATATAAAGTGAGTTAAGACAAATCCGTTCAAACAGGGGATTCATGTCGTTCTTGTTGGCTGGATTGGCTGTGTGTGTTAACAGGACGATGTCCTGCTGTGACCATATCCGAGTTGCGTGAGTCCTACCTGTACGGTCGCCGGGGCATCACCAGAGGCGCCGTCCAACACGAACTGATTGTACGCATCATCAAAAAATCACATCTCATGTATTACGGGAGAACAGACCGGAACTGTGAGTGTCCTTATAAGGTTAGTGTGCACCATTATTGACACTGGCAAAAACGTTAATACAGATTTCTATTATTTATTTACCTATTCACTGTTTAAACTAACTCAAACTTAAACAACATCAGACCGTGTAAACAAGCATTAATTGCTATACCAGCAGGGGAAAATTGCTCATTCAGTCTCATATTTTGTCCAATTTTCTGGAATAATTGGGTATTATTTGTCAAATTTAGCTTAATCGTTTTAAAGAGCCACTCAAGTGAAACAGATAAAGACAGTGTAACAGCCATACGTAACACGCCTTTGTTCATAGTAGTACAAAGGATGTAATTACCAGAGGACCTAATGCTGATCCCTGAGGAACTCCAGACTTTATAAACTGTTCTCTCGCTCCCTCTGCTTCAGGCGGTGCTGGAGGTGAACGATCGGACAGGAAATGTGTGGGTGGTGTTGTGGAACAGTGTATGTGTCAGCTGGTACCGCTGCCTCAAGCCCGGTGACATCATCAGCCTGAGACGCTATCGAGTCAAACAGCATTACCAGGCTGAGCTCAACGACATAGGTACACAGGACCAAAGCAATGAGACTTTTTTAGTCATTTTTTCCTTTTTCAAACTCCGGTACTTTTGGGTAAAAGGTGTTTTATGATGTGCAGATTTTAAAGCTTAACATATTATTATATTAACTTCACCCTAAAACTCAGTTTGAACTGGTGATTCTTTGCTTTTGTGTCCAGTGGCCCTCTCATTGAGTCTCCCCACTTGTGTTATTCACACACGTCTATATTTAATCTTTCATTTTAGCCTTTTCAACTTCTCAGTTACCTTTAAATCTCACCACAGGTTAGAAGGCAGACTTATTCTAACTGAACATTGTATACGTGGGAACCTGTGACTCACAGTTATCGCTCTGATTCTGTTTTTCTGTGCAGAGATCAGTGTGAACAGCAGAAATCCTGCTGCACAGATTTCTGTCCTCCAAGAATCCACTGTTTCACCTGACTATCTTCCCCCTGCACCCACCTACAGCTTCTACAACAGGTACATGATCCTGTTTGCACATGAGGACTCTACTCAAACCCTTAGAGCAGTGTTTCCCAAACTCTTTGAGCCACGGCACATATTTCACATCAGAAAAATCACAAAGCACACCACCAAACAAAAATGTCACAAAAACCATTTTTATTGAAATATAATGATAATCTGCTCTCAATTTACTTACTTAGTGTGAAACCAGGCCTGCTTAGTTGAACACAAAGCTGATATTCTTGCAGGAACTGAAGAAAGACACACAGGAAGTTCTTCCTCAACAGCTCTGAGTCTTTTTTTTCCTCTTTATTGCAGTCGTACTATAATACTACTCTGTACATTAGTATTTCTTCTTGTCTTCTTCTGTTTTACTGGCGGTTGGCAGTCCACTTAACCCACTTAGTTGAAGAGAATCTAATTGTTCTTCCTGTTCCTGTTCGTCCTGTCACTACACGCAACTCGCTTGGAGTACCAATCTGGTGAAAGTGGATAAACTTCCACGGCACACCTGATAATTTCTTATGTTACACTTATGTGCTGTGGCACAGTGGTGGGAAACACTCCCTTAGAGGCTGCTGTTTGTTTATCTGTTTGTGAGCAAGATTATGAAGACACTATAAAACACTATATATTAGTGAAGCAATTTAGGTTTTAATGTGGGTTTGATCAAAAAACGGGGACTTGGCCTTGGTAGATGTTTTGTGTCCTCTTCTAGTCTAAATAAAGCATTCCTGGCTCCTGTCGGTAACCTTGGTCCTTGCAGCTGAATGTTTCACTGACCCTGAAACTAAACTAGCCCTTCAAACAGGCAAACATCATACATGAGAAATGTCCCCATAATTCAAAGATGTCCTCATTTTGATCGTTTAAAGCTGATGTCCTCTCATGGTTTGAAAGACAAGTGCACACACTGACTCTTTTTGTCAGTAAGGAGCTGCTGGACTGCCCTAACGGTGCTCAATGTGATGTTATTGGCCTGCTGACGTTCTCAGGACGGCCGGAGCGAATCAGGAGCAAGGGTGAGGGAGTTACCATGGCGATAAAAACACACCATGACAACAAAATTTGCTGGTTTTCTTTGAGTTTTCTTTCAGCCACAAAGAAATTGGCTTTTTATTCCTAATTATTATATTTTATTTTAATTTGAAGATGGCAGAGGGGTGGAGCTTCTGGAGTATCGCTGGCTACGATTGGAGGACGGGACGAGTGAGCAGCCAGTCATGGTGAAACTTTTCTCCACGTCTCAGCCAGAAACCCACCTGAGGCTGTACCCACGTGAGACACCGTAGATTTGACTCGTGAACATGTGAATGTGTGTCTACAGCACATTTTATCTTTGTTTACCCGTCCTCCGTCTGCAGTGTCCGTGGTTGTTTGTACACGACTGAAGGTGGTCAGGTCCTCGGATCAAGGTCACAACTGCTTCTACCTGACCAACACCACCTACACACAGGTGTACTGCACAGGTAACACGCTGTGTACGAAGCTAGATTCACATTTTCAGTTGCAGCGTTTCTCCCACTGACTCCCCCTGGCGGTCAATGTTGTGTGTCAACTCTGTCCTCGCTCCTGATTGGTCGACTGCCAGGCCTGGGGCACCACTCAGAGATGAGTTACCGCAGGCTCCGCCCAGTTCGGCAGTTCCTGCAGTGGCTGAGGAGCCAGCACGATGAAGAGGTGCTGAACAGGGCTCTGATTGGAGGCTTCTTCATCTACCCGCCCCCTCCGGTCTCCTTGGAAACATACATGAAGGACAAGAGAGGTCAGCGTGCTGTGTTTATAGCTCCTGACCACAGAGCAGTTTCATTTTTCTGACGGTCGGAGCTTCAATCATCTCAGTGATGATCTTTCGTCTCACCTGTGCTGAATCTAAAACACAGGTGAGCTGGGATTCCTGCAAGGGGCGGAGCTTAAGAGGGAGGTGGAGCAGCTCTGTTACAGGGAGAGACACACCTTCTGTATCCAGGCTACCATCACCATGGTTACTTATAGCCGCAGAGGAGAGGTAACAGCTAGTGCACAATTATCTGTTATGTAAATGTAAACTGCTTTACTTTGTGATCTGATCTGTAAACAGTTCAGTTATTTTACATTCCTCATCTGTTCTAACAAAAATACATGCAGAGGTCATGTGACTCATTCAGCATAACAGAGACTGGGTTTGGCAGGTAACCTGTATTCTTTACAATGGCCACTAGAGGGAGATATCTGCGTGTAGAAGGGTGGAGATGACTTCGACGGAGATGAAAGTGTGACAACTTTTTGGTGTTTATTTTCACTGCAAATCTCTCGTTTTCTCTTGTGTTATAAATCAAGTGCACCTCGTTTATTTCAGTCAAGAGTTACGTTAAAGGTTTGATTTGTGCAGCACTTAGTTTAAAGAAGGTTCAGATGACTGACTGAGACAGATTTGACATAATCTATTATTTTATTCATCCTTTGCTTAAATTATGAAGAAAAGAGTTGAGTAGTGACGGATACAAATGGGACCCAATGTGAGTCTTAATTCTTCTAACACAGACTTTGGTGGCCAAACGTCTCTTTTAGTCTTCTTGGCTCAAGCTGAACTAAACAGCGAGTGACTTTAAGCTTTCAGGAAGGGACAAAAGCTGTAAAGTAACAAGCTTGCTTTCAAAACTTAAAACTTCCAGTTTGGAAATGGGTCACACGTCTACAGGAAAACAGACAAAGTCCAACAAACACTTTCTTATTAGTTCATATTAGCTGTTTTTCCAATAATCAGTGTAAACATTCAGGAAAGATGCTCGGAAACAAAGCCGGTGTAGCCTCGTGAATAGGAATGTGCCAGCGTTGACCACAGGCTACAGGATAACTCATGTATCACTTTCCTGCTCTCGAGATTCCCCGCAGCGAACATCGGGAAAACACTCGAGCTCCGGCAGCTTTAATTAGTAGAAGATCAGCTCTTTGTGTGAACTGTGTGAAGCGTCTCCATCAGTGTAAACTCCCTGGACCGCCTGGCCTCCTTCTGTTCCTCCTCTAATACCTCCTCGTCTCTCCTTCAGGAGGATCGCTGCTTGTTCTGGACAGACCGAGCTTCATCTCGCTGCCCCTCCTCCGCATCCTCTTCCTCGCCCTCTTCTCGCCACCGCTACGCATCTCCCCCCTCCTCCCCCTCTTACTTCTCCCAACTCCCGTTACCTTCCACCCCTCGTTCCTTCAGACCTCCCCTCTCCTCCTCCCCCTCGTCCCCCTCTCTCTCTCTGACCTCTCCGTCCTCACTGGTCAGTAAGTCGACGCCTCGTCCTCCGGACCGCAGAGCAGGGTGAGACTTTAAACCGGCTTTGACTGCACCGCTCAGCTCTGACCGCGAGTCACACTCACCATGTTTGTTTCAGCAGGAAGTCGTGGAAGAGGAAGCAGCTTCTGCAGACGGACACGCCAAACAAGAGGTCAGTTCTGAGGGGGATGTCACTGACTCCGGGTCATCGGGTTATATTAATGTATAAACTGCATACCGCACTATTCCAGTGTCTGACTAATCAGAGCTCCTC
Source organism: Astatotilapia calliptera (assembly GCF_964374335.1). Classification (NCBI taxonomy): domain Eukaryota; kingdom Metazoa; phylum Chordata; class Actinopteri; order Cichliformes; family Cichlidae; genus Astatotilapia; species Astatotilapia calliptera. The sequence goes on from NC_137424.1 coordinate 75,178,473, forward strand.
GTGACAGGTGAACTCTAATCTAAGGAGGTTGAATTGTTTTGTCCCTTCAGAAGTCCCCGGATCACACTGCAGCCAGAGCAGAACAACAAGACGGGTAAGACTGAATGTTGTTTTAAAGAAACTGCACTTTGCTGAGAGGAAGTTTCTGTATGACCCAATCTAAAAATCATAGAGAGCCTTTGTTTACATGAAGTCCTCAGAAAATCTGTGCTCCTCACAAGTGACCTTTCTGTGACCAGAGAGGCTGTAATCATTTAAAAGGAAAAAAACAGAAATACTAGTCCTCACAAGATTCGATGCTCGTAGGTGAGAAAAACAATAATCAAATGTGGTGCTAACAAGAAGACAAAAGGACAGAGACCAGAAAAACAACTTTTCATAAAAGAGACCCAACTGTGCTCCTTGTGTCTGCCAGAATAGGCCTCACAGATGACATAAAAAGATGATGGTAATCATGGAGCTACGGTGCTCCTGAGTGACCACGGGGACGGCGTTCCTCATAGGACGATGTTCTCGATCTTCTGTCTGTCTGCAGTGATTCTCTTTGAAGCCTCTATGGAGTTCCTTGAAAACACAAACTCTGATGACAACAATGATGAAGACGATGACGACGATGATAATGACGCTGATGACGCCTCGTCTTTTGTTACTGCCCACACTTTGCCGGCCTTCCCACCTGTTGCTGTGGAGACGCTCCCGATGCGTTACGACCACGCCCACAGAGAGGAGCAGGTGGCTGCGGTGGCAATGGGAGGGCGGGCAACGCCTGAGAGGTTTGACTCCACCCTCGATGGCTACTACACATTGAGACTGAGAGGTACACTTTAATAAGCGCACTGGTAACCATGGTGACTGTCATGATATCTTATTGAGACACGGTCAGATTTTCCAAATGTAAATGAACCACTCTGTCCCCTCAGCTCTCTCAGACGGAGTGCTGATCGACGCCGTCTTCCTCCCCCATGCCTCATCTTCCTCTCCCGCTTCTCTCCTCTCGTCTCGCTCCAACACCTGGACCTCCATCTTATCACACGGAGCCTTCTCCTCGCACACTCCTCCACCATCACCAGGTCAGTGAACACACACAGAGCAGTGGTTCCCAATCTTTTTTTGCTGGGCCCCCCTTTGTTTTACAAGAAAAATGTCCCCCCCCTTCTCGCGCACGCACACACGCACGAACACATCCTCCAACCACACACGCCCATAATTTGCTCCATTGCAGTTTATTTCACACCTCAAACATTTAGTAAACAATTAAGTAAATACAATTAATCTGCAATAAATTACAGGTAGTAAGAAAATAAACTACACACAACGTCAAAGGTTTTCACGTCACGCTATGCGCCACGTCATTGTTTACATGAGATGAATTGCAGAATGGCAGATAGAGACAAAATACTGTTAATCTGACTATCTGCAGGTTTTACATGCAGTTACTGTCCCTCCATTTACAAAGGCAGAGGCGTCACGGTGTGATTATTTTACATGCAGTTGTTTGTTTGTTTTTCCTGCGTAATAATTCAACATTGCTATCAATGCATTTTTCAAAAAATGCCTCTCTGTGCAAAATGGGTTTAAAAACATAAACAACTGTGGGATCCTGTTTGTCTGTGATTTGAACCAAGGGAACAAATCGTGGCAGGATCAGCCTGATGTTATTTGTATCCTGCTGTAACTTTACTGTATAAAGAGCTAACATCTCCAACATGTCAGGAGTAGTTCGTCATTACAACAAGTGTTTGTGAACTAAAAATCAAGAATGTGGGATCCTGTTTGTCCGTGATTTAAACAGCCCAGCGCTGCTCCCGATGAAGGGAAAACCAATTCTGCAGGGAGACCTACCTCGGCACTTGTGCATGTGAAGCCAAAGGGAAGATTTGCTTCACCATATTTTCTAGTCTTTGGCTTAGAATGAAGTTGGTTTGGAAACATATTCAGCGATGCTTCATCTCCTGCTTTGCGTTTTTGGAGGCGCCCGTGCTAGCAGTGTCCAACTAACAGAAACAGTTGCCTCTGCCATGTTTTCCTGTTTCTTCTTTCCGTGTAGCCGCTAGTTCGAAAGTTTATTTCCTCTCAGGTTTGTTACTTTCAGTAAAGTTTCACTGTTAGAGCCCTGACCAGCATCCTGCAGCATCTGGAGCAGCTGTGTGGTGCTGTCATGGCAATAAGGATCCAAATCTGTGGGGATGTTTCCAGCAGGGGTTATAACCTGCAGCCAGCAAGGTGTGCCTAATAAAGTGGCCGTGTTTATGTCACAGAGCAGCAGCATCAGAAAACGGTGGTTTACATCTCTGTTACAGGAAACCTGAAGAGTTAAAACACAAGAGAAGAAAATCTAAACGTTACACAAAGAACATAAAAGAAGTAAACTTCATAAAAACTTCACAAATGATGCTTTAAATGAAAAATAAATCCCTGTAAATAATTCAACAGGTCACATGTTAGAACCACCTTAACTAAACTCTGTAGCCGCTCACTGTGGTTTGTCCCAGCAGCTCTTAGGAAACAAACTGCTAACTTCAGTGTCAGCACACACTGTTAGTAAACTATGCAACACTGGATTCAGGTTTCAGTTGTGTTAAGTTGTGAAGTTGTGATGAAAGTCTTCTTACTGACACAGGTAGGATGGTCAGGCGTCCTCTGTTCCTTCACCGTTCATGAACTGTCACTTATAAAATGCTGCCAAACATCAACTACACTCAATAACTAAACGTGTGCAGGTTAAAGTGATGGACGCCCAGATCTGCACTCCAAATACAAACAGACTAAAGGTGTTTCCTCCAGAAACAAAGACAATATTTACAAAGGTCTCACAGGTAAATTGTGAGCGATCACAGCAGCATCTCATCCTGACTAACAGCTTTTAGATGCAGGGAGAGCGTCGTGGTTCAGAGGTGGTTCAGCAGATGATGAAGGCCTTTCTGTTGCATTGTGTAGTGCTGTGGAGGCCATGATGGTCGACTGGGTCTGCTTCTACTGAACTCACAAACACTTCTGAGGTATTTACACCTGAAGCCTCATTGAATGTGAGTCAGAAACAAACGGCTCAGCTGTGATTAATGGATGTTTCCCTGCATTTCTATTTTCACACAGTTTATTTCTTACAGCAGGAAAACTGAACAGAATGTATGTAAGAGGTCAGAGTGAGGATGACGTCACTTAATACAGGAAATACATGTTTGTCTGTTTTGATGATGAAGGACTTCTTCAGCTCTGTAAACAGCTACACTTGAGAGGACAGAGGTGATTTCATGGATCAATAACAATGTGTTTATCAGCTTTCATCATCGCAGTGCAGACATGACGTCAGATCTATCAGAGTGAAGGCCGTCTCTCTGATGACGTCACAGAGCAGAGTCCTTCTGTCCAATAAAGGATCTCAGATCAGCTGCTGCCATCTTGTGGCCACAGTTGGTTACTGTCTCTGAAAGTTGTCTCATGTTTCCTGTTGTCCTGCTAACAAAGGCTGGAGCTCATCATGCTGAGAGGGCAGCAGCATTTTGTGGCTCTTCACACATGTTCATTATATTCTGATGATCCTGGATGGAGACAAACTACAGATAAGTGTGTTCAGCCCAACTAGTTTATCTCATTACAGCAGTTTGATGTTTCCCTTTGAATCCCCCTGAAGATCCTGACAGTGAAGCACGTACATAATACTCCAGCCTTTCAACTCTGAGCTTATTTAGTTCTATTAATACACTGAAATCTCATTTGTGTCATGAAGAAAGTCTTTAATCAAACAGAATTCAAAGATCAGGAACATTTCATATATGGAGTTAAACATGAATCATTGTTTCAACAACATATTTATTGTTGTCATAAACAGACAAGAAGACAACAACAAACTGCTCCTCCCATTCAACACATGTCAGTCCATATCCCAGCAAACTAAATCATCTCCATTTACACATCAAATAGAAACATGAATCACTTGTAATGATTAGAAACTTGATAGAATTTCAAATCTAGTTTGGGGAGTCATTCAGTGAGAAACAGTGAAATGATTTTCCATGTGAAAAGGTGGACAGCAGAAACAGAAAGAAAGAGTGAAACTAAAAGAGAAACAAAGAGCTTTGGAACAACGAGGCAGCAGGAGGACAGCTGCAGTTTAACAGCTTCAACTCACTGACAGGAAACAACATTAGAAACATCATCATCCTCAACTCATCTGCTGCACTGACACTGACACCTTCAACGGACACACATTCACTTCATCCCATGTATAAATGTATGGAAACATCCTGTGAGTGAAAGTGTGTGTGAAGGTGTGTATGTGTGTGTTAGTATCAGGATCAGAGAACGACAGCTTTCCTCTGTTCCAGTCCAGATTCACTCTGATCCTCTGGAACTTCTTCTCTACTGAGAGATCAGTGACAGGAGCTGATGGTGAGAATGCTGAGTATTCACAAATACAGAACCATATCATCCATAATCCAGACTGTATGCGTCCCTTCCTCTGCACAGACTCTGCTAACACACCCAGTCCCCACCATGTACTGTCTCCAACTTCAACATCCCAGCTGTGAGTCCCTGAGTTAAAGCCCTCAGAGCCCAGGACACAGCAGAACAAATCAATCCTCTCTGGATTATCAGGAAGCTGCTGCTTCTCTCCTCCTTCAGTCACACTGGTCAGATCTTCAGACAGGATGAGGTTTGGATGAGCAGTGTTTGGGTCCAGAATGAGAGGAGTGTAGGAGACCACGTCCTTCATGTTGTTCCAGATGTTGAAGGTCAGGTTGCCCAGGTGTTTGGCCTGGTCTATCAGAGCTCCTGAGGGCAGCTGTGGATCATCCAGCAGGGGGCAGCGCTGGACTCTTTCCACTGCAGCCTTGTAGTTGTGCAGGAATGAGACGTCTTCAGCTCTCAGCTCCTCCTCTGTGGCTCTGACTGTGTCTGAAAGAGCTGCTATCTCTCTGCTCAGAGCCTCCATCTTCTCCTTCATCATCCCACTCTTCTGCTCCTCTTCCTCCCTCAGTGCAGCCAGCCTGGCCTCCTCTTCCTCTGCTAGAAACTGCTGAAGCTTCTTAAACTGCTCCTTAATCTGCCTCTCTGTGTGTCGGGCCTGGACCTTAATGTGTTCTGCTGTTTGATCAAACTTCACTTGAACTTCTTCACAAACCTTTAACTTCTTCTTTAAGGACTCCAGAGTTTCCTGAAGTTCCTTCTTGTGTTGTTGTGCAGCTTCATCGATGGGTCTGAATCTGTGATTGGTGTGTTTTTCTGAGTCTCTGCAGACGACACACACTGGCTGCTGATGGTCCAGACAGAAGAGTTTGAGTTTCTCAGAGTGCAGACTGCAGAGAGCCTCTGAAGCTCTCTGATCTCTCTCCTGTAAGAACGACTCACACAGGTTCTTTAAAGCCAGATTTAAAGGTGGTTCTTCCCTTGAAGATCTTCTCTTACAAACTGGACACTCGTGTGTTGGTCTCTCTCTCCACCATCTCTTCAGACAGTCTTTACAGAAGCTGTGGCTACATGACAGAATAACAGGATCCCTGAAGACCTCCTGACAGACCGGACAGCAGAGATCCTCCTCTGATCTGGAAGCCATTGAGTCTGTGAGTGAAGCTGAAAACAGCAGACAGGAAGTACAGTCAGTCCTGGCTCCCCTCCCTCCTCTACCACCTTCACTGAAACTTCCTTTGAGTCGTGTTTTTTCCTCAAACTCACATTCAGTGTGTGGAGCGTCAGCAGCTTGAAGCAGCAGTGTTGGAGTTTTCCACTTTTCTCTCCTGTAGCTGGACTCACTCAGAGGAAGCTGCTAGTTTGGTCTGAGCTCAGTCTGATCGTCTGTGCGTCTCTCTTTACTGAGGACGAAGAACTTCCTGTTTCCTGGTTTGTCACATTTGAGTGACGTGAGGGGAGGAGACAAATGTTGCTGTTTGACTTTTAACTAAGGTGTGTTTCAATCCTGCCTGCAGCTCAAAAGCTGTAAAACAGGTTTTGTGTCTTTTCACCTCCACAGGTCACAACATGAAACCTGTTGTGAAGTTTATAAAATAAAGTGTCACTCGGTGGTGCAGCTGTTTGTCAGCTTCTATTTTAGACTTTGTTCTGGTTCTTGTTCAGGTTCCCAGCAGTGGGAGTGTAATGCAGTCACACACACACAGGTGGTGTTAAGGTGGATTCACTTAGTTACAGACAGTGGTGTTATTTCCTGTAACTACGGGTGTGTTTCACTCCAAAGTTCAGACATTAACCTGCCAGAAGTTGTAAAAGTTACTAATAAAGAGCTTTTATCTCATTTCACATGGAGGTCAGAGCATGAAAGCTGTGATGCAGCAGTTTGAGGAAACTTGCTGCTGATATAAAATATTTTTTGTGGTTTTACAAAATATATAAAAGAGCAGAAAGAAAAGAAAAAAGTGTAAAGACTGCAGCAAAATGCATGTTTTAGTGTGAGTTGGTTCATCTGATCTGGTTGTGTAAAAGTCACTGCATGACACTGAGTGTTACTTTTGTGTTACTGACACTCATCTCTGACTCAGAGAAACGATTTCTCCCCTGTGATGTTCACACAGTGGTGAGTTACATGTGTGTGGAATTTTTCACGTTTTATAGAATTAAATTTCCTCTTACTTTCTTTTTTGTTAACCTGAGTCACTGATCATTTGCAGTATTACAGAGTCTGGCAGTCTTTGCATGATGTCCACGTCACTGCAAGTTTCTAGCTGACTCTCAGGTGTGACAGGTGTGCCAGCAGGAAAGAGTAATAATAACCTGCATCCTGAGGTTTGTCATGCAGGATTAAAGGAGCCAGGCTTTGTTCACACAGCTAGGATTGTATTTTACACTGACCCTGGGTCAGTATAAGTATCATACAGTTTAAACGAAGCACTGAAACTTGCACATATTTATTACAGATGCACTAAAGAAAAACGGGATATTTACAGTCAATCTGTGGCTGCGATTAAACACTTTACTGGAAACTTTATTAACCAGTAACTTCATCAGTCATGACAGGAGCTAATATTTCTGTGCTAACATTGTCTAAACCAGTGGTTCCCAAACTTGTTTTTGCTGGGCCCCCCTTTGTTTTACAAGAACCCCCCCCCCTTGTGCGCACTAACACATCCTCCAACCACACACACTCATATTTTGCTCCATTGCGGTTTATTTCACACCTCAAACATTTAGTAAACAATTAAGCAAATACAATTAATCTGCAATAAATTACAGGTAGTAAGAAAATAAACTACTAACTCTTTTACGCTACGTCCGCACCTACACGGGTATATTTGAAAACGCAGCTGTTTCGTCCACGTAAACGGCGTTTCGAATCACCAAAAATGATGATTTTTTTTAAACTCCTTTTTTGCCTTTACGTGTGGACGAGGAATACAGAGTTCGTCACGCAACATCAAAGGCATGTGGCTATTTTCACGCCACGCTGTGCGCCACGTTATTGTTGAGATGAATAGCAGAATGGCAGATAGAGACAAAATACTGTTAATCTTACCATCTTCAGGTTTTACACGCTTACATACACACACAGTTACTGTCCCTCCATTTAGAAAGGCAGAGGCGTCACGATGTGATTATTTTACTGTAGTTGTTTTTTTTGATGTGTAATAATATTCAACATTACTATCAATGCATTTTCCAAAAAACGCCTCTCTGTGCAAAATGGGTTTAAAAACATAAACAACTGTAGGATACTGTTTGTGATTTAAACAGCCCAGCGCTGCTCCTGACAAAGGGAAAACCAATCCTGCAGGAGACCTACCTCGGCACTTGTGCAGGTGAAGCCAAAGGGAAGATTTGCTTCACCATATTTTCTGGTCTTTGGCTTAGAATGAAGTTGGTTTGGAAACATATTCAGCGATGCTTCATCTCCTGCTTTGTGTTTCTGTGGGCGCCCCGTGCTAGCAGTGTCCAAGCGTTTTGCCCCCCCCCCTTTTCATACCGTGCCCCCCCTGCAATGGTAAATGGCCTGTATTTATATAGCGCTTTACTAGTCCCTAAGGACCCCAAAGCTCTTTACATATCCAGTCATCCACCCATTCACACACTGGTGATGGCAAGCTACGTTGTAGCCACAGCCACCCTGGGGCGCACTGACAGAGGCGAGGCTGCCAGACACTGGCGCCACCACCACCAGTAGGCAACGGGTGAAGTGTCTTGCCCAAGGACACAACGACCGAGACTGTCCAAGCCAGGGCTCGAACCAGCAACCTCCCGATTACAAGGCGAACTCCCAACTCTTGAGCCACGATCGCCCTGCAGTGTCTCTGGGCACAGTTTGGGAAAGTCTGCTATAGAGAGAAATGTCCTCATAACGCAGAAATGTGATCGTCAAACAGTAATATCCTCACAGTGTGTAACTTGTAATGTCACAGTGTAAAAATGTCCTCATAAATACAAATGTCCTCTTTGTACACAATGTCCACACTGAGCAGAAACACTTACATTATCAAAATGTCCTCTTAAAGCAGAAAGCTTCCTGCAGAACAGAAATGTCCTTCTATTGCAGACTTGTCCCCAAAATGCAGGAACGTCCTAATAAGCAGAAATGTCCTTGTAATGCATAGACCACAAAGCAGAAATATCCTCTTAATTAAAAATGTCCTCACAAACTAGATATGTTCCCACAGAGCATATCTGGTCACACCTTCCCACACACAAAGATGTGATAGTAAAGGGTCTTCTCTTTGCCTCTCAGGTGACCTTATCGCTATGGCGTCCCAGCTGACCAATCAGAGGCTGGTGTGCATTGTAGAGGCGTGTCATCTGGGTGGAGCTACAACTGAACTCGTCCTAAGCAGAGCCTTTCAGCTGACCAACTGATGCCTGATGGGAGCTGTAGTATATGCACTTAAAAATGCTAGTATTTGTAAGTATTGAGAGTTGTAGTTTTTACACTAATTTTAACTACATTGTAACATCTTCAGTGACAAATTTGTACACTTTATTGCTGTTCTCTTTTTTCATTGTTCTTATTTACAAAATGCTGATGGGACGCTGGGAGTTGTAGTACCACTTCATCAAAGTACTCAAAAAGTGCAGTAATATATTGAGGTATTAATAAAATGTGTATAGCAGGGTTCATAAGCTAAATAGAAGAAGGTAAATAGTTAAAAGTGTTGTTGTTTAGGGTAAAATTAGGCTTAAAAGTCCCTTTTTAAGCCTAATTTTGCTTTTGTTTTGAATAATACACTAAGATTGTGTTGTTTCATGTTTGTACGGTTCGGTTTGGACCATTTTGTATTTACAGTGTAAAATTATTTCTCACTTCCCTTAAAATTCAGATTTATGACCTTATTTTATCCCGCATTTTCCTCTTGTGGACTGTGACATAATATTTAACATTTTTTAAACTTTAGAAATTAACTTATGTAAGTATAAGGAGAAAAGAGCTGATGTGGCGATTAATGCAATGTGGTTACTTTCTTTTCTTTGCTTCTCACTGCTGCTGCTGTTTCATTGTTTGTGGTATTTTCTGCCTTTTTACTGTGAAATTTCTGTAAAGTATTCACTGTTACATTCAGTGTGTTTTCTGTGAAGGAGGCTTTGAAATAGAATTAACATTTGTGCTACAGTGTCAGGTCCACAGTGTTTCTGAAATCCTGTCTTTGTTAACCTGTTTTCTGTTCTTGCCACCAAAAAGCATTTAATAACTTTAAATTATATTTTATATTTTATTATATGCCAAACCGCTTTGTTAACATTGATAAACTTTTGTTTTCCTGGATTCACAGCTTGGTACATTGTATCTGTAGTATGAAAACATTGTTCTTCACTGAATGTTCTTTGGATTTCTACACATGTGAAGTTTTTATACTTCAAGCAAATATATTTCATTTAACATCCCAATAAAATGTCTCCCATGTGAATGTTTCAGTGGCCGTATTGTCCAACTGATGTTTCTAACTCCCTAAAAAGCTGTTTTCTCTCACTGACAGCAGTAATTTATCTCCCAGTGGTTTTTATGTTTCTTCCACTACCAGTTTCTTGGATCTTCAAACCCATCATGGATCATCTGAATATCTACTTCTTTAAAGCATCTCACAGATGTGTAGTTTTATTTTATGGTTATTTTATTTATCTTTTTTGAGGATTGGGAGGTCTGCATCACTTTGAGTTCATAAAGTGCAGTTTCTATTGTGGTAGTCCTAAACATGGCCTTGACCAACATCTTCTGTAAAATAATAATAATGAGATTGGTAATTAAACAAAAACCGTTAACAATAATAGTGACACAAATAAAAAACTCGTCTGGAAACAGAAATTAAACTGATTGGAAAAGACAAAACCACAATGACTGATGACTTAAAGAGTTAGTTCAGTTGTGGCTGGTGCTAATGGAGGAGAGCTTGAACCTTGTTCAGAAGAAGAAATATAAGAAAAAGGAGGTAAAAAAGTTTTACCTTCATAAAGTTGTCAGTGTTTCGAAGTACTTCAGCAGTATGTACCAACATGTAGTACACGCTTCAAGGAGCCTGATTACTTTCCTAAATAGCTTTGGCATTTGTAGGAACTCATCTTTGTTTAACAAATTCCTGGGCTTTTTTAAGGAACTCTCCAATTTTCCCTATAAGAACTTAGACTTATTTAATTAACTGTTGAACTTTTTAAGGACTTTGAGAACTTTTTAAACCACTAGAGAATTTCTGTAAGAACCTTTTGAATTTTTCTCAGTAACTTAATCTTGAAAACCTAAATTAACTCTGATTAACTTGAGAACCTCTTTAGATGTTGTCACATGTTCACCCCTAGATGTCAGTAGATTGCAGACAGCTGAGTTCCCAATTCAAGTTCATAATCCTAGCTATGATGATGGCTGTAGAACCAACATGTTTTAAGTCAGCCAAGACAGATCTAAGCCATTTAGACTGTAGCCCATAACCCCATACAGTGTACAAAAATGTGAACACTTAACAAAAAATTAGGAAATGAAAAATAAACAAATTCTAATTTTATGCTTCGTTTCTTCCAATGTTTTTATCTCTTTTGATGATTTTAAATGCAAAGCACTTTGGTCAGCAGTTGTTGTTTTAAATACGCTATAATGAGGACATTTTTAAAAAATGGACACAATCCATGTTCAAATAAATATTTTACAGTATTTTACATTTTGAGTCATCTTAAAAACTGTTATTCCCTATAATGTTAACTGTGTACCTCAGCTGTCAATGCCTACTTTAGACTTCTTTGGACTTTGCTACATGTTTATGTTTTCATATGTTACAGCCCTGACGTCATGTCTGGAGAGAAGTCTTGAAGTGAGGATGGCATTTTTTGTTTTATTTCTTTAGTGTAGGAGACTCCTCCAACATTAAAACATAGGTATGGTCTACATTCAGTCATTCACACACAGGCAAGCTACATTGTAGCCACAGCTGCCCTGGGGCGCACTGACAGAGGCAAGGCTGCCAGACACTGGCGCCACCGGGCCCTCTGACCACCACCAGTAGGCAAACAAGGTTAGTATCTTGCCCAAGGATATTTGGCATGCAGCCAGGAGGCAGCCTGGGATTGAACCACCGACCTTCTGATTAGTGGCTGACCTGCTCTGCCACCTGAGCAACAGCCACCCCACCCAAGGTGATGCTTCATATCTCACATCTGAATGTACAGACATAAATTTAAATGTCGCTCTGTGAAAAGCAAATTACTGCAAGTTCTCTTCTCCACATTTGCACTTTTTCAAGAATCCTGGGAGCTTTTTTAATGCACTTCAAGTTCAAAACTTTTTTAAGGAACCTGATCATTTAATTAAGGAATTCTCAAAAGTGACTTGGCTTAAGCAACACTTGATCTGGATCATGGAGAGTTTTCCTTTAGGGCTACTCTTTCAGGAATTCAAAGAACTATTTACAGAACTTTTAATCTCTTGGTTTGTTCGGGATAATGAAGGAAGGTTTCAGAGAAATTGATGATGTGTTTTATTAGATTTTTGGACACCAGTGGAGTTCTGGAAAATTAGATACATCAAGATTTTGATACAACATACAAACTGCAAAGCACTAATGACCTTTCCCTCAGCACAGCAGAAAGAGATCATTCTGGTAGCTCGTAATCACACTATTCAATGGTGTCAGCTCACAGTTCACATCTGAGTTTAGTTTTTCATGGTGTGCCTCTGACAGATGAAGCACATTTTGCTGGAGCAGTGCAGATCGTTAAGACGTCCATCAGAATGAAGATGAGCGCAGTCTTCATCCCCGGGACCGAGACCATGATGGGTCCAGGCGTCAGGCTGCCCAGGTTTCCACCTCCTACAAAAGAATGATACAAAGTGAGTCTTAAGCTGAGCTGCAACCACCATGACAGACAAGAGAAGCCAGCCTCAAAGCACGTGAAGTTGCAGTTCCTCTAATGTCCAATTGAGGCTCGTTCCAGCAATCACTCAGTTCCCACAAATTTTCAAGGTAAAAAGTCCAACTTTACAGCCGCTATAAACATTTTTGCAGCTCATACAATGAACTATATGGGAAAATGCGCACAGAATTTCTCAAACACAAACGCAATAATGCCAAATAACTATTTATAGTTATGTCTTGATGCATGCTCAATCATCCAGGTAAGGAAATCTCCAAAACTTGATTCTGTTCAACGTTTCTCCCACTGAAAACGCTACTTCCAGATGAACAGAATCAAGTTTTGGATATTTGTAGTTACAGTTATCCCCAAACACACATAAGCATGACCAGTATGATATAAATATAATAGTGGTGTACCCCTGAGATTATAATGTGACATGAAGTGCCTGAGGACTGGGACTTCAGTTCAGCAACAAAATGAAGAGGCTGTTTTTTCCTGCCTGGAGGTCTGGACTATGAAGGTCCTGCAAAAAGACTTTCAGATGTCAGCAGCGAGTACAGCTGATGAGGAAGTGGTAGTCCCGAAGATGCCGCTTAACGTTGATGTCTGATGATTATCCATGATTATGGCTCTCTGGACACTTTTCCTTTTGTCCTTTGCGTACTATTTGTGACATACTCTTTGTAGGTGCCTTTAAAAAGACCATGTCAGGTCACGTGAACTCCTCATAAACATAAAGCAGGACACCCTCGCCACTTTATACCTTTTGATATTGGAAAAAAGGATGTCTTTGTTTTTCCTGAAGCTCATAATGATAGTGATGATGGGACTGAGTATAACGTCTATTAAATCTATTCATTCTACAATTAGTATTCTTTAAAAATCATTGTCCCACAATGACTCTGGGTTAACTGTAAATAGAAAATGTTGCAGATGGTTTCCTGATAATATTGACTCATGATATTTTACTCATGATTAATTACCTAATAGTGTTTAAAAATGAACAAGAATAAAGATTAGAAATATGCCCAATTAGAAAACAAACAAACAAAAGAAACATCTTTTTTAACAAAAGGTTCATCATACTTGGACTGTGGTGCCTTTAGCAAAAACAAAAACCCCAAACAAACAAAACATCAGCATCCTAAAGGCCTCTCTTTGCTGTCTAGAAGTGAAGTGGTCGCAAAGAGGGCGCTGCTTTAGCAACCATTTTCACAGTAACTATCAGCCAGTAATAACTGCTCACCAACTACTCAGGGAATACCCATTTTCCCCTAGTAACCAACACCAGGCCTGTGTGACTGAGGTCATTCATGGCTGGTCTAAATATAAGGAATCTTGTAGCAAGATTACCTTTGAATGGTTGATACACTGGTTATGTACTATTATGTAGCACTATTGTTTTCCTTATGGCAGTGTTTCCCAACCACTGTGTCATGGCACATAGGTGTGCTGTGAGAAATGATCAGGTGTGCTAGGAAGGTTATCTTGTTCCACCTGATTGGTAGTCTAAGCGACCGGCATGAGTAATGGGCAGAACAATTACATTCTCTTCCTAATTGGCACTACAAAAAACACAGCCCCTCATTTTCTTGCACGTATACCAGTTGTTGTTTTTTAAGTGTAACAGCTTACTTCCGGTTCATGATATAGGGTGTCTGGTTGACCCACTCCCACTGCCAGACTTTGGTGGCCAAACGTCTCTTTTAGTGTTCTTGGCTCAAGCTGAACTAAACAGCGAGTGACTTTAAGCTTTCAGGAAGGGACAAAGCAGGTCGCTGTAAAGTAACAAGCTTGCTTTCAAAAGTTAAAACTTCCAGTTTGGACATGGGTCATATGTCTACAAGAAAACAGACAAAGTCCAGCAAACACTTTCTTATCATCCCACACAAACGGTAATTGGTTATGGCGTCCACCTGAACAGCAGCAAGACTTCGAGCTCCGACCTTAACATCCTTTAAGTACACCTAAACAGCGGTTAAAAGTCAACCTTTTAGTGGCTTCCTCTCCGACCTAAGCTTCTGCTCTGATCTAAACAGCTAGGATGCCGACTAAACATAGGTTTAAATCTAAAACAGCCGGAAAGGATGGATCAGACGACGATGCTAGGAACGAACTTGAAACCGAGAAGATGGAAGGAGCTAGTGCTAGCGCCCAACAGACCGAGGCGAGTGTTTTGGCCGTAATTCAATCGCTGAAAATACACTTCACTGCTCAACTGCAAGAAGTTATAACATCAAACCAAGAAATAAAAGACGCAATTGGAGTGTTTTCAGAGAGGCTTACCTCAGCAGAAACTCGCATTAGCAAAGTTGAAGACGATGTCTCTTCACTCACAAGTAAAGAGGCTTCCCTTCATAAGAAACTTCAGGAACTCCTGCTAAATTCAAACCATCAATCCCGACAGTGATCATGGGCAACGTGAACTCGTTACAGAATAAGATTGACGAACTGTGCGCTCTGAACAACCACAGACTATGAGTGCAGCTTGTTTATCTTCACGGAGACGTGGCTAACCGAGCTAACGCCGCAGGCTAACGTAGACCTATGCGGTTTCACATCCGTGAGAGCCGATAGGGACACGCAGGCCAGCGGAAAAAGCAGAGGTGGGGGACTCATTGTCTACGTTAACAACAGATACTGTAACCCTGGACACGTCTCCGTTAAAGTTTCGGTATGCCGTCCGGACCTGGAGCTGCTAGCTGTTAGCTTGCGGCCATATTATCTACCTCGGGAGTTCAGTCATGTGATCTGTGTGTGTGTTTACATCCCTCCGAGGGCCGACGCAACAGCTGCCTGTGAGAAAATACACACAGTCACAGCAAGACTTCAGACACAAAACCCCGAGGCTTTCATTATTATATCTGGAGACTTTAACCATGCCACACTGGATTCTACTCTGGCTGCTTTTCACCAGTTTGTGAATTGTCCCACAAGGAGCAACAGGACAATTGACCTACTGTATGCTAATGTGAGAGATGCATACAGAGCCACCCCCCTCCCCCCACTAGGGAAGTCAGACCCCAACCTGGTTTACCTACAGCCACAATACACACCCCTCGTCCAAAGGCAGCCTGTCACAACGCGCTCCATCCGGAGATGGACCCCAGAAAAGGAGGATGCTCTGAGAGACTGCTATGACACCACAGACTGGGATGTGCTCCTGAGCCCACATGGTGAGGACATAGAGGGGGCGACACACTGTCTTACAGACTACCTCAACTTTTGTGTGGACACAGTCGCCCCTGCTAAGACGGTACGGTGTTATCCTAATAACAAACCGTGGGTAACACAGGAAGTCAAAGCTGTCCTCAACATGAAGAAGAAGGCTTTCAGGAGCAAAGTGAAGGAGGAGATGAAAGCAGCACAGCGGGAGGTGAAACGCTGCCTGAGGGAAGCAAAGGACACCTACAGGAGGAAGGTGGAGCAGAAGTTGGAGAGGAACAATATGAGGGAGGTCTGGAATGGTGTGAAAACCATCACAGGCCACAACACCAAGAAAAGCACAGTGGGGGGGACTGTGGAGAAGGCAAACGAACTCAACAACTTCTTCAACAGGTTTGACCAGCCCACAACCCCCCCACCCTCACCCTCACCTTCACTACAGAGTCCTCTCCCCACTCTCCTGCCTCCCTCGCTTCCCCCCCTTCCTGACACCCTGACACCCCCCTCCTCCAATCCCTCTCTCAGCAGCAAGACATCTCCCCCCCTCCCCTCCTCCCAAACATCTCCCAGTGTCACAGTGGATCAGGTCAGGAGGCAACTGAGGAAGCTTCGCCCCAGAAAGGCAGCAGGCCCAGACAAGGTGTGTCCTAGGATGCTTAAGGCGTGTGCTGCTGAACTTGGGGAGCCGCTACAACGAGTCTTCAACCTCAGTCTGCGACTGGGGAGAGTGCCCGCCCTATGGAAGACATCCTGCATCGTCCCGGTCCCTAAAAGGAACCGGCCCAATGAGCTGAATGACTTCCGACCGGTGGCACTGACGTCACATCTTATGAAGACTCTAGTGCGGCTCTTCCTCAACTTCCTCCGACCACAGGTACAACATGCCCAGGACCCACTACAGTTTGCATACAAGGCGGGTGTCGGAGTGGAGGATGCCATCCTGTACCTCCTGCATAGAGCCCACTCACACCTGGATGAGGGAAAAGGCACGGTCAGGATACTGTTTCTTGACTTTTCCAGTGCCTTTAATACCATCCGGCCCTGTATGCTTCAGGAAAAACTGAACAGGATGGAGGTGGACCCTTGCCTGGTGGCTTGGATCTCCGACTACCTCACCGACAGACCACAGTACGTCAGGCTGAAGGACATCACGTCTGACACTGTGGTCAGCAGCACAGGAGCACCACAGGGAACTGTGCTGTCCCCTCTTCTCTTCACCCTGTACACCTCTGACTTCTGCTACAACTCTGAATTATGCCATATTCAGAAGTTTGCAGATGACACGGCCATCATGGGGTGTATCTGGGATGATCAGGAAGAGGAGTACAGAAGTCTGGTGAGGAACTTTGTCGCATGGAGTCACACAAACCACCTGCAACTCAACACCTCAAAGACTAAGGAACTGGTTGTGGACTTCGGGAGGTCCAGAGAAGGTCCACTGCCGGTTCAGATAGAGGGGGAGGAGGTGGAGGTGGTCAACAAGTACAAGTACCTCGGGCTGTGGGTGGACAATAAACTGGACTGGTCATGCAACACAGAGCACCTGTATAAAAAAGCCCAAAGCCGACTGTACTTCCTCAGGAGGCTGAGGTCTTTTAACATCTGCAGGAAGCTCCTGAGGATGTTTTACCAGTCGGTGGTTGCTGGAGTACTTTTCTATGCTGTGGTGTGCTGGGGGAGCAGCACAGCAAAGAGGGACTCATCCAGGCTGGAGAAACTGATCAGGAAGGCTAGCTCTGTGGTCGGCATGAAGCTGGACACTCTGGTGACAGTGGCAGAGAAAAGGACATTAAAGAAACTGCTGGACATTATGAACAATGCTGGGCATCCTCTGCACACGGCCATAAACAATCAGAAGAGTCTGTTCAGTGACAGGTTGCTTCTCCCCAAGACAAGAACTAACAGACTTAAAAACTCCTTTGTCCCACACGCCATCAAACTGTTTAACTCCTCTCTGGAGGGGAGAGGGAGGGGAAACAGGAGGACAAAGGAGGGGGGAACAACTAAGCTGTAGTGCCTCTTCACCTCACTGTACAATATATATATATATATATATATATATATATATATATATATATATATATATATATATATATAACAATTCTGTAACTGTAACTTCGGTCGTTGCTGTGCTTTTTGGAAGTCGAATTTCCCAGAGGAACCCACCCGAGGGATTAATAAAGTTCTATCTTATCTCTTATCTTATCTTATCTTAAAAATGGACGACCTCGAAAACAGAAGCCGGAGATCCAATCAGACTCGTCGGATTACCTGAGAATACTGAACAAGGAGAAATCACAATATTTTTGCAAACATGGCTATTTGACATTTTGGGACGGGACGTGCTCCCATCCCCACCTATCATTGAGCGAGCACACAGGCTACAAGGCCGAAATACCCCAAATGGCCCACCCCGTGTGATCATCATGAAGTTCTTGAATTATCAAGACAAGATGAGGGTGATGAGAGCGGCACATCTGAAGGGAAAAATAACGCACAACGGACGTCACATGATGTTTTTCCCTGACCTGTCGACGGAGGTTCAGAAACAGCGGAAACAATACAACCAGGTAAAACAACAACTCCGTGAAATGCACATAAATTTCGGACTGATCTTTCCAGCAAAAATGAGGATTTTCCACCACGGCAACAGGCTCCTTTTCCACACCAGCAGAGGTGGAAGATTTCATGCGAAGAGTCCGGCAACAAAACGAGGGATAAATTCACGCCCACTCCGAAACACTACCATATCTAAAATGTGCAACTCTGATGAACAATTTCAGCTCGGACTTACAGTGGCTGTTGCTGTACAGGTATGATATAGATGGCCTTAGATATGTTATGTTTAAATGTTTTCATTCATTTACATTATGTGGCCACTTTAGTTAATCAGAATCAGAATCAGAATACTTTATTCATCCCGAGGGAAATTAGGGTTACAGCAGGCAGCACGCTAATGGCGCATGCGCACTTACAAAGGAACCTTCTGACCAACTTTACACAAACATCACATTGGGCAGACATGTCAGAAAGGTAGGCTGATAGGAAAAAACAACGAAAATACACTATATGAGGTAAGAGGAGGAGAAAAAAAACTCCACTCAGACTGAGCTCCTAGTGGGAGAACAGTTTGAGAACAGAAAAAACACCTCAGCACAAAAGCACATGACTATCAATACACCATAGAAACACAAGACAAGCAACAGGGGCGGGTAAAGGGTAAGAGAGAGCCGGTGTAGACAGCACATCCGGTCCTGCAGTATATCTGCGCTGGTCCAGTTGACTGCTATCTTCCCCGGTAGGGCACAAGCATCGAAGGCGTTGGAAAGGGAGGGGGGATGAGTGAGTGCTTATCAGTGTAAGTGTGTGTGTGTGTGCGTGTCCATAGTTTAGCTGAGACAGTGTCCTTCGGCCTATCAGGCTAAGTAAACAGTCCTCCAGCCAATCCAGGTGTCCTTGCATGGGACGGGAAGAATAGCCGTAACACAGTCGTTATCAGGGAGTGATTGTTCGGCTCCAGCCTTGGGCCTGCAGCTGGCGCCGTTATGGGGGTCCGCAATCTCAATGTTGATTTGTAAATTTCCATGCGAGCAGCCCAGGAGAATTTTAAGGCTGCCCTAACACTCCGACACTGGCCTCTCGATCTCCCGTTGGAGAGCCGCGAGCCTCAAACTTCTGTTCCATGGTGTTGTCATTCTTTTGATTCTGAGACCTCACAGCTGCAGTGATCCGTTCCGTGATGTCTTCCAACTGTCGCTCAAGGGTCCCATTTTGAGCAGGCCTCTCTCTGATGTATCCCCCCATACGCTCAATGTTGTTGCTTTGAGCCTTCACAGCCGATGCAAGCGTCTCCAAGGTGTTGACCATATTACGTTCGTTGTGAGAGGTCGGGCCTCGTCCCATCGCGTCAATTCCAGCGGGCAGCCTTGGGGGGGGTTTGAACAGCCGGTTCCGCTCTCTTATTTCTCTGATAAACCAGGGCTAAGCCAACTCCGATCAGCACGAACCCTGTTATCACGGTTCCGAATAGGTAGATTTCTTCAGCGTCCTCGATCGACAGTCCCGCCAGACACATGACCCTCCAGTTCTGCCACCCGTCCATCGTGTATCCGGCAGGGAAAGTCCCTCCAGGGCACTCAGGCTCTCCCAAGCCCAGACTTAATACGGTCGGATCTAAGTTTGAAGCTTCGAATCAATAATAGGATGCTTTATCAGCTCCTTTTCATGGATCTGATGCATAACCAAGCTGCAATGACTTTGGGGGGGAAGGTTTTGAGATCTACACCGATGGGAGGTCTCGGGGTTGTTTTGTTTTTTGTTTGTAAGAGTTTGTCTTTAAAGTGTAGTGCTCTTGAAATAATAATTTGTGAGTTCCGACAGGAGAGACGAGATGTAGTCAGGTTCAGGTTACTAAGGGCACAAACTGTATGAGTAGTTATTCAAATATTGAACTAATTTCCTGGAATGTAAGAGGCCTTAGAAAATGTATTAAACTGAAAAGAGTGTAGCACCCCACCCGTGATACTGAGTCTAAATCCACTTACCTCAGTTTGGAGGTAAGTGGATTTAGGCGGGGTGTTAGGTTCGTTACAGCCTAGATACCAACAAATGGTTCTGGTATAGACAGGAATCAGGGAAACTATCAGTAAACCTTTGCCTGCAAGTTAGACTTAACCAGTAGTAAAATAATCAACCCCAAACAACTCTTTAACACAAACCAAACATTTAATGAATGTAAGGGCCGGAAAAAGTAATGTACAACACACCCTTTTCTTAACTCAACTCAAATGATATCCAGCTCCATAAACAAATGAAACATGACGTGTAAATGAAATAATTCCCTTTGAAATTATGTTAAACAACACAAATTATGTTATCACCTCTTGGTAAGTGACTCACTAACATACACTCGAAAATATGCTATATAAATCCATTAAATACACAATATTCACACATGGGCCCCACACACACTCACATTCACACTTGTTGCAGGCCTGTTTGCTGCTCACGGCGGACGATGGAGAAAAATCCTCTTCTCCCCAGTAAGAGCACGAAAGTCCAACTTACAGTTCAGTTGCTCGGTAGATTGCCCAAACTAAATCCACTCTCCGCTCTCCCTGCGGACCCGATGCTGTCTCTGCTACAAGCGCGTTAGCCAGTCACTGTCCAGCTCTCCGACAGTCCATAGCGGCTGCCTCCGTGGCGCAGCCAAGCAGTCCGGGCTAGCCTTTAGCCGCGGCACTCGTAGCTGGAAATACAGTTTTACAAGGTTGTGCAACCGTTGAAACAAAAAGTCACTTCACCCACAATCTGTTGCGAAGCTCTCACACGGTTAGCTTTCTAGTCATACACTCTTTTGTGCTAGTTAACCTCAGTAAAACTAGCTGAGTCTCTCACTTTGGTTCAGCTAACCTCGTGCATCTCTCCATGCCGTTCTCCTCTCCTCCTCCATTGCAATAGATACACAGGTCCCGTTTCATGCTACCTTCACGGGCCTCCAGAAAATTTGAACTCTGAACAATATTTTAACTCTCTTCAGAGTTACATACCATAAAGTAATACTTTATGATTAAGTTTCATTGCTCTAAATACCTGTATTTACCTTGCGAAATATTACAGGGCAAATTACATTCTGGGTACAGTTACGTCACATAAAATTAACTGTGAACACCTTATGTTACTGTGGCGTTTAAGTTCATGGGAATTACGAGTATCTACTCCCAAATCCCCATCTGGGCTACACCCTCCCCCTTCTAAATGTGATTGATGCCTCTATCAAACCCCACAGATTTATAAACACGAAAATCTGTGCTTTGTTAGTCCAGCTCTTATTTAACATAGGAAGGGCATAGTGCTAGTGGGTGACACCATGAAGTCTGGCAAGTGTGATCTCGTGAATGTCTGTAAGTGCCACTTCCCACCAAAACCCCATGGCTTAAAACCGCTACAGGGTGATCTGATGATTGCCCGAGTTCATCATAACTCAGTCTCACCACAGGCCTCTTTAGTCTCTGTGGGCGGCCCACTGGATGCTCCTCTCCTTCCAGCGACATCCGACTCTCTTCGGTTCCCTCCTCAGGGCCAGTCACTGTAACTGCCTCAGGGTCTAGATGGAGATCTGGAGGGTTATGATCATCTGGATTTCTTTCAATATCTGCCAAATCAGTGGTTGAACTCTCAAGATCCAACACATTTGGCTTTTGACCTTGGTCCCTCAGAAGCTGTTCTGACAGTGACGGAAGGTTTTTACAATCCATGTATGGGAATTGTGTCAGGCATGCATCTCCCTGATTATCAACTGGTTTAGCCTTAGCGAGTCCCCTTTGGGATCGAGTGACAGGTCTATCAAACAACTCTGGTTCACTATCATTTGGAAGTCTCACTAGATACCCTATGGGTAATAAGTGGTTACGATGCACCGTTTTCTCCACCCCCACTCCCTTCTCAGGTTTCACTCTGAATACTGGTAGACAGGGCATTTTGTCAAGCACAACATAGTGCTTGACACTTATTTTTCAACTTGTGCTTTCCAGTGCCAAAATTCTTTAGCAACACCAGGTCTCCTGGTGCCAAGGTCTGTTCTTTCACATGCTTGTCATGTGCTTTCTTGTGTCTCTGATAACTTTTGACAGCAGCCTCTGTTGCTAGGCGGTAAGCGTGTTGCAAATCAGCTTTCAACTTAGCTATGCACTGGTGATGTGTCAGACTGCTGTGTGTCTGGTCGTTGGTTCCGAAACAGATGTCCACAGGCAGCCGGGCCTCCCTGCCAAACTTAAGCAGGTAGGGTGAGTACCCAGTTGCTTCATTCTGTGTACAATTGTACGCGTGTACCAAATGACTGATGGACTGATTCCATGCATGTTTCTTCTTGGGATCCAAGGTTCCCAGCATGGAAAGTAACGTCTGGTTAAATCTCTCTGGCTGTGGATCTCCCTGGGGATGATAAGGCGTTGTCCGGGATTTCTGGATTCCCAACACTCTCAGAAGGTCGTGGATCAGCTTACTCTCGAAATCACGTCCCTGGTCGGAATGTATCCGGGCCGGAAGTCCATAATGCACAAAGTACCGCTCACAGAGAATCTTGGCTACTGTGGAGGCTTTTTGGTCTTTAGCTGGAAAAGCTTGTGCATATCTGGTAAAGTGATCAGTCACTACCAGAACGTTAGCATATCCCTGAGAGTCTGGCTTTAGGGATAGGAAATCGATACACACGAGATCTAGTTGCCCACTACTGGTGATCTGGTTCAATGGTGCAGCTCGTTGTGTAGGTGCTTTACGTGCAACACATCTCCCACAATTCCTGATGTACTGCTCAACTTCTGCACTCATCCTAGGCCAGTAGAATCGGTCTCGTATGAGCTCCACAGTCTTGTCCACCCCCATGTGACCTGACTCATCATGAAGCAATCTAAGCACCATGGCAACATGCTCTCGGGGTAGTACAAGCTGATGTATTTCCTTTCCAGGTTGTCTCTGTACTTTCCTGTAGAGTACTCCATCAGTGATTGCCAACTTGTTTGCCTCTCTTTGAAGCAACATGGCTTCTGCATTGGAGTCTTTGTCGAAAGTAAAGGGAATCGCTCCATTCATAGATTTCTTTACAGGAGCGATCACTGGATCATTGTCTTGTGCTTTGATAAGCTCGGCTTTGCTTATCTGGGTCAAACACCCGTAGTCAAGATGAGTGGGGAGAACAAAACACTCTGGTAGTGCCTCAGGGGAAACCCCTAAAGATTCAGCAAAGCTGACTGCCCCTCCTCCTGCTGACTTTCTACAGGAGATCTCCTTACACAGAGCTTTGACACTGTCCAAGGGCAGAGTTTGCCAATCAGTGTCCTCTGTTGGTAAGGGGTTGCGCGATAACACGTTAGCATCAATGTTGCTGCTTCCAGATCGGCACTGGAGAGTGAAGTTGTAAGTGGCAAGAGCAGCTAACCACCGATGGCCACTGGCATTGAGCTTGGCTGTGGTGAGGATATATGTGAGGGGATTGTTATCCGTCCTCACAGTGCTCCGTACAGGTAGTCGTGAAACTTGTCAACTACAGCCCACTTCAACGCCAAAAACTCAAGCTGGTGCACGGAGTAGTTTTTCTCTGATGAGCTAAGCTATCGGCTAGCAAAGGCAACTGGCCGCAGCCCTTCTCGGTGTTCTTGGTTGAGCACAGCACCCAACCCCTGAAGGCTAGCATCAATGTGCAACACATAAGGCTTGGTTGGGTCTGCAAATGCCAGAACCGGTGAATTTGTAAGAGAATGTCTAATGTTCTGGAAAGCCTCTGTACATGCAGTATCCCACCTGTCCCCAAACGGTTCATTTACCCGATGGTAGGTCTTTTCTGGGACTCTGACAGCTCTCTTTCCTTTCTGGGTTGGTGGGTAACCTTTACATAGTTCGGTTAACGGCTTGACAATGATGGAGTAGTCCTTTATGAAGCGACGGTAAAACCCACAGAACCCTAGGAAAGACTGCAGTGATGGGAGATCGGTGGGTTGCTTCCAGCGAGCTACCGCCTCAACTTTTCTTGGGTCAGTTGCAATCCCTTTCTCTGACACTATGTGTCCAACATATGTCACTTGTGGCCTGCAGAACTGACATTTGTCAATGGACAATTTTAGGCCAGTCTCTTCCAGTCTGTCAACTTTGATTAGCCTCTGCTCATGTTCTTCCAAAGTTCTTCTGAACACGATCAAATCGTCAAGGTACACTATGACCTCAATCATGTGCATGTCTCCCACTGCTTTCTCCATTACTCTTTGAAAGGTCGCGGGAGCTCCTGTTATCCCCTGGGGCATCCTCTCAAATTGAAAGAATCCCAAAGGACATATGAAAGCGGTCTTCTCCTTGTCCTCTTCTGCCATGGGAATTGGTAGTATCCACTACGCAAATCCAAGACAGAGAACCACCTGGTGCCAGACAAACATTCCAACGCCTCGTCAATGCGAGGAACTGTGTATTGGTCAGGGACAGTTCTGCGATTCAGGGTCCGCTAGTCCACAAACATGCGCAACCGCCATGTTTTCTTTCATGCCAAGACGATGGGGGAAGCATAGGGACTCCTTGATTCTTTTATTATCCCCGCTGCCAAAAGTCCTTGCAGGTGGCGGCGTAAGTCATCCAGATCAGCTGGGGCAACATGGCGGGACCGCTCTCGGGAGGGGGTATGGTCAGCTAGACGAATGTGATGTTGCACTCCTTTAGCCAAACCCACATCCCATTGCTCCGTCGAGAAAACGTTGCCTCTCTCTGCAAGTTTCAGAGTAAGCCTCTGTTTCCATTCAACTTTCAAAATTATACAGAGATGGGTCAAGCAAGCTTAGTAGAAGCTTTTGTGTTTGGGCGGGGACATCAGTCACTATATCAGCTACATGCAGGTGTGCAACCACAGTGCCCATGGGAATGGCAATGTCTTTTAGTGACTGGTTCCGCATGAGCACCAGAAACGTGTCTCTATCAAGCATCTTGGAGAACAGTACGGTTGGCTGCACAAGCACACTTGAGGGAAGGGCATGTGAAGATGCCCGTTCTGTGATGAGGATGCTGTCTCCAATAGTGTGGATGTCTTTGACTTTACAGACAGCTATATGTTCTTTCCCAGCTGGAATGACCAGTGGGCCAGGACCAGTCCACTTAACGTTAGCTACTGGACTGTCATCATCCTTGGCAGACCGAGACATAATAGTCGGTAGGTTCTGAGGCTGCTGAACATCCACTTTGGCAGAGCAAACATTCTCCACTCTCACTTTCTTTCCAGTTGCAGAAATGGGTCTGATTTTATGAACATTGGTGCCCACCAAGACAGGTATGGTATCTGAGCACCGAGGGTCTGGGCACACCAAAGCGAGGACTGGGATAGTCTCAACTTTCTCTCGTGTTTCTTCAGGGAATTCCAATTCAATTTGAATGTACCCCCTGTAAGGGTAGCTGGTCTCTGATTCACTTAGGCCCCAAATATCAAGGCCCGTAACAGAGTGTAAAGGCACATGAGACAAGTGTTTTGAATACCAGCTGTCAAAAATGATGGTCACCTGAGAGCCACTGTCTAAGAGAGCAGTGCAAGGTACACCATCTACCTTCACACCGGCTGTGGAGGGTGGCCCTACCAGTCCTTCAGGGAAACTAGGCGTCCTGACATTGACAACACTCCGGTTAACACCTACATTGGTGGTGGTCAGTTCTTTGGCAGGACTGGGAATTTTATTACTTTCTCCCTGCTTCCGTTGAGCCTGAATGAATTTCTGTATCACTTTAGGGTAGTTTTCTGGAGCCTTACACTTGGTAGAGATGTGCCCATCCTCCCCGCAGTGATAACAGAAAGAGTGAGTGGGATCTCTGAGTGTTCTCGCTCCCCGCTGACAGTGCGTGGGAGAACCATGGTGGCTGGGCGAGGGCACCGCAACCCCTTTGCTGGGGTTGACTGACATGACAGAGATCTGCTTTCTTAGCCTCACCACTTCTTTCTTTAACGCTTGGAGGTATTTGTCTTCTCCCAAGCCGTCTGCTTCAGCATTCTCTGTGGATGCTGCCCCAGGTGAATGGACACCTGGCACCCCTGCAGCAGTGGTGAGCTCATTGACTTGGGTTTTCAGACCTTGTATCTCAAGTCTGAGATTTTCCACGTACAGTAGTGCTTTTGACATGCACGACTTTGTTGAGGTTAAGTCTACGCCGAGAAGCTTCATGCTCCTCTTCAATGCGGGCCTCATTTAACAGCTGCAGAAAGGTAGGGGGATTATCTTTTCGTTCCCTTAAATGCAAACTTAACAGCATCAGGTCAGATCCTGTTGCACCTTTAATGAGCTGATCAAGACCTGCGTTGTCTATGAGGGCAGGAGACAAACCTCCCTTTTTGACCACCTTGCTCAGAGATCTCACCATTCTTCTCAGAAACTCAGAAAGTTTCTCCCCTCTGTGTTGACATAGCATTCGGAAGGCAAAATAGAGTTCCTCTCCTGTTTCTGGTGTGTCAAAAATATTCTCAATCACATCAATGTATTCTTGAGGTGTTGCTTCAGGGTTATTAAATCATACAGCCAGTAAAATCTCCAATGCGGGACCCTTTACACTTTCCATTATCCTGATTTTCCTCTCTCTGTCAGGCCGATCATATTCCTCTATCATCAGTCGATGGTGAGGTTGCGCACCCTGAGAAGGTGCGCAACCTCCTGTAGCTGCTATTGTCACTGGCAGGCTTAGAGGTATTTTGTAGAAGGTCTCAAACAGCTCTGATGATTGCTTCAGGAGTGGAGGCCTGAAGTGTGGCGGCAGGTCCCAAATCAGTTTGAGATGCCTGCCAGTCATCTGCAACCAGCTGGTCAACTGAACCATCCTCCTCCTCTAAGTGGCCGATGATTCTCCAGGGTGAATTGCTGCCATTAGCTAGAATGTCCAGAGGAATGGCTTTAGTTTTTACCTTTTCTCTGCATTCACACAGTACGG
This sequence comes from Astatotilapia calliptera, assembly GCF_964374335.1. Classification (NCBI taxonomy): domain Eukaryota; kingdom Metazoa; phylum Chordata; class Actinopteri; order Cichliformes; family Cichlidae; genus Astatotilapia; species Astatotilapia calliptera. Next base: position 75,205,344 of record NC_137424.1, read on the forward strand.
TCAAACACTTGCTCTGAGGATCATACATACGTCCTCTAACCTTCACACGTCCAAGAACTTTAATGGATTGCAGAGTTCTTTCTATGACTTCAAGATGTGTCCTCGGGAACATCTTTAAGTAGTATGGCATGCGAAGGGTTAAGGCCTTCTCCTTTACACCAGTGCCGTAACTGAGCCATTTCTTGGTGCTGGGTGTGTGAATCTTACTGTATGTGTATAGTGTAACACAATACCAAGAACAAACTCATTTTGCTCTGCTGTAACTTACTATAATTTCAAATACAAAATATGAGTAACTGTATTCCGTTACAGTTACAGTTTAAAAAGGTGGTATTTAGAATACACTTACTTTGTTGAAATAAATGGATTACACGGCGGTACTTTCCTGTTTCATATTGTGGCGGGTCAGGATTGTTTGGGTTTTGTTTGACAGCTACATTCTGTTGTTCCAGGCGGCAGCGTTACGGTTGCCATGGTTACAGGGTGACACTCTCTCTCTCTGCTTGTTTCCTGGGTGAGAGAGTGCCTTTTTGTTGTTGTTGTTGTTGTGCTAAGCTAATAGGCAGAATGCTACAGGCATAGCTCTAAAGAATGTAGCCTGATGGGCAGTGTAGTCGGTGCTGCAGGGAGAATGGACTGCCATACCCGTTATGTGTCTTTGAGCGCCAGGAGGGAGAAAAAGGCGAGGGGAAAAGTACGAGTTATCATCGAGCAGAAACGGGAGCTGGAAGCATGTAAATATAATAATAACCACTGCAGGCAAGTAGAGTGCCTGACGAGCCCAGTTGTAAGTAAGCTATTAAGACTCGACTGTACGCTGTGTTCGTGTTTTCCTCCGAAACAATAAGTTCCGTTGGAGCAGCCTTTCAACACCTCTCTCTGTCTCTCGCAAGAAAAGTTGACCCACAAAACAAACTAAAGCTATTTTTCGGCTACGAGGCCAACACGGAACCCAACGTATTAGCCAGAGGTCCCTTTAGTATTGTTTGGAGCCGCAGACCTTCAGTAATAGTAATAAATCACACAGCAATAGTACATTCACGTAGTTGTAAAAAGCATGATAATATATTAAGTAATCCAAAGTATTCAGAATACATTACTCTCATTGAGTAACGTAACGGAATACATTACAGAATACATTTTGGGGCATGTATTCTGTAATCTGTAATGGACACTGACAATCGTGTCGCATTGGACAGTTACACCTCCACTGTCTTGGACTACATCTGTTTCTGTGTGGACAATGTAACAACTTGGAAACGATTCCGTGTGTTCCCTAATAATCCACCCTGGATGACACACGGAGTTCAACAACTTATTCGAACAAGGAACAACGCTTTCAAATCCGGGGACCAGAAGGCATACAGTGCTGCCAGGGCCAACCTGAGAAGAGGCATCAAGACTGCCAAGCAGCAGCACAGGAGGCGTATCGAGGCCAGGTTTGAGAACAACACAAACCCAAGGCAGGTCTGGGAGGGCATCAGGGCTATCACGGAACACCTATGCACGGCTCCTCTTTGTAGACTACAGCTCGGCTTTTAATACCATCCGGCCATACAAACTCCGTCCCAAACTCCACCAACTGGGACTTAACTCCTCTCTGTGCAACTGGATTGTGGACTTCCTCACTAACCGTAGACAGAGTGTCAGAGTGGGTAAGAACACCTCTTCCACCCTTGTGGTCAACACCGGTGCCCCTCAGGGGTGTGTTCTGAGCCCTCTGCTATACACTCTCTTCACCCATGACTGTATTTCCTCCTGCGCGTCCAATCTCATTGTTAAGTTTGCAGATGACACTACAGTGCTCGGACTTATATCCAACAATGATGAGACAAACTATAGGACAGAGGTGCAACAACTAGAGTCATGGTGCCACGACAATAACTTGGTCTTAAACACCAAAAAGACCAAGGAGATCATTGTAGATTTCCGGAAGAGGGGCCATAACAACCATCTGCCTCTCTTCATTGGCAGTGAGGCGGTGGAGAGGGTGAGCAGTTTTAAATTCTTGGGGGTAACTGTGACCGAGGACCTGTCCTGGGGCAACCATATCACCTCAGTTGTACGGAAGGCCCAACAGCGCCTCTACTACCTGAGGAGACTGCGGAGCGCACACATTCCCAGATCTCTGATGTTGAACTTCTACAACTGTGCCATCAGCAGCGTTCTGACGTATGGATTTCTAGTGTGGTTCCCCAGCTGCACCAAGGCCGATCAGCAAGCACTCCAGCGGGTGGTGAAAGAAGCTGGCAGAATTATTGGAACAAGTCTGCCAGAGATCAGTAATATCTTCCCCACTCGCTGTCTGAGGAGGGTGCACAGTATCCTGCGGGACCAACATCACCCTGCGCGCCACCTTTTCCATCTGCTGCCCTCAGGGAGAAGGTACAGGTCTATACAGGCCAGAACATCCAGACTGGCCAACAGCCTGTATCCACAGGCTGTGAGGCTCCTGAACTCTCTGCCCCCCTCTCACGGACAATAACCATATCCAACTTCTTAATAGCAATGAACTGGTCTGCATTGGTGCATCATATCTTTATTCTCTTCCCCCTCCTGCCCCCCCCCCCCCTTTCTTAAATAGATAACTATCATATCTGATATCATATCTCACAGTACAATAATATTGAATGGGTTGCATTGTTGTATTTTGTCATGTTTCTCAGGTCTTTGTCTGAATTTCTACGAACATTATTGCTAAGGATTGTCTTATTGCATTGGAGTCACACTGGGTTAAATATGTACACTTGGGTTTTAAGGGGTATTTATTATTTTCTTCTTTTTTTTGGGTTGTATGGAAGCCCCAAACGCAATTTCATTGTTCTTGACAATGACAATGAATAAATAAATACTAAATACTAAATACTAACATCTTGTAAAAGGCTTGTGCAGGCGTGAGCTGATTGCTTGCAGGCTCGTAGTAATCCTCCCGGGACCGGCTGGAGCGTTTTCTGCGAGACCTGGGCGTCCGCGGGGAGGAAGCAGACGAGTGGGCCGAAGGGTAGGCTGCCAGCGAGGAACGGCAGCACGGAGGCCCTCCAAGCGCTAGCCGAGTCCCGTCAAAACGGGAGCTGCGCTTCCACGGTGAGTCCGCTGGATCCATTACTGGTCGCGTCGTTCTGTCAGGGCTCTGTGTGCGGGCAGGCAGAGATGAGGATCCAAATGCAGGACTCAAACACAGAATTGAAACTCAAAAAACCTCAGCTTTATTGCTGGCAGAAAAACAAAGATGGAGTGAGGATGGAACACTGAGACCAAGGACACACAGGCATAATTCTGAGGGTACGACGCGACACTGAGCATGGGAAAACACAGGGCTTATATACACAGGGTAGTAACGGGGGAATCGGCAACAGGAGGGAGACACAGCTGGGAGAGATCAGGGCTAACGAGACGGGGGAGCTAAGCTGCACACACTAACATAAGACAAAGACTTTCACAATAAAACAGGAAACATGAATTACAAAACAAGCATGCAGACTTTACACTGAGAGACAGACAGAATGACACATGTAATCTGAACTAAACTAAACGTGAGATATAACTGAGAACAAATCCTTAAGCACGGATAAACAGAAACAAGAAATAATAATCATCATCATCACTACGAGAAGAAAACAATCCATGAAGCAGAAATAAACCAAAACATAATAAACTCAAAATACTGGGTCCAACGGACCCAGAACCGTGACACTCTATGGAGTTCCTTGAAAACACAAACTCTGATGACAACAATGATGAAGACGATGACGACGATGATAATGACGATGAAGACACCTCGTCTTTTGTTACTGCCCACACTTTGCCGGCCTTCCCACCTGTTGCTGTGGAGACGCTCCCGATGCGTTATGACCACGCCCACAGAGAGGAGCAGGTGGCTGCGGTGGCAATGGGAGGGCGGGCGACGCCTGAGAGGTTTGACTCCACCCTCGATGGCTACTACACATTGAGACTGAGAGGTACACTTTAATAAGCGCACTGGTAACCATGGTGACTGTCATGATATCTTATTGAGACACGGTCAGATTTTCCAAATGTAAATGAACCACTCTGTCCCCTCAGCTCTCTCAGACGGAGTGCTGATCGACGCCGTCTTCCTCCCCCATGCCTCATCTTCCTCTCCCGCTTCTCTCCTCTCGTCTCACTCCAACACCTGGACCTCCATCTTATCACACGGAGCCTTCTCCTCGCACACTCCTCCACCATCACCAGGTCAGAGTTCAAATTATAGGTTGCAAAAGCTTGTGACTGCAAAATTGTGTCTGCCTAAGGGACAGTTTGCTCCAGGAGATAAGCGAGAGTTTGAAGATTAATAGGAAGCACCTGGCCTCGAGATGGAGAAGATGTCATTTTAAATGTGTCAAAAGTCGTCAACAGAACATTTGTGGTTTTGAAACTTATGCATGTATTGTATCTGCTTGACGCATGAGGGGGAGTCATAAAAGTAAACCCTGATGGTATAAAACAACTGCTTGTGTATCATTGGGCGGAGATCGATGCTGTCTGGGGGCAGTGTTCATCTCCCCACGCTTGTGTTCATTAAAATCATTGTTTGACCGAAGCTCTTCTGGACCATTGTTGTCTTTGTGGTCACCCTCAATATTTGAACTCGTAACACAATGCAGATTTTCCACTTGTGGGACTAATGAATGCAGATTTGCTGCATGTGTGTGTGTGTTTGTGCAACATTGGCATTTGTTTACTCAGATCCAAAGGCAGGCCAAACCTCTGTGTTACAACCTACATACAAACGAGACACATTCACAATATATGGGTACACAAGTCTGTTTTATTTCAAAGTGTCTCAAACTTTACAGCGTTTGCAGACCCAGTGTCCATCATCCCTGCATTTGGCACAGGTGAATTTCTGACATGTTGCACAGGTAAACCTGCTGCGATTCCTGTTTCCAGCTCTCTTGCACCTGGCACTGCGTTGACTTTACAGTCCCTGGCACAGCAGCTGCAGCAGCTTCATCAGCCTGTCTCTGTGCTAATATTTCCTTGTGCTGCATGAATCGGCAAGGAAGTTCCTGAGCTAGAAGACTCAGAAACAATCTTCTTTTGCCTGCCCACCCTGTACATGCCTTGTACATTTTGTACAAGGCATGTACGCTACTGGCCACCTGCGTGTTGCTGCTCTTACGGAATACATCTGCGCAAGTTGAGGAAGTTCACGCCAGACTTTATTCACCGTGCCCAGTAATGTTGTGTTGCGCTGCAGCAGTCTGTGCGACAGTGACAGTGAAGTGAAGAAATTGTCCGTTGTGACATTTCTCCCATCATCCCAAAATGGCTCCATCAGTTTCATGACCATATAAAGCCTCTCTCCCTTCTGATGACTGGGGTCCTTTCCCAAGTAAGGAGATGCACTGCAGACATATTTGGTGTCCAAGTCCGTGGCCATCCAGAACTTGATCCCAAATTTGTCTGGCTTGGTTGCGATATACTGTGTGAATGGACAACGAACCTTGGTAGGGAACAGTTGTTCATTTATGGTCATGCGTTCTCCTGGAGTGAAACTCTTAGCACAGTTCTTGTTGAAGCGTGTCCAGATGTCGGAGATCGCTGCAAATTTGTCTGTTTTCACCCGTTCTGCCTGCGTGTCCTTGTCATCAAATCGAAGGTGTTGCATTATTGAAATGAATGATGATCTCGGGGCATTGTCTCTTTGATTACTGGCACCAGAAATCGTTCTGACCAGCAATCCACAATGGCACCAACAGGACACATGATTGCTCTTACAAACAGGATTGAAATAAATGACATCAGTTCATGAACTGACTTGCTGACTGATTTGCTACTGCACTGGGCATTCCAATGTCCTCCTCAACCCACACCGTGCCGTCTTTTGCCGTGTGGCTCTGGCTGGGCTTCCCAGTACCACGGGGCCTCTTCTGTGGAGGCATGTTGGGTTCTTGTTCCGTCTCCTTTTCAGATTCTTCTGAGGAGGTATCAGTGGCCTGCTGGACAAATGAAACCTCTCCTCCATCAGAGTCTGCTTTGTCCATTTCCTGAAGCAAGGCCAAAGCCTGTTGTGCAGAGAGGTTCTTCCTGCGTGGGAGTGATACAGAGGCCATCCTGATTTGCGTTCTCAGAAATGCGAAGAAGAAATGATTCTCCCGCCTGGGTCGGTCTGCTTTTATGCACAGCACTGTGCTGTAGTAATGCAATGCCACTCCAACACATACACAGTCACAATGGAACAATGGAAGATCTGTGCTGAGAGTAAAGGAAGGTGTGAATGTGTGTCTTTCATATTTGCAGTTCAGTCAATGTGTGGGATATTTTGTATAGATACGGCAGACATTTGTGAAGGTTGTAACACAGAGGTTTGGCCTGGCTTGGATCTGAGCTACTCTGAGTAAACAAATGCAGATGTGCCAGGCCTCAAGAAGAAGAAAGTGTACTTTATTGGTCCCTCTCTGCATTTAACCCATTCACTCAGTGAAGCAGTGGGCAGCCACTGGGCGCCCGGGGAGCAGTGTGTAGGGACGGTACCTTGCTCAGGGGTACCTCAGGGTTGCTGTTCAGGGGAATCGAACCCCCGACCTTCCGATCATGGGGCCACCACTCTACCTACTGAGCTATCCCTGCCCTCAAGGATAATGGGTGGTTGGCACAACAAAAGCTGGAGGAGAAACGAGCTGACGACCTGTGAAAATCTCAGCAGGGGTGATTAACACCTCGGGACTTGCACCAGAAAATAAAAAACCCAGTAATTCTAGTAGGTGTTGGGTTGAGGGAAGTGATGCAAATTTGCACAGGTTTAGTATCTAGTGTTAAACTGACATCATGCAGTTCATCTTCTCACCAGCAGAGGGCCACAAATCACCATCAATGAAGACTTCAAGGAGATGTTAGTGACATCAGAGCTGTACGTATTGATCTGATCAATATGGAAGTTCATGTTTCTTTGATTGGATCAGTTTTTAAAAGCAGCTGTGTAACTACAGGGGTCCAACAAAGAATGGCCACGCATCATACTGATGTCTACTGAAATTTATTTCTCTCTCTCACTCTTATTGTCTTCAGACACCATGAAAACTGAAGAAACACAAGGTTTACAACATAAATGTCTTTAATATTATCAGAGTCTCTCATGTTAGTTTCCATAAACAGTCTTGAGCAAGCAGAACAGAAAAAAACAAAATAATGGATATTACTAAAAATGTCCTCTTATTACCAATGTAGAACATGTCTGCAACATTATATAAACAATATACATGGAACCATACCGTGTGCGCCTCTTGGACCACAGGCAGAATAACATTAATGTTGTGACTGTAGCTGTAGCTCTGTATCCATGCTGGTTCTTACTCACAATGCCATGGTTGCGCTATCAGCCAAACTCTGGTCATGTGACCATTACAAACTCTACCTCATACGAACTTTACAGCACTTTTCATATTTAAACAAACCCATATTTTTTAATCACATATTTTAGACATGTTTTTTAATCAATGTTACACTTTTATCGTCTTATCCAATAAATAGATGAACTAAATTAAGCATGAATCTATCACAGAAACATATGAAATAAACAACTTTATTTTAACTGTTACTAGCTGTTTTTATAGAACAACAGAAACATGAGAGATGCAGAATGTCTTTAATATTTGATACACTGAGTACTATTGGATGTCCACTTATTCAGCCATGAAGGAAACATCCCATTAAGAAAGAGAAATCAAACATTTGGATTCATTTTAATGAGCTCAGAGTTGTTGAAAATGCAGAGGAGCTGGTTGTGCACTGAGCTTCAGAGAAACACAACATACTGATATTCACTGTGAAGCTTTGAGTGGAATACAGACAGAAAAACAACATGAGGATCCTGGAATAATGGGAGCTTCCATCTTTAAAGGACTGAAGAGGAAGAAGTTTACAAGGAATCATTTAGAAGAGTTTAAAACATCAACTGATTGAATCCATGAATCTCAAAACGTGTTTGTGAGTGAAACAGACAGACATGTACAGACTGAACTATCTGTTCAACAGTCAGAGTGTTTCTCTTTTTTTTTTTCTTTTTTTTTTCTTTTTTTTTTTTTGTCCCGTTTGGATCTATAGCCATCAGAATTGTTGTCTTAAGGCCAAGAAAGATGCCAAGCGGATTTATTTTACCAAGTGGATCATCGTGGCCTTGCCATATTGGTCCATTTGATTGACCTTTATTATAATTATGAATTTATTTTATTTTCAGTTGCTACAAACGGGACAGACATGACTGTGGGATAGGACAGGGAGAAAGAATGAAAGAAAGAGAGGGAGAGAAAGAAAACCAAAGGGGAGAAGAGACGGTGAGAAGGGGGGGAAGAAAGGAAAGAGGGGAAGAGAGGAAAAAAAACAAAAAAAAAACAAAAAAAAACAAACTAACAAAAAAAACAAAACACCTGGGTCACCTGTATGGAGAAAAAAAGAGTGTTTCTCTAACAGGAGACACTCTTTACGCTCAACTCAGCACAGACACACTGAGGAATCAGTAGACCAGACTGTAGATCCAGGATAAAGGGTTTCAGTGAATGTGGTGTTGAAGGTGTGGAGGTGGATCAGAGTGTCAGAGGAGACTCTGTAGAAAGACAGAGTGCCAGCAGGACAGTCCACATACACTGCTACTCTGTTAGAGACAGAGGAGGAGGAGGAGGAGATGGATGTTTGTCTGTTATTGTGATAGACATAGTGAGGACCATCATCAGAGCAGTCCAGACTCCATGAATGATCATTCCGTCCAAACACACAGTCAACATCACCTCCTTTTCTTCTGATTCTTCTGTAACTCACTGATATGCGAACTTTTCCTCTCCACTCGACCTCCCAGTAACAGCGACCAGTCAGACCATTTTCACACAGCAGCTGATCCCAAACATCAAATCTGTCTGAATGATCAGGATATGACTGAACCTCGTCCACACGTGTCACCTTCCTGTTGTTGTCAGACAGTTGGAGGTTTGTGTTCACTGTGTTTGTGTCGATTGTGAGTTGACAGGAATCTGATGGAGAGAACAAACACAATCCAGCTGCAGTTATTGATCCATCATCTGTTCATTGATTGACACTTTGATGATGACTCCTGACATGATGAAGATGGTTGAATGTGTGCTGCTTTGTTTTCATGAATCCCATTAAAAACACACTTACACTTCCTCAGACCTGGTCTCAACCATCGGACTCCAGCAGGCTCCACCCTGAAAGGAGGAGGGGGGTCAGAGCAGCACAGTCAGCATGCACACATGGACATTACATGGCTCTCATCAAAGAATACCAAAGTACAGACACTAGTATCTGTACTTCTACTGAAGTACAGATACTTTTTTACTCAAGTAAAAGTGAAAACGTACCCACTCTAAAATATTTATTCCAGTTTAAATTTTAGTTCCAATAAATCTTTTAAGCTTCACTCAAAAAATAACTGTTTGACTGAACATAAAAAAATAATTACCGTATTTTCACGACCATAAGGCGCACTTAAAAGTCTTAGATTTTCTTCAAAAAGTATGGCGCGCCCTATAGCGCAGTGCGCCCTGTGTGTTGTAATGAGGACGTAGTAGAGAACACCATGAGAACGCTAAAGGGTGAAGTGTGGCCGAGTTGGAGGAAAGACTCGAGCGGTGGATCATCGAGCAAAGAACGAGCGGGAGAAGCGTTTCGACGGTCACCATTCGGCTAAAAGCAGTTTCACTTTCACTTTTTATGAAACGGTGCCATTTTTCCATCCGGACCAGGACTACGGTAGCGCAGCAACTTCCAGCGGATTATAAGGAAAAGCTGGCCATCTTCCGCTCCACATCGGCGACAAACACATCGGCGACAAACACATCCAGCCCAGCCACATCACTAACATGGACGAGGTCCCGCTCACTTTTGACATCCCAGTGAGTCACACTGTGGAGAAGAAGGGGACCAGCACGGTAGCGATACGCACAACGGGGTATGAAAAGTCTTCTTTTACTGTTGTACTTGGCTGCCATGCTAATGGACAGAAACTATGGTGATTTTTAAGCGAAAGACTTTGCCTAAAGAGAAGTTTCCAGCAGGAATCATCATTAAGGCAAATGAAAAGGGCTGGATGGATGAGGAAATGATGAAAGACTGGCTCAGGGAGGTGTATGTAAGGAGACCAGGTGTTTTTTTCCACGCATCACCATCGCTCTTAATCTGTGACTCTATGCGTGCCCATCTCACAGCCGATGTGAAAAAACTAGTGAAACAAATGGATTGTAGATGCTTGGGCTAACATGTCTGCTGGCACTGTTTTTCGAGCTTTCGCAAAAGCCGGCATCATTTCCGAGGAGCCGCACGGCACGGAAAGTGACTCTGACAGTGAAGAAAGTGAACCTGGCATGTTTGATGGAGATTTAGCGCAGCTGTTCAATTCAGACACAGAGGATGAGGACTTCGATGGGTTTGACTGATGATAAAAATGTGAGTACCAAACTTTGTTTTGCTCCTGCTTTATTTTTAAATACGCACACTTGTATGCTTGTGTGTTGTTGATGATGACGATTACCGGTAATAGAAATGTGAGTAAGGTACCGAACTCAGGTTTGCTCCCGCTTTATTTTTAAATACGCATACGGTACTTGTATGCGCCCTATGATCCAGTGCGCCTTATGTGTGTGTTAAATACAGTAATGGCACACATAACTGAGACTGCGCCTTTTAGTACAGTGCGTCTTATGGTCGTGTAAAATACGGTATGTAATTTGTGATTACATTGCTCTAATTTAGCATTATGAAAGTCAGTTATTTGAATTTAATGTATTTGAATTGGACCAACTTAATTAACCTATTAAACTCCTTTCTGAGGTTTCTGCTCGAAAATGAATGGAGTATTTCTCAGCAATTAAAAATTCTGTGTAAACAATCGTGGTTTCAAAATATAGCTAAGTCCTGTGACATTTCATCAGTTGTATACAGTGTTGGGTAAGTTACTTTAAATCAGTAACTTAGTTAGATTACTAGTTACTTCTATCAAAAGTAACTCAGTTACTTCAAGTTACTCATTACTTTCAGAGTAACTAGTTACTAGGGAAAGTAACTTTGGTTTTACTCAGAATTCTCTTGTTAATGTGTTGCTTCCGTAACTGGATACCCAGCAAGATTGCCAGTCTTCTAGCTTGCTTACTTGCCACAAGTGCACTGTGCCACCTACCAATAGAAAGGAAAAAATAATGTGCACATTTCCACGAGAGAAATCCCACACCTGATTCTATCCTAGCCTGCTTTTTACATCTGTGATGGCATGCCACACATGGTAAGCTTCACACCTCACCACCCGTTGATTCACTTTAGTTTAATTTACAGTCACTACTTTAAAATATTCTATTTATTGTTCAATATCGTTTCTTTATTAAATGTATTCATTTTTCCATCACACCTTCCAATGTTTATATGGCGTGCACACATATTAACCTTGCAAGGTCAAAGTTCTGTTTTATGTTATATTAATACATCTTTCTTTGTTTGAGTTACCTGGGGGTTGGTGTCTCCTCCTGTCTGGCAAAAGGTGTGGCAAAGGGCTGGGAGACCTGAAGTACTGCTGACAGCCTAATTGGATTGCACCACATGCTTCATTGCCTGGGGGGTGTTTCATGTTTGTTTAAATGTTTTGTATTAGTTGGTTATATGGCAGCCATCTTGTTTTCCCTCGTGTGTGTGTGTCATTTGGTTTAGCTAAACCAGTATTTAAGTCCCCCTGTGTGTCATTTCAGCAGGTCAGTTTGTCATATGTTTGTTTGAGGTTCTGTTAATTATTATCTTGAGTTTAGTCTATTGAGTTGACCTCTTTTATTGGTCTGCCTGTTTAAGTTTTGGCTTTGTTAAATATATTGACCAGCCCACCATTATAGGAAAAATCATAAAGCCTTTGAATGAAAATAAACACTGTTGTGACAGTGATGTACACTGTTCTGATGGTATATATGTATCAATCTATCAATTGTTTGTTGTAAGACTCAGATAATTATTTTTTTAAAAGTGAGACATTTTAAATGAGAATAAGAACGTATTTCCTTGTGCCCCCCTTTCCCTTTTAATGTCCTACATGGACCCCTGGCAACACTTTGCTAGATCCGCCCCTGCACAGTTACCAGCTGTCAGCTACTTAGAAAAGGATCATGGTGTTATTTGTCTCTCAGAAACAGTTCATAACTTCCCTTCAACTCATTCATGTTAACTAAAAGGTAAACCTGTTTCTCCATCACAGCTCTGATGATGAATCATCACATCTCCTGGTTTCATCTTCATGTTTCCCTCTCATCACATAACCAAACCGATATCATGACCAGCAGCTTTACAGCTGTGGCTCCAGCAAACATCAGCTGATACTAGAAATTTATATTAAATAAATTCTAACAACAGCTGATCAAGCTTAAACGTGCTGCTGTTGTTTACCGCGACATCCGCTGGTTTCCTCTTTCTGGCGCAAAGTGGGCGATAAATAAACGAGAGAAAAGCCGATCAGCTGATCATAGATCAGTTTCATGATTGAAGTAGAAACAGGAGAGGGAGGGTGAGACGATGAGAGAAGAAGAGGCAGCTGTGCAGCGTAAACACAGAATAACTCCAGCTTTGTGTCTTTTTCATTGTAGCTGAATTACGGGACAAACTGTTCCTTCTCAGCTCAATACGAAACAGATAATATTTTCTCTGAATGAGACGATTCCGTTTTTTACGGGATGGTTGGCAACTCTAACCTTATGAACAAAATAAAGTTCAACATCAGTAACATAGCACCACCCAGCTGTATAGAAACTCCGTCATGCTAGCTAGCACGCAGTACGAAAAAGTCAGCATAACGAAAATAAACTCCACCTAAACTTGGTTCATATCTGATCCAGATGGACTGCAGGTTATAACATCTTACCTGAAGTTCAGTTCACCTGACACTCTCGGACCAGCGGCCGCTTCGGGTCTCTCCTCTTGCCTCCCTTTTCCTTCATCCACCTGCTCGCCTCCACCACTTGCTAATGTTATTGAATCTGTGGAAGCTCCGGGATAGCCACCACACGAAGTAACGAATAACGAGCCTATCTAAATTAACGACTAACGCGTTCCTGGTTTTGGCATAATAACTAGTTACCGTGCTCGTTACCACAATAATAACGTAGTTACTGTAACGCGTTACTTAATAACGCGTTAGTCCCAACACTGGTTGTATATATTGCAGCAGTTGTTACTGTGTCAAGGTTACCAAAGCTAGAACAGAAAAACGAATTGGATTTTTTCCTTGCCCAATTTAGTTTTTTATTTTTTAGCATATAACCCTTTTAAAATATGCTTTAGTTCACACTTTAATAGACAAATTCAGTAATCAACATATAAACATCATCTGTGAAAAGATTTATGCTTCTAAAGAGAAACAGTGAAAAATTACAGCAATTAATAATTTTGGCACAAATTGGATGAACGAGAATGGACGTATAACATGTACGAGTTGAATTTGTAGGTATTAAAGAGCAGAAATTATTCAATTTCAACAAATTCCCAAAAATGCTTGTTCTTTTGAATATTTTTGAAGAATTAACCACACATTTCAAGGCAACAGGCCCTTCCTGCCTTGCACCCTAGTGAGTGTACATGGTCTTTGACAATTTAAAGTATAAGGGGCTCTACCTTCGGCTTCTTTTTTCCTATTTGCATGATTCACACCTCTTTTTAATCATTTGAGGCAACAGAATCATGGTAATGATTCTGCATTCACCTCAGTTCTACCAATCAGAAGTTGCAAGGCCAGAAATCTGTCCAGTAAGGGAATTTCTTTCTTAGTGCATTTGCGCCACTATACGTTTTTGTTCTATTTTTCTGCAGCTGGTTCAGTGAATTTTGGTCTGAGGGTGGTGAAACGTGGTGTTTTGGAATAGGTGATAGCTAAACTGTTACGATCCTGGGTCTTATGACCCAGCGTTTTGAGTTTTAGTTTATTTTTATGTTTATAGTGTATGTTTAAACTCATCAGGTTATCTAAGTTCATTTGTTTATTAGATTCCCCTTGTGTCTTCTACCCCTGTCTTTTAGTCTCCCTTTGCCCTTTATGTGTTTCATGCTGCATGTCTTATGTTGTCAAGTTTGTATTGTCATATCTGCATCTCATGTTTCCTTTTTCATTTTGAAGGTCCATGTCCTACATCAGTGTATGTGTTTCCACTTCCCCTAATCACCCTTGTGCGTATTTAGTCTGTGTGTTTCTCTTCATTCTTTGTCAGGTTGGCTGTTGTTCATGTCATGCTTCCATGTTTCAGGTATTGTTGCATCCAGGCCAAGTTTCATGTTGAGGGTTTTTTCATGTTTATTTTTAGTTCACCCAGTTTAGGTTAATGTTAGCTTTGCTTCAGTTTGTCTTGCCCTTTGTTTGTACCCTTTTTACCTTTTTTTTTTTGTTAACATTCAAGTTTTGTTCTCTGTTCCTTGAAGTCTGTGTTCTGGGTCCTTTTCGTCAATCCATACAGTCTGCCTCTGCCAGACTGTAACATAAGCTAACTAACTAGCCATTGTTTACATCATTACATGCAGTCTGGCAAATTCTGGGCTCGGTTGTTTGTGTTTAGCTAACTTTTGTGCATTTACGGACCTGCTCTTTTAATCACCGCTTGTTTTTGCTCTTTTTGGTGGTTGTAGAAATGGTTTAAATGAGCATTTAGCTGAGATTCTAAGATTTCTGTAGATACTACACATGTTGATATCTGCATACAAGGCTTGACAGTATGGAGGGTAACATAACTCTTGAGCCCCAGAGCCCTCCAGAGCCCCATTCCCGCCAGTACTGGGGGCAATGGTACAACTTTGATAAATCAACGTATTTGCTGAAGTTGATTCCAACTGAGTTAATCTCCCCCAAATTATGTTAGTCCGTTTTTTTTAATACTAATAGAAACCCATTTATTAACGTGGAAATCTGTTCCATGATGATTATAAGAGTTGTTTTTTATTGAACCTGCAAGAATTTATATTAACTTTCACATAGTTATCACTCTATCTATCTATACTTGTCAGGGTCATGGAGGGCCTGAAGCCTATCTCTGCTATCATAAGGCAAGAGGCCTGGTACACCCAGGACAGGTCACCAGTCTATCGCAGACAACCGTTCACACCTGTGGCTTACAGGTCCATCGAGTTAATGTGATCCATGAATTGTGGTACATCCTGAGATTTCCAGAGTAGAATAACAAAGCCCTCTTTTCCACTTCTTTCATGTACAAGTTGGCCACAATGGGTTTAACTGGAGAAGCCATGGCACACTCATGTTTTTGCCTGTACATCTTTTGCCAGCTTACAATGCTATGATTGCAGCCATTCCCCAACTCTCTGTCAATGGTACTCATTGCCATTGATCAATGTTCACAACAATTTGCATGTTAATGATCCAAAAAATTGACCTCACAGTGCATTGTTCACCAGCGGTGCAGATTTTGGACGTGTTAACAGATGACAGATTAGGCCCGGGCATGTGATACTTTCAGGAAACACATAATATTAAAAAGGAACAATTCATTCACTTCCATCATTGAAGTTGGCTAATAAAAACCATACCCCATCTCCTTATGCATTTACCTGTCCAAGTGTACACAGGTGTGTCTGACATGTAATAAATAACATTCTACATTCTTAAGGTCTGTAGTCTACATGCTATATCCAAAAAACAGTCCCCACTATTTTATTACTTTTTGTCTCTGATATAAGCAGACTTCTGGGTCTGTGGTGTTCCTCCCCCTCCTGAAAAGGTGAAAACAGCTGCCATCTTTCAGTCACATACATCAGTCTGTCCACTGACGTTCTTTCCATGACTTTCCCTAGATGAGAAGTTAGTGCTATAGGCTTATAATGTGTGGTCTTACTGGGGTCCTTTCATGGTTTCACACTTGGAATAATTAGAGCTTCTTTCCTGCTGCCTGCCATATTCTATTGTAGAAGAACAGCAGAGCATTCAGTCCCTCATCCTCTAACTGTTTATCATAATGTATGGGAGTGAGACAAAATGTTTTTTTGAGAATGCAATTTATTGAACAACAACAACACTTAATCTGAAACAGGCTGTTTTACAGCTGATCAAAGGTTTAGGACCACATGCCTTTAAAAGGCCACATATAATAAAGGCTAAGATCAAGGTAGCACAGAGGGAGGTTAGCCAACTATCGGAGCTGCAGAAAGGTGCGATGAGGAAGGTGCCTAAGAAGTATAGCAAACTGTCCATACCAGAGGCCTTGGAAACTGCAAAGCCACGGCTCACAGCCTTGGCTGGCCGCTTGAAGAGGCACACCAGAGAGATAGAAGGCAGGAGAATAAACCAGCTGTTTTCCACAGAACCAGCCAAGGTGTAGTCTCAGTGGCAGAGGAACAATTTGAGATCAGCACCCGCGAAGCTGGAGATGGAGCAATACTGGAAGAGCATATGGGAGAAGGATGCAACCCATAACAGCAATGCTCAGTGGCTAGTGGATCTGAGGGCAGACCACAGCAACCTCCCTGATCAGAGACCAGTAACCATCACAGTGGCAGATATCCAAGAAAGGGTCTCCAGTATGAAGTGTTGGACAGCACCAGGCCCTGACATAACTCACGCCTACTGGCTGAAGAAGCTGACTGCACTCCATGAGTGTCTGGTAGTACAGATGAAACAGTTGCTAGTCGATGAGAGACACCCAGAATGGCTAACCAAAGGCTGGACAGTCCTGACTCCCAAGCTAGGCGAGTGGCTCCAGCAGATCCCCGGACATTGGAGAGCACAGTCCTAGGAACAGCTAAGATACTGCGCAGGACCCTCAAGCTCCCAGGCCTCTGGTAGAGGACCCGAGCTTGAAGGATAGACCGCCCGCAGGGGCGAGTGGGTATATATGTAAATATGGAGAGAGAAAGAGAGAGAAATATACAGGATTCTGACAGCGTGTTTGTCTGCGCTTGGGTCCACTCTTTGTGCCAACCACTGGTTCATGACAATTGTGACAACATGGCTTTAGGTCTTTGAGATTTATTCTCCTGTGATACTTACCTCGTCTTCTTGTGCCCACAGCTTGCATTGTTTCCACTTTCAACCTTGTCACTGTTTGCAGCATCAAGCCAACTTCACATTCACCTTCATCGGAAAATATGGATTTCCCTCACTTCAGTTGCCTGCACTCCTGCTCCACCACCACCACAGGTCAGGAAGTAAAAGCTAATCATCCATCACTCTGCCTGACCACCCTCCACTCAGACTCCTCCTGTCCATAGCACTTGCCCCTTCACCTCTAGTCGCTGTCTAGGCTCTCGTCTTGCAACCCTTTATCGTTGTATACCACTGCCCAAGCCAGTGTCGAGGAATGCTACTCCATTTTCTCCAGTGTTGTTCCGTGCCAGCTACATTTAGTTATCAGTGCTCAGTTTCTGTTTCAATAAAAAATTTAAAACTTTATCACTGTCTGATTGTTAGCTGCATTTGGGTCCATCTCCTGTGTCCGCCCCTGGGGCTTGTAACAAAAATGCAGTTCCGAAAGGTCACAGTCAAGAGTAGAGATGGCACGATACCACTTTTTTATGTCCGATACCGATATCATAAATTTGGATATCTGCCGATACCGATATGAATCCGATATAGTGTTTTTTAATCAACAAAACTGTTTTTTAAAATATCTTGCTGCATTTTGCAAGTCTGCAAGTTCATACTCAAGTTTAAAACAACAACTACACTAAAGCTATTCTGTTATACCTGTATGCAAAAAAAATATATTTCATAGTTCAGCAATACTGATCAATCTAATAAACTTAGACCTACACCATCCTCCCTATTCTGGTATTTTAAAGAGTACTTAGCGTAAATATTAAGCAACCTAACTAATAGGGTTCCAACTCCCAGCAACAACAAAAATAAATAAATAAAAAATAGGGAACCACCCCTCACGCTCCACCTCATGATGCTTAATCAACGTAATCAACCTTAATTTGATGCAGTGTGAAAAAAAATGCACAGAAATCAATTATTTTTCAAGAAATATTAAATAGATTCAACATCTTTCTTCAACAAAATTGCAGACTGCACAGATGGTACCTTCCCAAAGGAAAATGTACTATAGCTTACTAGGGTATATATATTAGACTTAATAGTCACTATATACAGTAATTGACTTCTATTCATTTTACATCAAATTAAAACTTTGGGTGTCAGATAATTATTTATTAAAAGCTAGACATTTTAAATGAGAATAAGAAAGTCTTTGTGCCCCCTTTTCCCAGTTAATGCCCTATCGGCCCCCTGGCTAAACTTTGCTAGATCCGCCCCTGCACAGTTACCAGCCGTCAGCTACGTAGAAAAAGATCCTGGTGTAGAAAGTAATATTAAATAAATTGTAACAACAGCTTATCACGCTTAAACGTGCTGCTGTTGTTCAGCCGCTGGTTTGCTCTTTCTAGCGCAAAGTGGACCAAAAACAAACAAGAGAGACTCACGACAGAAAAGCCGATCAGCTGATCATTAGCAGTTTCACGATTGAAGTAGCAGCCGGAGAGCGAGAGGCAGTCGCTCGTTAAGCTTAACGTGGGAATGCTTTACAAACATTCAGAGATGGACTTACACACTTGCTTTACTTCTCTCGGGGATAACTTTGTCGGAGATGAAATGCCAGGTTGCTAGCGAAGCTCCAAATGCTATCCAGACCACCGACAGGTCCCGCATGCCACAGCTGCTCTATCACATGATGCATACTGCTCCGACGTTCTGAGGCGAGTTACGGCGTGTTGCAAGTTTTGTGAGGTGCTTTCGTGATATTTAATGGATCGGATTACATTTTTTATTTTTCTCCGATATCCGATCCAGTAATTTAGGTCAGTATCGGACCGATACCGATACGTAATATCGGATCGGTCCATCTCTAGTCAAGAGGACAGGAGACAAACCAGAGAAAATTAGAAAATCCTGATGACCGTTGATCTGCTCTGTCTGCAGCTCTAAGATCTGCAGATTTGGTGGTGCTCTTTAAACACTTTCACGGTTGTTTTTAGTTTTTTGACACGGACATGGTAACCAGTATTTGTGTATGAATAAGTTTTAGTTCAAGTGATACTGTTTTTTAAAGCACAGTTTATGTATAGGCTTTTAAAAATGAATTTTTACCATGTTTAATTCTGATTTTTTTTCAAAATTCTTTAATTCTTCTTTAATTCTAATTTTGCCCTTATGAAAGACGTGTGGTTGTTAGTTTCTAAAGAAGTCATGATTATAAACCCTAACTAAAGTTTGAATTTTCCTCTTTTGATGAAGGCAGGCTTAATGTGTTCAAGTCTTGTCTGTATACAGACCTCAGTCTACTTAGAATAAGGGAGAACATTTATTTTTCTAGAAATGAATGCATGGTTAAACAGATATAAAGAGATCAGATCTAAATGGTGACTAAATATTAGGCATTGTCAATGTTGCTAGAGAAGTTCTCAATGGAGTCACCTTCAGAAATATATCTTATTTTTGTTCTACTGTACTGAGTTTCTGTTGTGAGCAAAGGAAAAATGTCAAATGGAAAGATATGATTGGTCATGTCTCATCTGAATGAAACAAACAGGAAGTGAGTGAAGGACGCAGGAAATGTTTCCGGCTCTTCCTCCTCTTTCAGAAATTCTCTCCATACCTGAGAGTGTCCAGTCTCCAGCCTGGAGCCTTCAGTCCAGCTAACAGCAGCTTCATTCCTGATAATCCTGGATGATTGTAGCTCAGGTCCAGCTCTCTCAGATGGGATGGATTGGAGCTCAGAGCTGAGGCGAGAGAAGTACAGCCTTCCTCTGTGATCAGACAGCCTGACAGACTGCAGACACACAAAAAAAACAATCCATCAGTTAATTGTTCACTAAACATTTGTTTTTATTTTTCTTCTTTTGGAGAGAGTACGCCAAGCATCACATGATCAGTGCTTCATGACACTGGGGAGGAAGAAGTCTCTTTGAACAGCAAGAAACCTGAAACAGGACCAAGGGGCAGGGATAGAATTGACCAAACGACTACCCCGAGGTACCCCTGAGCAAGGTATTGTCTCTACACACTGCTCCCTGGCTGCTGGATTGGTGGCTGCCCACTGCTTCACTGAGTGAATAGGTTAAATGCAGAGGAGTAATTTCCTACAGGATTAATAAAGTATACACTATTATTATTATTACAAGTTTGGGGAGGAGCAGCTATGTCACTGTTAGATGGGTATGTGGATAGAGGAAAAATAAAGATAAAACTTGTCACAGCAAGGATCAAACATAAAGCACAGGAGAAATTAGACAACATTTAAAGACATGCTGTTACATATAAACAAATCAGGAAGGAAAAGAAACGTATACTCAATGGCTCATGGAAAATCCCCTAGCGGTCTGACTGTATAGCAACATAACTAAGGGATGCTTGAGAGTCTGATAAGCATTATCCAGACTCTACAGTACATGGGCCTGATAGACTAATAGACAACACTCTGTCTTGTTTTCCGTTTTTAGAAAATATACAAATCATAAGTAAGTCTGCACTCTGGGTCTTCCATCAGGTATGAGTGATTTAAGTTATGACGGAATCTGATTGTGCAAGGTTTTATATGTGGGGAAAAAGGACTTTCTCTGTATCTATGAAGCGCCTTGAGGCGACTTTTGTTGTGATTTGGCGCTATATAAATAAAATTGAATTGAATTGAACTTTACCTTTAATTCTAGATTTTGCAGCAAGCCAAAAATGACAACTCAAAATTGGATGAATATAATCTCTCTTACTAATGTTCTCAGTACTCTTATTGTCACGTTTAGGGAAATGTTCCAACAGCCTTTTAGTGAATTACATTACTCTAGCTTCTAACTACCAAATATCAATTTTCAGTATCATTCTGAGATGTGATGTTATTTATTTTAGTCAAGAACAAAGATTGTTTCCTTTACTATGCACATGACTCCTCGCAGTTTTATAAAATATTTTCAGGTGTAATTCATAATAAATAACCCATTCCAAATTACTAAATCTATTAAGGTTAGTTCTTTATGCAATAATTTTCAGATTTTATGATAAATGATCATTTAAAAAAGTGTCTTTACCTGAGAGTTTCCAGTTCACAATATGGACTCTTTACTCCAACAGACAGATGCTTCACTCCTTCGTCCTTGACTTCATTTTTACTCAGGTCCAGCTCTCTCATACTAGAGAACTGGGAGCTCAGAACTGAGGACAGTACTTCACAGCTTCTTTCTGAGAGATCACATCCAATCAGTCTGAAAGATTAGAAACACAAAGAACAATAAAACAGGTATTAAAAGTGTCTTCATGTTGAAGTGAGAACTATTTAACAATATTTAAGCCTGTTTTTGACAGGGTTCCTGGGTTGTTGAATCAGTGTTTTCAGTTTCTTCATGTTTAGTTGATTTTTCCACCTGTTCACATTTCCTGTTTTCCTGTGGCAGCCTTCTGCTGATGTATATGCTAGATATGTTCTAGTTTGCTTCCTGTGTAACGGCTACCCTGAGGTACCCCTGAGCAAGGTACCGTCCCTACACACTGCTCCCCGGGCGCCTGCTTAGTGGGCTGCCCACTGCTTCACTGAGTGAATGGGTCAAATGCAGAGAAAAACAAGTAATTTCCCCATGGGGATCAATAAAGTATCCATTATTATTATTATTATTATCATTAGTCAGATTATGATCAGCTGTGTACTCACCCATCTCTAATCATCATCATCAATCACTGCATTTAATTCTTTAGTTTCCTCCAGCTGCTTGTCTTGTCATTGTCAATCCCACTTGTGTGTCTCAGTTCAGTTCAGCCAGCCAGTCATCCAGTCATTCAGTCAGCCATCTTATGTTCCAATTCATTTTAATAAACACCGTCCTTATCCTTCACTGCGAGTCCTGCGTTTGGCTACTCTCCTTTCTTCCTCACATCCACACAGCAATCACCCTGACAGAATGACAAGACCTGTGCCACAAGGACACGCTAAGGACCCAGCGATCTCGGATTTATTGGAGTGGCAGTAAGCAGCGCTCTCCCCTTGGGTGGAGGAGCTCAGGTGGAAACAAAAGATGTGATGTCATGATCTTGTACAATGTTACATCTCTCTTCACTTCCTTCCCAGTCACGGAAGCGTTGGAGGTAGTTCGTAAGAGATTACAGGATGACCCCAGCCTCAGCAACAGGACCACTCTCAGCATCAACCAAGTGTGTTTGCTTTTGGAACTGCCTTCATTCCACCTATTTCACATACAAGGGTCAGTACTACAGGCAGAAATATGGGTGCGCTATGGGTTCCCCAGTTTCACCCATCGTGGCCAATTTGTACATGGAAGTGGAAAAGAGGGCTTTGCTATCCTACCCTGGAACACCACTGAGTGATTGGTTCAGGTATGTGGATGACACCTGGGTGAAAATCAAATCTCAGGACGTACCACAATTGACGGACCACATTAACTCGGTGGACCAACACAATTTTACCAGGGAGGATATGAAAAGTGGCAGGTTTGCCTGTAATCTGTAAGATTTTCATCAGTAATGGGGGACATCTAAAAGCTGTTATGTATCGGAAACCTACGCATATGGATCAGTATTTAGGGTTTGACTCTTGTCATCCACTGGCGCATAAATGGGGTTTCATCAGGACGCTACAACACAGAGCCAACGACATCCCAACAGGCACAGCGGCATGGGAAGCAGAAGAACATTACGTCAAGAAGGCCCTGAGTAAATGTGGTCAGCTGGACTTTTGTCAAAGCTGGACTTTTGTCAAAGCTGGACTAGGCTGGACTTTTGTCAAAGCTGGGAAGGCGCCTAAAGAAAGCTTTAGCCAATCCAGGAGAGAAGGACAACCGCTGACAAAGTAAAAATCCGTAGTGATCCTGTACCTATCAGGAGTATTGGAACAGTTGAGATGCATTTTTTCTAAACACCGCATCTTTGTGGCTTTTAAACCCCAAAACAAACTGCGGCAAAAATTGGCCCACTCTAAGGACCGGTTCCCCTGACACAAAGAGAGTAATATAGTGTACACTGTTAAGTGCCAGGAGGATTTCCAGGATTTATAAATCAGGGAAACCAAACAACCTCTGGCGAAGCGGATGGCACAACACAGAAGAGCTACCTCATAGCCATGGTCCTCATGGCCATTGATCAGTGGTCTTTGATCAGTGGTTGTTGATCAATGGTCATGAGAATTTGCATAATTGTGATGAAGGAACTGACCTCCCAGCCCGTTGCTCCTTCAGTGGTGCCAGTTTAAATCATTATGCAAATTTTCTTCCACTAAAAACGCTACGTCCAGATGAACAGAATCAACTTTTGGAGGGGTCATCAAAGACAATTCATGGCACTGAATCTGATCATTTTTCTCATTTGGACATTATTACCTCACCTATCTCTCAGCCTTTTTCTGCTAGCAGGGTGACTCAGACCCTGCCTTCCCCTTCACCTGTTCCGGTTGCTTGGGTGAAGGTGGCTAAGGCTCAGCCTGTCCTTGTATTAGCTCCTCGGGTGGCTAGGGCTCAGCACGTCCCCGCAACCATGCCAGTTCCTCTGGACTGGGCAGCTGACTGCCAGCCATCACCCGTTCCTGTGCCAGCTCCCAGAGCAAGGGCAGCTGAGATCCAGCCTACTCCAACACCAGTTCCTATTCCCCGTGTGGTGGTGGCTGATGTCGGTAGCTTCCGTGCCTGTCCCAGTACCCAGGGTGAGGGTGGCAAGCACCCAACCTGACCTCACTGGAGGCTCAGGTGAGCCCATCCAGCCATTGTCCCCATCTTCTGGAGGTTGGGAAGAGCTCTCTCAGCAACCTGCTAGTTCACCACTTCATCCACCTCCACAACCAATATTCCAGGCCCTAGCTAGATCTCTGGTGCGGTTAGCAGCCCTGGTCCCAGCTCAGGGATCAGCTTTATCAGCTCAGGCTGCAGCAGTGTCACCATTGCCAGCTTATGCACAAGCTCAATCACCACCTCAGCCATTGGTTCAACCTCCGGTTAAGTCTTTCGCTCACCCACCAGTTCAGTCTCCAGTTCAGTCTCCAGCTCAATCACCTGACCTACAACCACAGCAGCCAGAGCCGGCTGTGGGGTCTTCTACATCTCAGGCAGGGGTTTCCACACCGGCTGGCCCTGCCCCACCGACAGCTCCCACACCGGCACCTGCAGCTCAACCTCTGGTGGCTCCCACAACATCGCCTGCAGCTCCATCTCTGGCAGTTCCCACGCAGTCACCTGCAGCTCCTCCACCGGCGGCTCCCATGCCGTCATCTACAGCTTCTCCGCCCGTCTGGTCTCATTCTGCACCTGCCTAGCTTCAATTAGTGCCTTGGCCATCTGCCAAGCTGAACTGAGATGTACCAGTCACAGCTCCAGTGACAGCTTCACCTGGACCGCCGTCTTCCACGTGGCCTCCCTCCAGATCGGCTCCAGTGTCTTCGCTGACCGCTCGGCCTCCCACCTGTACTGAATTCTCTCAGCCACTGGCCACGTGGTCGACATCCTGAAATGATTAATTTTGGACTCTGTTCCTCCCGTCTTCATTAACAAACTCACTTATAAGATCTTTAATCAAGGAGATGGTGGGAAGTAATAAAGTACAAATGCTTCATCACTGTACTTAAGTAAAATTTTGAGGTATCTGAGCCTGAGTATTTTTTTTTACTACTTTTACTACTACTTTATTTTTACTACTTTTTTATGCCCTTAATTTTTAATCATTATGAATAACCAGAAGATGTTGCATAACAAGACATAACATGTGCAAAAATCACGGTTAAAAGTTGGACAATGATTTTTTTTTTTTGATACAAAACTGGAATGACTGCAGTTGTCCGTAAGTTGCGGCTGTGGTACTTCTAGCTAGGGAGGTCTAAAAATGACAGAGTCTTCATTTATTAACAATTTTTTTAAATAATTACTGTCTTTCTATTATCAATAATATTTGCCCTATTAAAACTGTGTACCCTGTACAGGTCGCCAGTCTGTCGCACCCTAACCCTAACACACAGAGACAGACAACCATTCACACTCACATTCACTCTATATTCACACCTATGGGCAATTTGAATTAACCAATTAACCTATCCCCACTAACTGCATGTCTTTGGATGGTGGGAGGAAGTCGGAGTACCCGGAGGTAACCCACGCAAACACGGGAAGAACATACAAACTCCACACAAAAAGACCCCGGCATGATGGTGGAATTAAACTCAGGACCTTCTTCCTGTGCGGCAACAGTGCTAACCACCATGCCACCGTGCTACAATGACCAATAAATAATGAAATATGCTAGAATACTTAAAAGGATGAAACTGAACTTAATTTTGTGAAAGGTTTAACTGGTTAATAAAAGAAAGTCATTAGATCCAACCTGAGAGTTTTGAGTTTACAATATGGGCTCTCCACTCCAAAAGACAGCTTCTTTACTCCTGAGTCACACAGGCCATTGTTACTCAGGTCCAGCTCTCTTAGACTAGAGAACATGAAGCTGATAACTGAGGACAGAGTTTCACAACTCCTCTCTGAGAGATTACAGCCATTCAGTCTGAAAAAAATAATACAAAAGACACACACATGTGTTCATGATACAATCAGGACTTAAGAGATTTAGTTTTTAAAAGAATCCACAATGATGTCTTCTG
Source organism: Astatotilapia calliptera (assembly GCF_964374335.1). Lineage (NCBI taxonomy): Eukaryota > Metazoa > Chordata > Actinopteri > Cichliformes > Cichlidae > Astatotilapia > Astatotilapia calliptera. Next base: position 75,230,906 of record NC_137424.1, read on the forward strand.
TTAAAGATGCAAGCATACAAAAAGGATAAAGATTTGACTCACTCACTCACTCACACACACACACACACACACACACACACACACACACACACACACACACACACACACACACACTCACACACACACACACACAGAAAGTCACCTGAGAGTTTCCAGTTTAGAACGTTTACTCTTCAAGCCAGCAGACAGAAGCTTCACTCCTGAATCATTCAGCTTGTTGTTACTCAGGTCCAGCTCTCTCAGACTAGAAGACTGGGATCTGAGAACTGAAGACAGAGCTTCACAGCTTCTCTCTGAGAGGTTACAGAAACTGAGTCTGAAAAAAAAGTGTTTATGATAAAATGTTATCATTTTTTGATATTGGTTCTAGGTAATAAAAAGAATACAGTACTCATTTCAAAATCAAAAATATTTGCTGTTATTTTAAAAACAAGTATACCTAGAAATGAAGCGTATAAAAAAAAAAAGCTTGCATATTTCTAACAGATTTGAAAGTCAATGGTATGACTCCATCCTCTCTTGATGCACTCTCTACATAGTCATTTAGCAGTAAACACCATGCACCTTCAGTATTCTTTCCAAATTAAGAAGCATAATGCGCCTCTTCAGCCCTTCAGCCACCTGTTGTTAGTTCATTAGCTTTAGATTGTCACCAAGTCGAGGTATAATTTTCTTCATTTCTTATATGATCATTTCTTATATGAACTTGTTAAAGAGCGAGGTCCCGTTATATATTTCCATTTCTTAATTGAACACACCTATTATTTTCTTAAGTAGAATTATTTTATTTTTTTAAAAAAGGGATGATCAAATGTTTACTTACAGAGCTCTGTTGGAGGCTTTGACCACTGGCAGCAGCCTCAGAAGAGCCTTCTCTGAAGAAGAGTATTTCTTAAAGTCAAACTCATCCAGATCTTCTTCTGATGACAGTAAGATGAAGACCAGAGCTGACCACTGAGCAGGAGACAGTTCATCTGTGGAGAGATTTCCTGATCTCAGGGACTGTTGGATCTGCTTCACTAGAGAACGATCATTCAATTCATTCAGACAGTGGAACAGGTTGATGCTTTTCTCTGCAGACAGATTCTCATTGAGCTTCTTCTTGATGTACTGGACTGTTTTCTTATTAGTCTGTGAGCTACTTCCTGTCTGTGTCAGCAGACCTCGTAGGAGAGTCTGACTGGTCTGCAGTTGAAGACCCAGAAGGAAGCGGATGAACAAGTCCAGGTGTCCATTTGGACTTTTTATTGCCTTCTTCACAGCACTCTGGTAGAAGACTGTCTCTGCGGATTTGGCTTCACTCCTTGATTCTTGTTTTCTAAATAACTTGAACAATTTCAGGTGTTTTTCTTCCAGCAGATTGAATCCAGAGTTGATGAAGGTCAGATGGACATGAAGAGCAGCCAGAAACTCCTGAACACTCAGGTGGATGAAGCAGAACACCTTGTTCTGGTACAGTCCTCTCTCCTCTTTAAAGATCTGTGTGAACACTCCTGAGTACACTGAGGCTGCTCGGATATCGATGCCACACTCTGTCAGGTCTGATTCATAGAAGATCAGGTTTCCTTTCTGCAGCTGATCAAAAGCCAGTTTTCCCAGAGACTCGATCATCTTCCTGCTCTCTGGACTCCAGTGTGGATCTTTCTCAGCTCCTCCATCATACTTGACCTTCTTCACTTTGGCCTGAACCACCAGGAAGTGGATGTACATCTCAGTCAGGGTCTTGGGCAGCTGTCCTCCCTCTCTGGTTTCTAGCACATCCTCCAGAACTGTAGCAGTGATCCAGCAGAAGACTGGGATGTGACACATGATGTGGAGGCTTCGTGATGTCTTGATGTGGGAGATGATCCTGCTGGCCTGCTCCTCATCTCTGAATCTCTTCCTGAAGTACTCCTCCTTCTGTGGGTCAGTGAACCCTCTGACCTCTGTCACCATGCCAACACAGTCAGGAGGGATCTGATTGGCTGCTGCAGGTCGTGTGGTTATCCAGAGGCGAGCAGAGGGAAGCAGTTTGCCCCTGATGAGGTTTATCAGCAGCACATCCACTGAGGTGGACTTTCTAGGGTCAGTTAGGATTGTAGTTTTGTGGAAGTCCAGAGGAAGTCGACACTCATCCAGACCATCAAAGATGAACACAACCTGGAAGTCTTCAAATCTGCAGATTCCTGCTTCTTTGGTTTCAGTAAAGAAGTGATGAACAAGTTCCACCAAGCTGAACTTTTCCTCTTTCAGCACATTCAGCTCTCTGAAAGTGAATGGAAATATGAACTGGATGTCCTGGTTGGCTTTGTCTTCAGCCCAGTCCAGGGTGTATTTCTGTGTTAAGACTGTTTTCCCAATGCCAGCCACTCCCTTTGTCAGCACTGTTCTGATAGGTTCATCTCTTCCAGTTGAGGCTTTAAAGATGTCTTCTTGTCTGATTGTTGTTTCTGGTCTGTCTGTTTTAATGGATGCTGTTTCAATCTGTCTGACCTCATGTTCATCATTGACCTCTGCAGTCCCTCCCTCTGTGATGTAGAGCTCTGTGTAGATCTGATTCAGAAGGGTTGGGTTTCCTGCTTTAGCGATCCCCTCAAACACACACTGGAACTTCTTCTTCAGGTTAGATTTAAGGTTAGGCTGACAAATTGCAGCTGGAAGTTCTGAATAACAATAATAAAATAGAACATCAACAATCAGTTCATGTTCTTTACAAAATGCTCATTATAATTTCAGTCCCACAAAGAAATTACTCTCTATAAGGTAATCGATCTCTTTATACATTACTAAATATTTCATTCATCCAGCAGCTTAAATCTTTACATAAATCCTCTTACTGCTCTGCAGATGGTCAGCCAGCTCCCACTCCTTCATTCTCCTCAGGAAGTCCACAATAATCTTCACAAATGCCTCTCTGCTGCTCCTCCCCTGTTCATCATCCTCCCTTGGACTCTTTAAGCATTCTGTGTATTCTGGACTCAGAACCTTCTGGATCTTCTTCAGCTCGTTCTTCACAAAAGTGATAATGTTTTCCTCCAGCAGCTGGAACAGAATACTTTATGAATGACCCAATCAGACTGAAATCATTGAGCCAAAAATCAGATCCACACTGACTATCCACTGGTCTACAAAGAGCAGCATGAAGATGACTGTAAACAGAATAGATGTAAAAGTAGTTGTTGTACATGTACAGACCATAAATATGGAGTCCAGGTGTGTTTGATGCTGCTCGGCAGACTGACTACTGGGAACCTCTGAGCTCTCCTGGTCCACTCTGTGGAATTAAAAATTAGTTCAAGAATAATAATTTAATTCAATTCATTTCAATTCAATCTTTATTGACTTTATGTCCATAAAGAGAAGACAAAACACCAGAAAAAAAACCCACAACATATAAACCTAAATAAAATGTATATAAAATTTAAAACATTTGTAAAAATATAAAACCATAATATACATAAAATACACAGCTACTTAAAAGAAATAAATACATACACAAACACTTCAACCGGTGCTTTCTCAGACTGGATGAGTAATGGGAACCACTCACTCTTGGATCTGTGTGTACTAAAATTATTCGGTTTCTAGAGTCATCCAGTCATTCTCTATTAATGAACATTAACTTTCTTAAAAGTGCTTTACAAGTCCAAACATGCACAGCTACAAACATCTGGCTGGCACTACCCCTTCTAGGTATCCTACAAGGATTCACATTGCATCATTACATGCAACATGCAGCTTCTGCATGCTACATTGTTTTTAGAATGGCCACAAGTGGGCAGTAGATAGAGGTGTGCAATATGCTTTAAACAAAGCCACTTTATCTGGAGGTGAACATGAGCTGAATTTGCGTGCAGTAGTATTTGCTTGCACACAGAGCTTCTGCCTTTGTCTGTATATGTCGTCATCATTTATTTGGTCAGTATTATAGTGACCGAGGTATTTAACCTTTTTATGAACTTCAAGAGTTTTTTGGGTAAGTTTAAACACAGGGAAATTTAGCAAGCTACCCTGCTAGGTTCTCCATATCAAGACAGCTCTTCTAACAGCATTGTACTTTATATCATATAGCACACCATATTCAGTACAGACATTAAGAAGCGCCTGTAAACCAGCACTGCTTGGACGAAAAACAACCAGGTCACCTGCACGTATAAGATGATTTATCAATGTTATACCTAATATAAACCCAGTGGTATAGGCTTTTAGCTGCATGAACAAATCATCAACAAATAAATTAAATAAAATTGGAGTTAAAACCCCACCCTGTCTGACAGCATTGCTGACAGCAAGGGGGGCAGAAATACTGCTTCTTCATTTAACCTGCATCTTCTGATGAGCGTGCCAGTAAGAGAGAATCCTCACAGTGTATCCAGGAACTCCCGTCGCTTCACTTTATCCAAAGGGTTTCTGTGGTTTACTCGATCAAAACTTTAGAGGCATCCATGACACACATAAGGACAGATGAATTTTTAGCCCTATACAAACTATTTCCTTGACTGCATATTGTCAGGGTCCTGGGACTGGGCGACCCAGGATCCCTGGGCAGTCATGGACCTGTGTATTATTATTATGTATTTTTGGTGTCGTTTCTCCTTCTCTGTGCGTGTACATATGTGTGTTTCTCTGTGCTGTGTTAGTCTGTGTCCCACTCATATGTTTAGGCGAGGTATGGGTGTGTATGTCTGCGGGTGTGCCTGGAGGATGGAGCTCGGCCACCTGCAGGCCTGAGGGGTGTGGCCCTGCGGAGGGACTGGCCACACCCGAAGCCACACACCTGCCGCTGATCAGGGCTCGTCGGGGGAGCTACTTAGGAGAGTCTTGGAGCTCCCACCGACGCGGGATCATTGAGTTATCTTACCAAGTCAGTGTGTGTTAGCGTAGGTCTGTGCTGTGCGTATATGCCCGCCGAGGGTTAGTGTTGACGGCTGCGTCTCTGGTTTCCCTACAGGAGGAGGAGTGGTCCGGAGAGGCAGCACGCACGGGGGTGCGGAAACACAACAGCGGGGAGCACGAGCACAGATATCGGAGGGAAGCACGCACACGGGGTTCGAGGGAGCAACGGGGAGTTATTGTTTTTACAGCCTTTTCACTGTAAATAAAGAGCACTGTTTGCATCGCAGAGTCTGCGTTTTGGGTCCTCCTTTCCCCACATCCCCACGGTCTGCCAGCCAGACCGTGACACATATATATGACAGTGCTATGCTTTGGTTTGAAGCCAAACTGATCATCCAGGGAAGAGATGAAAACACTAACTCTATCAAACAAGATTATTTCTAGCGCCTTAGATAAAATACTGGCTAGTGCAATCAGCCTATAATTATCCAGACAACTCACTTTTGCAGCTTTATATTTCATAACTGGTACAAGTAAAATGCATAGCACTGACTCAGGTAGTATGCCATGAATCATAAACCCAGTGAAGCAGAGCGCTAGAAGAGGAGCTAGCCTTAAACTAGCATGTTTTAAATGTTTTGCAGTGATGTGATCCAAGCCACAAGATTTACTATTAGATAACCTGCAAATGGTTTCATTTACCTCATGTGTCCTTACACTAATTGCTTCATCGCTCATGTCAGAATTGTCTTCATATGGTTCACTTTTTATACAGTTAAACAACGCACTGTAATGCTGTCTCCATAATGCTTCAATGTTATCTGCCCCAGAAACACCGTCAACAGTTGATGGTAGAGATGGTTTACAATTACTAAAACCTTTCACCTCTTTCCTCTTTCATACAGAGCAGTCACTATATCATCACACATGGAGCAGAGTTCATGTTTATGCACAACATTCTTACAGTTGACATCCTTGTACAAAATCACTTCTTTGGGCAAAGAAATGTTTTTCAGAGGTATATCGGCATTACTATAATAAGCTAAGAAGTCATCTTCCCTAAATGCTGACCAGTCTAATTTTACACTGGTAGAAATAGTAGCAATATTATTTTCAGTTATTGCTGGCATTTGTTCCACATTCACAGTAAAACCAAAAGGTAAATGGTCTGACACAGTTACCTCATACCTATGCTTGGCACCACTGTACCGTGTCTGCGCAGTTTAGAAAAACGCCAGACCAGAGCCCCTTCAGGCTAGAGTAAAGGATTGTACATTTAACTCACATCATTACATTAAGCAGTAACCTTGAAAGAGTATAACTTGCTATGTTAACTAGAAATTTTTTGACGGGTCACATCTCTACTGAGTTTCTCTCTCAAATACAAAGCAAGAGTTTCTGCATCTACATCCAGGGCAAATTTAGTGGCAAATACGCTCACCAATTTAGTTTTCACAGTTTTGATTGTACTCACAGCTCCAGTGCCAATGATCGATACAGCTCCAGGCCTCTTATTGCGTCCAGTGGTAAAAGCATGCGTTCCTGAACCTGAATTAACCTTCTCCAACTTCCAACAAAGTCTGCCATTTTTCACAACTTTACGCAACTGTGGGGAGCATGTAAAAAGCTCTGTCTCAACAGAATCCTCCCTTGTTGCAGTAGTTTCCATATTAGGACCTGAGGCTCTCATCAGAGCCCGATCTTGACCACATAGCAATATCTCCGCACAAAACGCTGACACTGTGCTTGTCCCAGTCTTTGAACCAGCCAAAGTTCCGGTTCCCTGCCTTCCACATGGGCCACCTTTAACTCGACTCCCCTGCCGGTCCTCTGAGTGCTTCCACAGGGGAAGTGGGAAGCGGTCTCCGGCCCCTGAGCGTTCAGAGTAATAGGCTCAGTCAGCACCTCAAACTGACACTCAAGAGCAGTCACACGTTGGTTGACCTCGACAGCATTGGTCTTAAATTGCTCAAAAACATCTGCCTGTAGTTTGATTGGATGTTTTAAAGCACCCACCTCAGCACATAGCTGGTCCATTCTCCGTAGTAAACAACACACATCCATGCTGGAGTGTGTAAGAGGCGGCAAATCATCCAGGTACGAGAGACAAATCTGGGGATATTCTCACCACACTCATTCAGCACTTTAAGGCAGAGTTTAATATTGTTATGATGTCCTTTATATCCAACGCACCGCTGTGAGGTAGTAGGGCAGAGCTCAAACAAAACTTTCTTGGAGTCAAATGTGTTCCTGGCCAACAACACAATTTCATCCTAACTTAAAGTTTTTTAATTTGAGTGAGATGGAGGGGAGACTTGTTTTCCCACCCTCACTGATTGGGGTCTGTCTGTGAGGAAGTTGAGGATCCACTGACACAGTGATGAGCTGAGTCCTAGATCTGTCAACTTGGTGAAAAGCTTAGAGGGAATTATTGTGTTGAATGCTGAACTGTAGTCCACGAACAGCATCCTAACATAATTCCCTCTGCCAGTGTCCAGGTGACTCAGGGATGTGTGGAGCAGGTGAGATATGGCATCGTCTGTGGAACGATTAGTCTGGTAAGCAAATTGAAGTGAGTTGATGGTGGCAGGAAGTGAAGAAGTTATGTGATCTCTCATCAGTCTTTCAAAACACTTCATCACAATTGAAGTCAGTGCTACTGGACGGTAGTCATTGTGGCAAGCGGGCTGTTGTTTCTTTGGAACAGGAACTATAATGGACTGTTTGAAGCATGTGGGAACCACAGCTTGGGCCAGGGAGAGGTTGAAGGTCTCCGTGAACACCGGTGCTAGCTGATCAGCGCAGGCTCTAAGGACCCGGCCAGGGATTGCATCTGGTACTGCTGCCTTCCTGGTGTTCACCCTCCTGAAGGTGTTCCTCACGGCATCCTCTGTGATGACGAATGCATTTTCTTCACTGGTGCACTCCGAGCGCGTGCAGCCGTTTGTTGTTTTAATTGCTGCGGCGTCGAAGCGAGCATAAAACGTGTTCAGCTCATCAGCCAGTGAAGCATCTGCATTCATCATTGAAGAAGCTGGTCGTTTATAGTCCGTTATAGTCCGCAGTCCTTTCCACAGGCTCCTAGAGTCGCACTGTCGTAGCTGTGACTCTAGTTTTTCCCCGTAGCTCCGCTTTGCCTTTCGGACCGCGCTGCGCACATTGTAGGACGCAGCCTTGTATAGGTCCATATTACTGGAGACGAGCCCTTCATTGTAGGCAGCGGTGCGTGATCTCAGAGCATCGCGGATGTTTTTATCCACCCACGGCTTCTGGTTGGGAAACGTTCGGATGATAGTTCTTTCTGCTGTGTCGTCCACTAGTTTCCCAATAAATCCCACAACCGCTTCCGTAAACATGTTGATGTCATCAGAGCTGCGCCGAAACATGTCCCAGTCTGCGTCATCCAGTGCGTCATCCAGTGCGTCCTGCAGCGCGGCCACTGATTGGTCCATCCAGCGAGTGACCTCCCTCCTGATTGGTGGTTGCTGCTTTAGCCTTTGTTTGTAAGCAGGCATGAGGAAGATGGCGGCATGGTCCAATTTTCCAAATGCCGGCAGGGGCTGAGCCTTGTAACAGTTCTTGAACGGGGTGTAGCAGTGGTCTAATGTCCTCGTGCCCTGGGTGGGGCAGTTGATGTGCTGGTGAAGGTTGTGAAATGTCCCTTTGAGATTCACTCTGTTAAAATCTCCCATAACAATGAGTGCGTCATCTTGGTGAAGTGTTTGTTGATGTGTGAGAGCCTCATGTAGCTCACATAAGGCAGTGTCCGAGTCCGCGTGAGGCGGAATGTAAACAGTGCAGGCAATGACCGCAGTGAATTCCCGAGGGAGATAGAAAGGGCGACATTTAACGATCAAAAGCTCCAGATTGGGCGAGCAAGAGCGTGTGAGTGGGGAGATGTTTGTGCTGTCGCACCATCTGTTGTTCACCATCAAACACACTCCACCACCTCTTTTCTTCCCCGACTCCCTTGTCCTGTCCATGCGGTAAACCGAAAAGAACCCCGTCGGCTGCACGGCGTGGTCTGGTATCGCTGGGTTCAGCCAAGTCTCAGTGAAGCAGAGGAGGTTGCAGTCCCGAATGTCTCTCTGGAACTTGATTCTGGCTCTGAGGTCATCAAGCTTGTTCTCGATGGATTGAACATTGGCTAACAGGATACTGGGCATGGGAGCCCGTAGCCTCGAGGCCGTCGCTTAGGGTCGCGTCCTTTGTTCTCTCTCAGGATCTCCTTTGGCCAGGTTGGGTCCGGAGTTAGACATGGTGAAATGTTCGTGTATTGTAGACCAATAGAAACCAAAGTGTCTCTACTGTAGCGGATTTGTGTGTTTTGCATGATGCCCATGCAAGATTATCGCAGATATAGCAAAAAGTGACGAAAAACTGCAAAAAGTGGAGAAGTTGGGGCAGAGCATCCAGCACGGCAGCCAACCTCACCGGCGCCATTTTTTCTCCACTAATGGTGGATGATGCCACCATTAGTAGTAATGTCCCTAAGCAATATTTAATAACTCCGATGATGATCCGAGAAGCTTCTTCAGCTTGACTATGACAACAACGGGTATGACCAACGATGACCTGGATGACTGAGAACCTTCACAGACATCCGATGATGTCTTGTGCATTCACTAGGGGGAGCAGTGTGGAGGGAACATTCCTTTACAGGTTTAATACACACTTACACTCCAATTGCATAACAATATTTATGTGTGTGTGTATTTCTGCAAAAAGTATTTGGTGCTTTGTTCTTAACATTTCAAGTGATTTGGTCAGTCAAATGTTGCATTAGGAGTTCCAAATAAATTAACGGTAATAGCAGCAAATATCATGGTCCTTCCTACTTACTCAAGTTGTCTGGTGCATATCATATCACTTTTGTGATTTTTTTTTTTAATCTAATCTGAAAATGTTCAAAGATTTCAAGGTTAAAAATGTTTGTGCTGTGAAAGAGACAATCCAAATACAACAATGGGTGTGTCCCAGCGATAATGTCCCATCTGCAGTCTCTATTTATCTTTTTAGTAATTTAGATAGTTATCAGTGCAAAACCTCAATATGCTGACAGGCAGAAGAGAATTAACAAGCATTAGTGTTTAACCTGCTGTTAATGATCTTTTTAACTATGCAATTTAGATTCTTAACAGCTGATACATATTTTATATATTTTTAAAAGTATTTCTTGTTATTGTTCAAGCAAAGCATCATCATTACTAGAGCTGGGTGATATTGCCTAAAATTCATATCGCAGTGTAATTTGAAGTATGTGTGGTAACGATATATATCGCGATGTATTTTTTCTTCTGTATAACGCATTTTCGGCACTATAAGGTGCACATAAAATCCTTTAATTTTCTCAAAAATCGACAGTGCGCCTTTTGATCCGGTGCGCCTTATGTATGAATTCTGGTTGTGCTTACTGATCTCGAACTGATTTTATGTGTTACACAGCGCTCAAAAATCTATCAAAAAATATTTTAGTACGATTTTGGTAAGCTACGAGGCCGCACTGTTTGATGGATTGTCGGAGCATTACGGCTACCATAGTCAGGAGCCTCGCTGAGTAATCTGGGTCCAAAACTCCATCCTCTTCAGGTCCCATAGTCAAACAAACACTGCAGCATCACTGAGAGTTAAAAACTGTCTAAATTCTTTCATCTTTAATAAAATCATCAGTGTTGCTGCTTTACCAGGTGTAACAATTAAGTTTAACATCCATGAAAACAGAATTTATTCAATTTAACGGACTTAGAAGTTAGCTTGCTAGTTTCCAGCTAAACATGGTATAGCATGTTCTGACTGAGAGATTTCTGAAAACAACTGAAGTTGGACTTCAGGACTAGCTGGTATATAATGATGTGCTACATGATCGTTAGCAGCAACTTTTTTTTACTCGATAAACATTAACGTGAGGGTTCCTAATGGTTAGGGACAAATGCAATCGCATGGCAGGATGCTGAAAACGGACCAACCTTCAGTCAGGAGAACAACTGAGATCATTCATCCACAATACGAGGTTAGTCATTAATATACTGCAACAACATGGGAATAGAGCAGCTGTGAGAAAATTCAACATTAATGAATCAATGGTACGGAAGTGGAGGAAAGGCAGTTTTTGGCTTTCCTCATATTCCAAAACTTCCTTCATCTCTTCACTATTACTGTCGCCCGGTATAATTTGCAGATGATACTGTTTGCAGCCGCTGCGATGTTTTCAATCAAAATAGGCGCAGCTTGATGACACCATCAACATGCGCTATCGCGGTAGAGCGGTATAGTCAAAATCTCTGCCATTCTTTTTGTTTCTACCGTATGCCGGTTATACCTCCCACCCCTAATCATTACCATATAACCTCAATATAAGGAATAAACCATGCAAAATCTCTGGGAAATTGCAGGAACGTTTGAGTCCTTAAGTTTGAATGAAGCGTTGGAGGTAGTAAGAGATTACAGGATGACCCCAACCTCAGCAACAGGACCAATCTCAACACTGACTAAGTGTTTTTGCTTTTGGAACTGTGTCTTAATTCCACCTACTTCACATAGGGAAGCAGAAGAACATATCATATCAAGACAGCCCTGAGTAAATGTGGTTATCCCAGCTGGATATTTTTCAAAAATGAGAAGGAGCTTAAAGAAAGCTCCAGCCGATCCAGGAGAGAAGGACAACTGCTGCGTAAGAGAAAACCCGTAGTGATACTGTATTTGTCAGGAGTATCAGATCAGTTAAGACGCATTTACTGTATCTGATTTTTCCAATTTCTGTTGAAATCCTGTTTTTAAAAGTAGGCATTCAGAGGATGTTACTAAAAGTGGTGTTAATTCAGCTGCAAACTTTTTGACACCTTGTTGTCATGGCTGGGGCAGCAGTCGTGTGGTGTATTGAGAAAAGGATACAAAATGAAGGCTAGATGCAGGTGAGCGTTTATTTACAAAGGGTGAAAATAACAAAAGTGAGGGCAGAACTGAACATAAACCTAAACTGGGAAAAAAGAATAAACCTGGAACACGTAACATGGAGAAGAACACAAGCTGAGAACCGAGAGACACGGCAAAATACCAACTACGCAGAGTAACACGGAGGAACACAGACGACGCGACGAGGAGCACAGGCAGACACACACTATAAATACACACACCAGGTAATGAGGAAATGACACACAGGGGTGGACACAGCTGAAACTAATGGACATAACGAGACACAGACCTACAAAGTAAAACAGGAAAGACACAGACTGTTTTACAACACAAAACTCAGAGACATGAACAGAGTACAGAGGGAGACACAGGTAGGGATAATACACGACAACCAAACACAAAGAACTAATACAAAATCAGAATAAACTAGAAAATAATAACAATAAACTCAAAGCGCTGGGTCACAGACCCAGGACAATGACACATGTTAAATTTATAATAGAGTGTAACTTAAAAAATATGATGATGCAATTTCTACTTGGTGGAATGATATGGGAAGTCATGTAAACATGTATGTTTAGTTTATTTAGGTCGCTCAGTCATCTTGGGATAAATGTGAGATATCGCTTCATTTATTTATATGCTCAGTCCTGTCCCACATTTCCAACGACACAATTCCACAGATTCTATAAAACTCAGCCCAAACAAAAATATTATCTGTCTATTGCATATCTAGCAAGTTTACACTGGTCTATTACACTCTAATTTGTATGGTTGCAAGGTTAAAACAGAGCTTGAAAAAAAACCCATTCCCCTCCAATATGGTATTGGAGGGGAATGGGCTTATTTCGATGCCATGCGCATCAAAATAAAGAATTCTGTGCTTAAATAATGAATTGTAGAATAAATTCTGCATTTGTAAATTCATTTTTGAATTCCAATTTAATAATGTGATTTTCAAAATGCTTTTCAAAATGCTTTTTAAAATGGCGATTCCACTCCTCATTTCAAAATCCATTTCCCTTTGCTGTTTGCTCACAGATTAGCTCAGGAATTAACATTTGGATTAGCAGCTGGATTAGCAACTTCATTTGAAAAATCCTGCTGCAATGCAAATTAGCCACACCGGGAGATGTAAGGAGCTCTCGGATTGGTTGGACAGACACAAGCTGTCTGCCTAGATTTTTCTATGCTGCTGTTTGTGTTGATATCTTTGCCCTGCTAAGAAGCGTGTGTGCTTGTACAAAGACCTTGCTGCCTCGGGATTTACACTCGGCTCGACACGGATATGTGAAGAATGAAGGGACCCTGTAGTGAAAAGGAGAACTGAACCTCTGACTGTGCACCTCTTTACTCAGTCTGACCACCTATTGAAGGTAACGTGCTGACGTGGCTAATGCTAACATGACCGTACGTAGCCCCGTTAAGGTCATCTTAGCTTATGAAAATGTGTAATAACTCCGTGTAATAACGTGTTTTGTAAGCTGCTGTGCTCTTCACAAATAAAGCTGGAAGCAGCTCAGACTATTAGAAGCGGCACTGAGCCCCGTTACATTTATACAGTGTTAGAGCAATGGCTGCTACCTACAGCCTTTAAACTAGCGATTAAAATGCTGACAGTAAACTCATCAGTCCAGATGTTACCACATTTCTTTGTGATATTGAGAGTTAAAACAACTGAGACAGGCTGATTAAAATAACAGCTGTCAGTTCTCTCATTCCTTATATCAAGACTGGAGATCACACTACTGATTTCAGTTCATTTGATATGCGAGTGCACAGATTCATTCTCAACTGGACGTAAATGATGATCAAAAGTTGTATAATGAATTCCTCGCTTATTGAATATTTTTGACCAGGAAACAACATCAAGAATTTCATTTAAATCAGACACCAAACTGACATCAAAGAGTTCATGTTACTAACAGCTCACCTCTCTGCAACAGACGCCTGCTGGCCTTTAAAATATATGATTGCATCTTTAGACCCATCACTCTTACAGGACACAGAGCTGGGTGGAGGTCCGGGCTGGTTCCTGTGAATAATGATGGAGCAGTGATGTGAGTGCTGAGCTTTGACATGTAGAAGAGTCATGGACAGTTAGAGATGGTCATCTCACCTCTGAGCTTTGGTCTGGCTCTCATGTTCCCCACACAGAGTGGTTTTAGAGGGAGGGACTCCCTCCTCTCTGTCCTCACACTGATCCATGCTGCTCAATTCACATCCGCTCACACACACTTTCTACCTTCACCTGCAGAGGAAACACAAATCATTCATGTGCACATCAACTGAGAGCTGCAAAGGTCATGTTTGCTGTGTTGGACTAACATCCACTCAATCTGAGACGCAGCTTTCATCAGTTCACTACAAAAAGTGTCACACAGTCGAGTTCAGCCTCCAAATTCCTCTATTACTGTAGTTCAACAAAGCAGTAGGTCAAACATGGCTGCAGAAATGGCAGAGAGCAGCCTTACTTCAGTAACAATGCCCAGGACCAAGCTGACTGCTTCCAGAGTTCATACTCTTAGTATGAACTCTGGAAGCTAACTGTTACTTAGTTAGCTTAGCTGCTCTGCTAGCTAAGCTAACTAAGTAACAGTTAGTCTGACAGCAGTTACTGTGGAACAAAGGCCAAGCCAAGGTCATATTCAGTGTGTTTAGTCTGATTCCAGGACTCTGATCACACACAGTGAAAGGAAATGGCGGACGCGCCCAGCCTCGTTGGTCCAGCTGCGAGTCTGGTACAGTGAACTATGTGAAAAAACCTAGGGTATAAAATGATATAAAGATTCCTAAACACTTCCGGTCGGAAGAAGTGAGCTGGTCATTAAATTCAGTATTATTCTCTGCTCTGTCTTACATCATATTCATCAGAAACAGAGGTGTGATGTATGATGTTAAGTGTTTTAAGTCACAGAAACAGTGTTCACGGAAGTTTCTACCACAAAACTAGAAAAACTGGTAATGGCATGCAGCATAGTTTCAGTTTGCAGCATACCTGAGCTTTGTGAAGCATCAACAGTAACAACATGCTATGTACCATGCATAATTGAAGGTAAACTGTACACTTTACAATTTAGACTTCAACTGAGATCATATATCAGATTTTCTTTATGTAAAATAAATGACTGCCTCACTTCCTGTTATGCTCAGTTCCATCAGTTTCTGTAACGCCTCAATCATCAGCTTTCAACAGAGCAATGTTTACCAGGACACTTCCTTGTGTCTGAGTGTCTGTGTGGGAACTTTAGCCAAGTTATTAAAACGTTATTTTACACTGTTTCTTTGGTTTTTAACACTATTCTTCTGTTTTTATTAATAAATGCTTTGGTCCTCTGTAGGTCCTCACCTCTGGTTACCAGCAGCACCACGAAGTCTCAGACTTGATCTTCTAACAAGTGTCAGATGATCTTGTCCAAAGTGGTTCAGATCTTAACTACTTAACATTTCCAAAAGACTGGACACAGACTCAGTTCACAGAGTGTCTGATATATTAAGGACTTTGATATGCCGGTTAGAGATAATCAGAACTGATTAATGTTCATTTGTGATTAGATGTGCTTCTTATGTGGTTTTGTGGATTAACAAAGATAGATGTAAACCTTTACATGAGTATATCGTCTCTAAAAGAGAAAATATTTATTTTTATTAAATAATGAACTGGCTACTGAGCACTCTCGGTCAGTTCATTATTCTGTAAAAAGAATGACTGGTCTGATCCAAGAAATAGAATTCAATAAGGAACATATATCAACTAACAACTTTTTCTTTTAAACAGTTTATCTGTGATTAATTTAAAAAAAAGATTAAACAAGTATCAGGGTTTGGTTCTGCAGTTTACACCTTGAAATTCTTTAGTTATCGAGGAAACTATATAAATGTGTTTGAGGCTTATTTTACTCATTAAAGTATGTTTAAAGTCAGGTATTGACTAAGAACGCTTCATTACAAAAAGAATTTGAACATGTATCAGTTTCATTATTCAACTCATCTAAATGTACCATTAGAGACAATAAATGTATATAGCATAAGATTGGCATTAGCTGTCAGAGGTTTGTGGCCAAAATCAGGACAACAAACTCAAGCGAGCCTTCGCTCAGACTGAAAACAGTTAAAAAGGAACAAAGTTCTAAGTGTTTAACAAAAAAATCAAAAGACTTCAATGAAGGGCAGCACACAGAGAAACACAAAAGACCATGCACTGACCAATAGTGATCAAAAGCTTCAAACAGTAAAAGAAAACTCAGACTCAAATCCACTGATCAAGGAAAGAAAAAAGAAACAAACAAACTGAATGACTCAAGTTGCATCCTCCACATGCAGATATTATTACCATTAGGTAATGTTCATGGTGTTTGTGAAAAAATCTATTTACTTCTGATTGGCTTTTTTAAGGAAACGCTGAGCTGGTGCTGCTTTGGTTTCTTTTGTTTCTTCCCCATCTGTTCAGTAAAATCTGAAATCTTAATCGACTGTCAAAAAAACGGATTTGTTTGTTTTCTTCTTGCAGTTTCCAGTTACAGGGAAGATCAGTAATCAATCAGAGATGACTGATTAGACGCATCAGACACTGATTAGTAAAGTTTTATACAGATTGATTTTATTTGTCACACTAACAATTGTTTCAGCGCAGAGATACTGACTGATAACCAGTGTGGATTCTGGCTGGTCAATAATCTATAATCATGTGGATTTGTCTTAAAACACAAGAGTGATCAATGTCTGTCCTGAAATAAGAGCTGAACATCAGGTCCAAACATCACAGAGCAGAAACAAACAGTCAAACTATTAAAGGAAGAAACAATGCAAACTTACATCTTTTTTCAAACGCACACACCAACAACAGGTTCCACTCCACACCTGGACATTAAAACTGACACAGGGGTGAGCTTCCTGGAAGGAGGTGGGATTCCACCTAAAGAGTGTGAGAGGGCCACACCTTCATGTGCTGATATACAAATATGTTGTCTGACTGCTCAGACTGACTCTGAGTCACGGCAAAGTTCATATGCTGACGTGTGAAGGCATGAAAACTTGTGAGGAATGGGGAACAGTAGGGATCTTAAATCATACAAGATGTCAGTGAGTGAGACGTTAGAACGAACGGACTTAAGATGACTCTAAGCAATCAAAGTTGATCTGAAACAGAAGATAAATCCAGTGATTCTTTGTAAAGTTCATCTGGTGCTCACATGAATCCTGTGATGAAAGATTTATTTCACTGAATGTTTCTTCAAAGCTCATTTCAACCTGTTGAAGTCATGAATGAAAGTGCAGACTGAGAGTGGATCACATGATGTTTAAGGTGTGTCATGTGACATGTTCCTGATATTATAACTGCTCAAACACTGATGAATATATTTGAAGAATTATTACTGATGTCCAGTGATGGGAATAATGGCGTGACTTTTTTCAGTAACGAGTAATTTAACTGTTACTATTCCTATCCTTATAACGCCCTTACCATTGCAAGAAAATGCGGTTTGACTGAGGAAGAATAAAGTAGTCGTGGTAAGCCAATCACACGACCGCTTTAAGATGACAAAGCAACAAGGTGATATATACCAGTTTTTAAATTGTATTGATAGGCTACGTAAAACTAGAGTCATGATAAACAATATACACGCCTGTTTTTCCTCAATAGTTTTGTCACGTTTACTGTCTAAGGACAGCGCAGCGAGACCTCTCTGCTTATGAGCAAAAAAAGAAAAAACAGCCCATTCGTGTTGGTGGAGAAATGCACCATGTCGACCAATCAAAAAATGATATGGCAACATGACATTTGGCTGTTTAGGAAGAGGGGGAAGTTTTAGGAGTGACAGCGAGAGAGAGAGAGAGAGAGAGAGAGAGAGAGAGAGAGAGAGACAGCAGAAAAAGAGAGAGAGAGAGAGAGTTTTGAGATGTGAGATTTGTGACGTTTAGCGTGTTTGGGGTTTGTAGTGTTAAGTGTTCAAATATTGAGGATGAAGTACACAACAACACCAAGTCCAGAGGGTTGGGTAAAACAATGATTTAATGAACACACGCGTGGGGAGATGAACACTGCAAAACCTCAGCTGTAGATCTCCGCCCAAAAATACACCAGCAGTTGTCTTTATAGCATCAGGGTATGTTTTCTGATGCCCCCTCTTGCGTCATTACATGCACAAGTTATAAAAACCACAAATGTTCTGTTAACGACTTGTGACAAATGAGAAAAGAACATTCTCCTTGTCTCCACGCCAGGTGCTTCCTGTTCATCTCCTGACTCTCTTTTTTTTTTTTTTTTTTTTTTTTTTGCCTGTCCCGTTTGGCTCTTTTGCCATCAGAATTATTGTCTAAAGGCAAAGAAAGATGCCCAACGGATTTACTTTACCAAATTGACCATCCCAGCCTTGCCGTAATGGTCCATTTGATTCACCTTTTATTGTTTATTTTATTTTCACTTGCTGAATACGGGACAGACTTGACTGGGGGAAAGAAGGGGAGAAAGAAAGAGAAAGAGCTGAGAAGAGGGACAGGGGAGAAGGGCAAAAAAACAAAAACCAACAGAATGGGCAGAAAAAGAAAAAAAAATGCATATATCGATCACCTGGATCACCTGTTGAGAAAGAAAAAAGAAAACAAGCAGAAGAAAACAAGAGTAATAGAATAAACAACATCACAATGATATATGGGAATATGACAGTAAATACTAAATATTAAACATTATTGTGCAGCACATAAGATCAACAGAACACAGTGTGCTTTGAGGTAGGAGCCAAAAAGGGTGTAGTTTGTGGGTGTGATAACCCGTGTGTACACCTGTGAGCATGGACGCGCTTGTTTTGTTAAAAGGTTCCTTCATGTAATGATCTGCTAGAGGGTGTGGGGGGTCCACAGCCCCGTCCTCCAGGGCATGAAGCAGGTATGGAGGAGATCAAAACTCCAGACATCCAGAGGCCCCCAGAACACAAGAGACCAAGGAAGACCAACAGAGGGGCAGCCGCGCCACTGTCCCAGAAAGAGCTGAGGAGAGTCCCAGATGAGGGCTCACTCAGCAGCCGCGGAGCAGAAGCCAGGGGGAGTTGCAGTGACGCGCCCGCGAGCTCTGCCGGCAGCCAGCTGTGCCTGAGTGACCGAGCCCCAGGCCGAGAGGCCGGGGGCACCCCACCTCCGAAGTGGCCCGAGCGAGCCCCAGGATCCAGGCCCCGATAAGCGGCCGCCAAGGAGTGAGCCGGTGTGTACCTGGACGCCCATCCCCAGACACAAAGAACCACCAACGCACCGATGTCTGAGGGAGTCCGCCATTGGCAGGGGAAGTGGTGGTGGGGGGAGATAGGCCTCCAAACCTTGGAGGGCCTGAGATGTCCCCAGAGAGGTGGCGTCTGATACCCAACCTGACATATAGACACAGACATACAGGCACACACAGATAAAAACATCCATTCCCACCCTCATGCTCTCATATGCACTTACTCCACACTCAACCAACGTGGAGACAGACATAAAGAGACGCTGTACACACAATCACACTCCCAAAGCGTACTCTACGAACCGGGTCTAGGTACCCTTGCCCCTGGAGGGGGGAACTGCACCCAGACCCAGGTGGGAGAGGCAGACCGCCCCGACTCCGCAGCAGCAGGGAGGCCCCACACTCCAGACCGCAGTCGGACGGCCAACTCCTCCTCCTAGCCCCCCCGCTCCAGCAGGCCCCAGATAACGGGGGTGAGAGAAGACTCCAAACCTCCCTCCACCTGCTCATTGTAGTGTTGATGCATGTGCGTTCTAAGGTGCATTTAAAACCCAGGAGGGCATGGAGCTACCTGCCAGAGAGCAGCAGGTAAGCGCATAGTCCCTCCTGCTAGCCCTCAATGTCTACATGTATTTAAAATTGAGAGGTGGGCAACCACGCGAGGGGTGAGGTGTACACCCTGATGGTAACTTGGACTCCGTGTATCGTGCCCACCCCCAAGATCCTATATGTATGTGAGAGTGTGAGTAATGTGAATGTCTAAGTTGTGAGATAAAATTGAGGCAGAGGCAGCCAGAAGGGGACAGAGGGGGGGGGGGGGGGTAGCCTCCTCTGCACCCTGGTGACATACCCCTACTCCAAGGCCCTGCATGTGTGGGTGGTTGTGGTGGAGCGGGAAGAGGGAGGCAGCTGGAGATGGGGAGGGAAGGAAGGGAGGGGCAAGTGACCCCTCCCTGGGGCCAGCTCCCCCGCTGACCCCAGTAGGCACCCCCATACTCCCGGTCTGGATGGGCCCCATCCAGACCGGGGCCCAGTGCAGCAGCGCCTCCCGGGCTCTGTGGGGCAGGGAGGCGCTGCTGAGACAGTCCACCCAACCCCACCACAGAGAAAACTGCACCCACCCCACCATCCACTCATCTTCCAGACTACATAAGACAATAGACGCCCAGGCTGAGATTGTTGGGTTTAGATTTTATTATTGTCATTTGTATTAGGAAACATTTAATCATATATGCTTAGAGGTGTATAATCAATTGTGTAGTGATAAGTTGTGTGATCTTTAACAGGCTACAGAGGCTTGGTGTGTATTCCACACTGGAATGCACACCTGCATCTTGGGGGCATGGGAAGAGGTCGCATCTTGTTTTATTGTTTTATGGTAGGATTAACGTAGCTACATTTGTTTTAGTCTAAGTGCTTTTCTGTTTAGATGAACTGCTGGACTTCCTTACCGGGGGGGTCTAGTCTACCCTCTTCCTGACCAAGGATGATTGCCTTCGTGCTTTCATGTTGTTATATGACCTTTGACACACACACACACACACACACACACACACACACACACACACACAGTATTCTTTGTTCACATGTATACCTATGTAAGATGTTATATGTTAATGACCCTATGCATATTCATGTAACCACAATAAAAGGAGTGCTGTGGGGAAACCTGGCTGAGAGTCTGACAGTGGTCAAGTGGTGGAACGACGCTTGGCTCCAGCCAGGTCTCCTTCATGCATGAGTAACCAGAGAACTTTGGTGCCTTGAGTCTTGCTTTTGCTGCGTAGCAGATTGTCCTTAACGTTCCAGCGAATAGGTTTATGTTACAAACCTATCAGAGATCTTCCTCCACCTCTCCTGTATCTCCCCCTTCTCCAGAGAGAGTTCCTGAAAAGCGGGAAGCTCCTGCAAGATGTGTCAATCTCCCCCACCAGTTGAAGAGCCCCCCCAGGTGGCTCGACGCACCGGTGGCACCCTGCGCCAGGGCTGGGCCCCCATGCACCCACCCGCCCACAACCCCGGCAACACACAAACCAGGACCCAAGCCCCCGAGGCCCGGCAAGGGCCCCAGCCCAGAGACGGAACGCCCCCAGAACCTCACGCCCATCCCGGACCCACCCAGGGGCAGACAGGCTACCAGGTCAGTAACCCACGTCCGTCAGCACAGACCCTCCCCTAGCCCCGCTGCACGCAGCCACGAGGAAACAGTCAGAAAAGAGCCCCCAACCGGACATGACCGCTACCCCGGATTGAGCCCCCTAAGGAAGATGCCTCCGGGGAACCCCCCGATGCCCTAAGCCTGTCCCTACCCCCACACCAATCACAACAGTGAAGGCGGGACCAAACTATGACCCCCCACCCCCACTAGGTGATGGAGCTGATCAAAGGAGCCCAGAGCAATTGATCTGATGTGGTGGCAGAGGCTGTATCAAGACTAATGTAATCTAATAGATAATTTCTATATTGGTTAGAATTAAGATTATTTTTATTTTTCCAGTTCATGAGGACAGTTTTCTTGGCTATGCATAGGGCAGTGAAAACCATATAGGCTATATTCTTTTCTGAAGTGACATTATCTATGCTGCCCAACAAACACACTAAGGGGGAAGTTGGAATGTTACATTTCAGACACTTTGATAAGTCTTCACATATCTCGCGCCAAAACTTCTGAACTGGTGGACAGAACCAAAGAGCGTGGATATAATTGTCCGGTGAATTGGTTTGGCAGTGTGAGCAGTTGTTGGTAGACGTGAAGCCCATCTTGAACATCCGATGACCTGTATAGTGCACTCTATGTAATATTTTGTATTGAATTAATTGAAGACTGGGATTTCTAATTAGATGAAAGGTTTTTAAGCAAATCTGAGACCAGAAGTTTAGGTCTAAGTAAATATTTTCTAAAAAGTATGTTTTACCAACCGTTGTTGACTAGTTTCTCAAACATGTCAAAGGCTGGCATTGTCTCGCTTTGCCGAGCCTTTGCACATGCTCAGTGTGTCTCGGAAGTTCAGGTGCCTCTGAACTGAAATGAATTTGCTCATTTCAATTTTTTGTCTTTTTTTGTTTTTGAAAATAAATAGTTTTTGTTTAGTTTCTATTAGTTTCCATCTTTATTAATTATTATTGTATTTACAGTGTCAGAGGCTAGATTAAAGTACATTAATTCAGGTATTACAATTAAAATAAATCAGCTGCTCATCTGAAAAATACTTATATCTTTCAATACTTTAAAAAAATGTATATATTTATTACACAGAAGAAACTGTATAACATGGATTTTTATAAGCTGCAGCTACAGGAGACCAACTTTGTCCTGAGGAAAACTGTATATAGCAGCAACATGCACGTCAGTGTTTGTGTGTGCATGTTGTATTTGTCTGAGCAAAGCCCAGCAGAAAGTGATGGTTGGTTAAATCTGAGTACAAGTTTGGACTGTACATTCGGTTTACAGGGTGTGTCTTTGAACATCAAAGCTGTAACCATGTTTAACAAGAAATATAGAAGTACACTTTTACATCAACGGTTCACAGCTAGAGGCTTCATGTTTTTATTTATTAATCAAAAAGAATTTCTGTTTGTTGACAAGAGTTATTATCATATTATATTTTCTAATCTGGTTTTTCCTTATTTTGTTTATTTTATTTCAATTCAGTTTACTTTTTGTTAGTTTTAGTCTCAGTAGTCTGGTTTTGATCTCTAGTCATTTTTACTGTATTGAGGGCAAATTTCAGAGGCAAGACAGATCAGATATTACAATAAAACCACATAACTCTTTGAAAGCAGGTGGTACAAAACCCTAATGTATAAACACGACATGAAATGAAACTGGAAACTACCTACTACTGGTTATTAGCTGTATTGTTGTTGATAGAAAAGGGTCCACATCACAAAATCCACAAATCCAAAAGGAGATCAAAACAACAAACATCCCCAACAGGCAGAAAACATGATGAACTAGCTATTCTGTTGCTGTCACTCCCAGAATATGATCACACATGCTCTTCACAGTTACAGCTGTGAGTCTATCAGAATTAACTAGGGAGCAGCAGGTTTCTACTAAAACTAAGCTGAAATTAGCCAGCAAAAGATTACAGACTGGTTCAGTAAAAACACAACAGTTGCGTTCACAGAAAAAAACCACACAGTTTCTGTTTTGAAACAATTCAAATAGTCATTCGATGACTTTTTTTAAAAATAAAATGTTTGTCTCCTCTCATCAATAATCTATAATAAGTCAAATGAAGAAAGAAGGGAAACTTACAATTTCTTTAAACTCTACCGAGTAGAATTTCGTCTCCACACCCGGACTTGTCAATGTGTTCTTGTCTCAACTCGCGTTGAGTTTCTCCAAATCCTCTTCGGCCATGGTGTTTATTCAGTTTTCTAGTTTTACTTTCTCCACCCATTTGATGCATCGCATTATGAAATACCACACAAGCAGAGACAAGTCACATATCATCAACGCAGCACAGTGTGAAAAACAAAGAATGACTAATTTCACCTTTTGTGAATCTTTTGTACTTCTCAAAACATTTCCTATCGTTTGATTGACACAGCCTCTGGCTGTAGCCTGCTTTAGGCCTCCTGAGAACTCTGAGTATCCTGTGCAGCTGAGTGCTAGACTTTGATTATGATTTACTATGAATTTTACACTAACTGCAGAAATAAGTAATAATAAAAATCTTCATAATCTGTGGGCCCAATGTGGGTTCCATGTATCCCATGTATACTGTAAGTATTAAGACGTTATCACCTACCACCTTCTGGTGTTGGCCAGAGGGGCCGATGGCGCGATATGGCAGCCTCGCTTCTGTCAGTCTGTCCCAGGACAGCTGTGGCTACAACCGTAGCTGCCCCCACCAGTGTGTGAATGTGAGAGTGAATGAATAGTGGCATTGTTAAGCGCTTTGAGGGTCTCAAAAAGTGCTATATAAATGTAATCCATTATCATTATTATTATTATAGGATATTATGGTCGACAGTATCGAATGCTGCACTAAGGTCTAGCAGGACAAGCACAGAGATGAGTCCACTATCAGAGGCCATAAGAAGATCATTTGTAACCTTCACTAAAGCTGTTTCGGTGCTGTGATGAGCTCTGAAACCTGACTGAAACTCTTCAAATAAACCATTCCGTTACTTGTAACGCGTTACTGTAATCTGATTACTTTTTTCAAGTAACGAGTAAAGTAAGGGATTACTATTGCAAAATTGGTAATTAGATTACCGTTACTTTCCCGTAGGAACGCTGCGTTACTGCGTTACTAAAACCGTGATTTTTTTGCGAGAATGTCTCATGACAGTGACATAAGCAAGTGCGCCGTTAGTGACAACAGCTGTGTGCAGATCAACAGTGGATCATGTATCGATTGTGGGAGAGAGTATGAGCGTGCAGCGTTTAAAGCGTGGAAGTACTGACCTTATATCGAGTTTGATTCCATAAGAAGTGACAAAAACATTAGTGTCCGTTGTGCGTGGGAAGAAAACTTTTTACAGCGAAAAAAACCCCTAAACTTCCAAGCAAGCACCGAGTGCGCAACGACGTAATGGGAAACTCACAGAGAAACTCGCGGATTCTTCAACTGACCGCAGCACACCTGCACCAGGGTAAACCTCCGCCTTCCCTGCTCCTGCTTTAGGCTACAGGTGAAAATAGAGCAAAAGGACCGCTGAGTCTTTGACTTTCTGCTGTGTTTTACTTGCATCTATTGGAAAGAGTGAGTGTAAACACAAAAAAACTTTTATTTTATGTGCTGGAATGTGCAGAAAATAGGTTTAAATGTTAAACTAATTTATTCAAGTCAGAAAATGTTGCATATAATTATATTTTTGCTTGATGCATAAAGTTAAAAGATTAAAACTGATAAAACAAGTTAAAAAAGAGACTTTTCCATTTGATTACATTTTGTATGATGGATTATGTAGAAAAAGTAGAATTGGGCTGAAAGATCTATCGCTTTATCACCTCTTCAGGTTGTAAATCGTGTTTTTAAAAAGTAACTAAGTAACTAAGTAATTAATTACTTTTGAAAATAAGTAATCAGTAAAGTAATGGGATTACTTTTTTGGGGGAGTAATCAGTAATTAGTTACTGATTACTTTTTTCAAGTAACTTGACCAACACTGGTCACGTGTAATTTGTCAACATTTTGTAAAGGTCAAATTGTGAGTGTTTTATGTTGTTTAATAATGTGCTTATTGTTTAATCTCTTTGAGAACAATATACTGTGGAAATTGATTATTTTATGTTGTTTGTACAGTTCTCACGGCATCGTTGGTGGCACCTGTGTGCAATAAATGCCAGTAAAAATCAAGAACGCCTTGTGTCCGTTTTTCTGGAGGGAGTTACAGTTAATACACCTAGTACTTGTTACTATCGTGGTCCTCAGCAGATGGTACTACAGAGGTCCAGCATACACGATGGATCCTCACACGCAAACTTGTGAAGATCCTCTGACCTCCTTTTAGCCAGCACACAGATATTCACCCCCATTAGTTTGTGTTAACAAAGCAGCACCTCTGCACAGCAGCCTCATAAGTGAAGGTGTGTAAATGTGAAAACTCCTCCTCAGTTTGTGAAAACTGAGGAGTTTCAGCATGAAGAGAAACCAACTCAGTCCAAAACCAGAGGAAAAAATCATGTTTGTCACTTAAAACCTTTGGATCCTTTGACATGTACATAATCTCAGCCCGCCCTGGTTACACGAGCACAGCTCGTGTGTGTCTGTGTGTGGTTTTCCTGTGACACCAGGGCTGGAGAGTAAATGCTCTCTTCGTGTGCTCGTTCCCCGCTCCTTTGCCATGACTTCTCCCGCTGTCCATGGTGAATGTTTCTGCTCCCTTTGGTGTGTCAATATACAAACATGTTCAGTTCACTCCAACCGTTTCTACGATTCTACTGAAACAACAGACCCTGCAGTGAGTATAACTCAAACAAGCAGCAAACACACTTTCACTACACTGACTGAGTTTCTCACAAAAATCCAGCGTTGACTGAACCTTCGCAACGCTGTTAAGTAGCTCTCCCGATGAGTCTGTTCAGCAACAGGTGGGTGTGATTACTCCTCAGGTGTGGCTGGCTCCATGGTGGGAAAACTACGGATTATTGGCAGGATATTCTTGAGTTGTCTGATGACATGGAGCAGAGGGAGATTGAAGCCCCCTTGGCCACATCTGGCAAGAAGTGAGAGGCTCAACATCCAGTCTTAGACTTCAAATTTTTTCACTTATTTCAAGCAAAAATATCTTGTGTTAAGTGAAAAAATCTGTTAATGGAACAAGTGAAAATTTTCCAATCTAAAAACAAATGCCGATATTTTACTGAAATGTTACTCTTGAACTGATTTTGTCTTATTTTGTGTGTGATGAAATTATTGTGACTAGAAAAAAGTCAAATATACTTGGTAAGATTTTGTATTTTAGAAATTACACACAAAGCAGTAAGCTTGGTACTTGGCATCCAGGTGCGCTGTTTTTAAAAAAAAATAAAAAATATATATATATATATTTTTATAACCACAGGTTAGGTTTGTTTCCCTCTTCCAGATGTGTTTGACATTTTGTGTTTGTGTCCAGTTTGCGACATCATCAGGTTTAGATAAATTTTTTTTACAGATAAACAACAGCATCCCTCTGGCTGGACTCTAACCTGTGATTTAAATCAAAAGCTGACATTTTCCTTCTGACAGCACCAAGCAGCTGAATGTATGTTTGAGTTTACCTGCATACATGGTGTTCACCTGTTCAACACCTGCCTGCTCAGTAACATCATCTCACACAGAGGAACAAACAACAGGTTTATGTTTGAGGTGGTTGTCGTGGAGTCACCACTTTATTTCTTAATCACTGAAACATTGTTTTTCTGGATGAAATTCTCAGTCAGCTCATTTGTTGAGTTAAAGAGATAAACTTACACAACACTGACAAACTGTGTGTGTTCTCCATAACACCTGGTATTGATTACTGAATAATGTGATTGTCCAGTCTCAGACCATCAGCAGGTAATGTGGTCATGTTTTCTGATTCAGCAGCAGGTGTTAAACAGCTGACAGAGTTAACACCATGTTTGCAGGCGAACTGACGGACAAACTGACAAACCTGCAGAAGCAACATCTTTAGAACATGCAAACAGATCTAAGTGTCTTTGAAAACTCTTCAGCACAGGATTGCCTGTTGGGGGCTGAGATAAGACATTTTGAATCAATTAACAAAGTCTAGTCTTGGAAGCTACATTTTGTATTTAAAAATGATGTTTTCTATTCATTGGAAGGGGTTGATTTGGATCTATTAGTGTGCTGTGGATTTGGCCAATATGGTACGTTTCATTTGTACACAATATTACAGTTGCTGAATAAGCATAACAAAGTGCAGTTTAAGTAGATGTTACACCCCGGC
Organism: Astatotilapia calliptera; assembly: GCF_964374335.1. NCBI lineage: Eukaryota > Metazoa > Chordata > Actinopteri > Cichliformes > Cichlidae > Astatotilapia > Astatotilapia calliptera. The sequence continues at coordinate 75,258,240 of NC_137424.1, forward strand.
CTAGGCAACCGGGGTGCAACGTAGAAAAACAAAGATAAGGAAAATAAAACCACGAAGGCTCTCCACCAAAATCCCAAAACGAAAATATCCCATGACGAAAGTATTTACAACAGACTATTTATTTACAACAAAAACACCAAACTATTTACAACACGGGGGAGATCGCGACCATGACATACTGAAACACAAGGCTTAAATACATAGAAGGAGCAATCAGGGAATGGACCACAGGAGGGAAACACAGCTGGGGCAAATTAGAACTGACGAGACAGGGAAAATGTAAACTGAACACACTAAGATAACACAGACTTTCAAAGTAAAACAGGAAACACATAACAGTCACGCCAAAAACAACACACCGACAACACCGAAACGTAACATTTCCCCCTACCCAAAAATCAAACATGTAACCCCAAGTGAAATGTTTGATCAAAAGCGGATGAAGGCTGGTGGAGGCTGGAGCGGTCCCACGGACCCTCCAGCAGACGACGAAGGCTGGAGCGGTCCCCCGGACCCTCCAGCGAAGACGGATCAAGTCTGGAGCGGTCCCACGGACCCTCCAGCGAAGGCAGACAAAGGCTGGAGCGGTGCCTCGGACCCTCCAGCGAAGACAAACGAAGACTGAAGCGGTGCCTCGGACCCTCCAGCGAAGGCAGACGAAGGCTGAAGCGGTCCCCCCAACGGACCCTCCAGCGAAGACGGACGAAGGCTGATGAAGGCTGGAGCGGTCCCACTGACCCTCCAGCAGACGACGAAGGCTGGAGCGGTCCCTCGGACCCTCCAGCGAAGGCGGATGAAGGCTGGAGCAGTCCCTCCCTCGGACCCTCCAGCGACGGAGGACGGCCGAAGCGGTCCTCGGACCCCTCAGCGATTGGACGAGCCCCCATATGTTACACCCCGGCCTAGGCAACCGGGGTGCAACGTAGAAAAACAAAGATAAGGAAAATAAAACCACGAAGGCTCTCCACCAAAATCCCAAAACGAAAATATCCCATGATGAAAGTATTTACAACAGACTATTTATTTACAACAAAAACACCAAACTATTTACAACACGGGGGAGATCGCGACCATGACATACTGAAACACAAGGCTTAAATACATAGAAGGAGCAATCAGGGAATGGACCACAGGAGGGAAACACAGCTGGGGCAAATTAGAACTGACGAGACAGGGAAAATGTAAACTGAACACACTAAGATAACACAGACTTTCAAAGTAAAACAGGAAACACATAACAGTCACGCCAAAAACAACACACCGACAACACCGAAACGTAACATAGTTTATAAGTGTTTGTCCCACGATCAAGGCTGGACTGGGACAAAAAATCGGCCTGGGCATTTTGACTAGAGACCGGCCCACCAGGATAAAGATTGGAAATGTGACGTCATTCAGGGGTAAAACCGCAAAGGATTCTGGGAACTTGTGGCAAGAGGTACTAGCGCACGCAGGCTTTCAATTGAACTCAGTTACACAGCGATAAAAAGAAACCCCAAAAATGGCAAGAAGCTGTTGTATTATTAACTGCAATAGCCGGTCGCATGACAGCCACGGGAAGCCGACGGGTAAAGAGATCGTTTTTTTTTTATCAGATTACGTCATTGAAGAGAAATTTTTTAAGCCATGTTTCCGAAGTAAGAGCCGACGGATCGTCTGGATATACCAAATATAACGTCTCAGAACACTCCAGCTCACATGTTAGTCTGCTCCAAGCATTCCCACAAAGGTCAGAGTTTTGTAGTAGTTAATGTGTCATTTTTCTTAACATAATTGGTGATATAGTGGCGCTGTCACTTGGTGTTCGTTCACTCTGCTCAAACACAGTGGTGTTTCTGAGTAGCTTATTTGCTTAGCAATTTAATTAACAACTTTTAAATACATTCTTCTTTCATAGTATAATCTTCACGTGCTTCATCCGAAGCACACTTTCTGTGTACTCACTACCTAATTTATAGCCAAAGTATTTACTCACTGTCTCTGTACTGTCTCGCTAGCGTAGCTTAGCTCGTAGCCGACTCATTAGCACCATGGCTACTTCACCTGTTCCTCCTGCACTTTCTTGCTCATTGTGTCAGATGTTTAGTTACTCCTCTGCCTCCTTTAGCAGTAATGATATCTGTAACAAATGTAGCATATTTGCAGCGCTGGAGGCCAGGATTACTGAATTGGAGACTCGGCTTCGCACCCTTCATTCACCCGTAGCTAGCCAGCCCCCTGTAGCTGGTGCAGCCGAAGATAGCGTAGGCCCCGCTAGCTGTTCCCCGGCAGATCCCAAGCAGCTGGGACAAGAGGGCGGCTGGGTCACGGTGAGGAGGAAGCATAGTCCTAAACAGAAGCCCTAGGTACACCACCAACCCGTTCATGTGTCTAACCGTTTTTCCCCACTTGGCGACACACCCGCCGGGGATCAAACTCTGGTAATTGGCGATTCTGTTCTCAGACATGTGAAGCTAGAGACACCGGCAACCACAGTCAATTGTCTTCCAGGGGCCAGAGCAGGCGACATTGAAGGAAATTTAAAACTGCTGGCTAAGGGTAAACGTAAATTCAGTAAAATCATAATTCACGTCGGCAGTAATGACACCCGGTTACGCCAATCGGAGGTCACTAAAATCAATATTGAATCGGTGTGTAACTTTGCTAAAACAATGTCGGACTCTGTAGTTTTCTCTGGTCCCCTCCCCAATCAGACCAGGAGTGACATGTTTAGCCGCATGTTCTCCTTAAATTTCTGGCTGTCTGAGTGGTGTCCCAGAAACGATGTGGGCTTCATAGATAATTGACAAACCTTCTGGAGGAAACCTGGTCTTGTTAGGAGAGACGGCATCCATCCCACTTTGGATGGAGCAGCTCTCATTTCTAGAAATATGGACAAATTTATTAAACCCCCCAAAATATGACTATCCAGAGTTGGGACCAGGAAGCAGAGTTGCAGTCTTACACGCCTATCTGCAGCTTCTCTCCTCCTGCTACCTCCCCAAAAACCCATCTCCATAGAGACTGTGTCAGCTTCCAAAAAGACAAAAAACAAACTAAAAACCAGCAACAAACAACTTAAACATAAACAATCACAAAGAAAGAACAATACAGTATCCACATCTGAACCAAAGAGTAAAACAGTGAAATGTGGATTATTAAATATTAGGTCTCTCTCCTCCAAGTCTCTGTTAGTACATGACTTAATAATTGATCAACAAATCGATTTACTCTGCCTTACAGAAACCTGGTTGCAGCAGGATGATTATGTTAGTTTAAATGAATCAACACCCCCGAGTCATTCTAACTACCAGAAATCTCGAAGCACAGGCCGAGGGGTCGGTGTGGCAGCAATTTTTCACAGCAGCCTATTAATTAATGAAAGACCAGGACAGACTTTTAATTCATTTGAAAGCCTGATGCTTAACATTGTCCACCCCAGCTGTGAAACTCAGAAACCAGTCTTACTTGTTATCATCTATCGTCCACCTGGGCCTTACACAGAGTTTCTGTCTGATTTCTCAGACTTTATATCTAATTTAATTCTGAGCTCAGATAAAATAATTATTGTGGGTGATTTTAACATCCATGTAGATGCTAAAAATGACAGCCTCAACATGGCATTTAATCTGTTATTAGACTCAATTGGTTTCTCTCAAAATGTAAAAGAACCCACCCACCACTTTAATCACACTCTAGATCTTGTTTTAACATATGGCATAGAAACTGAACATTTAACAGTGTTTCCTGAAAACCCTCTCCTGTCTGATCATTTCCTGATAACATTTACATTTACAATAATTGATTACACAGCGGTGAAGAGTAGACTTTATCAAAGTAGATGTCTTTCTGAAAGTGCTGTAACTAAGTTTAAGAATATAATCCACCCACTGTTATCATCTCCAATGCCCTGTACCAACACAGAGCAGAGCAGCTATCTGAACGCTACCCCAACAGAGGTCGATTATCTTGTTAATAATTTCACCTCCTCACTACGTACGACTCTGGATACTGTAGCTCCTGTGAAAACTAAGGCCTCAAATCAGAAGTACCTGACTCCGTGGTATAATTCTGAAACACGTACCCTAAAGCAGATGACTCGTAATCTGGAGAGGAAATGGCGTGTCACAAATCTAGAGGATCATCATTTAGCCTGGAGAAATAGTTTGCTGCTTTATAAGAAAGCCCTCCGCAAAGCCAGAACATCTTACTATTCATCACTGATTGAAGAAAATAAGAACAACCCCAGGTTTCTCTTCAGCACTGTAGCCAGGCTGACAAAAAGTCAGAGCTCTTTTGAGCCAACCATCCCTTTAACGTTAACTAGTAATGACTTCATGAACTTCTTCACAAATAAAATTTTTATCATTAGAGAAAAAATTACCAATAATCATCCCACAGATGTAATATTATCTACAGCTACTCTTAGTACCATTGATGTTAAGTTAGACTCTTTTTCTCCAATTGATCTTTCTGAGTTAACTTCAATAATTACTTCCTCCAAACCATCAACGTGTCTTTTAGACCCCATTCCTACAAAACTGCTCAAAGAAGTCCTGCCATTAATTAATTCTTCGATCTTAAATATGACCAACCTATCTCTAATAATCGGCTATGTACCACAGGTCTTCAAGCTGGCTGTAGTTAAACCTTTACTCAAAAAGCATCTCTAGACCCAGCAGTCTTAGCTAATTATAGGCCAATCTCCAACCTTCCTTTCATATCAAAAATCCTTGAAAGAGTAGTTGTCAAACAGCTAACAGATCATCTGGAGAGGAATGGTTTATTTGAAGAGTTTCAGTCAGGTTTCAGAGCTCATCACAGCACAGAAACAGCTTTAGTGAAGGTTACAAATGATCTTCTTATGGCCTCTGACAGTGGACTCATCTCTGTGCTTGTCCTGCTAGACCTTAGCGCAGCATTCGATACTGTTGACCATAATATCCTATTAGAGCGATTAGAACATGCTGTAGGTATTACAGGTACTGCGCTGCAGTGGTTTGTATCATATCTATCTAATAGACTCCAATTTGTGCATGTAAATGGAGAGTCCTCTTCACACACTGAGGTTAATTATGGAGTTCCACAGGGTTCAGTGCTAGGACCAATTCTGTTTACATTATACATGCTTCCCTTAGGCAGTATCATTAGAAGACATAGCATACATTTTCACTGCTATGCTGATGACACCCAGCTCTATCTGTCCATAAAGCCAGATAACACACACCAATTAGTTAAACTGCAGGAATGTCTTAAAGACATAAAGACCTGGATGGCCGCTAACTTTCTGCTTCTTAATTCAGATGAAACTGAGGTTATTGTACTCGGCCCTGAAAATCTTAGAAATATGGTATCTAACCAGATTCTTATTCTGGATGGCATTACCTTGGCCTCCAGTAACGCTGTGAGGAACCTTGGAGTCATTTTTGACCGGGACATGTCCTTCAACGCTCATATTAAACAAATATGTAAGACTGCTTTCTTCCATTTGCGCAACATCTCTAAAATTAGAAATATCCTGTCTCAGAGTGATGCTGAAAAACTAGTTCATGCATTTATTACTTCCAGGCTGGACTACTGTAATTCATTATTATCAGGATGTCCAAAAAACTCGCTGAAAAGCCTTCAGCTAATCCAAAATGCTCCAGCAAGAATCCTGAGAGGGACGAGAAAGAGAGAGCATATTTCTCCTGTTTTGGCTTCCCTTCATTGGCTTCCTGTTAAATCCAGAATTGAATTCAAAATCCTGCTCCTCACATACAAGGTCTTAAATAATCAGGCCCCATCTTATCTTAATGACCTTGTAGTACCATATCACCCTATTAGAGCACTTCGCTCTCGCTCTGCAGGCTTACTTGTTGTTCCTAGAGTATTTAAAAGTAGAATGGGAGGCAGAGCCTTCAGTTTTCAGGCCCCTCTTCTGTGGAACCAGCTTCCAGTTTGGATTCGGGAGACAGACACTATCTCTACTTTCAAGATTAGGCTTAAAACTTTCCTTTTTGCTAAAGCATATAGTTAGGGCTGGACCAGGTGACCCTGAATCCTCCCTTAGTTATGCTGCAATAGACGTAGGCTGCCGGGGGATTCCCATGATGCATTGAGTTTTTCCTTTCCAGTCACCTTTCTCACTCACTATGTATTAATAGACCTCTCTGCATTGAATCATATCTGTTATTAACCTCTGTCTCTCTTCCACAGCATGTCTTTATCCTGTCTTCCTTCTCTCACCCCAACCGGTCGCAGCAGATGGCCGCCCCTCCCTGAGCCTGGTTCTGCCGGAGGTTTCTTCCTGTTAAAAGGGAGTTTTTCCTTCCCACTGTCGCCAAAGTGCTTGCTCATAGGGGGTCATATGATTGTTGGGTTTTTCTCTGTAACTATGAAGCACCTTGAGGCGACTTTTGTTGTGATTTGGCACTATATAAATAAAATTGAATTGAATTGAATTGAATTGACATGTTGTCATGCACTTCACAAAAGAAGTTTGTTCTGACGTATTCAGAGTTGTGTATCTAGGTACAGGATTCACTCGCACATCAAAACAGGAAACTCAGTGTTTTAGAGTCTCCACTCAACACACAACAAACTCCAACACACCTCATTCACTCGTGCTAGAATTCAATCACCTTTCATTAATCTAAGAACGATCAATAATTTGTATATCAGTTATTAACCCACTAAGATGACAGGACAACAGAAATGCATGTTCAAAATGTTATCACAAAAATAGAATTTCCCTCATACAGTAAATTACTTGTGCTGCATCAATCAAGCAGCAAGCATCTCCCAATTTACTATATCAACAACTAAATTTATTGTCTGATCACTGGTTGGTCAAACCAGAATCTTTTTTCCCACAAAAGTTAAACTGTTGTCCTGCAACCTAGAGAGTCACTTTTTTGAATTGGATAAATTCAGTATTTGATAACAAGTGTCTGCTAAATTGACACTATTTTATCACTGATGAGAGATAACAAGCTAATTTTCATTGCATATGTGTTTGTGTTATTAGGCAGGTTTAATGCATGTCTGTGGAGCTGCATCTCCAGCAGGGTATGTTCTTAAAGCTGCCTTTCCTACACACTTCTCTGCTATTATTTGATCATTTTGTAACTGATGTGCTATGAGTCCACTGGTCTTTGCATCACACTAAATGATTTGGACAAGATGATAAACAGACTCACATGCTTAAGATGTTGTCTAATCTTCATGAGCTCTCTTGTGTTTGTGTTAGTAGGGTTAATGCATGTTCTGCTTGTGTGTGTGATTTTGTATGTTTCTTTTTGCAGTGTTTCAGACTCCTTCTCAATTTTCCAACTTAAGCAGTCAGTTTTGTTTTTCCCAGGTTTGCTAACCCAATTTTTGATTTCTCAGATTAAATAACAGCATTCCTCTGTGTTTTCACTTACTCTCACTCTGTTGTCCTCTCACTCTGTTGTCCTCTCCCACTTCAACAGTCCAACAGCCGGCAGTTCTCCTTCAGCTTCGTCCTGTGTTCCACTGTCTCTTCTTGCCATTTTCTCCAGAGATGGCAAACGTCAAACTCCAACAGTCTCCTCAGTTCTCCTCAAAAGTTTTCTTCACATGTACAGTGAAGTTGCAGCTTGTTGGAAACACAGTGCCATTCATCCAATCAGGCAGGATGATGGGTTTGCTCTTCTTCTCTGATGCTGTTTGTCCACACTGCTGCTGCTTGCTGGGACTCTTTGCTCAGGACTTTGCTGCTGTCTCTTTATCTGCCATGTTATTGTTCTTTGGAGCTGCATTCCTTGTCTTCAGGGAGGAGTGAGAGCTCGCTTGTGAGGTTGAGAGACACATGGTGCTATAAATAAGTCAGCCAGAAACTTGGCCTGCATGTTTCCAATGATGTTAAACTATAACTTTCTTCCGATCGCTGCATGTGGAAAATTGATTCAGGTCTGCTTTGCACCTGAAAGTGACAAACTAAGACATTTTCATTATTATCATCACTGCTTAATCAACACACATCTCTCTCTGTTTTTTGAATTCTCCTTTCTTAAAAGCAGAAAATGAAATTGTAGTTGTTCTTGGCTGATCAACACAAAACCTTTTTCCTATGATTATTTTTCATCTACAATGTGTCACGGCTCAACGGCACGAGGGAACAGGGATGGACACAGGCGCAGAAACCAACCCGGAAGCGAGGTGACAGAAAACAAATGATTTATTTCCGCCCACAGGTAAACAAAGGTGAAACACAAAGCGACGCCACCACACTAGTGGCGCGTAGGATTCGTCGGTGATAATGAGGGCGACCTAGACACCTCTAGGAGACGGCTGAACAGTGGGGACAGCGGGGAGGTAGAAACAGGACTAGGTAGGGGCCGGGGGCACTGGAACAAGAGGAGATCACGATCAGAGGGATCCAGCAGACAACCAATAATCCTCCGCAGTTGAATTGAATTGCCTTACTTGGTTTCAGATGGAGGGGACAGGTGGAGCGGAAAACCCGGAAGCGGTCGAGGCGTGGGGAGGCAGGCAGGTGAGCGGTGGGCCGGCAGGCCACGTTGTGTAAGCAGCTGGCGGCCCAGGTCCAGGAGGACGGGAGCGAGGGGAACAAGATCTCCACTCCGGGTGCTATCGCTGAGGACAAGAAAAGACAGGTCAGTCATCACACGGCGTTAAGACAAGGTTTAGGATGCTCCACTGAACTAACATGGGAATAGCAGATACTCAGGCGATGAGTGGTTGAGAGCGCAGGTCTGATATACCGCTGGCACGATTGCTCACAGGTGGTCAGCCAGGGAGGGGCAACCGGACTCCGCCTAAAGGAGGAGGAGCCGCTGTCTGAGACCTGCAGGTGCCCAACCAGACCATGACACAATGTAAATTTTGTCTCCTTTTCACTCTTTTTTTTTTTTTTTAAATAGCTGGTGACCTGCAGAATCACCGCTCTCACAATCAGATGCAATTACTTTTACACAGCGCACAAAAACACTGTGACGTCAGACACATTCACACTCACTTTTTCATCTGCATAAATAAATCAAATTCAAATTCAAAATTCAAATTTTATATGTCACGTACACAGTCATACACAGTACGATATGTAGTGAAATGCTTGGACAACTGCTCGTGACCTAAAGAAAACAAAAAAGGAAAAGGCTATGAATAAGATAGGAAATAAATATGAAAAATTAAAAAGGGTAAATTTAACTAGGAAGGAATAAAATATAAATTAAGGTTAAAAATGAAATAACTGTACAACACAAATTAGAATGAAGGGTAAATTTAACTGGGAGAATAAGATAAAATATATAAATCAAAGTAGCATATACACAATAACAGCAGCGTGATTTAAGTGATGAAGTGAAAACAATGTCCAGAATGTCCAGTGTGTGTAAGAACTGTATGTGTGGGTCAGTACTGTGTGGTGGTGTGATTGAGAGACCGTATCGCCTGCGGGAAGAAGCTCCTCCTCAGTCTCTCTGTGTTGGTCTTCAGGGAGCGGAATCGCTTTCCTGACCTCAGCAGAGAGAACAGTCTGTTGTTGGGATGGCTGAGGTCCTTCACGATCTTCCTGGCCTTGGTCCAGCACCGCCTGCTGTAGATTGAGTGCAGGTCAGGGAGCTCGGAGCGGATGGTGCGCTCAGCTGACCGCACAACCCTCTGTAGAGCTCGTCTGTCCTGCATGGTGCTGTTCCCGAACCAGGTTAAGATGTTTCCCGTCAGGATGCTCTCTATGGTGCACGAGTAAAAGTTCCTGAGCACCTTGGAGGGCAGTTGGAAGTCTCTCAAGCGTCTGAGGTGGTAGAGATGCTGACGGGCCTTTTTCACCACGGTGTTGATGTGACAGGACCATGACAGGTCCTGCGTGATGTGAACTCTGAGGTATTTGAAGCTGTCCACTCTCTCCACTGGGCACTCGTTGATGACAGGGGTATGGTAGTTCCTCTCCTGCTTAGTGCTGAAGTCCACTATGAGCTCCTTTGTCTTACTGACGTTTAGAAGGAGGTTGTTCCTCTGGCACCAGTTTTCCAGATTCCTAATCTCCTTCAGGTAGGCCGTCTCGTTGTTATCAGAGATCAGGCCCACCACAACGGTGTCGTCAGCAAACTTGATGATGGTGGTGGAGCTGGTAGTGGCCACACAGTCATATGTGTACAAAGAGTACAGCAGGGGGCTCAGAACACACCCCTGGGGGGCTCCGGTGCTGAGAGTGGCGGAGGCTGAGACATGTCCGCCCATCCTTACTGCCTGTGGTCTGCCAGTTAGGAAGTTGGAGATCCACTGACACATAGATGAGCTGAGTCCCAGATGCTCCAGCTTGGTGGTGAGTGTGGAGGGAATTATGGTGTTAAATGCAGAGCTGTAGTCTATGAAGAGCATTTTAACATAATTCCCCCTTCTAGTGTCCAAGTGAGTGAGTGATGTGTGGAGTGGGTGATGTGTGGAGTGATGTCCTCTTAAAGCAGAAAGCTTCCTGCAGAACAGAAATGTCCTTCTATTGCAGACTTGTCCCCAAAATGCAGGAACATCCTAATAAGCAGAAATGTCCTTGTAATGCATAGATGTCCCCACAAAGCAGAAATATCCTCTTAATTCAGAAATGTCCTCACAAACTAGATACGTTCCCACGGAGCATATCTGGTCACACCTTCCCACACACAAAGATGTGATAGTAAAGGGTCTTCTCTTTGCCTCTCAGGTGACCTTATCGCTATGGCGTCCCAGCTGACCAATCAGAGGCTGGTGTGCATTGTAGAGGCGTGTCATCTGGGTGGAGCTACAACTGAACTCGTCCTAAGCAGAGCCTTTCAGCTGACCAACTGATGCCTGATGGGAGCTGTAGTATATGCACTTAAAAATTCTAGTATTTGTAAATATTGAGAGTTGTAGTTTTTTACACTAATTTTAACTATATTGTAACATCTTCAGTGACAAATTTGTACACTTTATTGCTGTTCTCTTTTTTTCATTGTTCTTATTTACAAAATGCTGATGGGACGCTGGGAGTTGTAGTACCACTTCATCAAAGTACTCAAAAAGTGCAGTAATATATCGAGGTATTCATAAAATGTGTATAGCAGGGTTCATAAGCTAAATAGAAGAAGGTAAGTAGTTAAAAGTGTTGTTGTTTAGGGTAAAATTAGGCTTAAAAGTCCCTTTTTAAGCCTAATTTTGCTTTTGTTTTGAATAATACACTAAGATTGTGTTGTTTCATGTTTGTACGGTTCGGTTTGGACCATTTAGTATTTACAGTGTAAAATTATTTCTCACTTCCCTTAAAATTCAGATTTATGACCTTATTTTATCCCCCATTTTCCTCTTGTGGACTGTGACATAATATTTAACATTTTTTAAACTTTAGAAATTAACTTATGTAAGTATAAGGAGAGAAGAGCTGATGTGGCGATTAATGCAATGTGGTTACTTTCTTTTCTTTGCTTCTCACTGCTGCTGCTGTTTCATTGTTTGTGGTATTTTCTGCCTTTTTACTGTGAAATTTCTGTAAAGTATTCACTGTTACATTCAGTGTGTTTTCTGTGAAGGAGGCTTTGAAATAGAATTAACATTTGTGCTACAGTGTCAGGTCCACAGTGTTTCTGAAATCCTGTCTTTGTTTACCTGTTTTCTGTTCTTGCCACCAAAAAGCATTTAATAACTTTAAATTATATTTTATATTTTATTATATGCCAAACCGCTTTGTTAACATTGATAAACTTTTGTTTTCCTGGATTCACAGCTTGGTACATTGTATCTGTAGTATGAAAACATTGTTCTTCACTGAATGTTCTTTGGATTTCTACACATGTTAAGTTTTTATACTTCAACCAAATATATTTCATTTAACATCCCAATAAAATGTCTCCCATGTGAATGTTTCAGTGGCCGTATTGTCCGACTGATGTTTCTAACTCCCTAAAATGCTGTTTTCTCTCACTGACAGCAGTAATTTATCTCCCAGTGCTTTTTGTGTTTCTTCCACTACCAGTTTCTTGGCTCTTCAAACCCATCATGGATCATCTGAATATCTACTACTTTAAATCATCTCACAGATGTGTAGTTTTATTTTATGGTTATTTTATTTATCTTTTTTTGAGGACTGGGAGGTCTGCATCACTTTGAGTTCATAAAGTGTAGTTTCTATTCTGGTATTCCTCAACATGGCCTTGACCAACACCTTCTGTAAAATAATAATAATGAGATTAATAATTTAACAAAAACCATTAACACTAATAGTGACACAAATAAAAAACTCGTCTGGAAACAGAAATTAAACTGATTGGAAAAGACAAAACGACAATGACTGGTGACTTAAAGAGTTAGTTCAGTTGTGGCTGGTGCTGATGGAGGAGAGCTTGAACCTTGTTCAGAAGAAGAAATATAAGAAAAAGGAGGTAAAAAAGTTTTACCTTCATAAAGTTGTCAGTGTTTCGAAATACTTCAGCAGTATGTACCAACATGTAGTACACGCTTTAAGGAGCCTGATTACTTTCCTAAATAGCTTTGGCATTTTTTAGGAACTCATCTTTGTTTAACAAATTCCTGGGCTTTTTTAAGGAACTCTCCAATTTTCCCTATAAGAACTTAGACTTATTTAATTAACTGTTGAACTTTTTAAGGACTTTGAGAACTTTTTAAACCACTAGAGAATTTCTGTAAGAACCTTTTGAATTTTTCTCAGTAACTTAATCTTGAAAACCTAAATTAACTCTGATTAACTTGAGAACTTCTTTAAATGTTGTCACATGTTCACCCCTGGATGTCAGTAGATTGCAGACAGCTGAGTTCCCAATTCAAGTTCATAATCCTAGCTATGATGATGGCTGTAGAACCAACATGTTTTAAGTCAGCCAAGACAGATCTAAGCCATTTAGACTGTAGCCCATAACCCCATACAGTGTACAAAAATGTGAACACTTAGCAAAAAATTAGGAAATGAAAAATAAACAAATTCTAATTTTATGCTTCCTTTCTTCCAATGTTTTTATCTCTTTTGATGATTTTAAATGCAAAGCACTTTGGTCAACAGTTGTTGTTTTAAATACACTATAATGAGGACATTTTAAAAAAATGGACACAATCCATGTTCAAATAAATATTTTACAGTATTTTACATTTTGAGTCATCTTAAAAACTGTTATTCCCTATAATGTTAACTGTGTACCTCAGCTGTCAATGTCTACTTTAGACTAAAGTTTTATGGCCTTCTTTGGACTTTGCTACATGTTTATGTTTTCATATGTTACAGCCCTGACTTCATGTCTGGAGAGAAGTCTTGAAGTGAGGATGGCATTTTTTGTTTTATTTCTTTAGTGTAGGAGACTCCTCCAACATTAAAACATAGGTATGGTAAATGGCCTGCATTTGTATAGCGCTTTACTCAGTCCCTAAGGACCCCAAAGGACTTTACACTACATTCAGTCATTCACACACACATTAACAAACTGGCAAGCTACATTATAGCCACAGCTGCCCTGGGGCACACTGACAAAGGCGAGGCTGCCAGACACTGGCGCCACCGGGCCCTCTGACCACCACCAGTAGGCAAACAAGGTTAGTATCTTGCCCATGGATATTTGGCATGCAGCTAGGAGGCAGCCTGGGATTGAACCACCGACCTTCTGATTAGTGGCTGACCTGCTCTGCCACCTGAGCTACAGCCACCCCACCCCAGGTATGATGCTTCATATCTCAAGTCTGAATGTGCAGGCATAAATTGAAATGTCGCTCTGTGAAAAGCAAATTACTGCAAGTTCTCTTCTCCACATTTGCAACATAGATAATGATACATTAACTCGAGGACTTTTTCAAGAATTCTATGGAATCAGAACGATGCCACCTTGAAACGAAACCGAAAAAAATATTGAAACCGAAAAAAAATATTGTAACTGAAATAAATGTACTGAAAAATCTTGTATTGAAACCAAAAAAAAAATTGATAGTGAAAAACAATTAATTGAAACTGTAATTTTTTTGTTTTTGCTTACAATTCTTTTTTTTTCCGGTTTCAATCCATTTTTTTCGGTTTCAAACCATTTTTCAGTTTCAAACCATTTTTCAGTTTCAAACCATTTTTCGGTTTCAATCCATTTTTCGGTTTCAAACCATTTTTCAGTTTCAATCTGCTGGCACTGTTTTGGCGTCCGGGGGCGCGCTGGTGGGCGGGGATTCCGGCCCGCATGTATTTGCATATATTATAATGCTGACCAATGACTGGAGAAAACACTGACGACGCGGCTGCGGTCACGGACAAACTCGCACGTGTCTGTTCGGGAATGGCAGATGCCGAGAGGTCCAGCGTTTACATTACCGACTATTTCAAAGTGACAGCCTGAGGTGTTCTTCAGTAACTTGGACTACCGGACAGGAGGACCTGAGGCCCCACCGCATTATTTTTGGTAAGTTAAATGTGTTTGTAAGCTAATCCGTAATTTAGGTCTTTAGCTAGCTACCTAAGGACCTAGCTAGCTAAAATGAGCACTCGGCTGTCGGGGAAACATGTTTTGTAAAGTTCGTTTAGCTAACCCGTGCAGGTGAATGAATTTACCCTGACTAAAGAAATCAAGAGAAACGCACCGGGCTGCTCAGTGACTAACCACGGTTACTGTACTCTTATTATGAGTATTATACTGTAAGAGCAACGGGCTGGACTCTGCTTCTGCGCAGAGCTGATTATTAAATATGTGCAAACAGCAGCATGTTTTCTGTCGCTTTCCACATGTGGAAGGACATTAACGCCAACTTTTAAATTCCCCTCATTAGTCAATAGCTACGGATTAAATAGCAAAGCCCGATACTTATGTACTGAAACCAACTACTTCCGCTTGTCAGCTTAAGTTAAAATGTTACATTTTTCCTCTGATTATTTTTTAGCTTTTTTTTTTTTTTTTTTTTACTGAGTTTGTTACAAATATTCAGGTTAAAAAAACTGTCCAAATTATTTTTAATGAATTATGTTCACAAAGTCACATGTGCAGTATTCTGTACAGCTTGCATCCTATAGGACAAATAATTTGAAACATTAATATTTCTTGTTCAATACTAAGCTGATAACACCTCTGTATGTTGTGACCAGGATGCAGCAGCAGACTGAACCTCGACTGAAACCTGCTCCATCATCTCATCTTTGCAGATGTCCATTTATAAAGCATCAACAACTCAAAGGTAAACATGATATTAGAAAATGTGTTAGTATATAAGGCCTTTAAAACAAATAAAAAAAATAAACAGCTGTCAGCAGAACTGTAGGACTGAACAACTTCAGATCCCGAGTGTGTGAGGACGGAGAAGGATCAGCTCTATTTCAGATTTGAGAGATAAACTTTATATTTCAGTTTGTGATGATTCTGTTCTGTTTGTGATTACAGGAGCTGTCCTCAGATTCAGACCTCAGCACCACCCAGTGACAGCAGACAGATCATCCTATATCTTCAATCTTTGTAGTAACTCCAAAATTAACTGAAGAAAACAGTACAAAGGTTAAAGTACCACATGTGCTGTCAGTGAAAGCTGCAGCTGTTTTATTGATAAATTTAAAGACAAAAAGTCAAAAGGATTAATCACCCCTGTAACTGTGTCACTGTACATCAGCATTAACAGGACCTCAGTTTGGTGTTTCAGAAAACTGCTGATCTCAGACCTGCACAACTTCTGTTTTAAACACTGAATGTACTCAGCTACATGAAGAGCACATGATGTTTTCTCTGACACAATTAAATAAAACCTGATTAAAGTCAAAGGTTGTTACTTGTATTTGAACTAAAAACTTGTGATCTGGAATTCTTTCACTGTTTTTTGACAATAGTGTTATTTATCATAAAGTAATTCAGAGTCATTCATACCAGAGTAACCAGAGAGCTCAACATATATTTAACTTTCAACAGGACTTAAAGCTATTACTATAGCTTATAGCTATTACTTACCTGCACTACTGTATAGTTCTGTGTAAATAATCATTCTGTACATATGATAATTTTCAATCCTACAACTGTTTATAACTTGCATTGTTCACATTTCTGTATAACTGTATATCTCAGATTTCTGTAGTTTTTCATATTTATATCCTGTTCATAGCCTGTACATAGTTTGTACTCACTACAGCCTGTACATACTTATAGTTATAGAATATTCTTAACATACTTCATACCGTGTACATTGTAACATACCATAATAGACCCATTTCTGTAATATACTTAGATATCTATATTATTGCTAATATATATTGTAATATACCTATATCACTAAAGCACTTCTGGATGGATGCAAACTGCATTTCATTGCCCTGTACCTGTGCATGTGCAATGACAACAAAGTTGAATTCTATTCTATTATATTATGTAAAAGTCCAGACCCTCTGAGGATTATCTGAGTACTTCTAACATTACACAAAGCAAAGGTCTCCATTAGTGTTCATGAAATGCTGGGTTTATCCTTCTTGTGAGGGAGCTGCTGGTGAAGATCACGAGCCCTGCTTGATCCTGGCGACGAGTTTCAGTCTTCCTGGTGTTTCTGAAATGATGCCTCTCACTGTGGGTCAACAGAACTTCTGGCACAGGACAGCTGTAATGAAAGAAATTGAAGTTTTGAAAAAAAAAAATCTTGTAAATGCCCTATATGTGAGAAGCAGATTTTGTATTTACTTTTCTTTTGCCAATCAAGATAACAAAGTATAATTTTCACCATACAATTACTAACCTTGTCATCTCCTGCACTGTCTGTTTTGGGCTCTGGGCTCGTCCTTTCCAGCGCTCATGAGACTGCTTTGATGCACTGGTATGAGGTGCTAACCTGTTGACAGTGTTGGGAAGGTTAATTTTAAAATGTATTCCACCAAAGATTATAGAAGTAATGTATTCTGAATACTTTACAACTACATGAATGCACTATTGCTGTGTGATTTATTACTATTACTGAAGGCTACTCGCCATACCAATACCAACTAGATGTTAAAATCTTAATATAAATGAGTAACAGTAGGTGGACATTAGGTAAGGCTGCACTTTTTGCAGCGATCTCGTGTAGAAAACTATTCAGCGCGTATATAAAACAGGTCAGCGGCTCTGAACCGTAGTAAAGGGACCTCTGGCTGATACGTCCGGTTCGTGTTGGGCTCGTAGCTGAAAACTAGCTTTACTTTGTTGTCTGGGTCAAGTTTGCTAGTGAGAGACAGAGAGAGCCGTTGAAAGGCTGCTTATTGTTTCGGAGGAAAACACGAACATTTTTTCATACAGCCTTATCATCTCATCTAATCGACTGCGAGAAAGGAAAAAAACATATTTATCAACGTGTCAGAGCACTCCTTACGTTGTGGTACATCTTATCTCCTGTTTGTACAGTCGAGTCTTAACAGCTTACTTACAGCTGGGCTCGTCAGGCACTCTTTTTGGCTTTAGTGGTTATTATTATATTTACATGCTTCCAGCTCCCGTTTCTGCTCCGTGACAGCTTGTACTTTTCCTTTTTCTCCCTCCCTCGCTCACAGACACATAACGGGTATGGCAGTCCATTCTCCCTGCAGCACGTACTACACTGCCCATGAGGCTACATTGTTTAGGGCGATGCCTGTAACACTGCTATTGCCTTCATATTAAATAATTTTTGTATAATAATTTTTAGAGGCTCTTATTGCGTGTTTTGTTTGGGTTTCCACCGGCGTGGAATTACCAAAAATAGAGAGACCATAGCCTAACATACAGTGGGGCAAAAAAGTATTTAGTCAGCCACCGATTGTGCAAGTTCCCCCACTTAAAATGATGACAGAGGTCAGTAATTTGCACCAGAGGTACACTTCAACTGTGAGAGACAGAATGTGAAAGAAAAATCCATGAATTCACATGGTAGGATTTGTAAAGAATTTATTCGTAAATTAGGGTGGAAAATAAGTATTTGGTCACCTCAAACAAGGAAAATCTCTGGCTCTCACAGACCTGTAACGTTTTCTGTAAGAAGCTTTTCTGTCCCCCACTCGTTACCTGTATGAATGGCACCTGTTTGAACTCATCATCTGTATAAAAGACACCTGTCCACAGCCTCAAACAGTCAGACTCCAAACTCCGCCATGGCCAAGACCAAAGAGCTTTCGAAGGACACCAGGAAAAGTATTGTAGACCTGCACCAGACTGGGAAGAGTGAATCTACAATAGGCAAGCAGCTTGGTGTGAAAAAATCAACTGTGGGAGCAATCATCAGAAAATGGAAGACATACAAGACCACTGATAATCTCCCTCGATCTGGGGCTCCACGCAAGATCTCATCCCGTGGGGTCAAAATGATCATGAGAACGGTGAGCAAAGATCCCAGAACCACACGGGGGGACCTGGTGAATGACCTGCAGAGAGCTGGGACCAAAGTAACAAAGGTCACCATCAGTAACACACTACAACGGCAGGGAATCAAATCCCGCAGTGCCAGACGTGTTCCGCTGCTGAAGCCAGTGCATGTCCAGGCCCGTCTGAAGTTTGCCAGAGAGCACATGGATGATACAGCAGAGGATTGGGAGAATGTCATGTGGTCAGATGAAACCAAAGTAGAACTTTTTGGTATAAACTCAACTCGTCGTGTTTGGAGGACGAAGAATACTGAGTTGCATCCCAAGAACACCATACCTACTGTGAAGCATGGGGGTGGAAACATCATGCTATGGGGCTGTTTTTCTGCCAAGGGGACAGGACGACTGATCCGTGTTAAGGACAGAATGAATGGGGCCATGTATCGTGAGATTTTGAGCCAAAACCTCCTTCCATCAGTGAGAACTTTGAAGATGAAACGAGGCTGGGTCTTCCAACATGACAATGATCCAAAACACACCGCCCGGGCAACAAAGGAGTGGCTCCGTAAGAAGCATTTGAAAGTCCTGGAGTGGCCTAGCCAGTCTCCAGACCTCAACCCCATAGAAAATCTGTGGCGGGAGTTGAAAGTCCGTGTTGCTTGGCACAGCCCCAAAACATCACTGCTCTCGAGAAGATCTGCATGGAGGAATGGGCCAAAATACCAGCTACTGTGTGTGCAAACCTGGTAAAGACCTATAGTAAACGTTTGACCTCTGTTATTGCCAACAAAGGTTATGTTACAAAGTATTGAGTTGTATTTTTGTTATTGACCAAATACTTATTTTCCACCCTAATTTACGAATAAATTCTTTACAAATCCTACCATGTGAATTCATGGATTTTTTTTTCACATTCTGTCTCTCACAGTTGAAGTGTACCTCTGGTGCAAATTACTGACCTCTGTCATCATTTTAGGTGGGGGAACTTGCACAATCGGTGGCTGACTAAATACTTTTTTGCCCCACTGTATGAAACAGGAAAACACCGCCATGTAATCCATTTATTTCAACAAACTAACTGTATTCTCAATATCACCTATTGAACAGTAACTCTAACGGATACATTTACTCATATTTTGTATTTTAAATACGTAACGCCGGTGCATGTATTATGTTACTGCCAGTGTTGGGACTAACGCGTTATTAAGTAACGCGTTACAGTAACTACGTTATTATTGTGGTAACGAGCACGGTAACTAGTTATTATGCCAAAATCAGGAACGCGTTAGTCGTTACTGGGATTTAGATAGGGTCGTTACTCGTTACTTCGTGTGGTGGCTATCGCGGAGCTTCCACAGATTCAGTAACATTAGCAAGTGGTGGAAGCCAGCAGGTGGATGAAGGAAAAGGGAGGCAAGAGGAAAAGAGACCCGAGGCGGCCGCCGGTCCAAGTGTGAACTGAACTTCAGGTAAGAAGTTATGACCTGCAGTCTCTCTGGGTCAGATATGAACCAAGTTTAGTTGGAGTTTATTTTCGTTATGCTGACTTTTTCGTACTGCGTGCTAGCTAGCATGACGGAGTTTCTATACAGCTGGGTGGTGCTATGTTACTGATGTTGAACTTTATTTTGTTCATAAGTTATTAGAGTTGCCAACCGTCCCGTCTGGTATTCAGAGAAAATATTACGCGTTTCTTATTGAGGTGAAAAGGAACAGTTTGTCCCGTAATTCAGCTACAATGAAAAAGGCACAAAGCTGGAGTTATTCTGTGTCTTTACGCTGCAGCTGTCTCTTCTTCTTTCATTCTCCCCCCTCCCTCTTCTGTTTCTACTTCAATCATGAAAACTGATCAGTGATCAGCTGATCGGCTTTTCTCTCTTGTTTGTTTATCGCCCACTTTGCGCCAGAAAGAGGAAACCAGCGGATGTCGCGCTAAACAACAGCAGCACGTTTAAGCTTGATCAGCTATTGTTAGAATTTATTTAATATTAATTTCTAGTATCAGCTGATGTTTGCTGGAGCCACAGCTGTAAACCTGCTGGTCATGATATGGTTTGGTTATGTGATGAGAGGGAAACATGAAGATGAAACCAGGAGATGTCCTTACTGAATCATCAGAGCTGTGATGGAGAAACAGGTTTAACCTTTTAGGTGACATGAATGAGTTGAAGGGAAGTTATGAACTGTTGCTGAGAGACAAATAACACCAGGATCCTTTTCTAAGTAGCTGACAGCTGGTAACTGTGCAGGGGCGGGTCTAGCAAAGTTTAGCCAAGGGGGGAAGGTGGGGCATTAACAGGGAGAGGGGGGCACAAAGAAATACTTTCTTATTCTCATTTAAAATATCTCGCTTTTATTAAATAATTATCTGAATCTTACAACA
The DNA here is from genome assembly GCF_964374335.1 of Astatotilapia calliptera. Taxonomy (NCBI): domain Eukaryota; kingdom Metazoa; phylum Chordata; class Actinopteri; order Cichliformes; family Cichlidae; genus Astatotilapia; species Astatotilapia calliptera. The sequence continues at coordinate 75,278,834 of NC_137424.1, forward strand.
AACGATTGATAGATTGATGCATATATACCATCAGAACAGTGTACATCACTGTCACAACAGCGTTTGTTTTCATTCAAAGGCTTTATGATTTTTCCTATAATGGTGGGCCGGTCTCTAGTCAAAATGCCCGGGCCAATTTTCTGTCCCAGTCCAGCCATGTATGCAGCTCGTCTGCAGTCTGGTGTTGCCTACATCTTCCTATTCAGAAGGCAGAATTTCCGAGTTCTGAGTACAATCGAAAGCACCACGACTGCAGTTTTTGTGTTGGATGTAAAAGGCGCACATGACACTGTGACGTAGGCTAGAATCATGGCGGTGGTCAACGACGGTCCAGGCGTGGGATTTCTCTCGTGGAAATATGCACATTATCTTTTCCTTTCTATTGGCAGGTGGCACAGTGCACTTGTGGCAAGTAAGCAAGCTAGAAGACTGGCAAAGTTATGGAAGCAACACATTAACAAGAGAATTCTGAGTAAAACCAAAGTTACTTTTCCTAGTAACTAGTTACTTTGAAAGTAACGAGTAACTTGAAGTAACTGAGTTACTTTTGAGAGAAGTAACTAGTAATGTAACTAAGTTACTATTTTAAAGTAACTTACCCAAGACTGGTTACTGCCCAACACTGGTGTCCCTAAATTTAGCAAATATTAGCTTCAGGCTAGCTTGCTACGACGAATAGGCTAATGCTAGCATTTTACCACAACTTCACCAGATGTAGCTAAAAAAACTAAACTAATGTCCAGTCCAGTGGGACAGCAAGGAAAGATGACAAAAAATGATTACTTACTTGCGGTTTGGAGGTTCAAGCTGAAATTGAAGCAGCCATTGAAAGACGGGAAGAGAGAAAGATGGCAGCTTGGTCAGCACTAGTGGCCTCTATAATGTATGCAAATACATGCGGGCCGGAAACCCCGCCCCCCCAGCGCGCCCCCGGACGCCAAAACAGTGCCAGCAGATTGAAACTGAAAAATGGTTTGAAACCGAAAAATGGATTGAAACCGAAAAATGGTTTGAAACCGAAAAAATGGTTTGAAACCGAAAAAAATGGATTGAAACTGAAAAATGGATTGAAACCGAAAAATGGTTTGAAACCGAAAAAAAATGGATTGAAACCGAAAAATGGATTGAAACCCAAAAAAGAAAGAAAGAATTGTAAGCGAAAACAAAAAAATTACAGTTTTAATTTTTTTTTTTTCACTATCAATTTTTTTTTCGGTTTCAATACAAGATTTTTCAGTACATTTATTTCAGTTACAATATTTTTTTCGGTTTCAATATTTTTTTCGGTTTCGTTTCAAGGTGGCATCGTTCTGATTCCATAGAATCCTGGGAGCTTTTTTAATGCACTTCAAGTTCAAAACTTTTTTAAGGAACCTGGTCATTTAATTAAGGAATTCTCAAAAGTGACTTGGCTTAAGCAACACTTGATCTGGATCATGGAGAGTTTTCCTTTGGGCTACTCTTTCAGGAATTCAAAGAACTATTTAAAGAACTTTTAATCTCTTGGTTTGTTCGGGATAATGAAGGAAGGTTTCAGGGAAATTGATGATGTGTTTTATTAGATTTTTGGACACCAGTGGAGTTCTGGAAAATTAGATACATCAAGATTTTGATACAACATACAAACTGCAAAGCACTAATGACCTTTCCCTCAGCACAGCAGAAAGAGATCATTCTGGTAGCTTGTAATCACACTATTCAATGGTGTCAGCTCACAGCTCACATCTGAGTTTAGTTCTTCATGGTGTGCCTCTGACAGATGAAGCGCATTTTGCTGGAGCAGTGCAGATCGTTAAGACGTCCATCAGAATGAAGATGAGCGCAGTCTTCATCCCCGGGACCAAGACCATGATGGGTCCAGGCGTCAGGCTGCCCAGGTTTCCACCTCCTACAAAAGAATCAGAATCAGAATCAGAATCAGAATCAGAATAGGTTTATTGCCAGATGTTGAGGTTTACAACATTAGGAAATTGCTGCGGTGCTTCAGTGCAAACAATAAGAATTAAAGTGCTATGTAGAAAGAAAGATATGTGCATGAGATATACATGAGATATATACATGAGAATAAGAATTATGAGTGCTACGTAGAAAGATATATACATGATATATACAAAGTGAGTCTTAAGGTGAGCTGCAACCACCATGACAGACAAGAGAAGCCAGCGTCAAAGCACGTGAAGTTGCAGTTCCTCTAATGTCCAATTGAGGCTCGTTCCAGCAGTCACTCAGTTCCCACAAATTTTCAAGGTAAAAAGTCCAACTTCACAGCCGCTATAAACATTTTTGCAGCTCATACAATGAACTATATGGGAAAATGCGCACAGAATTTCTCAAACACAAACGCAATAATGCCAAAAAACTATTTATAGTTATGTCTTGATGCATGCTCAATCATCCAGGTAAGGAAATCTCCAAAACTTGATTCTGTTCAACGTTTCTCCCACTGAAAACGCTACGTCCAGATGAACAGAATCAAGTTTTGGATATTTGTAGTTACAGTTATCCCCAAACACACATAAGCACGACCAGTATAATATAAATATAATAGTGGTGTACCCCTGAGATTATAATAATGTAGATGTGACATGAAGTGCTTGAGGACTGAGACTTCAGTTCAGCAACAAAATGAAGAGGCTGTTTTTTCCTGCCTGGAGGTCTGGACTATGAAGGTCCTGCAAAAAGACTTTCAGATGTCAGCAGCGAGTACAGCTGAGGAGGAAGTGGTAGTCCCGAAGATGCCGCTTAACGTTGATGTCTGATGATTTTCCATGATTATGGCTCTCTGGACACTTTTCCTTTTGTCCTTTGCGTACTATGTGTGACATACTCTTTGTACGTTTCTTTAAAAAGAACATGTGAGGTCATGTGAACTCCTCATAAACATAAAGCAGGACACCCTCGCCACTTCATAACTTTTGATATTGGAAAAAAGGATGTCTTTGTTTTTCCTGAAGCTCATAATGATAGTGATGATGGGACTGAGTATAACGTCTATTAAATCTATTCATTCTACAATTAGTATTCTTTAAAAATCATTGTCCCACAATGACTCTGGGTTAACTGTAAATAGAAAATGTTGCAGATGGTTTCCTGATAATATTGACTCATGATATTTTACTCATGATTAATTACCTAATAGTGTTTAAAAATGAACAAGAATAAAGATTAGAAATATGCCCAATTAGAAAAAAAAACAAAAGAAACATCTTTTTTAACAAAAGGTTCATCATACTTGGACTGTGGTGCCTTTAGCAAAAAAAAAAAAAACCCAAACAAATGTAACAGTGTTTATGTGGTATTATTCCACTTGCCACAAATGTCAGTGTAATGGGGAAACAGCGCCCCCCCTCTCGGCGTGGCTGGCTGCAGTAATCGCTGCCAGTCTGCCGTAGCCATACGAGAGGTGAGTTGTATTGTTCCGCACACGATATAGCTAAGTAGTACAGGCACATAAAACATGTTTGATTAGCTGATGGGCACCGAGTGTAATAAGTGCTTGGTGGACACATGTCTAACATCAGTTTTATGTACTCTTCATTTGTTTATTATTGTGTAAAACTGTATGCTAAAGCGGAATGCTAATGGGATGTTCTGCCGTAGTGTGCTGTGCGGAGTGGTGTGTGGCGAGCCTTTGCACTGATACAACACCGTTGTTTCCATTCAGGAAGTAAAGTGGCAACGATCGATCAGAGACTCCACCTGATTGGTAGTCTAAGAGACCGGCATGAGTAATGGGCAGAACAATTACATTCTCTTCCTAATTAGCACTACAAAAAACACAACCCCTCATTTTCTTGCATGTATACCATCAGTTGTTTTTTTTTTTTAAGTGTAACAGCTTACCTCCGGTTCATGATGTAGGGTGTCTGGTTGACCCACTCCCACTGCCCAGTCCTCTCATCAGTCAGACCCACCCAGTGGAAGGAGCCCACGCTACGCTGGGTCACAAAATCCTGGTAAAGGCAGACGGAGAGAAAACTCAAATTTTCAGTTTCAATCAAGGATCAATACAGGCTCCTCCCCTTTTCAGTCACATACATGAGCTATAGTTCGGCTTTTATTGATTAGCTCATCACAAAAGAGCTCCTGTTGAGGTGACAGTGTGTTTAAGATGCATCACAAAGTTGAGCGTCAGTGCAAACAGATGAGAGGGCCAGCCAACTCACCCACTCCTCGTCAGTGAGAAGAATGACCAAGTGAGATTCGTGTCCATTACACCAGTCTCTGGCATCGTGCCACGATAATGGCGTGGTACTGAATAAGTAGCAGTTGGTGCCGAAAGAATCCCAATTCAGAGGACAACAGCCGTGTGCTGTTGTGCCTGACAGACGGACAGACAGAGAGTGTCTGGTTTCCATGTTTTATAAGAGTCATTTCAAAAATACACTTTTAGATATTGGAGACCTTCTTTAACAGGGGACAGTCCTAGGAGATGTTAGACAGTCGCTGTGAGAACTAGTTTTAGAAAAACATATTTTTAGTCAAGAAATATGATGAGATTAACATCATCCTTTTCAAAAAAGATCAGTGGATGAAAGCACACAATCACATGGTTAAGAAAATTCTAAAATAAAAAACGGCCAAACAAATAATAACAAATAAATATAATAAACAAATGGAACAATTGGAGAGCTTAATACAAATCTTAAATTAGGAAATAACACGATTTAGTTACTAATTTCCTCATAAGACCTCGCTCCCCCCAGAGAGACAAAACCTTTCTGCCTTAGCTTGTTACAGTTTATACAAAGAAACATGAATTTTGGTTTTTAGCTTCAAGAACCTGTTTAAACCTTCCAGTAATGCCTGCAGGTGTCTGAAGTTAGTCTGAGCTCATCAGATGCCTCAGACTCAGAGATAAATGACTTGGGGGCCAATGAACCAAGGCACATTTATACACAGGCTTCTTCTTTAGTAACGGTAAAGCTGTTCTATAAGCTTAAAACTGTGAGGGCATCTTTAGTAAATGAAGTAGAGGGAACAGGATTAGACAGGAGCTGTGTACCGTTGTTGACCAAGCGTTCTAAAGAACATTTGAGTTCGGCGACCGTCCTGCGGAGAGCGTCCAGGACTGAGAGCTGCCTCAGTGCCTCTGATACTGAGGAATTGCACACACAAAGCACAGGTATGTTAATAAAACTACTTGCTAGTGTCAATGTGGATAAAGTGTTGCTCTGCAGAGTTTCCACCTGATGCCAGCTGGTCCTTGTTGTTCTCCACTGCAAACTTCATTGACAAAACTTCTTTTGCTGTATCTGTGGTAGAAGGACGGGAAACTAAAGTGTGAAAAAGACGAAAAAGCCAGCAGTTGGTATCACAGTATGAGTACATCTGAGCTACCTTTGGTGAGCTGCTGTGTGTCCCTCAGTGATTCAGTCAGATTAGAAACACTTTTCTCCGAGGACCACAACCGGTTCCATGTCGACGTGTCTGCAAACACACAGACATAAAAAAAAATAATTATAAAATAATAATTATTTTCTTCAAATCATTACCGAAAAGAAATACTTAATCATTTCATAGGATCTTTGTCTATATTCTCACCATTACATAAAAGTACTTACTGTTGTTGTTCACCTTATTTTGTGATCTCATTATTTACATCTGCTTAACTGTTTATGGCGCAGCACACATTATGCACCATTGCTTTCTTTATCTTTTGCCTCCACGGAGCCAGCCTTTTTGTAATCTTTTAAAAAGCTTGAACTATTGTTCTCCAGGCTTTCTGAAGTTTTTTTTTAAAGGTCATTGTTTTGTTGATATGGCACGGTAACTGTATCTTCAATAACAAATGTTTTGTGGTCTTCTACACATCATACGGGTCAGCTGTTCCACACAGATTTCATGTTTATATAATGCAGTAGTTTATAATTACACAGCTGGATCTCTATTCTGACCTCAATGGGCTGACTGTAACCCAGTTTGGGAGCTCTCTCAGCAAAAGGCCCAGTAACTTAGCTGAGACCTTGGGATAACCAGCAGTGCTCCATTCACTGTTCTAAGTAAACACATAGGCACATGCATTAATATGAGTCTCCCTTGAGCAAGGTCATTGAATGCTTTAAAATCAGTTAGCAGTATTTCAACTTCAGAATTTGGCAGTACGAGAAAAATGTTTTTATATTTGTTGGTGCCAGTTAAAATCTGTGCAGTGGTGTTCTGATCAACTGGACCTCCAGCTGAGTCATAAAGCACTTTACAATCAAGATGAACAACTGAAGTATGCATGACCTTATATAAATCATTATCAATAAAGAATAAATCAAGGAAATGTGAGTGAAACATTAGATTGCTATCTGTCTTCTGGATTAGCATAGCATCTTAGCCTAACAGACTCCTAATTTTGTATGGATTTAAACAGCAGAGGCGACAACAGTCAGAAGGAAACTGTCAAGTATCTGAGAACAAAGTTCCTGAGAGAAAGTTTCCGGTCATTAGGATGGAAAATGACGACTGTGTAGATAAAAACACACCTCTTTTGGTTGATAGAGGAAGACAGTAGACAGAAAAGAGTTTCAAGAAAGAAACAAGAACATGCTGGGTCAGTCACTGCCCACAAATTAATGTTTTACACCTTCAGAGCAACAACCTGAGCATCATTTCACTATATTGTGGCTGAAGTGAAGCCAGACACCTCTAAAGTCAATATCTCCTAAAGTGGGCAGCTCACACTTGGAAAAATCCAAAAGGATAAACAGCACTGCAGGCCAGACAGGAAAATCTACACACTTGTGTTTTAGGTGTCTATTTTAATGAATAGTGACCCTATTGTGTCCTGAGTGTACTCACTGCTGGCTCCCAGAGCTATGATCAGAATGACGAGGAGAGTAGCCGTCAGAGCAGGAAAGAGCCATCGTCTGTACCTGGAGAACCTGGAGAAATCGACAGTACGAGGCTCTGCGGACACACAAATAGGACATGAGTTTTTCATTTTATAGACGCACAGACAAGTGGACACACAGACAGGTGGACACAGACAGGCACCTTTGTTCCAGAAATTGCTCATTTCTTCGTCCACATTGTCATGGTATTCAGTCGTCATGGCGATTCTGGTCTCTGGGTCTGTCTCTGTGTGAAATGGCGTGCGTCTGACTTCGTCTTCATCCAGTCCCCAATGAACAAACAGGCGAACTGTCCAAACACAGAGCCTCAGGTCATTGGCCACGAGCTGCACTTTGCACTGGAAAACACCACCTGTGTGTGTGTGTGTGTGTGTGTGTGTGTGTGTGTGTGTGTTAGCTGATTACTACACTGAGATGACCTACATCAACAACTACAAAGAACTAAACTTTCATGGAAAAAAGGACAAACATCTGAAAATACCTGAGTCTGGAGCTGCAAACAGACTAATAGGAAAAGTGACGGATGAACAGATAATCATTAAAATGTTTTTGAGTTGCAGTGGCAATAAAGGTAAAGAAGCAGCAGTGACAGACACAGATTTGTTTTCAATTATTTTAATGTGTGTCATAATGTCTGACTTCAACATGTCAGTCAGCGGTTAGAGATCTTACACTTTCCTCCCTGACACTGTTCAATCAACTGCTGCATCTGTTATCCACCATACTGGAAAAATATAAACAAATGAGGTGTGATTTACAAAATAACATGATCGCAAGGTTCAATGGATGTGATTTGTGTTTTAGAGAAACAATATAAAAGATCAATAGGAGGATTCATTGGATGCCTACATGGAACAAAGTACATCTGACATCTCTTCATGTTCACAGTGAAAGTGAATGCACAGCTACATGTCTACTAAAGAACATTTGGGATGTTTCATTATGTACATTATGTGGCTTTTGTCAACATGAGCCAGAGTCTGATCTTCATTTATTTGGGTTTTCAATGTATTAGGATTATTTTGAAGCTTAAAGCAAATAAACTGAATTCTGGCTACAACTCCAATGTTTCCCCTCTGACAATAATGTAGAACTTTATCATAGTCTGGAAATTTGAGGAAATGTTCTAAGACTGGACCTCTTAAATTTTAAAATTGATTAAAAAAAAAAAAAAAGAATAGGCTTTACAATGAGAGATGTAGAGATGGTCTGAAGTGTGTTTGTATAGGATACGTGGACTGTTTCTAAATAGGCTATGTTGCATTTATTAATTCTGGAATATTTTGAAAGAACTCTACATGAAAGAGGAAGTCCACAGAGTGGAATTTCCTGATTGTATTAGAAGTTCTCATTGTTTTTCTACCCAGTGCTTTAATTGGAGAGGTTCCTTTTATTCTGCAGTGGGCGGAGTCAGGCCTGCAGGTGTGTTCAGACTCTCAGGTTGTCTTTCTGACAGATGAAGCGTTCTTTGATGGAGCAGTGCTGGTCGTTCAGGCGTCCATCATTGTGAAGGTGAGCACAGTCTTCATTCCCAGGTCCTAGACCATGATGGGCCCAGTTGTCGGGCTGCCCAGGTTTCCACCGCCTTGAAAAACATGCACAAAGATGTTTATGTGTAATTCCTGTGGAGCACTGACTGATAATAATTCCTCTTTATGCTCTACTGGTCTACTGGTTACCGTTTCTGGACAAACGTTTTAGACTTTGATTTAGGATATGAAACCTCTTGGTTATATGTAGGCATTTAAAACTTTATATTAGGTTTAGGCAATAAAAACAAATTTTGAAAAAACCAAAGTCATTTTGTAACTAGTGCACGTTTGCTTTGGGACAAGAGCATACTGAAACAAACCTGAGCTCCGCTCATCCACCCGCTCCCAATCCTCAAACACTTGTGCAATCGTGCAGTTAGGTACAGTTATCCCCAAACACACATAAAAGTATGACCAGTATAATGTAAATATAATCGTTAGTGGTGTACCCCTGAGATTATAATAATGTAGATGTGACATGAAGCGCCTGAGGTTTTCTGGGACTTCAGTTCAGTAACGAAATGAAGAGGATGTTTTTTCCTGCCTGGAGGTCTGGACTATGAAGGTCCTAATAATAATCGCTATGTACCACAGGCAGGCTGTAGTTAAACCTTTACTTAAAAAGCCATCCCTAGACCCAGCTGTCTTAGCTAATTATAGGCCAATCTCCAACCTTCCTCTACTCTTCCTTGAAAGAGTAGTTGTCAAACAGCTAACAGATCATCTGCTCATTTGAGGAGTTGCAGTCAGTCCTGCAGAAAGACTTTCAGATGTCCGCAGCGAGAACAGCTGACGAGGAAGGGTTAGTCCTGAAGATGCCGCTTAATGCTGATGTCTGATGATTTTCCATGATTATGGCTCTCTGGACACTTTTCCTTTTGTCCTTTGCGTACTATTTGTGACATACTCTTTGTAGGTGCCTTTAAAAAGACCATGTGAGGTCCTCATAAACATAAATCAGGACATCCTCTCCACTTCATACTCTTTGATAGTTAGTGGAAAAAAGCACGTCTTTGTTTCCTTAAGCTCATATTGATTTTTTGAGCAGCCTCTGCAAACACTTGGTGATGATGGGAATGAATACTGCCAGTCTGTTCTATTTAGGCAGTGGTGAGTCTACGTAAAATGTCTATTAAATCTAGTCATACTACAATTAGTATTCTTTAAAAATCATTGTCCCGCAATGAATATTGTCACAATCAGGGGTACCGGGAGACTACGTCCTCATTCCAGGTGACTGATGTCAATCAGCTGTTGATGATGTCAGCCTGTAACCTCTGCTTCAGATCGCTCTCCTAAATGCTCGCTCCATAGCCAACAAATCATTTGCACTGAATGACTTTTTTAGCAGTATTAGTATGGACTTCCTGTTTCTCACAGAATCTTGGCAGCAGGAGAATGAATGTATCCACCTGAATGAGCTCTGTCTGGTCGGCTGTCGCTTCATCTGGACTCCGCGTTTGGACGTGGTGGTGGTCTGGTCACTGTTCACCGAGACAATTTCACTTGCAGGGCTATGGACTCTGAGTTTTTCCCTTCCTTTGAGTCACAACTCCTAAGGTTGGTACAACAGATATATTTAATTGTGTTTTAATTTACCGCCCTCCCGGCCCCGCTGGTGTTTTTATTCAAGATTTTACCGACTTTTTATCTTCCATTATTAAACTGGAGATGGTCTTAATGTTTGGGGATTAAACCTCCACGTGGATGATCTTAGCTGTAGCATGGCCTCTCACTTTCTATCCATTACAGACTCTTTTAATTCTATTCAGCATGTCTCTGGACCCACCCATGTTAAAGGCCACACCTTGGACCTTGTGTTTTCTCTTGGCTTAGACACAACTGTGTTAAGGACGTACAAGTGAGTGACCATTCCTGTGTTACTTTTAGTCTTAGCTTCCCTCTGTACACACCACCTTCTAATTTCATGTTCCATAAATCAGGATGTTGCTTTGGAGTTTTCTAAATTGTTGGACCCTCATGTGATCAGTGGCTGCACTGATGCTGATGTTGCTACACAGTGTTTTAAGAATCACTGCTTGGAGAGTTTAAATTCGATGGCACCTATGAAATCTGTCTTTGCTGCCTCAAAAAGAGCTCATCCATGGATAAATGATGATGTAATGAAGGTTGAAAGAATCTGTAGGAAAGTAGAACGCCTTTGGAAATCAACTAAACTCGAAGTTCACAGGCTCCACCTTAGGGAACTTTGGGTTTCCATATATGAAACCATAAAAACAGCCAGATCAGGAAAATTTTCTCATCTAATCAAGCAAGAGAAATTCCAAATACTGTTTGACTCCATAAACTCTATTGTTTCCCCCGTGGTCCACCAAGTACCTGTGACCTCTTTATCTGAGAGTGATGACTTTTTGACACAGGGTAAGCCGTTAATGTAAATAGAAAATGTTGTTGATGCCGTCCTGATATTATTGATTCATGACATTTCATGTTTTTAGAAATGTATTTTATTTCTAAAACTGTTTATAAATGAACAAGAATAACTATTAGAAATATGCCCAATTTTTAAAAAACAAACAAAACAACAACAACAACATGAGCACTGATCAGAAGAAAGCAAAAAAGGTATACTGGGGACAAACCGAGCCAATTCCGCGATGCTTGGTCCTCAAGGAAAATGTATCAATATCTTTTTTGTGACATTTGTTTGGTGGTGCGCTGTGAGTTTTATAATGTGAAATCTGTGCCATGGCTCCAAAAGGTTAGAGAACACTGCTTTATGGAGCACTAAAAGTTCTCTTAGAACTTAGAACAAAAAACACAACGCCTCATTTTCTCGCATGTATACCATTAGCGTTTTTTTGGTTTATTTTTTTTAAGTGTAACAGCTTACCTCCGGTTCATGATGTAGGGTGTCTGGTTGACCCACTCCCACCGCCCAGTCCTTTCATCAGTCAGGCCCACCCAGCGCAAGGAGCCCGCGCTACGCTGGATCACAAAATCCTGTTAAAGGCAGACGGAGAGAAAACTCAAATTTTCAGTTTCAATAAAAAAGGGGGAAAGGGGAGGAGCCTGTATTGATCCTTTGATCAATACAGGCTCCTCCCCTTTTCAGTCACATACATGAGTTATAGTTCGGCTTTTATTGATTAGCTCATCACAAAAGAGCTCCTGTTGAGGTGACAGTGTGTTTAAGATGCATCACAAAGTTGAGCGTCAGTGCAAACAGATGGGAGGGACAGCCAACTCACCCACTCCTCGTCAGTGAGAAGAATGACCAAGTGAGATTCGTGTCCATTACACCAGTCTCTGGCATCGTGCCACGATAATGGCGTGGTACTGAATAAGTAGCAGTTGGTGCCGAAAGAATCCCAATTCAGAGGACAACAGCCGTGTGCTGTCGTGCCTGACAGACGGACAGACAGAGAGTGTCTGGTTTCCATGTTTTATAAGAGTCATTTCAAAAATACACTTTTAGATATTGGAGACCTTCTTTAACAGGGGACAGTCCTAGGAGATGTTAGACAGTCGCTGTGAGAACTAGTTTTAGAAAAACATATTTTTAGTCAAGAAATATGATGAGATTAACATCATCCTTTTCAAAAGAGATCAGTGGACGAAAGCACACAATCACATGGTTAAGAAAATTCTAAAATAAAAAACGGCCAAACAAATAATAACAAATAAATATAATAAACAAATGGAACAATTGGAGAGCTTAATACAAATCTTAAATTAGGAAATAACACGATTTAGTTAGTAATTTCCTCATAAGACCTCGCTCCCCCCAGAGAGACAAAACCTTTCTGCCTTAGCTTGTTACAGTTTATACAAAGAAACATGAATTTTTCTTTTCTTTTTTAGCTTCAAGAACCTGTTTAAACCTTCCAGTAATGCCTGCAGGTGTCTGAAGTTAGTCTGAGCTCATCAGATGCCTCAGACTCAGAGATAAGATGCTTATGGGGGGGACTATTGTGAAGGAAGGAACAACTTTGCAAAACCTAGAAAGCAAAATGTACGTCTATGCCGATGACACTGCCATTCATACACAGGTTTCTTCTCTAGTAAAGGTGTTGCACAAGCTTGAAACTATGAGAACAACCTTGTTAAATGACACAGAGGGAACAGGATTAGACAGGAGCTGTGTACCATTGTTGACCAAGCGTTCTAAGGAACATTTTAGTTCAGCGACCGTCCTGCGGAGAGCGTCCAGAGCTGAGAGCTGCCTCAGTGCCTCTGATACTGAGGAATTGCACACACAAAGCACAGGTATGCACAGTGTTAATAAAAGTACTTTTTGGTGTTTATGGATATGAAATGTTGCTTTGCAGAGTTTCCACCTGATGCCAGCTGGTCCTTGCTGTTCTCCAGAGCAAACTTCATTGACAAAACTTCTTTTGCTGTATCTATTGCAGAAAAACAGGAAATTACAGAGTGTTAAGTAGAAAGAACAGCAATTGAGTAACGCAGTATGAGTACATCTGAGCTACCTTTGGTGAGCTGCTGTGTGTCCCTCAGTGATTCAGTCAGATTAGAAACACTTTTCTCTGCAGACCACAACCGGTTCCATGTCGATGTGTCTGTAAACACACAGACATAAAAATTTTTTTTATAAATAAATGATTATTTTCCTCAAATCATTACCAACAAGAAGTACTTCATATTTTTTCTCCTGGATACTGGCATTTATATATGTATCTCTCTCTCTCTCTCTCTCTATATATATATATATATATATATATATATATATATATATATATATATATATATATATATATATACATATATATATATATATAGAGAGAGAGAGGAAACCTTAGGAGCTGTGTGAAACTAAAGGCAGTGGATCCCTCAGCAGCTGGATCACAAAGAGCACAGTCACAATAACTGTGCTCTTTTTTGCATTGAATACCTCTGCAGGTTTTGCATTGCAGAGGTATTCAAGTATAAAAACAATAATAAACACAATGTTCTGGTTCTATAACATTTTTATATCATTACTTTATTATGGATTAGGTGCAAGAGTTTAAATGTTGATAATTAAATAATAGTTTGACTCAATAGCAGGTTGTGCCTTGTTCTCAGATGGACAGAAAGTGGACAGTGATAGATGAGATGAGGAGATGAAGGAGGAAGAGAGGCAAAGAGTGATTCACAAGCAGAGTCTAATTTATTTCTCACAGTTTTGTTGCCTTATGGTTCTGAGTGCTGTCATCAATCTTTGCACTTTGCATTATCTCATAACACTTGTTTAATCAGCTACCATCTCTCCTATGGACTTTCTAATGTCTACAGTCTCAGATCAGGAGCAGCAGCAAACCCTCAACAGCAACACTGTACCCATCAGGTAAACATAGGCTGTGCCTTGTCCCCACCTGATGACAGTGACATAGTATGATGTGATTCAATATTAGTTTGTTGATGAATGTGGGTTGTTGTTATTCATGCTGATTTTTAACTTTGAGTATTCGCCCTTTTAAACATCTCTGCACATCCCTGCAACAGTCAGGAGGAAAGTGTCAACTAGCTGAGAACAAAGTTCCTGAGAGAGAAAGTTTCCGGTCTTTTGGTTGATTAAGGTAGACAATACACAGAAAAGAGTTTCATGAAAGAAACAAGAAAATGCTGGTTTGGGGTCAGTCACTGCCCACAAACTAATGTATGTTTTACACCTTCAGAGCAACAACCTGAGCATCATTTCACTATATTGTGGCTGAAGTGAAGCCAGACACCTCTAAAGTCAATTTCTCCTAAAGTGGGCAGCTCACACTTGGAAAAACCCAAAAGGATAAACAGCACTGCAGGCCAGACAGGAAAATCTACACACTTGTGTTTTAGGTGTCTATTTTAATAAATAGTGACCTTAAGGCCCTATTGTGTCCTGAGTGTACTCACTGCTGGCTCCCAGAGCTATGATCAGAATCAGGAGGAGTGTAGCCGTCAGAGCAGGAAAGAGCCATCGTCTGTACCTGGAGAACCTGGAGAAATCGACAGTACGAGGCTCTGCGGACAAATAGGACATGAGTTTTTCATTTTACAGAATGCACAGACAGGTGGACACACAGACAGGTGGACGCACAGACAGGTGGACACACAGACAGGTGAATGCACAGACAGGTGGACACACAGACAGGTGAATGCACAGACAGGTGGACACACAGACAGGTGGACACACAGACAGGTGAATGCACAGACAGGTGGACGCACAGACAGGTGGACGCACAGACAGGTGGACGCACAGACAGGTGAACGCACAGACAGGTGAACGCACAGACAGGTGGACGCACAGACAGGTGGACGCACAGACAGGTGAACGCACAGACAGGTGAACGCACAGACAGGTGGACACACAGACAGGTGGACACACAGACAGACACCTTTGTTCCAGAAATTGCTCATTCCTTCGTCCACATTGTCATGGTATTCAGTCGTCATGGCGATTCTGGTCTCTGGGTCTGTCTCTGTGTGAAATGGCGTGCGTCTGACTTCGTCTTCATCCAGTCCCCAATGAACAAACAGGCGAACTGTCCAAACACAGAGCCTCAGGTCATTGGCCACGAGCTGCACTTTGCACTGGAAAATACCACCTGTGTGTGTGTGTGTGTGTGTGTGTGTGTGTGTGTGTGTGTGTGTGTGTGTGTGTGTGTGTGTGTGTGTGTGTGTTAGCTGATTACTACAATGAGATGACCTACATCAACAACTACAAAGAACTAAACTTTCATGGAAAAAAGGACAAACATCTGAAAATACCTGAATAATTTCAGATGCTTGAGTAAAAGAGGCACAGAGGTACCGTTGAGAGTATCATCACCAGCTGCATCACCGTGTGGTATGGCTCCTGCACTGGGTCCTGCAGGAGCCATACAGGACCCAGTGCAGCAGGTAGTGAGAGCAGTGGAGAAGATCGTGGGTACTTCTCTTCCCTCCTTCCAGAACATCTGTAACGGCACAGTGGCCCGTGGAAATGGGATGGACTCAAGTGCAGATGCAAAACCAGAGGCTTGAAGTGCGGTGCACCAAAAGAATTTTTATTCACAACGCTTGTTAGCAACTGAAGACTCAGACTATTATTTAGAAGAAACATAAACTATACGTCTGAGGAAGAGGAGACTAAGACTGTAGTTAAATTAAGACAAATTCACTGTGACGACTGGGTGCAGAGACTGGTCGGGGGAAACTATGGCTAGCTAGGGCACTGAAACAGAGGAGAGGACAATCAGTGGGACCCAAAAGAGAGTTGCGAGTTAATCCAAGAGTAATTTCCTTGAGCTGCCTTACGTGCTTGCAGGTGGAGATTGCTTGGAGGGGGAAGGCAGAGGTCCAGGTGAGTATGGAGTGCAAAGCCAGAAAGTCCTCTGCATTACAAGTGAAATGCATTACAAGTCTGAACCCCCCCAGACATACAAAATTCTGAACCACCACCATTGCTATTTCACTGACCGTCCCACGCCTACTTTCGCACAAACTTGCCACAATCGCTATGATTGTGTTGGACACTGCTGTTTATATAATTGTTCAGTATTGTATTGTTTTGTATACTTTTATTTTATTTTATTTTATTTTCATCTTTATATTGTTTGAGTGTATACTGAGGGCCATGGGAGCATTGCAATTTTAAATTCCTGTGTATGATCTGTAGATATGGTCTTTGACAATAAAGCTGACTTTGACTTTTTGAAGAAGCGACGGCTCAACAGAAGCAACAAAAAGACAATGAAAAAGATTTCACAGATAATCATTCAAATATTTTCTGAGTGGCGGTGGCAATGAAGATAAAGAAGCAGTGACAGACACAGATTTGTTCTCATTTTTATTGTATGTCATGACTTCTCACTGCAACACATCTTAGAGACCCTGACACGTTTCAATCAATTGCACCTGTTACCCATCATACTAGAAAAATATAAACAAATGAGGTGTGATTTACAAAATATCATGATCGCAAGGTTCAATGAATGTCATTTGTGTTTTAGAGAAACAATATAAAAGATCAATAGGAGGATTCATTGGATGCCTGTATGGAACAAAGTACATCTGACATCTCTTCATGTTCACAGTGAAAGTGAATGCACAGCTACATGTCTGCTAAAGAACATTTGGGATGTTTCATTATGTACATTATGTGGCTTCTGTCAACATGAGCAAGAGTCTGATCTTCATTTATTTGGGTTTTCAATGTATTAGGATTATTTTGAAGCTTAAAGCAAATAAACTGAATT
Source organism: Astatotilapia calliptera (assembly GCF_964374335.1). Lineage (NCBI taxonomy): Eukaryota > Metazoa > Chordata > Actinopteri > Cichliformes > Cichlidae > Astatotilapia > Astatotilapia calliptera. Next base: position 75,295,388 of record NC_137424.1, read on the forward strand.
CTGGCTACAACTCCAATGTTTCCCCTCTGACAATAATGTAGAACTTTATCATAGTCTGGAAATTTGAGGAAATGTTCTAAGACTGGACCTCTTAAATTTTAAAATTGATTTAAAAAAAAAAAAGAATAGGCTTTACAATGAGAGATGTAGAGATGGTCTGAAGTGTGTTTGTATAGGATACGTGGACTGTTTCTAAATAGGCTATGTTGTATTTATTAATTGTTTTTCTATCCAGTGCTTTAATTGGAGAGGTTCCTTATAATCTGAAGTGGGCGGAGTCAGGCCTGCAGGTGTGTTCAGACTCTCAGGTTGTCTTTCTGACAGATGAAGCGTTCTTTGATGGAGCAGTGCTGGTCGTTCAGGCGTCCATCCTTGTGAAGGTGAGCACAGTCTTCATTCCCAGGCCCATGACCATGATGGGCCCAGTTGTCGGGCTGCCCAGGTTTCCACCGCCTTGAAACACACACACACACACACACACACACACACACACACACACACACACACACACACACACACACACACACACACACACACAGGTAAGGTAGGTAATATATATTAGGTAATATAACAAATCTTGATAAAAACCAAAACATTTTGAAACTAGTGCGTGTTTTGCTTTGAGACAAGAGTGGACTGAGACAGACCTGCGCTCCACAGTGTACAGTGTCTGATCCACCCACTCCCAACTCCCAGTTCTCCAGTCAGACAAACCGACCCAGAAATACTGAGGGATTGTTTGATTGATCACAAAGTCCTAAACAAAAAGAAAGAATGCTGTTGAAGAAAATCACTCAGGATGATTTATAGCTTGGTCAGCAGGTCTCATCCTCAGGGCAGCATGAGTGTGTGTAAAGCAAAGGGTGTATAGTAAATAAAGTTTGTAGTTCTTAACTTTTGCTTTGGGGCAACTGTTGAGTAGATTTTTAGTAAAGCAATAAAGAAACGTGTGATAGTATTTTACAAGAAGGTTAAATATGTGAGTCCCCTTCATCTTTTTCTGCTGAATATGCTTCTCTAATCAGAGGTGAACCATCTTCACCAACCTAAACAGAAGTCCGCATTTCTTTAACTCAGGCACTTAAAACTACCACGAACTGTCTTACCCACTGCTTGTCAGTGTGGAGAATGATCAAATGGGCTTGCTGTGTTTCACACCAGTCTCTGGACTCGTTCCAGGACTGAGACTCACTGCTGAAGAAGTAACAGCTGGACTCAAACCCAGTCCAACCCACAGGACAACAGTCTCCTGCATCTGAACCTGATTGATACAGACAGATACACAGATGTGGGCAGTGTGCAGATGTGCATTTTCCTGATATGGCCAAATATGAGTGAACGTACTGTTGTTGAGGATGAGTTTGATGGTACATTTGATGGCAGCAACACTCTTACTGAGAGAGTCGATGACCGACAACTTCTTCAGGGTCTTGGTCACTGAACACAAACACCAGTTAGTGACGTATGAAGTTATCACCAGCAGAAGAAAGTGCAGTAATACAGACAGACCTGAGGTCAGCTGATCCTTGTTGTTGCCAACAGCAAGCTTTAGCTGATGAAGGTCATTAGCCATTTCTGTAAACAAAAGCATTTAGCATGTTAGCACTTTAGCAGCATGGATACTGGAATGAAAATTGAAATTGCGACGTGTAAAACAATGCAAATTAACTGGAGCCACGAAAAAATTGAAGAAACAACTTCTATAACTTCGTGTCCAAACACCAATCTACAGCTGACATACACCACTGCCATATTCTTTGTAATATGGTATGTTTTTATGTACCAAAAGGTGGTCCAGTAGAAGTTATTATAAATGTTTTATAACACAGTAAGTCAATATATTCATAATTTAACTAGGTGCGTTATTAAGAGCACATTAATCATATTGATAAATCCTCATTGATAAAAATAAATAAATAAATAAAATTAAAAGCCCCAGAGTGGTGAAAGTTCTTCTTTAAAATAATGACAAAAAGTAGCTTAAACTTATGATGGATGAATTGCACAACTTAGTCTTTTACATAATTTGAGGCGTCTGTACCCTGAAAACTGTTGTCCAATTACTCACCACTGAATTTTGTTTTTTTCCTTTGTTTTCTTTTCCCTTTTTTCCACAGCAAATGAAGGAATACTAATGTGAAGTTTAACTAATAGGTGTGTTACCTTCAGTATGCCGCAGTGAGTCGCTCAGTAATTGGGTGGCGTCAGTCAGGCTGGAAACTCTCTGCTCCACAGATAATAGACGATTAGATGTGTCTGTGTCTGAACAAGCAGAAAGTAGAAAATACATTTTAAAACCCCCATTAAGTTTAACCTCACAGGTCTGGTCTGTGAACCAGTTTGTGTAATTCTGGTTTAACTTATATTCTTTGGTTTATTGTTTTTCATGTTTTTGGCTCTCCTTTGCTTTTAGGTGCTAGTTTCTAGTTGCCTTCCCCGTGTTCCACATTTAGTTACTTTGTCTCCGTGTTTCATGTTCCCTCTGTTCCGCTGGTCAGTCATGTCTCCATGGCTGTATCCCAATTCAGGGTCTGCAGCCTTAAAGGCCGCATTTCAAGGCCGATTACGTCACAGCGGCGCGCCAAAGGCTGTCCCAATTCGAAGGCTGCTCGAAATGCGACCCTGAAATGCGTCCTTCATTTCCCTGAATTTTAAGGCTGTGGCAGTGTAGACTTCGTGGCCCAACATATCCCAGAATGCATAGCGTGGCGGTGGGTGTGGATAATTTTGCCGAAAAAAAACGATGAGGTGTCATGATCTGCGGAGGCAGACCGCGCGGAAATGTGTGTGGTGGACCCAGGTGCGAACACAAGCGAAGATACAGGAGTGGATTAAACAAAAGCGAGCCTTTTATTATGACTGATGAAAAGGAACAAACCAGAGTGAGGGCAGCATAAGAGTATAACTCAACAGAAAACTAAACTGGATATAAACTATGGAAAGGCTATGGCTGGAGATACGGAACACAGGGGGTGGGAACACAGACGACGCGACACAGACTGTATGAAACACAGAGACTAAATACACATGAGGGATGATCAGGGGAAGTGGCCACACATGGGAACACAGCTGACACACATGAACCTAACGACAGGACAGGAGGAGTGAAACTGAATACACTGACAGTGAATACAGGCTTTCAAAGTAAAACAGGAAACATGCAGATTAGACATGACACATGACCCGGGGAGACGTAGTACAGGGGAGATGACATAACTGACAGCATGACCTTGACAATACAAGACACACAGACATAAACACACGAAGGGCAAGGGAGACTTAATATATACAACTGGCTGGACTACCTAGTGAACCTAAACAAACCATAAACGATAATCATCAAAATTAGGTTAAACACAAAACACTGGGTCGCACGACCCAGGACCATGACATGAGGGGCGCCTGAAGAGTAAACTTTTAAAAGTACTGAATATTATGTCACTTATTTATGTGCAAATGTTTAATAACGAAGAACATTAAAACATTACTGTTGGCCACATGTCGGCAAAGTTATGTGACATTAATGACGTTTGTACTAACTTGGTTTTAAAGCCTTTGCTTTAAAATATACACCGTTCAATAGCTGAGCTTAATCTTACAGAGAATGATCAAAGCTCATGTAGAAAGAAACAAACAAATGAACAAAAGATTTTCTCCTTCATTTCTGTCAAACAATGCTATATGAAACGTTTCTAGCTGTTAGTATCATGGTTGCTAGGCAACCTGGGCAGCGCAACGGAGGCTAGACCGTCCCATTTCACAAGCCTCGCACTTCTGGCCTTAGCGGTCTTTAAGTACGCGGCCCTTGAGGATCGTTGAGACTGCGTACTTTAAGGCTGCAGAACCTGAATTGGGATACAGCCCATGTCACAGTGTTAAGTTTGAGTCTTTGTGAAGGTCTCATGTTTCCTGTTTTACTTTGAAAATTTCAGTTCATTCAGTTTTGCTTCCTTCCCATCTCATTATCTCAGATTAGTCCCAGCTGTGTTTCCCTCCTGTTTCGTGTTCCCTCGTTGGTCCCTTGTGTATTTAAGCCCTGTGTTTCCCTCTGTCTGTTGTGCTGCAAGTTTCTCTGGTTTATCTGGTTTCTATCATTCTTAGTTCAGTGCTCCTCATTTCCTAGTGTTACTAGTTTTATGTTTTCATGTGTTGTCAAATTTGCTCTGATCATACATACATACATACATGTTGTTACCTTGAATATGCTTCAGTGAGTCATTCAGTAATTGGATGACATCAATCAGGTTGAAAACTCTCTGCTCCACAAACGATAGACGATTTGACGTGTTTACGTCTGAACAAAAACAAACAAACAAATAAAAAAAAACCCATCGTGTTCAACCCTGCAAAGTCTGAACCGTGAAATAAAAACTGACAGAAAATGATTTTAAAAGTGGAATAGGTCTGTGAAGGTTCTCAGTCATCCAGGTCAGCGTAGTCAAAGGAGCTTGCAAAGAAAAGCGTCTGGACTTCTTTAAGTTGCTTGAAGACGTTTCACCTCTCATCCGAGAAGCTTCTTCAGTTCTAAGGTCACCCTTTGGAACATAAACTTGGAGTAATTAGGACCCTACACCACCGGGCAGAACATGTTCCCTCTAAGCCTGAAGGAAAAAAGAAGGAACACACACATGTAAAGGAAGCACTCAAAACGTGCGGCTATCCTAAATGGGCGTTCTTAAAGTCAGCAAAGAGGCACAGAAAAGAAGACCAGACACCAGCGAGGGAGGATAAGAAGGACAGACGCAACAACATTGTCATCCCCTATGTAGCCGGTGTATCAGAGAAACTCAGGAGAGTTTTCTCCAAGCATGACATCCCAGTGTATTTCAGACCCAGCAACACACTCAGACAGAAACTGGTTCACCCGAAAGACAAAACGCCAAAACACAAACTTAACAATGTGGTGTATGCTGTACAGTGCAGCGAGGAATGCCCAGACCTCTACATTGGAGAGACCAAACAGCCACTTCACAAGCGCATGGCACAACACAGAAGAGCCACCTCCACAGGACAAGACTCAGCAGTCCATCTGCATCTTAAGGATAAAGGACACTCTTTCGAGGATGCCAATGTTCACATTTTGGACAGAGAGGACAGATGGTTTGAAAGAGGAGTGAAAGAAGTATCTATGTCCACTGTGAGCGACCATCTTTGAACAGAGGCGGGGGTTTACGACACCAACTCTCTGCCATCTATAATCCAGTTTTGAGATCCCTTCCCAGACGCCTTAACGCCCACTCACATCCTGGGCAATCTGACCTCAGGAAATCACATGATAAGGTGGGGCCAGGTTTCACAATGAACACACCCGAAACTCTGGCTGATTGGGACCCACACCCAGTTTCACACCTTGGCTCAGGCGATTAGAGGATCATCAGGGGGTCCTTTTGTCCCTCTGTGGGGGGAAACTCCCACTAGGTTTATATCTGGGACTCTCCACCATTTGACCTTAGAATTGAAGAAGCTTCTCGGATGAGAGGTGAAACGTCTTCAAGCAACTTAAAGAAGTCCAGACGCTTTTCTTTGCAAGCTCCTTTGACTAAAAGTGGAATACTTATTGAACATTCTGAAAAATCCATACCTCTGTATCAACATGATAGAGGGGCATGAAAGGGTTAAGACATTTACTACCATCAAATGATATCTTTTGTATTTACTGCTATGAAGTGAACCCTGGGCCTCACAGCTCCGCAGAAAACTATTGCCAACATTTAACATAAAACAAATATTTGTGTGGGCTATGTGCTCAGAATCACTAGGGAGCCATCAGAGCAGAAGGGTAACCTACTTTTAATATTTTATCATAGCTAATAGGTGTGTTACCTTGAACCTGAGGCACTGAGGAATGCAGCGACTGGAAGACGTCCTTCTGGTTGGAAAGTCTCTGCTCCAAAGACCACAGGTGTTTTGACACCTTTATGTCTGAACATGCAGACAACAAAAACACAAAGAAATTTAACAGAGTGCGCATAACATAATATGTTAACATAACACATAACACACAACATAACATAACACAACATAACATGTACTCACCCAAAATGCTGGAAAATTTTGTTACTGAAAAACAATTTTAACATTAAGGGAAAAAAATCTCAAAGTACTAAAAAGGTAATGGTTTTTTTTTAAATTTTTGCTCTATCAAGAAAAGTTATAAATATAAATGTCAAGTAAAATCTAAATGCACAACAATAATATACAAAAAATAATAAATAAATAAAATAAAATAAAGTAAATGTGTTCAATATAACACAACACAATAAAGTGGAATGAAAATAAATGACAATATAACTGATAATTGCAGCCCTAAACTGCAAACGTGGAAAACAGTTTTAACCATCATCACTTATTGGCTGTCATGTTGGAGCAAATTTTTCTTCAAGTCTTCCACAAGATAAAGTCTGAGAGTTAGCTTTAGCTAAGTATTACTGTGACTACATTTCTGTTAGCTTTATGTGCAGTCACAGTGGTCTGTTTTTTCATTCCTAGCAGCTGTAAACCAAACGTATAGTATATTATTGTGTTATTATTAGATTTGGAAAATAAGTCTGAATCTTGCAGGACTTTTCATGTTGTAACTATTTGCACCAGCATGCTGAAGTGCGCTTCAGAGGTCCGTGTTTTCTGTCATTAGGCATCAAAGCCACAAACCACATGATACATGACTGTTTGTGAAGCTCACAAAAGTTGGGCCTTACTAGTGACCCAAAAGCAGTAGTCCCCACATATGGCATTAACAAGAATACACATGCATACTTACTGCTAGCTCCCAGGATTATGATCACAGTCAACAGGATCACGGCTGTCACAGCAGGAAATAACCAGCGTCTGAACCTAGAGACAGCCAACCGGGGGGTGGGTGGAGTCTCTGACAGACAAATATAATTTCATAAATCAGAAGTCAAAACAAAGACATTACCAACTCAGACACAAGCAGTTACCACTGATCCAGAGCGTACTACCATCCTGGTCCTTCACATAATGGTATTGGTCCATTGTTGTCATCTGCTTGCTGTTTTTACTGGATAATAAAACCATGATAACACTGAGTGAGTAAGTAACCAACAACTTCCACATTCAGCTGCTTTTTATCAGCAACATGCTCAGTTTTAATTATGATAATATGAAAATATAATTTAAAAAAGGAAGAAAAAAAAGGAAAAAGGTGGTTAAAAAAACACGAGTCAGGGTTGAATCCACTTTGAGGGTGTGGAAGATAAAAGTCAGGATGACTTAATTAAATATGGTATGAAGTTATCTGTTGCATCAACTACATTACCATCTGTATTATATACATTTGTTATTACGACTATGATACTGCTTCCAAGAAGAGTCAGCTATAGAACAAAACAGATTGAGCCTTTAGAACAGGGGTGGCCAACCAGTCAGAGACCAAGAGCCACTTTTTTTTTACTGTGTTACCGCAAAGAGCCACATCATACGCATGGGCACACATGAACATCACCCATCCTTTCCTGCCTCTCTCTCTCTCGCTCTCTCTCTCTCTCTCACACACACACACACACACACACACACACACACACACACACACACACACACACACCAACATGATAATGACAGAAATGGACTCCTACAGTACTAAAACCACAGGCCAGTCATTTTCAACAATGAACATTGTGTGCACTGTCTCACACACACAAACTCTCAGTTCAACCTGTGGCCTTTTCAGTTGTAGATCATGGAACCAGGTCACGAAGCTTTCGTGCAAATTTTCAATCAGCGCTGCATATCTGGCTCTTTGCTTACTCAGGGCAGCGCTGGCGACTTGCCCGCTGGCTTTTAGCAGAGTGGGAAAATGCGTTAAATCTCCCTTTTGAATATGTGTCTTGAACAGCTTCAGTTTGTTGACAAACGCAAACACACTTTGCACCAGGTCAGGCAGCATTTTTAACTTATCCTGCAGGGTCAGGTTCAGTCTGTCCAAGTGACACAGCATGTCGACCAAAAAGGCCAGATCCATAATCCACTTGAGGTCCGAGAGCTCGGGATAGTCCTTGTCCTTCTTTTCCATAAACAGTTTCACGGCATCCAAAAGCTCAAAGAAGCGAGAGAGTACCCGGCCTTTTGACAGCCACCTCACAGTGCAGTGCAGCGGCAGGTCACCTGGAAGCCCTTGGTCCAGCTCAGCGATGAGATTCTTGAATTGCCTGTGGTTAAGCGCATATGTGCAGATATAATTGACGATTTCCATCACAGGCTTCATGACAATACAATGATTGAGACACGAGTTGCTCCATGTGGATGATGCAGTGGAAATTCCAAAAGTCAGGAATAGTTTGGTCAGCTTTGCACAGCCCCACAAGCCCGTTCACAGATCCCATCATGGCTGGTGCTCCATCCGTGGCTATTGCAGTTAATTTTGTTATGGGCAGATCTGCTTTTTCAAATGCAGCCATCATGGTTTCTTTCACATCTATGCCACGGGTTCTGTCTTTTAATGGCACAATATCCAGGAGTTCTTCTTTGATCACACAATCGTTTGACACAGACCGTGCAAATATTGCCAACTGAGGCTTGTCTTGTATATCACAACTCTCATCCAATGCGACACTAAAATACTCACATGCTTGAAGGTCAGAGTGCAACTGTGATTCAATAGTCGTGTTAATGTCCGATATTCTGTGTTCAACAGTGTGGCGGGACAGTTGGACGTCTGATACCATGCGTTTTAATTTGTCGTTTTCAGGAGACAAGATTTAAAAAAGTCACTGAGGCATATTTAACGAACTCCCCTTCATTGTGTGGCTTTTTAGCCTGTGCAATGTTCCAAGCCAGCTGATAGGATGCGAGCGTTATGGTCTCTGACCGCTTCGTAAATTTTTGGAAAAACTGTATCTGCTTTTCAAAGTGGCCAACTCGTGCTTGCGAAGTTCAGTCCCTTTTGGAAATTCCTGGTCGATGTTAGCATGGAGTGAGCTGAAGTGGGTTTTAATGTCTTGATGCATGCTCAATCATCCAGTTTAAGTTAATCTCCAAAGGTTGATTCTGTTCATCTGGACGTTTTCAGTGCATAAATGTTTCGTCACTCATCCAAGTGACTTCTGTCTCAGCTGACTGCAGGTTTCCCCAAACTTTCACCCAGTTTCTCTAGAAGATCTATCAGAAATACTGACCCAAATGAAACCCTCAGTGAGTCCAGTTGATGTCCTACCTACTTCATTGGAGATGCTTAGAGATGCTTGTCCATGTCCTCATCTCCTCTCATACTGTAACACAGTCTTTTCTTGTCTGTCTAAGGCAGGGGTGGGCAATCTCAGTCCACGAGGGCCGGTGTCCCTGCAGGTTTTAGATCTCACCTTGGGTCAACACACCTGAATCACATGATTAGTTCGTTACCAGGCCTCTAGAGAACTTCAGGACCTGTTGAGAAGCTGATTTAGCCATTTCAATCAGCTGTGTTGGTTCGAGGACACATCTAAAACCTGCAGGGACACCGGCCCTCGTGGACTGAGATTGCCCACCCCTGGTCTAAGGCTTGCACTGGCTTCCGGTTGAGTATAGATATCAGTTTAAAATCCTTACTCTTACATTCATGTCCCTACTTGGTGAGGCCCCCACTTATGTCACTGAGCTTCTCCAACCGTACTCTCCAAACCAAATCCTTAGATCCACTGATAAGGGTCTTCCAACCATTCCATGGACCCGTTTGAAAACCAAGAGGGATCGCGATTTTAAAACCTTGGCTCCAATATTGTGGAACAGTTTACCTCCCCTTTACCTACGCACCATCAACTCTGTAGCTTCTTTTTAAAAAAAACAGCTAAAAACACATCTGTTTAGACAGGCATTTAGGTAATATTCATGTGTAGTATGCTGTTTTATTGGCTATGCTATTATACCCTCTTTATAGTGTTTTATTGTTTCGTTTGATATGCTTTTATTACCATGTGAAGCACTTTGAAATAACTTCCTGTTTTAAAAAGTGCTATGTAAATACATTTTACTTACTTTCTTATAGACGTTTGCATAATGACTAAAACCAGCACCACTGAAGGAACAATGGGCTGGGAGGTCAGTTGCTTAATCATAATTATGCAAATTGTCATGACCATTGATCAACAACCACTGATCAGTCACTTGGATGAGTGACAAAACGTTTCTCCCACTGAAAACGTTACATCCAGATGAACAGAATCAACTTCTGGAGAGAATTTAAATGTGTTTATTGCAGCCTTGCAAATTTTACAAATTTTATCTCATAATTATGTAGTTACGAAGAAACAAAATTGCATGGGAAAAGACAAAAAACTAAAAAGAATCAAATTCTAACACAATGTGTGTTAAAAATATTAATATTTTCTGTCCTTTACTTTAAGGATAGAAAATAGTCATACTGTGAGGGTAAAATTTGGACATTATAAGAAATAGAAGGGGTTTCTCACCTCTTTTTTCTGTAGATTGACCAGAGAAGAAGAATATGCCGTCTGTTTCCCCTGATGGTAAAATATATATGGTCTCCTCTGTCCCACCCATGAAATACAGAACTGAGTTTGAATGCCCAGTTATCTTTTTTTTAAGTGAATCTGGCTCCGTGCCACCAATAACATCAGCTCTCTGCTGCACGTGCTATTTTTTCCTGTGAATCAACTTGTAAGACATTTTTTGGGGTTTTCCAGAAAGGGAATCTATTGTCAGTTTTACTTCCTTAAATCAACCAGAACACTAAAGTTCACACACACTGCTCTACCTTTCACACAAAAAAATTGCTCTCGTCAGTCACATCAAACACAGAGCTAATGCTGGTTTTCAGGAGCATCATTGAGCACAAAGTGTGAAGGGGTCGGCTACTTTTATCAGACATTTTTGACCAAATAAATCTGTATGCAGCCACAAAACCATTTAGTGAGCTTTAAACTGAAGGTAACACGGCCCACAGTGTGAAATATAAGTAAACGAAAAAACAAGAGCTTGTTAACATCACTGTGAGATTTGTATCTCACAAACCAGCATCTGTATAGCTGTACACAATTACAGTTTTTTAGTATATTTATGATCATTTTAAGTGAATCTGGCTCCATGCTGTCATGAATATCAGCTCTCTGTTGCACATGCTGTTCATTCTGAATCAGCTCTGAATCAGCTATAAAATGAAGCAAAACCTGGGCAGGTTTTGCTTCCCTAAAAAAAACAGAACACTAAAGTTCACAAACACCCCTAAATCTTTCACACACAAAAAAATAACTAAAATAATTCAAATCTTTTACTGTATTTATGATCATTATGATGATTATAAACACTCTAACTTTGCATGTTCAATACAGTGATACCAGGTTTTGTTGCATTCATGAAATCATAAGACTAAAACTGACAATTGTAGAGCAGATTGTCTTTTTTTTTTTGCACTAATTCACATCGAAGGGTTATGAAAGTTTGTGTTTGGAGGCAGCCGTATCTGCTCATACACAGATTAATTTATAGTGTTGGTAGTCTTGATTAATGACGCTAACATGCTTGAGTAACTTTTTCTTTTGCAATGTAAGTTTAATCTGCAGAGAAAGGTTCGGTTTTTAAACTTAAAAAGTCACAAAAACCTTTAAGCTTTCCTTCAGATTTGGTTGCTTTTTTAAATACGCAGTTCTTATGTCCCTGCGACCATTAACGATGAAGCAGTCCATTGAAGCAGTTTCTTATTCAATGTCTACATATATAAAACAAAAATGTATTTTTTTCAAAAGTCAAACAAAAGTGTTGCTCATAGATAATCCATCTATGCTGGTAGGAAACTGTCAGCTGACTCAGCAGCCTGACAAATGCCTTCATCTCAGAGTGAACTCTGATTGTGCACTTTTTAAAAATCACCCTTTACAGGGAAAATCCTGTTCTATCAGGGCTAATAACTAATGTACAAAACATTGATAGTCACACTGATATGCACATTTCCCTTTCCCTGCTTTTTGGAGTTACAGTTGTGATAAACAAGAGGTAATTAAACATCTGGCATGACAGATGTGGTGAATTTGCAAACCTTTTCCCACCAAATAGCCTTGGAAAAGGTTGGGATCAAAAACGAAAGATTTAATAACAGGTTTTAATATTTTTGCTTCCCTGGGACATGCCCATGTTGAAGTACTGTTTGCTTTAAAATTTCAAAGACACGTTTTTATAAGGTGTTGTAAATAAATAAATGCTGAAACTGATCCATTTTAGCTTGTTGCTAGGTGTTTGCCAGGCAGTGTAATGGGGTCATTTTGTATCATATTTAACCCTTTCACACATAGTGGTCACTACAGTGGGCAGTTATTCAAAGGCTGTTTTCTTGTATTTGTGTCAGTGTTGATGGTCTACTTGCACATAAACTACTATATTGGACACTGACGTGTCACTGAATGTATAGTGTGTTTCATTGTAATTTTTGTTATTTAACCCTCACCCATGATTTTTTCTGAAGTATTTTTATTCATCTTTTCATCCCTAAAGATGAATAAAATGCCTAAGAAAAAAAGATCCTGATTGAGGTTTTCATAATTCATGCATGAAAGTGTTAATTCAACATTTTGTGGCTGTAACTTGTGGGTAGAACTATGAGATGATGCTTTTATGAAGTTTTATAAGTGCATGACTGCAAAACAGCAGTACAAAATTTCAGCCATTACTATGCTGTTGCTATGCAAAATGATGACACCATAATATCTGATATAGATAGGAACTTCCATTTGCTGAGCTTGGTGTGCCTATTTTAAATTACTGGAAAAATAAACAACAACCTCAAAGCACTTTATATCATAAGGACACTACAATAATATAGAGAAAAACCCCAAAATCAGACGACCTCATTTGAGCAAGCACTTGGTGACAGTGGGAAGGAAAAACTCCCTTTTAGACACCTGCAGCTGTTAGGATTGGTTGTGTCATTGCATGGACTACATCAGATTTATCATATGCTCACTGTAAGTAGATATGTTTTGCCTTGTGAAACCAATAAATGAATAAAATATTATTGGGACAAGTGAACTAAAAGCTTCACTGTATCGGAGTCACTGAAAGTTTCAGTATAATTCAGGAGAGATGACCCAAACAGAGGGAGTACTCTGGGTGTAAAAGCAACTTTATTTCAATTGAAAATGTAAACTAAAAGTTGTCAGGAGACTCGGGTCATCCAACATAAAAAGCATGCAAGCTGAAAAAAATATTGACAAACAATTTTACAAAAACAAAGAAGGCAAGTTTTTTTTTCTTTAAGTAAACTAAAGTTTACGTGAGGAATCAGATGGTGGAGGGGACAGAGCACATGCAAGAGCAATCAAAGGTTGAGACAATGAGAGCAGGGCATATAATTGCAAAGAGCGAAACAAAAAGCAAAGTGCATCTAGAACAAGACGCATCAGAGAATAACGTTGAAAAAGGAAGTGACCAGAGACAAGAGGTCAAAGGCAATGGACAAAAAAAAGACTGAGTTAACCTAAGAACATCAGAAACCCAACAAAAGAAATCAACAAAATGAAATTAGAAGCCAAAACTCGAGAAATCCTAAAGAAAAAACATAGAATTTCTTGATGCAAGTCTGAATCATCCTCGCAAGGAAGATCTAGTAAATTGATTGTGTTCATCGTGATGTGTTTCTTCCACCGAAAACGCCGGGACATCACAGAGTGTTCTCTCACAGGTTGTGGAGTTCCACAGAGCTCAATTATTGATCACCCCTCCAGGTACTCCTGTTTCCACCAACAGTCCAAAGACATGCAGTTAGTGGGGTTAGGTTAATCAGTGATCCTAAATTTCCCTTAAGTGTGAATATGAGTGTGAATTGTTGTCTGTCTCTTTGTATTAGGCCTGCGATGGACTGGTGACCTGTCCAGGGTGTACCCGGCCTCTCGCCCTGTGCTAGGCTCCAGCCACCCCACGACCCTGACAAGAACAAGTGGAAGAAAATGGATGGATGGAAGGATACTTTTTATTTAGGTTTACATTGTAGCATTGTTTGTACAACTGTAGTACAATTTTTATGTTTCAGTTGTGTGAGATGCAGACAACTGATAACTTAACACTTCACCCAGTCTGCTTATTGTTTCTGGCACCGAAAACCCAACATAGTGAGTCTATAATCAATGTGTGACATCACAGTGACTCTTGTGTACTATCTAAAACATGCACACAGTAAGCCTGTTCAGTTTGAATGGTGGTAGGTGAAGCTAAAGAGCACAAAGGGTTAGGCTTCGTGATCTGGGATAAACTGGACCTGTTGGTGTGATGTCCCTAATACTCACAGAAAGGTATTTTACTACAACAAAAACACAACCTGTAAATCATGGACTCCTTAGAGTCCCATTCATTCTGGCCAAGCTCAACAGCGCCCCACTATGAAATTTTCTTTGTAATCAACAGTAGTTGGAGAGCAGTTTGTGGGCGGAGCCAGGCAAACGAATGTGTTCAAATGTTCAGGCTGTGTTTCTGACAGATGAAGCGGAACCTGGCGGAGCAGTGGTGGTCATTCAGGCGTCCATCACTGTGAAGGTGAGCACAGTCTTCATCCCCTCCAAGACCGTGCCCAGTCCAGCTGTCAGGCTGCCCAGGTTTCCATCGCCTGAAAATGCACATTCATCAAGGGGAACACAGGTAAACAGGAGAAAATGTAACAGAAAGTTCTCAGATTTTTAATTGGACCTTGAGTTTTAAATTGCAGGTTAGAGAATATTTTATAAATGCAAGAAATAGTCATTTTCATCCTTGTGTCTCGAGTTAATTGATATTAAGTGGCCGTACACAGTTAAAGCAGCATGACAGGAGAAAATAACAGAGAAGTTATATTTTTTGTTACTGAAACAGACCTGCGCTCAATCCTGTATGGTGTCTGGTTCACCCACTCCCACCTCCCAGTTCTGGAGTCAGACAAACCGATCCAGTACAATTGAGGGATTGTATTACGGGTCACAAAGTCCTGGATAAAGAGACAATGACGGCAAAAAGTATTGTTTGTGTGTATGTGTCTCAATTTGTTGTGAGATGTGTTCCTGCTCTTTTGAATATTTGTCTCTGCTAAGACAGAGATAAATATTCAACAGGAGGCCTTTTCCCAGAATATGTTTGCAAATAAGAATTTGTATTTAATGACTAAGCTGTTTAAATAAAAATTACATTGACTCACTACTCCATCTTGTGGTACAATACAATATTGCACAATATTGCAAAAAGTGTTTCATAGTAGATTATGTGACGGGTGTGGGCAGGTCTTACCCACTCCTTGTCGTTACGCAGAATGACCAGGTGGGCTTGTTGTGTTTCACACCAGTCTCTGGACCCAGTCCAGGACTGAGAATCACTGCTGAAGAAGTAACAGGTGGACTCAAACACAGTCCAACCCACAGGACAACAACCACCTGTAGTTGAACCTGACAGAGAGAAACAGTTACCACGGATGTGAAATTCAGTCTGCAGATGTGTAAAATGGTAAAATATGGTAAACGCACTGTTGTTGATGATGTGTTCAAGGGAACATTTGATGGCTGCAATATTCTTGGTGAGTGTGTCGATGAGTGCCAGCTGCTTCATGGCCTCCGACACTGATCACACAGCACAAACAGAAGTTAAACATGATGTTTAGAGTCATCACCAGCAGTAAAATCTACAGCAGGGCAAACAGACCTGAGGTAAGCCGGTCCTTGTTGTTCTCAACAGTAAACTGTAGCTGCTGAACTTGTTTAGCTGTTTCTAGAAAGAAAAAGATTTAGCATGTTAGCATATTTGACACTGTGGCTAGTTCACTGATTAATTTAGAATATCTCAAAAATCCTTCAGATAAGATGTTGTTAAGGAACAGAAGGGCTATGGGAAAACCAAATTGTCTTAATATGAAATGGAATAGGTGAAAGGCAGCTATTTAAAAGCACCTAGTACTGAGACAGCACTGGCTAACCGGGGCCTCAAGGGAACTGGTAGCTTTGGGGGGTTAGACCTCGATGGGGTTTGCCTTAGCGAAGACCAATTGGCCTGCTGACCCTCAGAATTACAGACTTTTTTGTATCTGGAACATCACTACAGTCGTAAGGAAGAAACCTGACCTTGTTAAGAAGGTGGAGTGACATTGGTAGTGATGTGGCCTGTGTGCCGAAGCTTCGAAGCATGTGTCGGGTAATCTCGGGGGAGTTTTGATTATTAATCTGACTTCTGTCTTTTAGTTTATTAAAAAGTGAAGCGCCACACACTAGTTTGTGTCGTTATCCAGATGTAGATAAGCATGATTACACAGTTAAAAATTCTGTCCTGATAGTTTCCACTTTCTCTTTTGTATCAGACTGAGACAATATTCGGGATAAATAACTATGAAAACAATTTATTTATTTAGTTTAGAGGTTTACACATCACATCATTATAATCACAGAGCCTGTTTCACTTGAATCGTCCACTTGATGGCGCAGTAGAGCAAATGAATCATCACAATACTTGGAACCATATTGGACAGTCGACCTGTTGGATGGAAAGCTTCAGTTCATCACGAGGCTTCATCTCACCATCACTAGACCTTGGCCTCACTTCTTTCTAAAGGAAGGATTGTGGAATCACAATCCCAGAAAGTAAAAGTCACCTCTATGAACATTTAGCTCACAGAGGGTAATCCTTTTGAATGTGCGCACTTGTGCAGCAGTTGAGAACACCAAACCTTCTTGGTTAATTTTTGATCGAATCCTACAGTCCTTGTTGGGGACTACATAAATCGCTGTGGTGCCTTTAAAAGCTCATGTGGGTGACATAGTAGACACCTGTAGATTGCAAGCACTACCCAGTCTGATTTGAACCAGACTGGTGTTTTGTTATTTCACTTCTGTACCAGGCATCACAAACATCATGTTCAAGGTGGCTCATAAGTGCATATGGTGTTTGAGCGCCTTAGGCTAAGGGTCAGTAATTAACTTTGTTGTCATATATTCTGATCTTGTGTCTTAGACTCTCAGAGAGAAAAGCAGCACTGTCAAGTGATCACTACGTTCTGGTGACTTGGATTAGATGAATGCTGCTGGTCAGACCGAGTTATCCCAAATGACTGGAAAGACCTGAAGTAGGTCTTGTCTTTAGGGAGCCATAAAATTCTGGATGTTGTGGGTTACACTGCAAATCCGCAAATCTGTTAACTTGGAAAGTCTGACTTATAAAGTCTTTACATATGAACTAACCACATTTAGTTTTCTAATACTATGTGTGACAAAGACATTGACTAACAGGCATTTTACCTTGAGCTTGATGCAGTGAGGTGTTAAATGACTGGATGATGTCACTCATGTTGGAAACTCTCTGATCCACAGACCACAGATATTTCGATGTCTTCGTGTCTGAACACACAAAACGACAGCAAATAAAAATAATATTTAGCTAAGCTTGTGTTATAGTAACTAAAACAGTGAGCATAGCCTGTAATGGAATAAAAGTGACAGCCTTACAAAGCAGATCAGCATAATCACAAAAAGGTCAGTGGAGTAAAGTTAGTCATAAAGAAATCTCTGTTTATGTGTCTGTTATATACTCACTGGTAACTCCAAGCACTATGATCAGAATCAACAGGATCACAGCAGTCAGACCAGGAAATAACCAGCGTTTGAACCTGGACATCGGTGAGACGAAGTGCGGTGGAGAATCTGACAGACAGAGACAGACATAGTTACTGCTTCACAAGTAGATCTTAAAATCCTAAAATCAAATAAGTTGCCTACTCAAGCTCAAACAGATACCTTTGGTCCAGAGGGCAGTGTTGTCCCAATTATTCTCATAAGGTACGTCAGACATCGCGGCCACCTAGTCTGGTTAAATAAGAAATTTAAAAAAGCAAAGAAATCTGCTCAAAAAGATTCTCAAAAAAATAGCTATTCTAATCCTATTGCATTAACAGTGAGCTTGGGATCGTTGCCATGCTGAAAAATGAAGTGTTTCATTTTTTCATCTTTCTCAATGATTTGATTTTCAGATACTGTTTATCTGCAGCACAGTTTTTTGTTGTTTTTTAGACCTGCCACTTCTTTTTCCAGCCAGTTTTCTGATTTTCTTAAATCAAAATTTTCAGGTAATAGTTATTTGGGAATCATCTTGTTGGTGCAAAAATACTTGATTCCTGTCAAACTGTATTATATCAGATAATTTTCATAGATTGAGCCACAAAAATGGGAACTAATGGTGTGTTTCTGCAGCAGGCTGCTAGTAACAAAGCGCCTAAAGATACAGTTTTAAAATTGGTTCGTTCTATAATGACGGTGATGTAGTTGTGGAAGGAGACAATCAAAAGGATAGTTCGATGGTTTGAGATATTTATTCATGAGTGGGTCTTATTGTTCCCATGTGACAAAGACACATCCACTCCACATTTACATTTATACCTGCTGTTGTTTCACCTTTGATATCATATATGAGTATGCTGAAGACCCTTCTCTTGCTGGAGGTCTCCTGACCTCAACCTCCCCCGGACCTGCTTTTCCTGAAATAGTCTGAGTTACAGGGTACACGTCTCGTATGCTCCCCTATC
The DNA here is from genome assembly GCF_964374335.1 of Astatotilapia calliptera. Taxonomy (NCBI): domain Eukaryota; kingdom Metazoa; phylum Chordata; class Actinopteri; order Cichliformes; family Cichlidae; genus Astatotilapia; species Astatotilapia calliptera. Next base: position 75,313,851 of record NC_137424.1, read on the forward strand.
CTAACCTCAAACTAGGTTCATTAGACTCTTGTTCTAATTATAGAGGTCAGCAACATTTGTTGAGCCTGAAAATGTGCCCAAAGATGAAAGTTCTTTATGTCCCCATCGGTAAATGCGGTCTATGCTGAAAATATTAAGGAACTGGACTGACAATGGGTGAAAAAGCAGCCAATGGGGAAAAAAAAAGACCTTAAGAAAGCCTGGAGAACTTCTGCTCAAGACCATCTTAAAGTCTTGCTGCTTGGAAGCAAAGTATAAAGAATCAGTTCTGCATTTTAATTTAACCTGTTATAGATTTGAATCTTTATGTTGAAAAGAATCAAACCACAGCAGTTTAAATGTAAACTCTAACTGCATTTATGTATATTTTCAATAAATATACAAAGCTGTGTTTAAAATTACTAAACTGATTCAAAAATCAAACCCAATTCACACTGTTACAAACAAATTAATAATGAAAGAGTTTCTCACCTTTGTTCTGCCTCTGAAGTAGCAGGGATTCTCAGACATAAAGATTGATATTTCCTCCTCTTCCTGCCCTTCATGCAACTAGCTGTGTGAAAACACTCACTCATCATTTTTACGGGTATGTCACAACATTTTGGGGGTCTTAGCTTCGTGTTTATCATCCTATTCGCTAGATTTTAAAGTGAATCAGCCCAAGTTTTACAGAAGTTGCTTTCAAAACTTCCTTTTTAATGAGAAACAGGCAGCCATTCCCTGCCAAAGCGCCACTTTTCAGTTGATACTTCCCCAAAATCAACCAAAACCTACAAAAACTGTATGCAATCTGTGTGACAATTATACCATCCTAATATCTGACACTGACACGGCTTTATTCAGATGCTTTAAAAAAGTTTTGTTGCTATAAAGCAGGGGTGTAGATATAGAGACCAAAACTATTTTTTGTAATCAGGCTGTAACATTTTTTATTTCTGCTTTGAACTTGGACATTTGAATGTGAGAGTCTGTGGATAAGGATGTCCTCCTTTAATGTCCACTAGGTTCGTCCCCTAGGTTGGAGTGGACAGCATTTCTACTTCAGGACCACAGACTTAGATAAGTTTACAAAATTACCACATCATGGTTAATTGACTCGAAGCATGGTTAAAGGTTACAGTGAAAATACTGTTAAAATATTATTAGATCTTGCTAATTATTTGGCACTGATGAAACACCTTACTGAGATGTTACATGGCCTAGTCCAGCCCTTGATGTGTGTTTTACCCACATGTGCACAATACAGCATGATGACCAAAAGGATTAAAGCAAACTAACAAGAAAAGCAAATGTGCAGCCACAGATGATTAGAAATAGCAAAAAAAAAATAAAAAAATATGTCATGTTCTAGCATATGCTTGGTCACAAGGACCCCATTTAGAGTTAGGGGTAGGGTTTGGCTAACATTAACCTCTTTATACATAATTGTATTCATTCAAATCGTAGGTTTTTTGAATAAAAAGTTCCTCATTAGTATGTAGCTAAAACAAAACCCAACTCCATGACCAAGTGAAAGTCCAACATTCAAGAAGTCAGAGGTCAGCCCTCAGTGAGATTGTCATTTAAGAGGGAGGCGGACAGCGGGGCTGAGCAGATCTCACTGGAGCGCAGTTCTCATTCAGCATCTTCATGTCCCGACAGTGCTGTTGTTGTTGTATTTCCAGATGTAGCGTTGGGCGTCAGAGTTGTAGTGCAGGTAATGTTGGAAGATCTCCTCAGATTCTCCTCTGAGCACACCTGAGGGCATCAGGACGCTCATTAAAGAGCTCATGTGTTGCAATTACAGGTCTCTCTCACTATTGTTTTTCCACAGTCTCAGTTTTAGTCCATGTTCTATTCAGTCTTTAAAGTAAACACCTTGGGAAATTTTCTACAATTTTACAATTTTCTTCTACAGCTCCATATAGCCTCATTAACTCTGGACCTGCTGGAGAGCGCCCCCTGTAGAGCAGTAAGTCCAGAAAGTGGGATATCTTCATTATATTATAAGTTTTTGTGGTGTAATCTGAGAGCAGATGTGGGCAAAGCCAGGGAAGCAGGTGTGTTCAGGCATTCACGGTAGGTTTCTGACAGATGAACTGCATCTTGATGGAGCATTGCACGTCGTTCAGGAGTCCATCATCATAAAGGTGAGCGCAGTCTTCATCTCCGTGCCCAGTCAGGTTGTCCGGCTGCCCGGGTTTCCACCGCCTGGAAAAACACACATACATTACTTGTGTTTGTGAGCAAATTCTATGCAGAAGTGAGCATAATTGTCCTATTCTCATCTCCAGGGTTACAGCAGCTTTTGTCAAAGCTGGCATGGCTCATTTCTGCACTAAAAGCTGTGCTAACACTGAGTAAAGCCACAGGGAAAATGCTGCTTCTGCTAACATGCTAATTTTGTTTCTACAGTGTCTGACAGGAGGGATTTGCAGCTGGAAACCGGATATAAAATTCCCGCCAACTCTGGATCACTTTCTTTTTCAGTCGAGTCAGTCTCTTTAAGGGCAATCTGTGGACATGTGTGCATGTTTTTGTAATTTCCGAAAAACCTATTTGAAAAAAAAAAATACTAATAAAAGGCATGATGTGTCTTTGAGTATGGCCCAAACATTTGGGGAATTAAAGTCAATAAAAAGCAGGATGAAACATGAAAAAAGGAAAGTAAGTAAATAAGTAAGGAAGACTTGCAGACTCACAGACTTGCAGTCACAAAGCACAGTACAGAAAAATAGTAAATGGAAAAAAATAAGTTAAAGAAAAATGGAAAATAATTTTTAAAAAGTTTGGAATGGCTGGTTTGGCTAGTATGATGCCAGTATGGCTTTATGATTTTCATCCTCTTTCATCTGGAATTGTTTGATTTTGATTCTTTCCATATCATTAATGCAAGACAGAAGAGAGGTCACATCTGTTTGTTTTGTTTTTTTTTTAAGACCTGGGCTCCACTGTGTACGGCGTCTGGTTCACCCACTCCCAGCGCCCAGTCCTCCAGTCAGACAAACCAATCCAGTAAAAGTGAGGCATGCTCCTGCGGGTCACAAAGTCCTGGACAGAGAGAAGTATAAAGTAATTTTTTCTTATTTTCTTGTCTGCAAACTACTAAAAAAATAAAATAAAATGCAGGATATTCATAACTTGAAGGTCCTTTGTGTAAATTCCACTTTTACCTCTAGAGGGCAGCATTTAAGCAGTGGATTTGTTAACATTAGCCTTGGTACAACGTCCTCATGTGACTTTGACTTTTCTCAGCCTTCCATTTTAAATAAAAACTTACTTGCTTAGTTAAAGATGCTTTTGACTGTGTGCACATAAAGTTTTCAAATCTTTTCTTAAATCCAGAAAATGTCAGACAGTACATCTTAAACCTCGACTCTTTATCTATGAGTCATTTTGAAGCTCTTTTCTAAGTGTTTCTGTTCTACTTCAGGCCTGCTCACAAAAAAGATAAATAAAATGTTGTCTTTATGGGTGAAAGAGTTAAATTATGTTTTAAAAAGTGTGCCATGCCCATGACATTGTCCACTGACACCTCTGAGGCTCTGAAGTCTCTGCTGTCTGAATTGTTGAGATGCTGTTAACCAGACACATTTTTACAAACTAGGAAACGTTACCATTCAAATAAAGACTCGTACATTTCATGCTGAATCATGTGAATAGTGTGGCAGGTCTTACCCACTCCTTGTCGTTGCGCAGAATGACCAGGTGGGCTTGTTGTGTTTCACACCAGTCTCTGGACTCGTTCCAGGACCGAGAATCACCGCTGAAGAAGTAACAGCTGGACTCAAACACAGTCCAACCCATAGGACAACAACCACCTGCAGTTGAACCTGACAGAGAGAAACAGGTACACAGGTGTGAGCGTCAGTCTGCAGATGTGTATTTTCCTAATATAAATATGGTATACACACTGTTGTTGGTGACGTGTTCGTGGGAACATTTGATGGCAGCGATGCTCTTGCTCAGAGAGTCGATGACCGACAGCTGTTTCGGCGCCTCTGACACTGAACACACAGCACAAACACAGGTTAAACATGATGTTTGGAGTCATCACCAGCAGTATAATCTACAGGGGGGCAGACAAACCTGAGTTAAGCTGGTCCTTGTTGTTCTCAACAGCATACTGGAGCTGCTGAACTTGTTTAGCCGTTTCTAGAAACAAGGAGACTTAGCATGTTAGCATGTTTAGCAACTGGAACACTTAAAACGATGAGGTTTGGTTTAGACTTTCACATTGTTAGTGTAAGTCTGCATAAACCCCTTATGAGATAAATATTTTAGTGTCAGGGACCTGGGTCTGATGACCCAGGTGTCCTCTGCAGTTTTGGACTTATATTACTTGTTATAAGTATATTTGATGTATGGTATGGCTGTCACTGGTTTCCCTGATTGCAGGTATGTGTGTGTGGGTGTGTATATGGGTGTGGGTGCATCTGGTAGGCTGGTTTACGGGCACCATTAGGCCTGGTGGGTGTGCCCTGCCAGGTGGCTGGCCACACCTGAGGAAGATGTTCACACAAACCTGCAGATGATCGAGCCTCTTCGAGGGAGCTACTTAGCAGTGTGGTGGAGCTCTCTCTGATGCTGGATCGTTTTGTGAGACTTCCTGTTAGTTTCCCAGCTGGAAGTCAGTGAGTGTGAGTTTGTCGCAGTGTAGTGTATTTACGGCTCCTTCTGTTATTTTCTCAGGAGAATTGCGGGACGAGAGGGCAGCAAGCACAGGTTACACGAACACTAAGGAGCACATGCACAGAGCACTGACACTGGATGAAGACACGGCACGGGAGTCTGGGACACACGGGGATTTATTGGTGAATTGTGTTTTAATATAAATGTGTCATTTTTAATTTAAATATGTTTCAATATCTAGTGTTATCTAGTGTTACATTGTCCACCTGTACCAGATAGCTGTAACTGTCATGATAGGCTGTGTGGCAGGCAGGCCGGAGAAGTGGACCCAAGAGCAGGACTCAGAACCGGCAGGTTAAACCTAAAGCACAGCTTTGTTGCTCAGAAAAAACTCCACATGGACAAAACGTCCAAAAAACCAAAACAAAACTCTGAACATAGGAACTGAAACACTGGAACTGAGCAACTAAACAGAAGTAGAAGACAAACACACAGCATACTGAGGGTAGCAAACATTAACGACACGACAGAGGGCAAAGGCAAACACAGGGCTTAAATACACAGTGGAGTAATCAGGGAATAGGAAACAGGAGGGAGACACAGCTGGGAGAAATTAGGGCTAACGCGACAGGGGGAAGTAAAATGGACACTGACATAAGACATGGACCTTCAAAGTATAACAGAAAACAAATCACATCGAGACACAGACTTGACACAAAACCTAAAAACTAAACTCATAACCAGGACCAAACTGAAACCTAGAATAATAATAATAATCAAAACAGCACAACTAAAGAATCAGAACATAAATCATAACACAGAAGAAGAAGAATACCAAAACACAAGAAACTGAAAATGCTGGGTCAAAATGACCCAGAACTGGGACAATAACTAGTTATGCTGTGGATCTAAACACCTTTAAGTTTGACGTATAAAATCTATGTAAGATAACCACATTCAGATTTTAAGTGTAGCAGAGTAATGTGCTGAAACTGTGTCCTGTTTTTGTTTTGTTTTTTGGTTTTTTGAGTGTTCTCCAAAAAGACGTTAACTAACAGGTGTGCTACCTTGAGTGTGATGCAGTGAGGCGTTCAGTGATTGGACGATCTTACTGAGGTTGGAAACTCTCTGCTCCAAAGTCCCCAGACGATTTGACATCTTCCTGTCTGAAAAAAGAGATGGACAAGGTCAACTGTACACATCCCCCAAAAAGAGGAAATTCTTCTAGTATAGCAAACTAAGCACTCTATAATACAATAAAATAGTGTAATAAAGAAATTTGCTCAACAAAATAAGACAAAACAAAAAATTTTCAGTAAAGAAAAATCATTAAAAGAACAAAATGAAACAAAACTAGAGATGATAAAATAAAAAGCTGATTTTAAAAACTGGCTCTATTACATAATGAAGATTCAATATAACAAAAACTGTAAATCAAATGACTTTTATCTTTCTATTCATTTAATAATTTAATTTCAAGATGATGTCATGTAAATATCTACTGTGTGATTAGAGTTTAGTTATCATTTGTTTTTCTCTTTGTCATGTTGAAGGATCAAAAATTATTTTCAATTACAAGAAAATTCTGTAAACCATCTTTGCAGTCACAGTGATTTTGCTACTAACGTACTCGGCTCGTGCTGATTCTAATAATCATTTTGCACATACAAGAAAAAGTTTGTACGTTTTTATTTCACTAGAGACTATAAAGAATGCATATGAAGTGGAAAGCTGAGATGGTTGAGAGTGTGCAGTGGAGGGATCATTGATATATTGGACATATAGGAAAAGAGAAAGACCTCGAAGGATGTTTATGGATGTAGAGGTGGGATTTAGCATGTGGATTTGGACCCCAAATGCAGACCTAGACATGAACGGCTCAAGATGGTGGCATGTACGCACATATGCAGTGGCACAGTGCTTCCAACTACTGTGCACCTTTTTGTGTTTTTCTACTATTTATATTTTATTCCTTTTTTTTTTTTTTTTTTTCCTGTCCCGTTTGGCTCTTTTGCTACCAGAATTATTGTCTAAAGGCAAAGAAAGATGCCCAATGGATTTACTTTACCAAATTGACCATCCCAGCCTTGCCGTATTATATTTTATTCCAACACAGTTGATGTGGGACACCCAGAATTTAGTTGTACAATAAAAAGGACAAAAGACTACTCTATTCTATTTCTATTTTAAAAGGCAGACTGAAAACGCAGAGCTTACTTATAATATTGGTAGTGTTCAGTGATGGGAATAACGGCGTTACAAGTAACAGCGTTACTAATGGTGTTTTTTTTTCAGTAACGAGCAATCTAACTAATTACTATTTCTATCGTTACAACGGAATTAGAGTTACTAACAAGGAAACGCCGTTCGTTACTATTTTTCAACAAACAGACGGTTGAAGCTGTGCTCAGCTTACCGCATCTTATATCAGTTGCACAGAAGTGGCTGTAAGTAATCTGGACGCTACAGCTTTAAGCAGCTGCGCGCTCCCGCGGACGGTAATCACGATCACTGTCTAGCACAACACCTGGAGCTAAGGGGGCAAAACAATCGCATGAGTGCTGCTGTTTGACTGAGGAAGAATAAAGTAGTCGTGGTAAGACAATCACATGACCACTTAAAGACAAAGCAACAAGGTGATTTATACCAGTTTGTAAATTGTGTTGATAGGCCACGTAAAACCAGAGTCATTGTAGCACTCTCGTGTGATGCAACAAGTCAATAATCACACGTTTACTGTCTAAGGAAAGTGCTAGCAAGCACTCTCTGCTTATGAGCAAAAAATAAAATAAAAACAACAAAAAAAACAGGAAGTTTTAGGAGTGACGGCGAGAGAGAGAGAGACAGCAGAAAGAGAGAGAGAGAGTTTTGAGATGTGAGAGATTTGTGATGTTTAGCGTGTTTGGAGTCTGTAGTTAATGTGTTGTCTTGTGTAGTTAGTGTGTGGTGTTGTGGATAGTTTTGTGTTTGTGTCAGAACAATAAGGCGACTGCTGTCTCCAGGTAGAAACAGGAGTGATACACCTGCTGCTGTCAGACCTGCAGGTATCAGGCTGTGATGTTTCCTTTATAGTGGACAGAAATTATGTTTTTGGAGTGGCACAAATAATTTGTGTGGCATCTTATTGAAGAACAGCTGATCTGTAAATAGTTTGAAATGGTTATTTTAAAAAATCAAGGTAAAAGGTAAATGGATGTAAATAACTTTGTTTGCAAACTTGTGCATAGGATTTTAAAATTGACAATTTATATTTGCATTTAAAGTTGTGAAATATGATCATTAAACATGTTTGTGGTTGTTACAGTAAAAAATATAACCTTTTCTACTTTGATCTTGTGTTTTTTGTCTGATTTTAGACCAATTGTGTTAATACAGTATGTCAAAATGAAAACATAACTGTAAATTCAGACACGTGAGTTTGTGCTGAAAAGAATGACACCAAACAAGGCAAAGTAAATAGTTTAAAGGTGAAATGTGGAGGGAACATCAAAAGTAGTTAAAAATGGCCAATTATACCCTGGACCCCAGAGGGTTAAACGTTTTTTTAAAGTAACGCAATAGTTACTTTTCAAGTAATTAATTACTTTTAGAATCTTGTAACTCAGTTACTAACTTGAAGAAGTAACAGTGGTCACCACATTTAACCTAAACTAGAATGTGTGTGTGTGTGTGTGTGTGTGTGTGTGTGTGTGTGTGTGTGTGTGTGTGTGTATACACGCACTTACTGGTACTTCCCATCACTATGATCAGAATCAGCAGGACCACGACGATCAGACCAGGAAACAGCCACCGTCTGAACCTGGATGCAGATGAGGGTGCTGGACTGTCTGCTTGACAGACGCTCAGTTATTACAGGTGCACGCTACAACCAAGACATTCCCAACTTAAATGAAACGGATACCTGTGAGAGAGAGCGTCGTCTGGTCCCAGTAATTCTCATAATATGATTCCTCCATTCTGCTCACCTCTTACTGTGGTTAAAATAGAGTCAGTCAAGTTACAGTACCTTTGGAGAGACGAACAAAAGTCTCAAAAACTACCCGGTGATGCCTCCCTTTATTACTTTCAAGTTAAACCGTAAAGTTATTTTAAACGTATTAAATATAAATTGGATCAAAGTAGTTTAAAGGAATACACCTGTAGCTGGATTTATGTAGATATTCAGTATATAAATACACCTATGCTAATCTCAACAAAATCAAGTTGTTCTTTCTACCAAACTCACTTAAATATCAACACTAATTCAAACTAATAATGGAGAAAGAATAAAGTGCTCCTCACCTCGGCTCTGCCTGTGAAGAATCAGCTGGAAAGCATCAGATAAAAGTTTACATCACCTCCTCCCTCCCACCCACCAAGTAAGAAACTATGTGCAAGTACCCGTTTTATTAAGCGCATCATAATTATTTTTGAGGATTTAGCTCCTGGTCTCACATCCTATTTTAGTATTTTCTGTAAAATGAGCCTCAGAATTTCCCTTTTGTTCAGAAACATTTTCTCCCAGGGAGGGAAGCATTCCTCAGTCTGAACTTCCCTAAAATCCACCACAGTGTTCACAAATTCAAACTATGTGTAAATGCAAGATCACAAACAAACACAGACATGTGGTCTTAAACTTTAACACAAGATAACCATAAACACAAAGCTCGATATAAAACAAGAGCTGCTCGGGACACAGTGTTCATCTAAACCTTAAATGGTTTAATTGAAACACCTTAAACTGTGGAAAACCATCTGGATCCGTTTTTCTATGACATTAATTCATAATCACATTAACATTCACCAGGTTTTAGGGGATGGTCTCAAGTACAATTTTAGTCACATGTTTGCATTAAACATAATGTTCCAACAGCAGCAAAAAGGCCACACTACCATTAATGGAAACTTTAAGTGTTAATACAATTTAAACAGGTGAATTTAGATTATAATTTAAATCTGAACAAAAGTAAAGGACCTATAACAGAGCCCTGTGGAACTCCATGACTTGTAAGAAAACACTCTGTGACACCCCATTCTGGGTTTTGTTACTCACAGTGTTCTCAGATGGTTATGCCATCCAGAGATACGCCAACTAGAGGCTAAAAAGCTTCAGGTCTGACTTTTACAGGCTTGTTGTACATCTATACATGTGTTTTACTGACGTTAACTTCCACTTTTTTAAGCCTTTAGTTGTAGTACGTTATATGTTATTAATATATATCTCATTCTACCTGAAATCTATTATTTGTAAAGGTTGTAAACATGTTAATTTCACCTGAAGACTTGAATATTTTAACACGGGAGTCTATGGGGCCTGACTCACTGGAGTGGACACTGAAGGAATTGCAAATGAATTAGGTTTAAACCAGGGGTGGCCAACATTTTCTCTTCATATTCATCTCGTCATATTTAAAGATGTTTAAAGATGTGAGGGGCTGAACTGATAGATGTAAAAGAAGATGTAAAATTAAGTTAAATGCAAGGAAACAACATATAGACAGATAGACCAAACAGAGTTTGGCTCTGGATCAGCCTCTTGATGCACAAAATTTGCCAACTGCTTAGCTCAGTTAGCCATCAGGGGCCTCAGCTAACCCTAACTGAGTCTCCAGTGACTTTGCGGGAGTCCATCTGTGCTAATGTGCAGCTCAGATTGGCCTTTAAAGAGAATTTAAGGTCTCTCTTTGGTGAAAACTTTCATCAAACGACAGTTAGAAAAGGCACCTGTTAGCACAGCTTTAATAAAATAACTGTTATGTTCTAGTCCACAGTTCAGGGTCAGAGGTCAGCCCTCGGTCAGGTCATCATTGTAGTGGAGGAGGATGGCGGGGGTGAATGCGTCTCGGTCCAGACGCAGCTGTTCGAGCTCGAGGTCATTGTCTGGGACATTGTTCTCACTCAGCGTCTTGTTCATGTCCAGGACGGTGCCGTTGTATTTCCAGGTGTAGCTGCGGGCATGAGAGTTGTATCGTAGGTAGCGCTGCAGGATCTCGTTCAGAGTCTCCTCTGAGCACACCTGAGGGCATCAGGACACACACTGTGTTTGTAGCTAAACGTCTTTGTGACCGTTAACCACATCATGAAGGCGCAGTTACCCAAAGTGCATCTGGCTGAGGTGATGTGCTCACCTCCATCCGCTGCTCCTGTGACGTCAGCGTGTTGATGATTCGCATCCACCTGGTTTTAGCGGACAGCAGCCCCACCTCGTATCGGCTATCTCTCCACCACGGCTGTCCGATGTCGCTGTCCCAGTCGGAGCGCGGACCGTTGGGGGGGATGTGCAGGAAACGCCCCCTGGGGGTGTAGTATGCCACACAGCAGGTCAGAGGGTCCACGTACTTCAGGATCTGAGGACAGGTGGGAAATTAATTTACTATCTTTTTACATTGACAGCACAGGAGCATAAAACCACCAGATGCTGTTTCAGGTTTCAGGTCTGAGGCGGGCCACTGCCCACAGACTCCAGATCAGAGAACTGAAATATCCTCATGAAGTAAAAGCAAAACCTGCTGGAGAAAACAGTGAAGTGTGTTTACTTTAACTGTCCAAGTACAAAGCAACAGAAAATGTTGTCTGATTATCTTTAGCTGAACTGTGATAAGAATTTTTATTTCTCTATATTTTCTATACGAGAAAATTATGTGACCTGGAAACTGATTCTGACCACTCACACAAGCCTAGAGAGCAGTCTGCACTCCCATGGAAACCACAGGTCTCTAGGAAAAAGTGTTTTTTTTCCTGAAAGTTGCTCGAGGTTGGAAGGATTTGGGCTGACTGAGGCTCGAGGCCTGTGTGACTTGGGCTTAAACCTCAAGTGAAGCTTCCTGTAGAGAAGATTAAACAACAGTATCTCAATTTTCTCCAAATCAGAACTCAGTAACAGGCGAGTACATTCAGGTGAAAACACTCTTCAGCAGGATTAGGAATGCACGACTATTACTCAAGCTGCCCTTAATGACAGGTGTAGGAGATGACTGAGTGTGACTGTGGCTCAGGAGGATGTTTGATTCCAGCATGCTGTAATGCCCTTCAGCAAGACACTGATCCCCTGAACGGTCCCAGAAGCATCCATACAAGCAGTGCGAAAGTGCCTAAAGTTGAAAGATGAAGTAAAATCTAAGACATAAATGTAGCTTAAGTAGTAAAAATGAACTCTTGGGTCTGTGCTACAGTAGAAAAGCTCTGCACAGTCTAACACCAGTCCACGTAAGTTTGATCGGCACTCACGTCTTCAGTTTTGGGGTCAAACCAGCTGCTGATGTCCTTCCCTGCAAACTCCATGATGGGCAACAGCAGAACATCACCTGCAGACAGAAACACATGTTACCCTCATAAACACCATCTTTCTTAATACTCTCCACCTGAGAACTCCCACAGTGGTGTCTGATTTTAACCCACTTACATTTTAAGAAAGCTGTAGGAGGAAATACTACACAGATGTTTACTTATACTCTTTCAAATTAACATTACAAAGGCTTTCAAACAGCAACAAAACAAGCTGATCATAGAGTCTAAAGCATGAAGCCAGTGTTGATGGAACAAAAACTGCAGTTCCTCTAATGTCCACTTGAGGCTCCAGCAGCGAGTCAACTTTAAGGAAAGATTATTTTAAAGTGTCTTTGTTTTCAAAATAAAAGTGTCCAATTAGTAATTGGAAGGTAATGTTAGGTGAGGTAAAGTAATGAATGTTATGAAATCTCACATTTTCAAAATAAAACCTAGAGTTAGTTAAAAGAATTCATCATTTTCAAAATAAAAGTGTATTAGATAGGGGATGGTAACAGGATGCTATGAAATCTCTGATTTTCAAACTAAAATTCCACCTTTAGTTATAGGAATGCATCAAAATGCTTAAAAGTGTAATTTTTTCAGAGTAAAACTGTCCGATCAGTTATTAGAGGAAACAGGATGCCTTGAAATATTAAGATTAACTTCCACACAAAGTTAATTCATCCAAGCGGTTTAAATATTCTCTTTCAAACTATTTGGGTCATTTACCCACCTTCGGCTTTTTCATCTAATCTAATTTATGTATTTATACACATAATTTAAACAGTAGCTGATCTAGTTCATCTTTAGATGTTACAGTCAATCATTAGTTGTGTCTTTAAAATATTACAAGCAAAAACACTTTTTTTTTAAAATCGGTCTTTGACACTTCAGTGCAGAAATGCCTGAAATGACCACCAGAGGGCAGCCTCTTGCAGTAAATGACTTGAGGTCCTCGTGTCATTTCATCCACGAGCTCCATCATAATAATAATAATAATAATAATAATAATAATAATAATAATAATAATAATAATAATAATAATAATAATAATAAGAAGAAGAAGAAGAAGAAGAAGAAGAAAAAACCCAATATGCAGCAAGCACCATCTTTTGCATACAGTCTATGGATTAAATCAATGAACTGAGTGGGAAAACTGTGATCCACGTTTTCAGGGATTATTTTTTATTTATTTTTTCCCTTAGTTGTCATTTTGTGTCTTTGTACTCTGCGAGTCTTCATGTCGGACACACAAGTCTCTCACACACAGTGCAACTCCTTCTGGTTACTCGCTGTGTGGATTAGCAGCAGGAACAGACACTTCCGGAAACTCGTTTTCCTGTTGTGTAACTAAAGAGTCAAAAACAGGAATCACTCTCACTGACTCTGACTTCTCACAGAGGCACTTTGTGCTTTTCAGCCTGCCCTGTCTTCAACTGGTGACGCAGTAATCTACCTGCTGCGGCTCACCTTTGTACTGGCTCATCAGCGGGCTCAGGTCGTACACTTTGCCCAGAAACGACACCCACAGGTCCTCCGCCGTGTTGTGAGCCGCCACCTCCGAGGGAGTGAAGTACCTGGGCCGTCCCATCATCTGCAGGCGGGTAGCTGTGTCCAAGTCACGGAGAAACGCGGAAAAACAGCCCCGGTTCAGGTTTCGCCTTCTCCATGGAGCGCTGTTGACACGCTGCCATGGCAAGAGACGCCGAGGGCGGGGCTTCTGTTCATTGAAATACACGTGTTTATCTCGAGATCTAAAAATGACCTGAATCGATTTAATCAATAAAGATAGGGATGGTTTTATTTCCTAAACATTAATAAACTAATTAAAATTAATAAATTAACTGTATGTATTTGTTAGAATCATTACTCTCCGGACAGTAATATATATATGAAAAATTTCAACTCTACCCACCTGTAAATATCACCATGTTGTCTCATCCCGCAGCGAATTAAAATAATGACCCAGGAAACATCAATTTGAAAATAATCAAATGTATCTGACTGATCAAATGATTATCAGAATGATTTGATCAATAATACTGTTTTTTTCCTTAAAGTGTCCTTAATACTCAGTAGTTGTCCATCCAGCATCTGCACCAGCCTCTATGCTTCTTTAACGTTTTTATTTTGAAGGATTCAGAATGGCTCTGTTTCCTCTTATTGTTTAGTGCAGTGTAGAGACCAAGCAGACCCATAAGAGTATTTACTCCTTTAATTAGACATTATAATCATTTGGTCCTTTACTTCAAGAAATTTTCTCTAACTGGACCTTTTTAAATGCTAGCTGAATACCACTCATGCCATTTTATTACAAATGAAGGACTAGTTCTGTGCTTTGTTGTTCTGTTTTTGCACATTTCTGTCCAGTTTGAATGTGTTTGATCAGGCGCTTCTTTCTTGGTCAGCACCCTTGGTGGTGTAAAACTCACTTGACTGTGGCCTAGCTTTTTTCCTCTCAACTAAGGCTCAAAGTTTGGGTTTTTTTCCAGGCCTTGGCAAACATGATTACACATCCAAATAACGTGTCAGAGCAGGTGAGCTTGGAATGTGGCTCCATTTCTCTCTCTCCAAGAGATTTTCCTAACTTCTTTAAATTTAAAATTTTCCTTCTGAGATCTTTACTGTCATCACTGAGTCCTTGGACTGTACGTAGTATTGGTCAGTCCAATGAGTGCTGACAATTTTTCACCATTCATTTTCAAGTCATTAAACATGTATTTTGTTCAATCATTCCACTCTGTAAAATGAATAAGTCAAAGAAATTATTAAAAGCTCAAAATTACCCATGAAGAGTGCATATGAACTTCTGTTTACAACTCTAGGTATGTTAAGATTAAGGCTACGTCCACGGGTATTTTTGAAAACGGACATTTTAAAAAATAATCCCATCCACACGTGAATGCAGAAATGAAGGAAAATGCTGCTATGAACATGCCAAAGCAACAGGTGGCGATATATTCCTCACCGTGTAGAAATGTTGGCCAATCAGAAGTCTAGAAGCCTCGGCGGGAAATAGTAAACAAAGCTGGGGAATAGAAGCAGAACCCAGTCGTATGTGTGGAGGGACAGTAACTGTGTGTATGTAAGCATTTAAACACTGCAGAGAGTAGAATTAACAGTATTGTAGAAATTCATTTCACCGAAACAATAACGTGATGTCAAAAAAGGCGCACACCTTTAACGCTGCATTTTCTCCGTTTTTCTCGTCCACGCTTTATAGCAAAAACAGAGTTTTCGAAAATATCCACCCTGGCCGGAGTTTTTAGAAATCTCAGTTTTCAGTGACCAAAAACGCCGTTTACGTGTGGACGAAAGGTGCAAACGCATAGAAAAAGCTGCGTTTTCAAAAATACCCAGGTACGTGTGGACGTAGCCTAAGACTCAGTCTATGCTGCTCATTTTGTCGGGTCTTTACATAAGTACTTCAAGATGAATAGTGTTTTGAAGTGATAAATCCTTGAACCTTTCCAGTTACTATTTTATGTTTTTAACTTAAATTACATTATTTTCTGGGTTAGAATCTTTTTTTTTTCCTATTTCATAATTTATTTGAACACCTGGCTTAAACACAGATTTGTACACAGGCTTTGTTTTTGAATGAGCCTCAAAATCTTAGATAAAATTTACAATCAGTGCTCTTTGATGACATCCTCTTCATCCAATCCGTCGACCTCAAGAGCTCGGATGATCACTGGTGGGTGGATTGTTCCCTGCAGTCAGCAAATCAGAAAAGAAACACAGATGCAGTCTATAAAATGTTAACAGTTGTAGTTATAGACAGATATCTGTCATCAGTTCATTGATTATTGATTGTTTAATAATTGATCAGTGAATGAGTCAGTGTTACCTGTGGCTCTCTGTCGATGTAAAGATGCAACAAGAAGAGTGGAGATTAAATATGGACAGAACACCAGCAGGTAGCGAAGCAGTGTGAAGTCAAAATGCAGGGGGCGTGAGGTAGAAGGTGAAGGTGCTGATGTGGGCGGGGCTGTAGTCGCAGGTCTACCTGCAGATAGAATCCCATCTATTCAGGTAAACTTGTGGCTGAAATAAGACATGAAATGAGTGTGAAGCTCCTCACCTGTGACAGTGATCCAGCTGGATGGAGACTCTCCATGACCGCTGATGTCACACTTGTAGAGGCCTTCATCAGACCTGGAAACATGCTGGATGGTCATGTGACCTGTAGGCTGCTTCCTGATGAGGGAGCCATCTTTATAGAAAGCAGCTGGGAGGTTGGAGGGAGTGGTCTTTGTTTTACAGAGCAGAGTGACGTCATCTCCCTCCATCACAGGGAGGACAGGACTCTGCAGGATCACTGATCCACCTCAACACAGAGACAAACTACAGCATTTCATCCATTTACACACAGCTTCATCAACACTAACTCCACACACTCAGCTTACCAGTGACTGTCAGGTTAACCATGTTACTGATGGGACCCTCTCTGGACTCACACCAGTAAACTCCACTGTCCCATGTGTACATGTAGCTTATCGTACAGGTAGATCCAGACCATCTTCCAAAGTTCTTTCCACATTGAATCATCACTTTATTGCTTATGTTTCTCCTCAGAGTCCATCCAGCAGAGCTGTCATCGTCCTGACAACTCAGAGATACAAAGTCTAATTCAAACAGCTGAGAGCTGCTGGGACTCACAGTCAGACGAGCTGTGAAAATAGGAGAGGCTAGACTCATTTTCATGGCTGCTTGTGCAGTCGGTCCACACATTGGCTCACATGATTACAGAGATTATCATGATCTTGAAATATAAAAATAAAATTATTTTTTTAATTATTTTTCATCATAATATTACAATTTAATCAAAATAACTCGCGGAAGTCACACTCGCGGAAGCCGGTATATATATATGTATATACCCGCCAAAATGCAATGCATTTATTGAGACTTTCAACCCCAAGTAGGTAAATTATGGAGAAATGTAAGATAAGAAAAATATCTGAAGAAGATTTAATGTTGTCTGGGCAGATTTGTTTGCATTTACTTCTGACGAGAGCGGCCTACCAGTATGCCTAATTTGTGGATTGTCGATCTTCGGATCCGCATACATAATTGAGCAGCTATTCCCAACCATGAACTATGATAAAAACAAAAACCACTCACGCCTCACAGACGACAGCTCACAGTCCTGCGTAAAGATGAAAGTGACTTCGTACAGCCCCAGTCTGCAGACGCTGGGCGCAGAGGTTCAGGAACAGAAGTCCCATTGTAAACAAACCACGGCAGACCCGACGATGTTTGCTGTACACATGCAGCTGGCTTCAGCTTTCCGGCACACAGCCCGACACATAACACAACATCAGAGAGAGCACAGACTATAAGGCGGTGTGGCTCAGGCGCAACCACCTCTCCTGCAGCAGCACTGCAGGCCACGCCCGCCATACAGGTACCAGGTAACCAGGTAAAATAAATATTCATGCAGAGATTTTGCGAATATTTATTATTCATTTTTTTAGGAGCGTAGTGTTTTTTCCAATTATTTTTAAAATTCAGGTTAAGGCTCTACATGCTCCGAAAGCCCAAATGTGATATAAGGATCAGTTTTTGTTTGCTACATGGATAATTTAAGTTCAGCTTTTTAATTGATTTAAATTGATTTTTTTGTTATAAATTTTTTAAGAGTTTAAAATGTGTTCATTACATAAATAAAATTTCATTTACTTTGTAGCATTTCGTGGACTTCATAAACAACACACTATAGTGGTTTATACAAAGCATAAAGGTAAAAAACAATGTATGCAGTGTTCTCTTCATTTTAGATGTCAAAAAGTATTTGCGGCTCCCAGTGTTTTCTTTTCAGTGAAAACAGGGTCCAAATGGCTCTTTGGGTCTTAAAGGTTGCTGACCCCTATTTTAGCCCAACACAGAGGCATATCAGTGGCCTGCAGCTATTACCGCTGCTGTTGGGAGAGGCGCAGTCCGAGGTTCTGAGCCTGCCGGCAGCCCCACAGCAGAGCTTCGATGACATCGGCAGGGCCATTTTGGATAGATTGGGCCTCTCTGTCCAAAATCATCGGCAGAAGTTCTGGATCATCACATGCAGCCAAATGACGGCAGCAGAACAGCTGTTTGGGACGCTGACTCTGGGGAGGAGACACTTCTCTACCCTGACGGTTTGTACCAATTTGGCTCATTTCAGTTACCTTCCAGAGCCTCATGGACCGGGTGCTGTGGCTGCATGCTGCATATGCTGAGACCTACCTCGATGATGTGATCCTGCACAGTAACACCTCGGCAGACCATGTGCAGCGGGTGGCCGTGGTTCTGGAGTCCCTAAAGCAGGCAGGCAGACCTCAAGGCCAAACTAAAGAAGTGTGCAGTTGGATAGAGGGAGGTACGGTATCTGGGATTCCACTTGGAGGGAGGGCAGGTGTGTCTACAGATGGAGAAGTAAGCTGCCATTGCATCCCGCACACACCCCAAGACAAAAAAGGAAGTGAGGCAGTCCATGGAGCTGCCTGGGTACTATGATCAGTTCATGCCTGGGTTCGTGGGCCTGACCTAGATCTGGTCTCATGGATGGATCAGTGCCAGGCGGCATTTGTGCAGGTGAAAAATGCTCTCTATGGGGAGCCGCTGCTCCACACACTACGAGGTTGAGGTGAGTCTTACCTCCTCGACCACCTCTTGAAACTGAAGTGAAACACATCAAAACTTTGTTAAGTCATGGTCATGTGACCTGGTGTGTTGAACCATGCTTCCGTGCAGTGTTTTGAAACATATGAGCTTAAGAAGCTCAACACAGTCTTGAAACAACTGTTTCAAGATTCCCATCCCTAAAGATTATGAGACACAAAGTGATGAGCAAAATCTGGTGTGGATTCTGGGGGAAAATTGACATTTTCTGGATTTAAGCCTGGAAGAGATTGGACCTTTAAACTTTCACTGTAAATAAAGTGTGGTCACTTGGATCCCTGCCTGTATGTCCTCCCTCTTTCTCAAATGTGTACCTTAAAGCAGATAACATAGGCTGGAGGAAAGCATGTATAATGTAAGCAGAATTGGTCTTAGCACAGAACCCTGTGGAACTCTATAATTAGCATGATGTGGAAGCATGGTGTGTGTGACTAGTGCATTTATACACTATTCTGAATTTAATCATCTCTGGATCTCTTCCATAGCATGCCTTTGTCATGTTTTGTTAAAACATCCTGCTATGTGTTCCAGCATAATTGGTCACTTCCCACTAGTTAATCCAGGGATTACTGTGATATGACTGAAATCTGTTTAATAAAAGAAAAAATACAATAACTAAATGTCTGATTGTTGTAATTGCTAACAAAGTGTGGCTACTGTCTCTTTCTCCAGATCTTTACTTTCATATCTTGAGTAAAGAGTTAAAGAGTTTAAGAGTACAAAGAGTTAAATACTGTCTTTAAAACAAATGAAAATTAAAACCAGGTCAGTTTGAAAGAAAATGGTTTTTAAAAGGTATTATAAAACCTCTGCCTCCTTTTTATACATCTATACTTGTGTTTTACTGACATGACCCCCCTATTGAATAGAATCGATTTAATTGTCAATGTTACAAGAACAACGAAACACAGCACAAATTTTGCCTCCGTGGGGTCAATAAAGTCTTATCTTATCTTATCTCATCTTATTCTTGGTCCCAGTTGATTAACACTGCAGTGTTAATCAACTGGGACCAGGAATAAGATGTTGGGCCCCTTGTTGTGACACTGTGGTGTAGATTGTAGTTTTATTAAATCCTGAGACACACAGAAAGAAACCAGTGATCTAGAGTTTAGAGCATCCCATACATCCACCCTCTAATAACGTATGCTTTTAGCTTACTAGATGGTAAATGTAGAATAAATGCTGGATTGCTGTATTTACAGAACAGCTATGTTTGCAGTCTCTTCACCCAGTTCTTTACTTTTATATTTTGAGTCAATTATTTGGGAGAAAGTGATTTTTTACAAAAGAGCTAAAGAAAAACGATTTTGAGAGTTTATTCATGCATGCTATGTATGTCAGGAAAAGAACTCGCAGTGTTAATATTTCATTAGGAAAATGTTAATTGTTTCTTAAATAAATTATGCAAATAAATACTAAATTATGAATACATTTTGGGTGTAATTATAATGATTAAACATCATTATAGATTTTATTGCAGACATGCGACTTTAAAGCTATATAAAACCTCTGCCGACGCACGCTCTCTCTCCGTTTTTCCATGTCCTCGCTATGTCTCTCCCTCTCCCTCCCTCTCCTGAAAGCCTCAGACGTGGCAAAGATTCACGTACTCCATTTTTCACGAACTTTCTGTGGTTTAGCCCACCGAAAAACGAAGAGAAAAAAAGTTCCCATATGTCTGCCTCTTATTGGCTGGTGGATTTCCGACTATCTGTGCTGATTGGATACCAGCTCTGTCCGTCAAAGCTGTATCGCGTCATTTCTGTTCTCATTGGCTGGATAGCTTTTTGCGGTTTCTGTTGACTTTCTTTTAAAAGTCGGAAAAGGTGACGAGTATCGCGAGAGTCGAGTGCCGACTGAGCGGTGAACGTGAAGAGAGAGGGCCGGGAAGAGAGGAGAAAGAGTGGACTAAAGCTACGGCCTACAGTCTAAACGGAGCCGTGTCCAAACATCCAATATGTCCTCCAGTTTTCTTCTCCGCCTGCTGTCTCTCGCCTTTTTCCAGGGCGCCGTGTGGGCCGAACAGCGGAAGCTTTCTCCAGGTAAGACCGCTGTGCGGGGTCCCCTGATCGGCCGGGCGGACCACCGTGACCCGCTGGAGCTGTGGAGCTCGGGGTGGGTTACGGAAAGGCTGCTCATCACGTCACAAACCTTTTCACTATTTTCAGAGTTTATTCCGTTATTCAGCCGCTGGGTGAGTTTAGGAAGGATGTTTATTAATTATTAAAACCGTTAGCGCCACAGGACCGTTAGCAAACTTTAACAGGGGGTTGTGTTCATGTCAGAGCAAAATGTAAATATCACAAAAAGTCTCAATAATGACCCCAAATACTCACCCGAGGGGCTCACGGTGGACCTGCTCCCTTTATAACCTCATACTCTTATTGTAATCCCTACAGGTTATTAATGATTCCCTAAACTCTGGAAAATCTTAATGCGCAACTTTGTTTCCTGGATCTTTATTTCCATTTTTCCACGTATAATCTACCACACAGCGTGGTTAACATGTATCAGTTTTAATCACAGAAACACAAAGGTACAAAGTGCTTCGCATATCGGATAAAATTCAAATATTAAAGAAAGTTAGACATCCCCACAAACAGACACATTCACGCAGGGATGCTTACATCCAGCAGTAAAGATTACAAATCACTGATCAACCCACTCAAACGAGGTTTTACAGCCTCAAATGAGAGCTGGGACTTTTAAAATAGTGTGATCATTTTGATTGCATATTTTATAATCGTATTAGAATAAAGAATTTTAGTTAACTGCATTTAAATGAGTAAAACATTTATTGTAAGTGGATTAAATTAGGTTTAAAAAGCCACTGTGGGAGCCCACAGCACGTTTTATGTAGCAGGATTAATGATTTCCATCATGAACCTCTCACTTGGCAGGTCTGTGAAGCAGAATAAACGTTTTTCAAAAGAATAGCCGGTTTAAATCTGATCTGTGTTTTCCATCCTGTCTTTGGTGCGTCCCTGTGAGGTTTGTTTGCTCAGCTGTGGTTTGTATTCATGTTTATATTACTTATGTGAGGCGTTTTTAAAGGGAGCAGAGTGAGACTGACGACGAGATGTCCTTCTTGTTGTAAACCTGTTTTTTTTTTTTTTTTTTTTAAAGTTCAGACACTCAGATAATAACAGAAAAAATAACTGAAAAAAATAGATTTTTAAATATTTGACTGAAATCTGAGGCCATTTTCACTCATTCATGGGATCCAGTTTAAAGACTTCTTTTGCTTTATCTCGAGATTAATTCATTGATCAAATCAATAATCAGTTTACAGGTTCTTCCTCCTTCAGGATCTTTGAGTTTTGGTCTTTTGATACATAAAAGTGAATTCTTTGCTTGCACTTTTATCCCAGTCCTGATGCTTATTCTTCAGAGGAACGCCAGGATTGTTATATTTTAGTAAAACACCTTTTTTGTGTATATAAAGAAGCTGTTAAATTGTTAATAATAGATAATCAGCTGGTTGGTGTTTTAGCTCATCTGAAGGCTTCAGATATCTGAGCTCACAAGAAGTGTCTCAGTTTTTCTCAGGTTCTGTGGCACATTTTAAACACAGCTCAGCTGAAGACGTATTTCCCTAAAACATCTCAGACAATCACAGACACAGTGAAGTTAACCCCGAGAGGCTGTACCTCTGTCACAAAGTGAGTTTGTGAACCAGTGAGAACATCTTACTTAAACTCGCCTTCTTCCTCTGGGAGGTTGTTGTATATCTGAGCACTTCCTCCATGTTGTGCTCAGCAGCTCTGAATCTTGTGACACTGAGCATGGCGAGTTTCTATTGGCTGAACGTAACAGAGTTTGTGTTTCATCAGTTTTTATTTATTTTTTACATTTCTGTGACAGACTTTTATAGGAGTCATTTACAGTGTTGACTCTTCAAATTTTATTTGTCACGTACACAGTCACACACAGTACGATATGCAGTGAAATGCTTAGACAACTGCTCGTGACCTAAAGAAAACAAAAAAAGGAAAAGGCTATGAATAAGATGGCAAATAAATATGAAAAATTAAAAAGGGTCAATTTAACTGGGAAAGAATAAGATCAAATATATAAATTAAAGTTAAAAAATAACTGTACAACAAAATACACAGTATAGAACTATATAAGAATGTATGAAGAAATATAAATAAATATATACACAATAACAACAGCTGTACAAGTATTAGCTGGAAATGAGGAGTATAATGTCCAGTGTTGTGCAATCCACATTATGTCTTGTGCAGTGCAAATATGCTTAAAGTGATTTAAGTGATGAAGTGAAAACAATGTCCAGAATGTCCAGTGTGTGTAAGAACTATATGTCTGGGTCAGTACTGTGTGGTGGTGTGATTGAGAGACCGTATTGCCTGCGGGAAGAAGCTCCTCCTCAGTCTCTCTGTGTTGGTCTTCAGGGAGCAGAATCGCTTTCCTGACCTCAGCAGAGAGAACAGTCCGTTCTTCTTCATAACTCCTGCAGATCTCTGTGGCTCTTAGTTAACCACAGTTTGTGGGCTCCTGTTTGTCCACCTGCTTTTTAAGCACTGATCATAGATTGTGGATCAGATTAAGATGTGTCCATGGGCCCAAGATGTTAATTTGGGGATCTTTTCGAGGCTCTGTGTTGTCTTCTGACACGGTGCTCCCATCAGGCTGGAAAATGCTCCTGGCAGGTTGGAAGAAGGTGGTTTTTAGTGTGGTCGGTCCTTAAAAAGCAGAACAGGGATCAGCTCAGACATGGTCGGTAGTAGGGCTGCCACAAATGATTATTTTGATCGTCGACTAGTCACCGATTATTTTTTCTATTAGTCGACTAATCAGATCATCATCCATTGGAAGTAAAACGTACAGCTCATTGCACCAGCAGCATCTGCTCTTATATAACTATCATTAGCTTACAGCTTTAAGTGTTTAAGGTGCTAACTAAAAATAAAGACAAGATGATAGTTTATTCAATTTTAATGAAATTTGCAGATTGTTTGGGTGAAGTTTAATAAACTCCTTGCTATCTAAAATATAACAGGACACCGGAGTAAATTCTCAGCATCTCACACTTCTGATAATCAGCTGTCTGCTTGATGTTTATTCAGCTGTGTAAAAACTATAACTTTGATCTCAGCCAAACCGATTTACTCAGGAACAAATAAAATACTGAAAAAAGCCAAACAATAACATTTTTAAGTTATCTAAGTGACTTATATATCATGTTTAACCTGAGTAGAGAATAAAAATGTCCAGATAGGTTTAACTTCAAACACCTGAACCCGGCAGGTAGTTCTGAACGGTCTGTAGGCCTGCATGCTTGCATGTGTGAGGCTCTGAACGGTTCTGCTTGTTAACACTAGCACAGTGACATTATGCTAACATTATTTGGACAAACATTAAACGTTTATGCTGATATAAACTTCATGTATTTCCTTCATATGGGCTGTTCCTGTGAAACGTTCCCTCCTGACCCCTCACAATCAGCTGTAGTACCTTCATAGTATGAACTGCTTGTGTTTAAACTGTGCTGACAACGTGGAACTTATATAGCTAAGAGGGCTATGAAACGAGTAAAAAGT
This sequence comes from Astatotilapia calliptera, assembly GCF_964374335.1. NCBI lineage: Eukaryota > Metazoa > Chordata > Actinopteri > Cichliformes > Cichlidae > Astatotilapia > Astatotilapia calliptera. Next base: position 75,337,937 of record NC_137424.1, read on the forward strand.
GCCACATTTGGGCCAATATTTCTTTGTACTTTGAGAGCCTGTAACCCTAAAAACACTCAGGTGGAAAAATTTTTGGGCTTCATTAGAAGAAGAAAATCCCCAGTACTCGATGTTTAAGTGTTCTACTTGTCTTAAAAAATATTTGACCAAAGCTGAGAAAGAATTCAAAATGTGTTTATGATGTGCGCGCTGTGCAAACTGATGTGAAAACGAAAGAAATGAGCCCACTCAGATCTGCTGCTTGGATCTGTAACATTCTCCAAGGCTCCACACCTCCGGCCTGGTCCCACAGATTCAAATCAAGGAACGGAAAAAGGAAGTCTTTACATTTTTTACATTTTCATCATGCATGTCAGGAACATATTTCCATGAGAGTCGGCAAACACACAAACATCTTTGTAAGAAGGAGCGAAATATGAATTCTGCTCATATTTGGTTATGGAAATGATTCAGTATAAACATGGAGGGAAGACCTGGGCAGAGGTCACTTTATGGATCGTTTGTCAGGATGTGTTTATAGTTTCAGAGCTGATGTATTCCGTAATCCTTCCTTTTAGTTTGAGACCCAGAGTCTGCCCTGCAGGCAGCTGCAGAGACTTTCATGGGTTGTTGACAATGCCTTTTGACACACCCCTAGGAATCTATTCAATTCAATTCAGATTTATTTATATAGCACAAAGGCATAACCACTTTACATTTTAGGGCAAAGACCCTGCAATAATACAGTGAAAACCTCAACAGTCAGACTGAGTGAGCACTTGGCAACAGTGGGAAGGAAAAACTCCCTTTTCAAAAATCTAGAAGTTCTGAAGAATAAAAACGATGGTTAAAAACAGGAGAATTTCCTTCCATATGCACTCGCTCAGCTCAGCTGAACTCAAACACAACTACTCATGAGTGCTGCTGGTGGGAAGGGGACGTCGTTATTTAATGACGTGTTGAAAAACCGTGACACCTGGCTGGAAACTTCACAGTAAACTTTCGAGACACTTTCAATCAAACGCTGCCAGAGGAGGAGGAGGAGGAGGAGGAGGAGGAGGAGGAGGAGGAGCTTTTCCCATGTTTGGTTTGATGGTATCTGAACCAGCTGTTTGCACAGAGAGTGGATGGGAGCGATTTCTCGGGATATTTAAGGAGCTTTGTTGCACAGCCGAGAGCTGTTTTCTCGGCCCTGCGCTGCAGTGAAAGTGTTATTGCTCTCGCACGTTAAAACACGTCAGACCCTCAGGAGCACAGCAGGGGCTTTGGTCACAGACCCTCTTCTCCTCCCCCATGCTACGCCTCCCCTCTTTGACTTTCCTCGGAATTTCAGAGGAATTCTGCTCCCAATTCCTAATAAAAAGCCTGCAGGGAAACTTTGGCAGCTGCTCGTGTCTGCAAACAGGACTGAGTGTTACCAGAGTTCTCTGTTGATTTGACAACGTCATGCTGATCACCTGATGTGTTTGCAGAAAATTTGCTGGTCATCACCGTGGCAACAGAGGAGACGGACGGCTTCCTGCGCTTCATGAGGACAGCCCAAGAGTTCAACTACACTGTGAAGGTAACACACACAAGTTACATGCTGGGTAACTTTGTGTTAAAGAGTAACCTGTTACCTGGTGAGGTTAGTGTCATTAAAGAGTAATCCATTACATCCCTGGCTGAGGTGCTGCTGATGTCTGATGCACGGCTGCACAGCCGTCGCTTGCTGAAGTTTGACTCAGGTCTGAGATTAAATGTCGGATCGAAGCGGTGGGTCTGTACAAGTGTCCACACAGCTTCCCTCCATGATACTTGGAGTCAGCTGCTCCAAAGTTTGCACATTTTCAGCCTTATTTAGAGGTTTAGTGAGTTAGTTTGTCAGTGGAGGTGTTTTCATACCTGTGGTGTTTAAATCAAACCCTAGACTCGTTTCCTCTTTTGCCTGGTTCATTTCTGAACACCGTAATTACACCACATCATCCACACTGAAACCTTTTGAAGGAGGTGGTCTCAGGCCGGTTCCTAGCAAACTCCAGTGCATGCTTTACATTCTGGGTGCCATAGATTTGAGAATATCATTGAAATTAAAGTAAATTCTTGGTGTTCGGTTCCTTGTGTTCAGTCTAGATCTCATCACCTCCTTCTGGTGTTTACCTTTGTTGCTCCACTCTGATGAGTTTGCTTGGATTTGTTTCTGTGTGTTCAAACTGCATGTGTGGAAACGGCCTTAAAGCTAAAGTGCTTCAGTCACATCTTGACTGTTGGTAATATGCAGAGACTAAAGACTAATGTGTTGTTGTCCAAGTGGTTGGTACCTGAAACAGAATGAATGAGTGAATGAGCCGATTGTTCCTGTACAAAGTTCCTGAATGCAGGGAGGACCTGTTGGGCCACACAGTGCAGCTCTGACTGCAGTAAAACGTCTTTGTTTAAGGTGCAGGAACAACTCCAGCAGAGAAAAATAAAACTGTTTCTGTTTTTTTGTGCTGCAGATCCTTTAGAAACACTCTCAGTGATCACATGAGCAGATCAGCTGTCAGAGGATTTATTGGATACAAATGAGCAAATGAGTTTAATGATGTGATGGTGGTGTACAGGTCCTGGGTCTGGGCGAGGAGTGGAAGGGAGGCGACGTCGCTCGGACGGTGGGTGGAGGTCAGAAGGTGAGATGGTTGAAGAAGGAGGTGCAGAAACACTCGGAGAAGACGGAGCTCGTCATCATGTTTGTGGACAGGTAAAGTGTGTGTGTGTGTGTGTGTGTGTGTGTGTGTGTGTGTGTGTGTGTGTGTGTGTGTGTGTGTGTGTGTGTGTGTGTGTGTGTGTGTGTGTGTGTGTGTGTGTGTGTGTGTGTGTGTGTGTGTGTGTGTGTGTTATACTTATCGTTCCCATCAGCTCAGTCCTGATTTCTGTCTTTTCACAGCTCTACTCTTCCTGTTCTTTATCTTGTCAGTCTCAGTTTTCGCTGCTTTTGTTGTGTCTTTACTTTTTCTTTCTGACCTACTTTGACACACACGAGGACAAAGCTTTTCTCGCAAAAATGAATGATATGAGTTTTCGTATTGTTCGATTAGCAGATAAGCAGTGAAATCGGAGCTCAGGCACCACCTGTGACCTGTGCAGGGATTTCACTGGTTCTGAGCTCCAGTGTTGTTACTGTTAACTAAAGCTAAAGTTCAGACCAGTCCAGAAATACAAACCCAGTCACCGAGGCCTATGGAAGGATGGGTGGCCACTGGTTGTTAGGGGAAAAATGTTTCGTGACAAGTTAGCAAATGATAAACCATGAAGATGGAAGAAGCACACAGTGCTGCACTGAAAGCTTCCTTTTTTGGATCACTTCTTCAGTTCTAAGGTCAAATGGTGGAGAGTCCCAGATATAAACCCAGTGGGAGTTTCCCCCCAAAGAGGGACAAAAGGACCCCCTGATGATCCTCTACCTAATAACATGAGCCGACACGTGAAAACGTGTGTAGGCCCCAATCAGCCAGGGTTTTGGGTGAGCTCATTGTGAAACCTGGCCCACCCTATCATGTGATGTCCTGAGGTCAGATGGCCCAGGATGTGAGTGGGCGATAAGGCGTCTGGGGAGGGATCTCAAAACTGGATTATAGATGGCAGAGAGTTGGTGTCGTAAACCCCTGCCTCTGTTCTAAGATGGTCGCTCACAGTGGACATAAATGGCCTCTTTGGCTCCCACTGGGTTTAAATCTGGGACTCTACACCATTGAAACGTCTTCAAGCAACTTAAAGAAGTCCAGACGCTTTTCTTTCCAAGCTCCTTAGACTACGATGACCTGGATGACTGAGAACCTTCACAGACATACTGTCTTCCTCTTATTCTGCCAAGAGAAGCCAAGTGTAATCAATCATGATCTCTAACAGGAAGTATGTATGCTTTGGCCTTGTCCAGCTAAAATACACTATAGAACCTTCAGCACCACAAAAAATTTAACTGAGTGAATGCATATATTTGACCCTTACAGAGAAAAGGTTAGAGAAAATCCAAAGCACAGTAAATTCAAACTCAATTGAGTTTGTTTTGGTGATGTCTGATGTTTGCTGCGCAATTCTTCCACCCTGAAAAAGCCTGGGACAGTTCAAATAAATCATGGAAAGTCCAAAATCGCCATGAATTCATGCCCTTGAAGACTGTATTTAAACCTCTGACCACAACTGTAAAACCCCCATTTCCTCCAGTATAACCCAGTTGTGGAACATCACAGAGACGAGGTGATCATCTGGTAGAGGGGAGACCACAGCAGGAGCAGGAGACCCCTCTGTGTCCTGTTTTAGGTTTTAATGAACACCTTAAACTCTGTACTGGAGCTGCTGTAGGCGGTCATTACTTCAGACTTTCTGGAAAGAGACGGATAAAGTTGGGAATGAGCCACACTTGACTGTGGAGGTCTGCAGCTCACGCTGAACTCTTACTGTAATTTCTTCCATTTATCGTCCTTTAAATGTTTTTCTTTCCTGTTTACATGTAAGCTGACGTGGCTCTCACTCTTTCTAGCCACTGCTCAGTGTTCAGTCCTCTGATTGTTTCTGTCATAAACATGCTCTCTGTCTGCTTATCCCACACATTCAAACTGTTGCAAACAGTAACAGGCCCCCCTCTTTCTCTTTCTCTCTCCATGCAGTTACGATGTGATCTTTGCATCGGGTCCTGAGGAGCTGCTGTCCAAGTTTTCCCGTTTGGGTCACAAAGTTATTTTCTCAGCTGAGGGTTTCTGCTGGCCTGACCAGCGCCTGGCCTCCAAATACCCCGAGGTGCGTACTGGGAAACGCTACCTGAACTCAGGAGGTAAGGAGCTCACTGCTATTCCTTTAAAATACTATAAAAAGTTTAAAGCAGTAAGTAACACACGACTTCTTGCCCTTCAGGGTTCATCGGCTATGCTCCAGAGATCAGTGCAATTGTCCAGCAGTGGAAGTACAAAGACAGCGATGACGACCAACTTTTCTACACCAGGATCTACCTGGACAAGACGCACAGGGTAGAAACAACTTCGCAAACATTAAAAAAACAAAAGTAACCCACAGTTTTAAAGCCACTGTTAGAGCCACTAGAACAAGTCGCAGTCGCAACAGGAACATTTTCATGTAAATACTTTTTCTGTACCAATTGTAATGTAAGTTAAAGAACAAGACCATCTCACACTCTGTTCCCTTCAATGACAGAATAATGGCTGCAGTTCACTTTGCATTTCTTGTTACCATTAGTAACAAGTAACATTAGTCTGAGGTTGGCTCCTTTAATGTTACCTCAGGTCGACGGTCTTTGACGTTGCAGACAAAACGAGTTAATCTGTACTGCTGGGTAAAAACCTGAATTGTTTTGAACATATTCTTAGAAAACTAGGCCAGCAGTGATTTCAGAGAAGAAGAGTTTTTGAATCTCAGATATTCGCCCAGCTTGTCATGTCTGAATTTATCTGTAAAAGTCTAAATCTTGACAAAGCTGCTCTGTTTATTATTGTCACATCAGACCAAGTTTAACATGACCCTGGATCATCGATCCCGGATCTTCCAAAACCTGAACGGAGCTGTTGGTAAGAAACACAGATATGTGAGAGTTCAGTTTACACGTGAACCAGCTGTTTCACATGTAGCAGTCTGTCTCCATCCAGCTGTTAGTCAAAGAGGCTACACTCCTATTAATGCAACTCTAAGCCTGTTGTAATGAGGGGGGAGATTAGCTACAGAGACCAAAACAGCTTTTTGTATCAGGCTGTAAACATGTTTATTTCAGTCTGTGGGGAATGACTCACTTTACAAGCATACAGTTTAAACCTGAGTAAAAAGTAGAGGATCGATAATAGAGCCCTGTGAAGCTCCACGATTTGTAAGGAAACATTCATTCTGGTTTTTGTTACTCACTCTACTGGTTACTTCATCCTGAAAACCTCTGCTTTGAATGTGAAATACTTCAATTCAGATATTAAAAGGTTTATTATACAGGTGTATTCATGCCTTTCTGACATAAATCTGTCCCTCCAACTTTTTCAACGTGCTATTACTGTACTCAGGCTCTTATGAGGATATATCTTTGGTCTGACTGAATCAAGGTGTGTCGTGTTTGTTTCTACGGGAGCTTATGAGGACTGACTTCCCACTGGAGCCTCAAGTGGACATTTGAGGAACTGCCGTTTCTTATTGAGCAGAAACACTTACACTAAATCTCCTCTCTAGATGAGGTCGTCTTGAAATTCGAGAGGGCAAAGGTCAGAGCAAGGAATGTCGCCTACGACACGCTTCCTGTTGTTATCCATGGCAACGGACCCACCAAGGTAACACGACAATGTGATGGTAAAACCAGAGCACAGACAGATTTTGTGATCAGGAGTCAGGTGTGATGTGTTAAGCTGGGCTCACACTGCGATTTCTTTCAGTCGCATTCAGCTCCTGCTCAAACTGCACGATTGACTCACAGGGGTTAGAAGTTGGTAGGTCACGGTGCAGGGTCTCACACTATACGGCCCGATGCTCTGATGCGACCTGAGTGCTCACACTGTGCGTCCATAACATGAAGGTTATAACAGAAAATCTGTCGCTCACTCCCTCTCTGTCTTTCACTCACACAGACACACCACCACCATCAACTTTGCTGAATTGCTAATGAAAAACATTGATCAGGCAGCTGTGATTGAGCAGCAGTGTAGATCCAACTATTTTCATGGTTGTTGAGGTCGTGATAATTTTGTGAGGCCACATCGAAAAGGCTCGGATGAGCTTTCCAAAGTTCTACAAGTTGTGCCTCCATCGCTTGTGTCCAGATCACACGCTGCACAGCTACTCCGTCATTTTCACCGACATCTATGTGTTCGCGAGTGCGCAGTGTGAGCGGCTGCGGTGACAGCCTGTTTGAAATCCTCACGACTGTTGTGAGGATTTCAAACAGGTTTGAAATCCTCCCGACCAAGCGATTGATGATCGGGAGGTGTTAATCGCTTCCTGTTACCCCACATATACACGATGCACGACACACGATGAAGGCCAAACTCGGGCCGATCACCAAAACGGTCGCACGACTGAAATATTGGCTCAAAATTTGCCAAACATGGCACAGTGTAAGCCCAGCATTAGAGTAAACCACTGTGCTGCTATTTAAAACTAATGAAGACTCTTTGATCTTCTCACACTTGAAACTGTTCCTGCCTATCATTAAAAATCTGATTATCAAACACAACAAATATATTTAATAATTCTGCACATCTGCTTGTCTCTGCAGCTGCAGCTGAACTACCTCGGTAACTACGTCCCCACGGTGTGGACCTATGAAACCGGCTGCGGGATTTGCGACGACGACCTGCTCTTCTTCAATGAGGTGCCTGCACCACTCTCGGTGGAGGACATAATGAGGAGAAAAAGTTTTCCTGTCAGTGTTTGAACTCTACGTGTGTTTGTGTGTTCAGGACGAACAGATGCCTCTGGTCTACGTCGCTGTTTTCATCGAACATGCAACTCCCTTCATGGAGGAGTTCCTGGAGCGCCTGTCCACTCTGAACTACCCAAAAACGAGGATTCGCCTCTTCATCCACAACAACGTACGATGCACACTCGCACAGAGTTCCAGTTTCACTGCCTTCACTGGAACATCAGAGGGAGGAAAAAGATTCACAATTAAAGAGTCAGAATTGTCTCTGTGGAATTCACCGAGAGATTTTAGGCAACTTTGACACAAGGAAAAGGTTCCTGACTGTGGCTCAAGCAGAGAGTAGTTTGAGTAGCCTTCAACTGTGAAAAATGTTTTGCCTGTTCACTAAATTTAGAGCCAAAGTTAATTTTTGCAGCATACAGAACTTCCTTCCTGTGTCATGTGCTTTCTGACCTGTTGTGTCCCTGTACTGCAGGTCGTGTACCACGAGCGTCACATCCAGAAGTTCTGGGAGCGTCACAGGTCTCTGTTCCCAGACGCCCGGGTAGTCGGACCAGAGGAGAACCTGAAGGAGGACGAAGCCAGAACCATGGCTGTGTGAGTGCACAACCTCTAAGGACATTATAAACACTTTAAAACAGTAAAATATAAGAAGTCCTGGAAACAGGAGATATGACACCAAAACGAAATGTAGGTTTCAAAGATGTTATCAACACTGTCAGCAAAATTGGTCTCAAATATGTACAAATATTTAACTATTTGCATTTTTAGTACCAACCTTTAAAACCTTTATTTTATTTTTTTTACAATAAGGCAGAAATCAACACTAGTTTTCCTTCTGTGGTTTTATTTGGATTTATGTACAGCTCATATAGTCTTCATCAACTGCATGTTGCAGAACTTTGCCAACATATAAATGAAATAAAAGTGAGCAATTAATTCATCTGAAACAAAAGTTCAAATTTAGGAAAATCCAAAAGATACGATAAAACCTAAATCCCCAAATAAGCACCTGCAAGAGGCAGAGAATAAATTCTGAGGACAAATATACTCTACAGGTGGAAACAATCAGAGAATCGGGAGCAAGACAAAGACAGGAAATAAAAGGACAAAACACACGCAAAGATCAGGAAAATAAAGGTAGACATATTGACGAGACGGAGAAACATAAAAAACATGGAAAAACAACCAGGAATTGAGCACTGCTGTATAAAACCTTGAACCTTGAATCTCTTTCTTTCCTTAAAACCCAGCATTAGCAACCAGGACTTGTCCTGCTTTAAAGTTCCTGCCATTTAAAGACGGAAATGAGGCAGAACAAAACACTTAAATTGCTCTGTGAAGCATATTTAGAAACCAGGAAGTTAAATCTGTTTAATGAGAGGAGCGTATTTAGAACAATTACATTAAAAAAAGGTCAGATTCCGTCTGTAGTAAGATAAAAAATACGTCTGACCATCACCTTTATGGAAACTCTCTAAATACGAAGGTAATGAACCTTCCTGGCTGTTTGTTTGACTGCAGCGAGGTGTGTAAGAAGGATCCAGAGTGCGACTACTACTTCAGCATCGACTCCGATGTGGCTTTGACGAACCCCGACATCCTGAGGATCCTGATGGAGGAGAACAAGTACGTAGAAGCTCTGTTTACACCGTCAGTAAAACCCTGAGCATATCCTGCACTGGATGAGACTCTCAAAAACTAAAAAGACTACAAAAAAATGTCGCATATTTGTTAAGTTTTTAAAAACTGACAGCCAAATATTTAAATGCTTCAGGCCAACGAGGGTTTCGTTGTGGAGATTCAGCTTATGATCAGGACTTCTTCATGGTGACTGATCCAGGATTGATCATTTCAGATTTCCTTTTTGTGACGTTTGGTTCATTTTTGCTATTTTCCTCCTGGCCTATGATGGTATTTGTGTCCAGACTATCACTCCAAGGTCAAATTCAGCTTTCCTAAACAGCTCTGACACTAACCGAGAGCTCAGGCCACATTTTGCCTCAACGTTCATTGCAGGCTCTACCCCAAATCAAGATACTATCCCAAGCTCTAATACAGATCTCTTCCAGCTTAGACATTAACCCCCAAAGCTCAGTCCAGTCTCTGCGCCAAGGTACCATCTAGACCCTAATAGCATAGAGGGTGTACGAGACGATGACCATTAGTGTAAACCCAAGGTTCAGTTCAAGCTGTCTGGAGTTTAATGGATGCCTGAATGTTAACAGCAACACTGATTATTCTACTGGAGCCACATAACTTTGACTATTTTGAGCTCACTGTTTGATTTTAAAAACGGCTAATGGCTTCAGACTAAAGGAACCTGCGTCTATTTTAATACTCTCAGACTACTTTCTGTTACTTCTTTCCAGATATTAGGCCCTATGTGTAAACACCTCAGTATTCAGGCTTTATGTTAGATTCTGTTGGTTTTTATTTTAATGCAGTTCCCTGAAATCCTTTGCTGTTCTTGCAGGTCTGTCATAGCACCCATGCTGTCCAAACACGGAAAGCTGTGGAGTAACTTCTGGGGCGCTCTAAGCCCTGAAGGATACTACTCCAGATCTGAAGATTACATTGAGATCGTCCAGGGCAAGAGGGTGTAAGTAACACACAGAAACTGGTTAATGCTGCCTATTGTGGCCCAGTACACTGTCACAAAAGAGATCATTTCAAGTTTAAATAAAGGTTAAATGAATGAAACAGAAGCACAAAACCCACCTATAGCTGTTTATCCATTTCTAAATTTTAAGGTAATAAAAAAATGGGTCAAACTGATTCAGTGATTTTATTTTAGATTGTGCTATCGCTTTGTCTTAAATTTTCCATTATTTAGTGAATAGATATGTCATAATGAAAATAATAATAATGATGTATGTGTTGCAGTTGGTGTGTTCAGATTTTAATTCTAAAAAATATGAGAGACTCTACATATGCTTTTAGTTTTTTCATTGAACGGATGAGCCCTCATTTGAAAGCGAGTGATTTCTAGTAGTGAAGAGGTGACTGTTTAACATCTGGTTAAACCCAAACCAACCCCAACCTTAGATGGGTTTCCCATTAAAGAAAAAAAGTGATTCTTCTCCTACTTTCAGCTGATCTCTTGCTCTTAAGTGCCACGGTTGTGTTTCCAGTTGTTGAGATTTTGCTCTGGCTATTGTTTTGGGGTAACTGGTGTTTCAGTTTCTTTGATCCCTGTGCCAGATTCTATAGCATAGAAAACCAAATGTGGGATTCAAACAGGCAAAAATGGCAAAAAAAAGCATTTGGCTGATTTGAAAAAGTCCAGAAAGTCAGCAAGTCCAACTACAGATGAGTCCATAAGACTTAAGAACCAGCACCAAACTCTGAGACGCGACATCCTGTCTGTAAAACAACCTTCTGCCTGTGTTTGTGCAGAGGTCTGTGGAATGTGCCGTACATCACTCAGGTCTACCTGATCAAAGGCAGCGTGCTGCGGACTAAACTGTCCCAGGTGAGCCTGTATATGGATGAAGGGGGCATGGACGCTGACATGGTGTTCTGCAGGAGCATCCGAGACCAGGTAACACAAACGTTCTCTGCTTTTAACTGTAAGCACAGTCAGAGTGGATTACAAAAAAGCTCTTTTGTAAGCAGCAATGCTGTTGTTTCATTGAACTTTATACAAACAAAACTTAATATGTCCACAGGGAGTCTTCATGTATGTGTCCAACCGTGACGAATTCGGCCGTTTGGTGGCCTCGTCCAATTACAACACGTCCAGGCTCCACCCAGACATGTGGCAGATCTTCGACAACCCTGTGGTCAGGAAAATGTACATGAACACTCAAATTAGATGATGTGGGTAAAGCTAAAACAACTCGGACTGTCTGTCTGTATTTGCAGGACTGGAAGGAGAAGTATGTCCACGAAAACTACTCCAAGATCTTTGAAGATGAGAAGACTTATGTAGAGCAGGTAATAAAGTCAGGAAGGGGAATCAGGAACCAGAGGCAAAAAAACCCCACCTCCCATGTAGAGTGTTTTCAGATTATTATTAATGATTGTTACAGAATCATCGTGGGTTTAACAATCTCTCTGTATTTCAGCCCTGCCCAGATGTTTACTGGTTTCCAGCTTTCTCAGACAAAATGTGTGACCATATGGTAGAAACCATGGAAGACTGTGGCGAGTGGTCTGGTGGAACGCACAAGGTAAACACTTATTCTAACTGTCACACAAGGGCAGAAGTAAGTACTAAGACTTAACAGTTTTGTGTTTTCTGTGTTTCTAGGATGAGCGTCTGGCTGGCGGTTATGAAAATGTCCCAACTGTGGATATCCACATGAACCAGATCGGCTTTGAGAAGGAGTGGCTCAAGTTCCTCAAAGATTATATTTCCCCCGTCACTGAGAAACTCTATCCTGGCTACTACCCCAGGGTACGGTAAAAGCCTAACCCCAGTCTCACGTTCAGACTCCCTACCCCACCAAGGAGTTCAATCCACAACCTCCCTCACAGGAGAGCCCAGAGCTTACTCCAAAGTATAGTTTACACTCTAACCTAAGGGTTCAATTCAAGACTTTGTGCCAAGGTATTGCTCAGGAGATCCTAACCCCACAGTACAGTTTAGACCCTCTGAGTCCACACTTTAGCCTAAAGTGTAGTTTAGATCCAAATCTTGGTTTTCAGTGTAGAGTCTTTGCCAAAGTACCATCAATACCCTAACTCCCACCTAAATACAGTGGGGCAAAAAAGTATTTAGTCAGCCACCGATTGTGCAAGTTCCCCCACTTAAAATGATGACAGAGGTCAGTAATTTGCACCAGAGGTACACTTCAACTGTGAGAGACAGAATGTGAAAAAAAATCCATGAATTCACATGGTAGGATTTGTAAAGAATTTATTCGTAAATCAGGGTGGAAAATAAGTATTTGGTCACCTCAAACAAGGAAAATCTCTGGCTCTCACAGACCTGTAACGTCGTCTGTAAGAAGCTTTTCTGTCCCCCACTCGTTACCTGTATGAATGGCACCTGTTTGAACTCATCATCTGTATAAAAGACACCTGTCCACAGCCTCAAACAGTCAGACTCCAAACTCCGCCATGGCCAAGACCAAAGAGCTTTCGAAGGACACCAGGAAAAGTATTGTAGACCTGCACCAGACTGGGAAGAGTGAATCTACAATAGGCAAGCAGCTTGGTGTGAAAAAATCAACTGTGGGAGCAATCATCAGAAAATGGAAGACATACAAGACCACTGATAATCTCCCTCGATCTGGGGCTCCACGCAAGATCTCATCCCGTGGGGTCAAAATGATCATGAGAACGGTGAGCAAAGATCCCAGAACCACACGGGGGGACCTGGTGAATGACCTGCAGAGAGCTGGGACCAAAGTAACAAAGGTCACCATCAGTAACACACTACAACGGCAGGGAATCAAATCCCGCAGTGCCAGACGTGTTCCGCTGCTGAAGCCAGTGCATGTCCAGGCCCGTCTGAAGTTTGCCAGAGAGCACATGGATGATACAGCAGAGGATTGGGAGAATGTCATGTGGTCAGATGAAACCAAAGTAGAACTTTTTGGTATAAACTCAACTCGTCGTGTTTGGAGGAAGAAGAATACTGAGTTGCATCCCAAGAACACCATACCTACTGTGAAGCATGGGGGTGGAAACATCATGCTATGGGGCTGTTTTTCTGCCAAGGGGACAGGACGACTGATCCGTGTTAAGGACAGAATGAATGGGGCCATGTATCGTGAGATTTTGAGCCAAAACCTCCTTCCATCAGTGAGAACTTTGAAGATGAAACGAGGCTGGGTCTTCCAACATGACAATGATCCAAAACACACCGCCCGGGCAACAAAGGAGTGGCTCCGTAAGAAGCATTTGAAAGTCCTGGAGTGGCCTAGCCAGTCTCCAGACCTCAACCCCGTAGAAAATCTGTGGCGGGAGTTGAAAGTCCGTGTTGCTCGGCGACAGCCCCAAAACATCACTGCTCTCGAGAAGATCTGCATGGAGGAATGGGCCAAAATACCAGCTACTGTGTGTGCAAACCTGGTAAAGACCTATAGTAAACGTTTGACCTCTGTTATTGCCAACAAAGGTTATGTTACAAAGTATTGAGTTGTATTTTTGTTATTGACCAAATACTTATTTTCCACCCTGATTTACCAATAAATTCTTTACAAATCCTACCATGTGGATTCATGGATTTTTTTTTTCACATTCTGTCTCTCACAGTTGAAGTGTACCTCTGGTGCAAATTACTGACCTCTGTCATCATTTTAAGTGGGGGAACTTGCACAATCGGTGGCTGACTAAATACTTTTTTGCCCCACTGTATACAGACCAAACCCTAGGTTTAGATTCGATACCAAGGTACTGTCAAGACCCTTACGCTAAGATACAGACCAGACGTTAACCAGAGGGTCGGGTCCAGACTCAACATTAAGGTTAGAGTCACCCCATGGGTTGAGGTACAGTCCACACAATAACCATAGTGTTCAAGTTCCAGATACGTTTATCATTCAGAGCCTTCCTCTAAGGTAGGGTGCACACCCTGAACACAAGGTGCAGTCCATCAGAATAACTCCTTACCGTCCTCAGAGGTTCTATCAAGACCTTACCCAAAGTTCAGCCCAGAAATATCTCATGATCTCAGACCGATGCTTACCTCGAAATTAATCCCAGATATTGAGCCACTACAAAGGTTTTGACAGTGCAGGCATTACAGAAAAAAAAAACTCAGTATCTGCCCCAGGGTACGGTCAGGGTACACTGTGCTCTACTGCACTCTAAGAGAATACAAATTCACAATGCTAAGGAGCTATACATTAATCATGTTTTTCTTTAGAAAGTTTCCGAGTCAGATTTTTATCTGATGTTGGGAACATTGTTGTGTTTGTGCCGTCTTTTGTTAATCCTCTTAAAAATGATCTGGTACTGTCTACATGCAGGCTCAAGCCATTATGAACTTTGTGGTGCGTTACCGTCCAGATGAGCAACCATTATTGCGGCCACATCATGACTCCTCCACCTTCACTATCAACATCGCCCTGAACAGGAAGGACATTGACTACGAGGTAACGCAGCCTGCTGATCTAAAGAAGCCAAAGAACATGCTATCCTGAATACTTTCCCTAAAGCCCTGCCTTTCGTAATGCAACATGTTTACTTGTGTCAGGGTGGAGGTTGCAGGTTCCTGCGGTACGACTGTAAGGTGGAGTCTCCTAGGAAGGGCTGGTCCTTCATGCACCCAGGTCGACTGACACACTACCACGAAGGCCTGCGCGTCACCAAAGGGACCAGATACATCATGGTGTCCTTTGTCGACCCCTAAGCGTACAGAGCGTGTGCATAAAAGGCTGCTGGTGTGTCTGTGTGAGCATGAGAAGATTAGCCAACCTCATCATCATATTCGTAATGGAGGAAAAGACGTGATGACCTTGAATGCATCATGTTATTATTTCACTGTGTCCTTATTTCAGGTGTACATAAGATTTGACTTATCATCGTTGACATTTCAGAGTTTTCTGTTTTTTACCTTGTTTTTATTCCTGACACTAGTGAAGCAAATAAAAACGGGAGATTTGTGGTCTTGAAGGCATCGCTGTCGGACATTTCAAAATAAGAGTCTCATGCTTAAATTCAGTTGTCACCGTGCTGCCTTACGTTTAAACGTTAACTAAATCTATGCAAGCAAAACACTCCAAGTTGTGTTTCAACAATCAGCTGTTACACTCCAAACTCTGAAAGATTAATGCCACCTGTTGTGCCAAGTAGAGGGTGTTACCCGTATTAGTGATGTGCTCGAGGGTAAATCCACCTCAAAGACAAGTCGGCTGGATTTGAGCATCAATATTCTAGACGTGCAAATCCTCAATATCAGTTAATATGATACAGAGAAAAAAGATGGGTATAAAGATGCTTTAAAGAAAACCGTGTGAATGATGTGCCAAGAAGTCTATATGTTTGGTAAAAGTCTGTAAAAACAAGATTTAAGCAAGTGGAGCTCCACTTTGAGGAGTTTTTAGACTCTTTGTAAACTCTAAAGGCCTTTTATGTATTTGTTTTATTCTTTGTTGTTTATTCTTGTTTTTAAAATTTACATGTCCTCCTTAGGTTTCCATGGGGCAGTCATCATTAGGGTGTGAAGCGCTGCCTCCTCTTGCAGGATTATGTCTTTATTTAAAAAATGCTGTGATGGTTTTTAGTCTGAGGTGCAGTGTTTCCACCCAGCCTCTGGTTTTCTTCTATACGTGCCTGTTTATCAAAAGTCTCTGGCTTTGTAAAAACTGCATTAAATTATTTGTTGATGACTGACTGAATAAAGTTTTGAGATTTTAATAAAAAAAAGACCTGTCACATAGTTTAAGTAGTCCTTTTTTGGGGCTATCAAACTGTCAAGAAAACGACTATGATTTTTACTCAAGAATATTCTTAAAGTAAAAAGATAAATACTAATTTACTTTTGCGAGTTTGTGCTGGTGGCACTAACTGGCAGTACTTGTCTTATTGTAGTACCAGTATTTCCCCCACTCAGTGCACTGTTACTGCACCATCCTATGTTACAAATTGGTATTACAGAAAAGTATGACCTGGCCTGTCTCTGGAGTCAAAATAAAAAATTTAAATACAGGTGTAGCCAAGGTAATGTTACCTACAGCTTTGAAGCCTTGATTGCTTTTGCCACCACTATATTAATTATTTTCTAATTGCATCACACAGAGACATTCTGTTGAGTAGCATCCAAAAAAAAAAAAAACTATTTCACTCACAAACTTGGAGAATAAATTTCTTGGACACTGTCAATTGATTGCATAGGAGCCGTCTTATTGGTTAGAAAATTGCACTAAAAGTGGATGCAGTGAAGTCTAACAGACAGCTAACCTTAAAATCCTAACCCCTGAAAGCGTACCTTCACTCAGTGCTGATTGGTGGATCTCTGGTCCACGGAAGCAGCAAAAGAAATCGTTGAAATGGACATTTTAATTGAAGACAGCATTTTGATTCAAAGGATTGCACACAGTACATTTACCCCAGTATTTTAAACCCTGACGTCTAATATGAATAATACAACTTTTAAAGATCACATACAGGGAGTGCAGAATTATTAGGCAAAAGAGTATTTTGTCCACATCATCCTCTTCATGCATGTTGTCTTACTCCAAGCTGTATAGGCTCGAAAGCCTACTACCAATTAAGCATATTAGGTGATGTGCATCTCTGTAATGAGAAGGGGTGTGGTCTAATGACATCAACACCCTATATCAGGTGTGCATAATTATTAGGCAACTTCCTTTCCTTTGGCAAAATGGGTCAAAAGAAGGACTTGACAGGCTCAGAAAAGTCAAAAATAGTGAGATATCTTGCAGAGGGATGCAGCAGTCTCAAAATTGCAAAGCTTCTGAAGCGTGATCATCGAACAATCAAGCGTTTCATTCAAAATAGTCAACAGGGTCGCAAGAAGCGTGTGGAAAAACCAAGGCGCAAAATAACTGCCCATGAACTGAGAAAAGTCAAGCGTGCAGCTGCCAAGATGCCACTTGCCACCAGTTTGGCCATATTTCAGAGCTGCAACATCACTGGAGTGCCCAAAAGCACAAGGTGTGCAATACTCAGAGACATGGCCAAGGTAAGAAAGGCTGAAAGACGACCACCACTGAACAAGACACACAAGCTGAAACGTCAAGACTGGGCCAAGAAATATCTCAAGACTGGTTTTTCTAAGGTTTTATGGACTGATGAAATGAGAGTGAGTCTTGATGGGCCAGATGGATGGGCCCGTGGCTGGATTGGTAAAGGGCAGAGAGCTCCAGTCCGACTCAGACGCCAGCAAGGTGGAGGTGGAGTACTGGTTTGGGCTGGTATCATCAAAGATGAGCTTGTGGGGCCTTTTCGGGTTGAGGATGGAGTCAAGCTCAACTCCCAGTCCTACTGCCAGTTTCTGGAAGACACCTTCTTCAAGCAGTGGTACAGGAAGAAGTCTGCGTCCTTCAAGAAAAACATGATTTTCATGCAGGACAATGCTCCATCACACGCGTCCAAGTACTCCACAGCGTGGCTGGCAAGAAAGGGTATAAAAGAAGAAAAACTAATGACATGGCCTCCTTGTTCACCTGATCTGAACCCCATTGAGAACCTGTGGTCCATCATCCAATGTGAGATTTACAAGGAGGGAAAACAGTACACCTCTCTGAACAGTGTCTGGGAGGCTGTGGTTGCTGCTGCACGCAATGTTGATGGTGAACAGATCAAAACACTGACAGAATCCATGGATGGCAGGCTTTTGAGTGTCCTTGCAAAGAAAGGTGGCTATATTGGTCGCTGATTTGTTTTTGTTTTGTTTTTGAATGTCAGAAACGTATATTTGTGAATGTGGAGATGTTATATTGGTTTCACTGGTAAAAATAAATAATTGAAATGGGTATATATTTGTTTTTTGTTAAGTTGCCTAATAATTATGCACAGTAATAGTCACCTGCACACACAGATATCCCCCTAAAATAGCTAAAACTAAAAACAAACTAAAAACTACTTCCAAAAACATTCAGCTTTGATGTTAATGAGTTTTTTGGGTTCATTTAGAACATGGTTGTTGTTCAATAATAAAATTATTCCTCAAAAATACAACTTGCCTAATAATTCTGCACTCCCTGAATATGTGACAGCAAGTGGAATCCTAATCTACCAATCAGTATTGGGAAAAAACTGGTCAAGAGAGAAAAAGTTCAAGAACTGCTCTTTAGACGCTCCCGGCTGAGCTATATCCACAGCAATAGCTACGCAAGTACCCTAATTATTCAATTCAACACTTACCTCTTGGATATCAGCTTTCACTCCTTATACCTTTGAGCTTTAGTATTCAGAACTCTGAAGTGGTGAGACAAGATACCCTAGCAACAACAAAGTCATGGCTTGAAGTCCACACTCCAGCCTGCATGACCAGACATCTGGTTAAATTAATTATTTTTTTCTTTCTCTAAAAATGAACTGAACATTTTTAATTGATGAACAAATATAAATCTGCAGAGCCTTGTTCTGTACTTTATTTCAGGGTCTTCTACATGGTTCAGGAGCTGGTGATGAGTTTTTACTGTATTTACATAATTAATACGGAGAATTAGAGTTCATAGTCTGGTTGACACGTTGCTCATAAAGT
The DNA here is from genome assembly GCF_964374335.1 of Astatotilapia calliptera. Lineage (NCBI taxonomy): Eukaryota > Metazoa > Chordata > Actinopteri > Cichliformes > Cichlidae > Astatotilapia > Astatotilapia calliptera. The sequence continues at coordinate 75,356,407 of NC_137424.1, forward strand.
CAGCGAGAAACCCTCGGATTGGCCGGTTTGGTGGGTGTAGTGGAGTCAGACGCCTGAAAAGAAAAATTAAAGAATTTAATTCAGATCATTTAATTCCTTTAAATGTATCCTTTCCTAACTTTGTCTCAGAAAACCGACACATCTCTGGTTGCTTTAGGAAGTCACTCTTTGGATGGCCCCAGTGCTGAACCATATCTGCAGGTTTACAAGTAGCACATGCCGCCATCCAGACGACACCTTTCTTACTCCAGCAAGACGATGCTAAATCAAATTCTAGTAATGAGTAAAGCTGTTAAACTGGCCTGTCTGTAGTCCAGAACCGTCAGCCACTAGAAGCATCTCAAACTCTATGAAATCAAAGTAGGACTATATGGAGCAACTGAAATACATCAGTGGAAAGATTTGCCTTTCAAAGGATTACAGGTGATCAGACATTTTTTAAACATAAACAAAATTTCTCAGTGTCATCGTTTCACACATTGTTTATGAATGTTATAAAATAAATGGATAAAATAAATAAAGGCTTTAAAATGTTTCTGAATCTTTACATCATGGCTGCTGTGTTGTAAGGTTTTAATAAAGTTAGTTTGTAGTCTTAATGAAAAGAAGGAAAGCTGGAGAGCCAGACGGAGAAACGTTGTTTCTGCTCACCTGTCTTGATGCTCTTCCTCGCCCTGAGAAAACGGTGGTCATTCCCTTTTGCGCGGGGACGTGTCGGAGGGAGCGGTTTTTGGATTCCTTCAGTTCAGAAAGGAGCTCGGGGCTGGACAGTGACAGACGAGCTGAACAAAGACAATAATTTTAGTTTTCATATGGGTCCAACCAAATCTCTAAAACACAAAATGCCACACCCAAGAGTGGAGCCTGTTTGTTTTACATCAGCACAATAAACCAGTAACAGCTCGTCAAAGTCTCTCAGAGATATGTTTTCTATTAATGGGTCCTCTCCACCAGGGCGAGCTAGTCACTTCACATAGGTTAGGACAGTACTTCCAGCCAGCTCACCTTGTCTGTCCTTGAAGCCAGGGGACGGCGAGGTGGATGAAGAACTGGAGGGGGAGGAGGAAGGAGTGAGGCTGAAGGGGGAGGCCACAGGGGAGGTGGTGGAGGAAACCCCGCTGGATTCACTGTCGTCGCTGTGAGGCTTAAATTTGTTCCGACACTCTGGAAAGACAAAGATAAGAAGACATTTGTGGCTGTTTGTGCTTGAGATTTGGGGTTTTGCAATTCTTCTGTGGTAGTTTGATACAGAAACCCAGGACCACCCGGGCCCCTCAGGGCCCTGTTTCAGGTTCTGTTCAGTTATCCATCAACACAAAATTGAGCCTTAGAAAAAGGTTACCTCTTAGAAACTCTGCTTGCAGCTCAGGACTTCTGAGAGACAGAGTAAAAGGAGGAGGAGGGGGAGAGGATGAAGAGGAGTTCAGCTGGGTTTGTTTCCCAGCTCTGATCGAGGTAGATGTTGATGCCGGTGATGATGATGATGATGATGATGGAGGAGGTGGTGCTGAAGAATTCATGATGAACACCTGCAGTGAGACAAGCTTTAGTGAAGTTTTAATATATACATTTACTTATAAACAACATTTCACAGTTTTTCAATTTAACTAAATTTTGTTTATATAACATCACCTCAAGGTGCTTTATATTGTAGGGTAAAGACCCCAACAATAGCACAGTGGCACACTGAGAAAAAAACTCCCTTTTAACAGGAAGAAACCTCTGATAGAACCTGGCTTTTCTCAAATCTTTGACAAGAAACGACGGCCTGGATACCAATCCACAATGTTCAGGTGAGGATGAGTCCAGGTGAGATTGTTTCTTGGGTTTTGAATTAAAAACATTTAGCACAGTGATGTGGGAAGCACACCTGCAGGGCTCGATGAAAGTTTCATTTTGCCTGTCAGATCAGTGATACTCAACAGGGTTTTGAAAACAATCCAGATTTAAAGAACAAGAAAAATCAGTAACAGAGTGAGCAGATGAAGGCACAGCATTTTTGCCAACATTTTATTTTACTTTATTTACCAAATAAATACAATTTATTTTTTAATAATAAAAGTAAGAAATGTTAGAGAATACCTGTTAAAGAACACGTGTAAGTATGAAAAAGCAGGAGATACCTGTCTGCTTATTTTTATTAAAAGGACATTAAGATTTCTTTTACTGAACAATATAATACTGATAAAATATGCAGACTCCCTTTTCTCATTCCTTCACATGATGCACTTTTCATTCGGTGGTTTGGACCTTCTAACTGCAGACGAGCTTCATTTATCCAAAAGAAATGACTCTTTGAATGCCTGTCTTTTCATTAAAATCTCTAACAAACATTTCTGCATCCAATACTGACTCTAACTTAACATTAAACAAATCCGATAAAGTTCAGTGGCATGCTGGATGATAATATGCTGACTGAATAACTGTTTAGGAAGGGTAAGCTCTATATTAAAAGACAGACACAGACAAAAGTTGTGAAAACTCCATGACTTGGTTAATTACAATATAGCACAGATAATGTTTAGAGCTAGAAATAATCTATTTCCAATCAATATTCAAGAGAGATGGAGGCTACAATCTGAATGGGAATAAGGTTTTTAAAAGATTTTTAAATAAGATTTGTGTGTCTGTGTGTAGGGCTCAATTGTGGAATGGGTTAGGGGCTAATAGGGGATAATGTTGACGCGCCCGCTGTTCAAAACATAAGTCAAAGTTCCAGATTAAAAACTTCTTTATTTGTTATCAAATCCTTAAAATCTGTAGAAAAACAGTGATCAAAATAAACATTCTAAGCTTGAGCGGTGAGCAAAAGTCAACTTCCCCCATCACCCACTCATTCACAAAAATTCCCTCGGGCTGTGAACAGGTGATATAGCAATCACTATTACTATTACCGACACCACATGACCCAAAGCTACGCCTATCCACAACAAGTTGTTTTCGATATAGATATGTCCAAAAAACACAGACTAACAAATAACGCAGTTCTTAAAGATGACGGCGAGTCCACCACCAACAAAGGAGCACTATTTTGGACAGAGCTCAGTCAGATGATTTAATTCCAAATTGTGCTGCCAAGTCTTTGTTACGAAGTCCAAATTCTCTTGACTGAAGACATCACTGAGAAGAATGAAATTAATAGAGCGAGCACTGGGGAGGGCCATCCTGATGGCAAACGTGTGTCAGCAATCTCACAAACCGAATCGACAGGTGCCCGTGCAGATGTCATACCATCATAATCCACAGATTACACAGGTTAAGGGTTGATGACCTGACAGAGCCTCCCACAGACCACCAGGACACAGAAAAACCACACAGATTTCTGAGTCTGACTACACCTTGCCTCCAAAGTTGTCTCAACTACTGTATGTTTCTTTGGACTGGGATTATCTCAGTCCCCAACCAGCAACAGATACAGGGGTTCAGCTTGGAGCATTCACCATGCACTTAGATCAGGTCAGTGGGCTGCAGCACTCCACAAAAACTCTTGAAGAATGGCTTGATGTGCAAAGACTTCTATGTGAGAGTCAAAGCTGCCTGATTTTAGTGCCACAGACTTTTTAGAAACCAATGAGAGACACTCTTCTTCTTCTTCTTCTTCTGGTTGCTCCCTTTAGGGATCATCATGGCGGATCTGCCTACCTCACTAACAGCCTTCCTTTACTACATCCATAAACCTCCTCTGAGGTCTTCCTCTTTTCCTTCTGCCGCTTTTGTCCAATATATCCACTCTCTATTCTGTCTTGTTTCTAATGACTTTTATTTCTCTCATCTCCAGGGCATACCTCCACCTACTACCTACCACTCCTGACTTCCTCATCTGTAGTGCTCCTTCTCAGCATGAAGCTATACTGCTGCTCAATAGTCACCTCTCTTCTTAAAATAACGGCTCTTTCCTACACTGCATGCTCCTATCCATGCTCTAAATCCTTCCCTACTCAGCTCAATCCTCCAATGGGTCCATAAGTTACAAACTGAACACCATGTTGTATTTGATAAGACCTGGAAGTGGAGACTGAGACCATAAACTCATTAGGAAAGTATTAACTGAGGTGAGAGATAAGTTGTGTAATAGGCTCATTTTCTCATAGACTTCCATACAATCGGACCCCAGATGTCGCCCCCATAGGGCATCAAGAAGATTGCAGGTTGAATGCACTTCAACAGTGGCTACATGAAAGACCTGCTGTTGGAGAATGTCGTTTTTAATTGATTACCTGAACAACAATATTTCTGCTGTGGAGTTAATTGTACTAGCAGACCATTCAAGAAGTCTGTGAATGAAATTCTTGGATTCTACTTGGACTCAGAACTAATGACCAGGTGTCTGTCTGTGTCTGTGTAATGCTCCTCACTCTATGGATGCAGTCCAGAAATCAGTCTTCTATATACAATCAATTATTTTCGTTCTAAAACAAAGTAAATCAAATACTTTAAAATACTGCAGTGGGAAATGTAAGATCAAACGAGCGGCTCTGGATACTTCCTGGAGCGACTGCCATTAAGTCATCAGGAGGTTCAAACAGCTGAGTAACCACAGGTAGAAGCGATCACACTGACCATGAAAACTTTCCCCCCAACTTTGATAAACCATAATATTCTCATACAGAAGTGTGTTAGTGTTTTCACCTCATATATAAACACTGGCCCTGCTATGATGTCACAGGTGAGGCCTTCAGTCACATGACTGACCTCTGAGCTGGACCTGCAAGCTCAGATTGAACATAGGATCAGTGACACAGGCATTAAATGTGGTCCCCCTCACCCCCAGCTGTGAATCTGTTCTTCCAGTTCTCCCAGTTTGTACTCACTGGCTGGTGTGAAGTTCCTCGGCTGGTCGCAGCGTTGTTGGTGGTGTGGCGACTGAGCGACAGTTTCCTGCATGCAGGGCAAAGTCTGCTCTGCTCCCTCCCTCCCTACACACACGTGCGCACACACACTGACACCTACACACACACGCAAGCCCGTTCAGCTATCTTAGTGAGGACATTGACATAATGCTTTTCCTAGCCCCTTACCCTAACCCTAACCATTAAAAATGAAATCCTAACCCTAACCCTTACCATCAAGTGATCTTTTGCTTTTAGCTGTACCAAGGTCGAGGCTGGTTCATAGAGGTGATCGAGCATTTGCAGTCGTAGCACCTAAGCTGTGGAATAATTTACCCCTACACATCAGACAGGCTCATACTGTCAATCTTTTTAAATCTCATCTTAAAACGCATTTTTATTTACTGGCTTTTAATAGGGCATGAGAGTTGTTTGTTAATTCATATTTGGTGTTTGCTTTGAATACTCTAAGTTGTTTTATTATGTATGTTGTATTCTTGTACAGCACTTTGGTCAACGCTCCTGTTGTAATTATTGTGCTATATAAATAATTAAACTATTAAACTACCATAAAGCTAACCATAACCTAATTGTAATCCTGACACTAAAACCACATTTTGAGCCTCAAACAGGCCTTCAAATTTGTGAGGACCGGTGTGTGTGACTGTTGGCTCTCACAAGACAGCTAGACAGGAACACACACACACACACACACACACACACACACACACACACACACACACACACACACACACACAGACTGTAATAACAGAGAGAGAGAGAGTGTGTGTGTGAGGAAAACTTTGAAAGCACGCACACGCAAAAGTCCATATTAATTATTGACGTGCTTTTATGACAACGTTACCATGGAGTCCAGGTAGGAAAATAAGCCAGCTGGACTTTTACCCTCCTAACACACACCGAAGACAGAGTGACTAATGTTCAGACTTTACATTTAAATACTCTCTCTCTTTTTGTGTTACAGCAAATGTGTGTGTGTGTGTGTGTGTGTGTGTGTGTGTGACAGAGAGAGAAGGTGATTAGGTCTTAATGTGGTCCTGATTCCACCTGTTACGGTGGCCCTGAGAGGCCAAACGGACTGCAACTTCAGAAAACACTTGCAAAAAGAAAAATGCTGCAAAAACAAAAACACCTGCAAAAGAAAAACACCTGCAAAAAGAAAAACACCTGCAAAAGAAAAACACCTGCAAAAAGAAAAACACCTGCAAAAGAAAAACACCTGCAAAAAGAAAAACCCCTGCAAAAGAAAAATGCTGCAAAAACAAAAACATCTGCAAAAGAAAAACACCTGCAAAAACAAAAATGCTGCAAAAACAAAAACACCTGCAAAAGAAAAACACCTGCAAAAACAAAAATGCTGCAAAAACAAAAACACCTGCAAAAGAAAAACACCTGCAAAAACAAAAACACCTGCAAAAGAAAAACACCTGCAAAAACAAAAACACCTGCAAAAGAAAAACACCTGCAAAAAGAAAAACACCTGCAAAAAGAAAATTGCTGCAAAAACAAAAACACTTGCAAAAGAAAAACACCTGCAAAAACAAAAACACCTGCAAGAGAAAAACACCTGTAAAAAGAAAAACACTTGCAAAAAGAAAAATGCTGCAAAAACAAAAACACCTGCAAAAGAAAAACACCTGCAAAAAGAAAAATGCTGCAAAAACAAAAACATCTGCAAAAGAAAAACACCTGCAAAAACAAAAACCCCTGCAAAAGAAAAACCCCTGCAAAAAGAAAAACACCTGCAAAAGAAAAACACCTGCAAAAAGAAAAACACTTGCAAAAACAAAAACACCTGCAAAAAGAAAAATGCTGCAAAAACAAAAACACCTGCAAAAGAAAAAAACCTGCAAAAAGAAAATTGCTGCAAAAACAAAAACACCTGCCAAAGAAAAACACCTGCAAAAACAAAAACACTTGCAAAAACAAAAAAGTGTCCAGAGTGAGGACAGACTGAGGGACACACTGCCACTGGCATGCACAGATAGAGACGAGGTGGTGCTGAAGCACTTGCCCTTTTGCCTTCAGTCCAAAAAAGTGCCCTTTTGAAAGACGTGATTATTATTTTTTTTTAAAGCTGCGCGATTTAAAAAGGTGTGAAAATAATGGCTTGATTTGTGCCCCTTCTTCAAAGACACCCGAACCCTGTCGCTTTTTCACTGTCACCGTGTCACGTGAACACGCTTGCAGTTCATTTGTTGTGAGGCGTGTAGCAGCGGCATGACATAGGACTACTTGGAGTAGGCATAGTAGGCTAACTATAGCGACTGGGAACCACGGCGGACAACACGGCAGCTCTTTCCCTTCCCAACCAGTCAGGTAACCCATGAATCGAGTGAAATTATTCTGTTTGCCCTCTAAGACCAACCTGCAATTGTTTTGTTGTGAAGTAGCCTGTCAGAAACTGCACATGACAAACTTTGCCAGCTTGCCCCCTCCATCCATCCATATGTATAAACAAAAAAACGACACATTTAAAATGTAACCTAAACCATTTAGGCAACCCCACTCTCCATCAATTCCGACCTTTTTGCATACACTACTGAAAATATCACGTTATGCTATAGGCTACATGCCGTTAGGCAGAGGGCTCTTTTGAGCCCATTTTTCGTTACAAATTTTAGGATGATCTCACGGAAATCTGTGAATAAATACAAAGTTTTCAAACTGAAATCAGTGACGGGAAGACATCACACTTTTTAGAGATGGAACTGCAGAAAAACCTAAAACCTTGACATGATTATGAATAATGGAATTATGGACGTTTCTCCGTTTTTGTGGATTAGCCTTTCCATAACTAACGTCAACTACTGTCCTACTTTGGTAAGATTGAAATTAATGTCTTTGACTGTCTTTAGTAGGTGTCTCCTGTGAGAAAGTTAGAACACCGTCCAACTGTCTAAAGATGCAGTCTTTAGCCTAACTGGTTGTTACTGACTCAGCGATGCTCGCAGACATTTACGCACTGTGTTGTGACCTGATTGTGATAGAACAGTGACGTTGTTATTGGTAGTTTGAAGGGTACGGTGTTGGGGGTGGTGCATGTTAAAAGTTTTGAGAAGCACTGGTTAGACATGTTAATTTTTTTTGGTGTAACATATTGGCAACATTAACACATTAATTTGCTAAAGGAAAAATAGGCAGTTCCCGATTGCCTGTGAAAACGACCATTCTGCCCTGTTCTTGTAATGACCACAGTCAGTCTTATTCGTTCTCATACATTTTGGTCTATTTATTTACTAATTTCAGCAAGCATAATGCCTAGGAAAGAGATGCTGAGAAAGGAGAAAGAAAGGGATCTACAACAGGCAGCCCAGGGAAGCAGTTATCTGCTCTCCTGGATGAAAGCAAAGGAAAATGAAGATGAAAGGTAAGAGTCAAGGGCAGAGTCAGGTTCTATTTTAATGTTTTAATGTAACCTGCTCCTTGCAGTTAATTCTATTGAAAAATCTTAAAAGCTGTTCACACTTAGTTTTTAATGAACTTAATCAGCAGGCATTGAGCTAACTATTATTTTGTACCTACGAAAGTTATTTCTATGTTACAAGACTTGCAGTATGGGTTATTATTAAAACTATCTGTTTAAGCTTATTATTATGATAAATAATAATACTATTATTATTATTATTGTTCCATTGTAGTCAGTCACAGCAGGGAAGCAGCTCTATGCCATCTACCAGCATAGCAGAAGAGGGAGATATAGAAACAGATGAAGCCGCGACCAATGCAGCAACAGGTTCAGTTAGGCCTACAGACACTGATGTAGTGCTCTCTGAAGACCACAATGAGGAAGAACAGATCGATCACATAATGTCAAAGTTAGCAGCTTTACAATACCCAACAGATCCAACACACATCCATACATTTAAAATAAAGCGCAATGACAGATACGTTTCAATGTGCTGCCATTTTGATGCTCCTTGATGACATCAGTGACAGTGACCCACCTAACCTGGCCCAAGGTGATGCTCAGATGTACAGAAATGCCATTAATTTTATGTTCATTCTCTGCATGGAAATCACCACACCAGTATTCGAAGTCACTGCTTTGGCATCAGATTCTCTGCAGGAAGAAGGGTTGGACCATTCCACTGCCTACAAGGTAATTGATGGTGTGCTTCACACATTGCAAACCATGAGGTCTGAGGAGAAATTTGGAGAGATATTTAGATGTGCATCAAAGAAGGCAGAGAGTTTCAACATTCCAGTACCTACCGTGGTGCCTGGTCAGGAGAGAAAGCGGAAAGTTCCAGTGCGTTTCCAACACAGCACCACAGTGTCTCAAGTAGGTGCTCAGGTTGAGTCAGTGGAGGCATATTTCAGGAGTGGTGTATATTTCACCTTTCTGGACATCATGACTGGGGAACTGAACAGGAGGTTCAAAGGGGACAATACTGGAAGCCCAACGGCCAGAATCATTCAGTCCTTCCAGCCCTTAACTGTGCATGCTAACTGGGTAGGCCCACCAAACCCAGAAGCCATTGAAGCTGTCCACATCCTCTGTGAATTCTATGGAGAAGATGAGGACCAGCTCAAAACAGAATTAAAGGTCTTCCACTCCAGCTTTAGTTCAAAAGACCTCAGAGAAATATTTCTGATACTGAGGGAAAACAATGGCCAGCTGATCTTTCCTGCCTTTGTCAAAATGATTCAGATCTACGCAACACTACCAGTGACAACTGCGACAGTTGAAAGATCCTTTTCAAAGCTAAAAATAATCAAAAATAAACTAAGAAGTTTGTGTGGAGAAGAAAGGTTGTCTGATCTCCTCTTGTTGGCCATTGAGAAAGATGTGGAGATCAATTACAACGAGGTCATCAACATCTACAAAGACATGGCACCAAGAAGGATGCTTCTTTAGAGCAGTACACTCCATTTAATGGACACTTGAGAATATGTATGTATATAGTTTAGAGTTGGATACAGATTTTATCTTTTTGTGGTGTGATTTTTGATTTTTAGAGAATGTTTTGAAATAAAAGTCAAATTGCATTTAACCTGTGCGATTTTTTTATTATAAAAAGAAAAGGTTTTCCACATATGCAAAAGGTGCCCTTTTTTCCCCCTGGAGCACTTGCCCCCCAAAATGTCTGTGCACGCCACTGCACACTGCTGCACATCATCTGTGAGGCTTTGCACCCCTGATGATCCACCAGGATAAACTCAACAGTGTGTGAGGAAGAGGAGGAGGAAGAGCCATCAGCAGCTGACAGATGGAGAGAATAGACAGACTGTTCCCTGTTTGTGAAGGACTGCTAGGAAAGTTTATTAACATAACTGTCTGTCCTGAATCAGTCTTATTAGGTAATGTTCAAATAATGTGATCATCCCAGTGTTTTCAGTGTGGGAGAAAGTACTCAGGGCCTTCAAGTTACACACTATGAAAGGCAGCAACAAGTTTAATCTTCAGAAACCTAAAGTATGTATCAGCAGCAGAATGGAGCTAAAAATAAATGTTTGTTTCAGTTCTATGAAGCTTTGAGTATTTTGGATCAGTAGCACTGCTGTGTTTGTTGCATCATATTGCTGTAATTGTTTATATGCTTTATATATTCTGAGGTAAGTTGATCTATAGTGTTACATCATATTCTATAAGGATGTTATGTGTTTGTAGACTTTCTGCCCAGTTTGACCCATTTAGCAGAAGTCAGCCTGTTTAAGGCTCTGATTTCTATTCTGTATGACTTAAAGCAGTTATGACATGGTGTGATTTTCTCACCCAATAAAGGAATATTTTATATATCAGTCTACTCCTCATTCTATCAGACACAGTTATCACAGCTCGTACATTTGCTTTTTACACATATATGTAAGCATTGAGCCAAATTTAGTAATGCCAACATACTGAAGGAACAACATTTGTCTCTTATATATAATACATCTATATATGCACTGTCAAAGATACTTGTCTTTGAGTGAAGATTAAGGTGATAGGAAATATAAATAACTGCAACTTGAATCTTTGACCCAGAGTTCAAGCTCACTGCTGTAATATATCCTGTAATATCTATCTATCTATCTATCTATCTATCTATCTATCTATCTATCTATCTATCTATCTATCTATCTATCTATCTATCTATCTATCTATCTATCTATCTATCTATCTATCTATCTATCTATCTATCTATCCATCCATCCATCCATCCATCCATCCATCCATCCATCCATCCATCCATCCATCCATAGGTCCCTCATCCTATTCGTGTAGTCCCTTCCGCCAGGGTTACTTGCGTAGTAAGTAACCCTGGCCAATATCAGGAAGAAGGAACACGAGAAGCTGGAGAAATACCAAGGGCTCAGAGAAGAGCTCGAGAGGATGTGGAGGGTGAAGGTAACGGTGGTCCCCGTGGTAATCGGAGCACTAGGTGCGGTGACTCCCAAGCTAGGCGAGTGGCTCCAGCAGATCCCGGGAACAACATCGGAGATCTCTGTCCAGAAGAGCCCAGTCCTGGGAACAGCTAAGATACTGCGCAGGGCCCTCAAGCTCCCAGGCCTCTGGTAGAGGACCCGAGCTTGAAGGATAAACCGCCCGCAGGGGCATGCTGGGTGTTTTTTTTTAAATTTTTTTATACATATATGTATATCATAATAATCTGATAATACATATAATATTGGCCATATCATATTTACATTACCACAGTGAGATGATTTTAGTCTCATGAACAACATTAACTAATTGTTATTTACTAACTAATCTTAAATGACTGCCCACAACAAAAGGCCACCCTGGAATGTGCAGTTTTTTGCGCTATTGGGGGTCTGGGGACCCAGAACCGGTCAGTATCTGGTGTGACCACCATTTGCCTCATGCAGTGCAACACATCGTCGCATGGAGTCTATCAGATTCTCAATTCTGGCCTGTGGAATGTTGGTCCACTCCACTTCAATGGCTGTGCAAGGCTGTTGGATATTCGTGGGAACTGGTACACGCTGTCGTATACGCCGGTCAAGCACACCCCGAACATGCTCAATGGGTGACATGTCCGGTGAGTATGCTGGCCATGCAAGAACTGGGACATTCTCAGCTGCCATCTGCCCTGAACAATGTGAACCATGATTCATCCGTGAAGCGCACACCTCTCCAACGTGCCAGACGCCATCGAATGTGAGCATTTGCCCACACAAGTCTGTTACGGCGACGAGCTGGAGTCAGGTCAAGACCCCGATGAGGACGACGGGCATGCAGTTGAGCGTCCCTGAGATGGTTTCTGACAGTTTGTGCAGAAATTGTTTGGTTGTGCAAACCAATTGTTCCAGCAGCTGTCTGGGTGGCTGGTCTCAGACGATCTTGGAGGTGAACCTGCTGGATGTGGAGGTCCTGGGCTGGTGTGGTTACACGAGGTCTGCGGTTGTGAGGCCGGTTGGATGTGCTGCCATATTCTCTGAAACGCCTGTGGAGACGGCTTATGGTTGAGAAATGAACATTCAATGCACGGGCGACAGATCTGGTTGACATTCCTGCTGTCAGCATGCCAATTGCACGCTCCCTCATTGCTTGTGGCATCTGTGGCATTTTGCTGTGAGACAAAACTGCACATTCCAGGGTGGCCTTTTGTTGTGGGCAGTCTGAGGTACACCTGTGCACTACTCATGATGTCAGATCAGCATCCTGATGTGGCACACCTGTGAGGTGGGATGGATTATCTCAATATAGCAGATGTGCCCACTACCACACATTTGGACTGATTTGTGACCACTGTTTGGGAGGGATGGTTATATTGTGTATCTGGAATGAATTTTAGGTCTCTACGTCCATCCCATGGGGAATGGGAGCAGTAACAAAGGTGTTGCGTTTATATTTTTGTTGCGTGTATGAAAGTGATGGAGCTAAGATAGCCTTTTTTGTTCAGTTACTCCGCGGTCAAGCCTTAAACTGGGCTCAAGCAGTGTTACGAACCAACCCGGAGATTACCTATGCTGATTTTCTCTCAAAGTCAAAGGAGCTTGCAAAGAAAGGCGTCTGGACCTCTTTAAGTTACTTGAAGACATTTCACCTCTCATCTGAGAAGCTTCTTCAGTTCTAAGGTCAAATGGTGGAGAGTCCCAGATATAAACCTAGTGGGAGTAACCCCCCACAGAGGGACAAAAGGACCCCCTGATGATCCTCTAATCGCCTGAGACAAGGTGTGAAACTGGGTGTGGGCCCCAGTCAGCCAGAGTATCAGCCAGGCGATTAGAGGATCATCAGGGGGTCCTTTTGTCCCTCTGTGGGGGGTTACTCCCACTAGGTTTATATCTGGGACTCTCCACCATTTGACCTTAGAACTGAAGAAGCTTCTCAGATGAGAGGTGAAACGTCTTCAAGTAACTTAAAGAGCGGGGTGGCTGTAGCTCAGGTGGCAGAGCAGGTCAGCCACTAATCAGAAGGTCGGTGGTTCGATCCCAGGCTGCCTCCTGGCTGCCAAATATCCTTGGGCAAGATACTAACCCCATGTTTGCCTACTGGTGGTGGTCAGAGGGCCCGGTGGCGCCTGTGTCCGGCAGCCTCGCCTCTGTCAGTGCGCCCCAGGGCAGCTGTGGCTACAATGTAGCTTGCTATCGCCAGTGTGTGAATGTGTGTGTGAATGGGTGAATGACTGAATGTAGTGTAAAGCGCTTTGGGGTCCTATGGACTAGAAAAGCGCTATACAAATGCAGGCCATTTACCATTTACCATTCTTTGCAAGCTCCTTTGACTACGATGACCTGGATGACTGAGAACCTTCACAGACATTTTCTCTCAAAGTTTAAAAGTATGTTCGCAAGGGGCACCGGAGGGCCACCGTTTGCTGAACTTAAAACAAGGAAGACGGTGTATGGCGGACTTCTCTGTGGAGTTTTGGACACTGGCTAAGGAGACTGGATGGGGGCAGCCTGCGCTGATAAGTACCTTACTAAACAATGTTTGTGATGAACTCAAGGGCGAACTATTAATGAGGGAGCTGCCCAAGACTCTGTCGGAAGTAATCACCTTATGTGTTAAGGTAGATGAACATTTGAGGGCGTGTCACCGCGCCAGCAACTACGGTTCCCAGAGGACCGTGGGGCGAGCGGAGACGGCTTCCAGAGGAAGTAGCGATCGGGAAGTGGACCGCGGCGACGAGCATGAGCAACCCATGCAGATCGGACGCTCCCAAATTTCCCCAGAGGAGAGAGCACGCAGATGGAGGTCTGGTGAGTGATTTTACTGCAGCCACAAGGGCCATCTCGCCAAGGTCATTCCTGCACGGCCAAAAGACCTCCCCCGCCGGTAGAAAGGAGGATACGGGTGGGCGAGGTCTCCTTTTCACATTCTCCTCCACACTTCATGCTAGCCGCTAAAGTGACTGTCCACTCTGCCTCTCACTCCCTTCAGGCGCTGATTGACTCTGGGGTGGAGCAGAGCTTCATGGATGGTTCCCTGGCTCTTAAACTTAAGATTTACACACAAGCATTGCCCCACTCGTTGCAGGTCACCGCTTTAAATGGTCAGCGTCTCCCCAACATAACCCACGTTACAGAACCCGTGTCCCTAACTCTGTCTGGGAATCACACTGACCTGTTGCAGTTTTATGTCTTTGAAGCTCCTCTTACGCCCGTAGTGCTAGGATTTCCATGGTTACGCCAGCATAACCCTGTACTCGACTGGAAGATGGAGAGGGTTCTGGGGTGGGGGGAGGAGTGTCACATGACCTGTTTAAAAGCAGCTACTCCAGTAAAAGCATCTAACCCACTACCACACAAGCCCCCTGAACTTTCAGCCATCCCGTCAGAGTATCATGATCTCAAGCAAGTATTTTGTAAGGACCGAGCCCGTTCTCTTCCTCCTCACTGCCCGTACGACTGCAGTATTGATTTGCTCCCAGGTGCACCTCTTCCCACTAGTAGCTTATACAGTCTCTCTCAACCTGAACGTGAATGCATGGAGAAGTATATTAATGAATCCTTGGCTGATGGACTGATTCGCCCCTCTTCATCCCCTGTGGCTGCCGGTTTCTTTTTCGTCACTAAGAAGGATAAAAGCCTTCGGCCATGTATTGATTTCCAGGGCCTCAATAACATTACCATTAAGAATAAATAACCTCTGCCACTCTTATCCTCCGCCTTTGAACTCCTGCAGGGGGGGACCATTTTCACTAAGCTCGATCTGCGGAATGCCTACCACTTAGTCAGGATGAGAGAGGGAGACGAGTAGAAAACGGCCTTCAACACGCACTTGGGCCATTTTGAATACTTGGTCATGCCGTTTGGACTGACTAATGCTCCAGCTGTGTTTCAGGGTCTAGTCAACGATGTTCTCCGAGATTTCATCAATCGTTTTGTGTTTGTGTACCTTGATGACATCCTCATCTTCTCCCACTCTCTCTCTCTGATCATGTACAAGTCCTGCAACGTCTCCTGGAGAATCACCTCTTTGTTAAAGGGGAGAAGTGCGAGTTTCATGTGAGTACTGTGTCATTTTTGGGCTACATCATCGAACAGGGCGATTTAAGAACCGATCCAGCTAAGGTACAAGCAGTCTTGGACTGGCCCACTCCACCTAACTGTAAGCAGCTTCAACGGTTCCTCGGTTTTGCAAACTTTTATCGGAGGTTCATTCGTGATTACAGCAAGATTGCCTTACCACTAACCCATTTAACTTAACCTAAGGTACCTTTCTGCTGGGATGATCAGGTTCAGGAGGCTTTCTCCCGGCTAAAGAAACGCTTCGCGTCAGCGCCCATCCTCCGGCAACCGAATCTCAAGCGGCAGTTTATCGTGGAAGTGGACGCCTCGGATGTAGGGGTCGGAGCCGTTCTCTCCCAGCAACTAGAGGGTAAGCTCCACCCTTGTGCTTACTTCTCCCGTCGTCTCTCTCCTGCAGAGCAGAACTACGACATCGGGGACAGGGAGCTGTTGGCAATCAAACTCGCCCTGGAGGAGTGGCGCCACTGGCTAGAGGGCGCAACAGAACCCTTTGTGGTATGGACTGACCACAAGAACCTCGAATACATCCGGTCGGCTAAACGACTAAATGCCCGACAAGCCAGGTGGGCTCTGTTCTTTACCAGATTCTGCTTCACCATCACCTACAGGCCCGGCTCTCGGAACGTGAAACCAGATGCCCTTTCCCGCCTATTCACTACTGCAGAGGACCCCAACCGTGAGGCTCCCATTCTCCCTCCCACATGCATTATCGGAGCCCTGTTGTGGGAGATCGAGTCCGCCATACAGGAGGCCCAGCGGGCAGAACCGGATCCGGGGACTGGTCCCCCAGGATTGCTCTTTGTTCCCACGTCCGTTCGCTCACGAGTGCTATAATGGGCCCACGGCGGAAAACTCACCTGTCATCCGGGCATTCATTGCACTGTCACCTTCATCAAGCGGTTCGCCTGGTGGCCTACACTAGCCAAAGACGTCCAAGAATTCATCGCCGCCTGTCCAACCTGTGCCCAGAATAAACCTGTCAACCAGCCCGCTGCTGGCCTACTTCATCCCTTACCTACGCCAAGCCGCCCCTGGTCCCACATTGCGGTTGACTTTGTCACTGGTCTTCCGCCGTCATCAGGTAACACAGTCATTCTCACCATTGTCGACCGTTTTTCTAAAGCTGCCCACTTTGTTGCTCTCCCCAAGCTCCCCACCGCCCTGGAGACCCCCCTCTTCTGTCAACTCATGTGTTTCGCCTCCACGGGATCCCCGCTGAAGTGGTCTCGGACCGAGGCCCACAGTTCACGTCACGTGTTTGGAGGGAGTTCTGCACCTCCTTAGGGGCCCAGGTCAGTCTCTCGTCAGGTTTTCATCCACAGACCAACGGTCAAGCGGAACGGGCCAACCAAGAACTCAAAGCAGCTCTCCGTTGCTTGACGTCCACTAATCAGACCACCTGGAGCGAGCAACTGACGTGGGTGGAGTACGCTCACAATAACCTTACCTCGTCGGCCACAGGCGTCGCATGATAAGGTGGGGCCAGGTTTCACAATGGGCTCACCCCAAACCCTGGCTGATTGGGACACACACCCGCTTTCACACCTTGGCTCAGGCGATTAGAGGATCATCAGGGGGTCCTTTGTCCCTCTTTGGGGGGAAACTCCCACTAGGATCTGGGACTAAATCTGGGACTCTCCACCATTTGACCTTAGAACTGAAGAAACTTCTCGAATGAGAGGTGAAACGTCATCAAGCAACTTAAAGAAGTCCAGACGCCTTTCTTTGCAAGCTCCTTTGACTACGATGACCTGGATGACTGAGAACATTCGCAGACATAATTTTGAAGCTATCTACATATTTAATTAATTTGAACAATAAACATTAATGCCTGAGTGTAGGGTAGACACTCTGCAACGTTAACATCAGCTAACTTTCAAATCAACAAAACACACTTTCCATAAAGAGGCCATTGTGATTTCTGTGTACTTACAAGCAGACAGTGTTGAATTTTTAACCTTTTGATAGAGAAGGAAAAGGCGTTAATCAAATAGCCAGCAATAAGAAAAATCTGGGGGATAAAAATGGACCATTTCTAGTTTGAATCAGGTGAACAAATGGACCTTACAAGGACAAGAACAATGAGTGTTTACTTTTTGAAGTTGGAAAAAGGACCATTCATAATCAACAGCAGGCACAGCAGTGGTGCACATTGCCACACACCTTTAGAAACGTTACCATTAATATTGAACAAAAGTTTAATGTGACCAGTCATATTGCATCTGGTTAACAGAGGAGTCACCTAAATATTACACTATTAACCCAGTGCTTTTCTCTCATGATGTTGAGAGTGGGCAGTAGTGAGTGAACACAGTAGTGTTCAGTACACATGCTTCTTTGGATTTAAAGAAATGTATCTATTCAAGTGTCCATGGAGCACTGTGAAAGTGACATTCCAACAAAAGCATTTTAAGGATGTTCATTGTCATAGATGTGGTGTCTCAGTGAAAACGCTAAAAAGTTACTGACACATAAAGAAGGCCTACGCAACAATGAAGCACAATCGGAGTGCCCATGTCGTGAAGTAGGTTGCAAGTCTCACTTGAGAAATTACAGTGCTTTTAAGTGTCTTGTTTATCATCATCATGAGCCACAACAATTACAAATGTTTGAAGTTACTCTTTATAGTCACATAAAAAGGACAAGAACACTGTTGTCCCTATTATTAACTTTAAGGTGATCCCTCAGTGTTCTCTCTCTATTATCCTTTGGTGTAATTTGATCTGTAAACTTGTTAGTCAATTGTCTGCTCTGTTATGCATTTAGCCTTTATTATTTTGTTTCATTGTCTTGAATAGTTTCAGCTGTGCCCTTTTCTGCAGTTGTGTCCACTTCCACTAACTATCTAGCATTTATAATCTATTTCCTTTGTTCTTTCTCAGATACTTTGGTTAAGTTCCCTCATGTGCTCCTTGTTCTCTGAAGAATTTTGGATTTGCTTTTTACTTTTTCGTCAATGGATTTCCAGATACTATCTAACTGAAAGTTAGATTACAGTTTAACCTGCTGGTAACCTGGATAATATACAATTTTATTAAATTAAATACAAGTAAATATATCACAGTTTAAAAACCTAGTAATAACAGAACTTTTTGACAATTTTAGACCCCATTGAATTGTATCACAATGGTGTTTGACCATATTATCAAGGAATTCCATTGTTCTTACATGTGAATAGATTTTATTTAATATAAAAACTTAAATTTTAACTACAACATTTTTTGTAAAAACACAACAGATGGCAAATTTACATTATTTTTCTAGTCCTTTTTAAACAGTGATGGAAAAAATGGTATTTGTCTAGCAATAAGTTTTAAGAAGTTCAGACACAGGAAATAAGCACTACTTATCATGTAGACATTAATGTGTGACAGACAGTTATACCAGGCTGGTTGTGTTGATTAAGAAAGACTAAAAACACTTTTTAAAATATCTGTTATGTGAATATGCCAACATTTCCTGTTTAAACTTGTTTTATCTAAAGTTTTATAACTACAGCAACAAATCATCTCCATTTACACATCAAATAGAAACATGAATCACTTGTAATGATTAGAAACTTGATAGAATTTCAAATCTAGTTTGGGGAGTCATTCAGTGAGAAACAGTGAAATGATTTTCCATGTGAAAAGGTGGACAGCAGAAACAGAAAGAAACAGTGAAACTAAAAGAGAAACAAAGAGCTTTGGAACAACGAGGCAGCAGGAGGACAGCTGCAGTTTAACAGCTTCAACTCACTGACAGGAAACAACATTAGAAACATCATCATCCTCAACTCATCTGCTGCACTGATACTGACACCTTCAACGGACACACCTTCAGTTTATCATAAGTGTTAATGAATGGAAACATCCTGTGAGTGAAAGTGTGTGTGAAGGTGTGTATGTGTGTGTTAGTATCAGGATCAGAGAACGACAGCTTTCCTCTGTTCCAGTCCAGATTCACTCTGATCCTGTGGAGCTTCTTCTGAACTGGGAGAACACTAGATCCAGCTGATGGTGAACATAATGAGTATTGACTTTCATGAAACCCTATTCCCCATAATCCAGACTGTATGTGTCCCTTTCTCTGGACAGACTCTGGTGACACACCCACTACCCATAATGTACTGTATCCAACCTCGACATCCCAGCTGTGAGTCCCTGAGTTAAAGCCCTCAGAGCTCAGGACAGAGTTGTATAAATCAAACCTCTCTGGATTATCAGGAAGCTGCTGCCTCTCTCCTCCTAGTCTCACACTGGTCAGATCTTCAGACAGGATGAGGTTTGGATGAGCAGTGTTTGGGTCCAGAATGAGAGGAGTGTAGGAGACCATGTCCTTCATGTTGTTCCAGATGTTGAAGGTCAGGTTGCCCAGGTGTTTGGCCTGGTCTATCAGAGCTCCTGAGGGCAGCTGTGGATCATCCAGCAGGGGGCAGCGCTGGACTCTTTCCACTGCAGCCTTGTAGTTGTGCAGGAATGAGACGTCTTCAGCTCTCAGCTCCTCCTCTGTGGCTCTGACTGTGTCTGAAAGAGCTGCTATCTCTCTGCTCAGAGCCTCCATCTTCTCCTTCATCATCCCACTCTTCTGCTCCTCTTCCTCCCTCAGTGCAGCCAGCCTGGCCTCCTCTTCCTCTGCTAGAAACTGGTGAAGCTTCTTAAACTGCTCCTTAATCTGCCTCTCTGTGTGTCGGGCCTGGACCTTAATGTGTTCTGCTGTTTGATCAAACTTCACTTGAACTTCTTCACAAACCTTTAACTTCTCCTTTAAGGGCTCCAGAGTTTCCTGAAGTTCCTTCTTGTGTTGTTGTGCAGCTTCATCGATGGGTCTGAATCTGTGATTGGTGTGATTTTGTGAGATGCAACAGACGACACACGCTGGCTGCTGATGGTCCAGACAGAAGAGTTTGAGTTTCTCAGAGTGCAGACTGCAGAGAGTCTCTGAAGCTCTCTGATCTCTCTCCTGTAAGAACGACTCACACAGATTCTTTAAAGCCAGGTTTGAAGGTGGATCATACTCTGATATTTCCTTACAAACTGGACACTCGTGTATTATTCTCTCTCTCCACCATCTCTTCAGACAGCCTTTACAGAAGCTGTGGCTACATGACAGAATAACAGGATCTCTGAAGACCTCCTGACAGACCGGACAGCAGAGATCCTTCTGTGATCTGGAAGCCATTGAGTCTGTGAGTGAAGCTGAAAACAGCAGACAGGAAGTACAGTCAGTCCTGGCTCCCCTCCCTCCTCTACCACCTTCACTGAAACATCCTTTGAGTCGTGTTTTTGCTCAAACTCACATTCAGTGTGTGGAGCGTCAGCAGCTTGAAGCAGCAGTGTTGGAGTTTTCCACGTTTCTCTCCTGTAGCTGGACTCACTCAGAGGAAGCTGCTAGTTTGGTCTGAGCTCAGTCTGATCGTCTGTGCGTCTCTCTTTACCGATGAAAAAGAACAGCTTGTTTCCTGGTTAGTTTCAAATGAGTCAGGATGAGGAGGGGAGGTTAATTCACTTTCCTTTCTCAAATACTCTCGCTTTACAGAGAAACGAAGGTGTGTTTCATTCCAAAGTTCAGCCGTTTACCTGCCGGCAGCTGTAAAACAGGTCACAGCATGAAGCTCAGAAAAGAAAGTGTGATTCAGTCGTGGAGGTGTTTGTGAGGTTTCATTTTGAAAGTGCTTGAGGGTCTTCAAGTTTAAAAAACAATCGAGTTTGTTCTTTCTTTTCCACATACCTCAGGAGTGTAATGCAGGAACATATACACAGGGAATTTTGTGTGTTTATTGGTAAAAACAACAGTTTTCAGCTCATTAGTAATAAATCTTGTGAACTTGTTTCTCAGTAAGGTTGCACTGTTTATAGTGTCTATACTAGGGTGCTGGAAAACAAAGTATGTCCATATTGAAATAATTCCACCCTTTGTCAATACTTTCAAGGAAAGAAGACTAATTATACCAAAAAAAATTTCAGTTTATTACTGTATTTTAAAGTCAAGATGAGTGATATTTCTCTTTACATATTAATCACACATTACTGATTCAGGTTGTGCTACATTATAGCACATTAACAGAGTCTGTTTGTTTCAGAGAGAGGATGAATTCAGTGAGTAAACTCTGACCTGGATAGAAAAAGATTTACAAATGATTCATGTAAAGGTACTGTTTTGAATTTTCAGAACAAAGCTCAAGAGAAGAAAGACATTAAAGACAAAAGAAGATGCTTTAGATTATCAGATGTCATTCTGAATCCTGAAGTATGAGAATGTTCAAGCATCTACAAAGGGGAAGAGATTCAATGCGTTCAGTCAACTTAATAAAAATTGAAACTTTTTATTTAATGAACAGAAAGAATACCTTTTCAGTAAGTATATAAGATCAAAATAATCAGAGCATTGGAAAGTGAAGTGTCTTTTTTTGCATGTAATGAACACTTTAATTAAATCATTGCGAAACTGATAAATTATTAAATAAATGTAAAGATTCTCACAAAGCGAACAGTTCCTGCTGGCTCCTTCTGTCTGTTTTCTGTTTATGATGATAATTCCTCTTGAAAAGGAAGAGGAACTAGTATAGTCTGAATTTTCATTAAGCCTTAAAAAGTGCTTTAACATATGTGAAAAACTGAGAGAATTGTTAGGAATAGCTTTTTGACTTTACTATAATCCCTCCACCACTGATCCCACTGATAGTTTGGTCATGTTGTCTGACATGATCAAAGGAGCAAAATTTAAATTTCATGTTAAAAACTTTTAACACCCTGGACTCGCTTGTTGCGGAGTCGTGGTTGATATTAGCCTGAAGTACCTAATAAGAAACAGTACCACCCCACACAAGGTTACAGCATTGTTACATTTCCCGTTGACCTTGAGGTTGACATCACTGGCATTAAACCTTGTCCAAGGTTTTTAGTAGAACGATCTATGGTATCGCATTGCCTTATCTGAAGTTATCGCATTCACTAACTTATGTGTCCAAATTGCACACCCATCCCCCTCTGCTTTGAAGCAAGACCTGGCATGACAGTGTATTTATGTCCCAATTGTTTAGCTGAGCATAAAATACAAGTATGCACACTACAGCCTGTGCATACTTATAGTTGTAGCATATTCATAACATACCTTCATATTGTGTACATTATAACATATCCATAATAGACCCATATTTTGTACCCTTATACCTTTAATAGACCAATTTTTGTAATATATCTATATTATTGCCCAAGCACTTTCTAATTTCCTCTCAAACTCGTGAGTGAGGGAGGGGGCTGAGTAGGCTAGGCCGGATGGCTCCTGGCCTAAGTCGGGCAATGGGAGTATGTGGTGGGAGTGTGTTTGTGGCTATCTTCACTTTTTTATTATTACTATTGTAAATATATAAATTCCTGCACTCTCTGTAAGGCATTACCCATGACCTTTAGTGCTTTTTTGTTTTAACTGTGTCGTTTATTTGTTATGTATTGTAGACTGCTATTCTTAGTCTTGATCGTTCTGCTGTAACACAAAAATTTCCCTTGTGGGATCGAATTACCATGGAAAAAATAACTATGTACTTCATTTTTCAAACTGCATTTTACCTTATTTTTTGTTGAATAAATAATGACACAGTATAATATGTTGTGTTCTTTTGTTTTGTTTTTTATTATGTCCTGATATATAAAACTTTAAAACTGAAAGAGTATCTTTTTAGACATCATGTTTAGGCACTGGGTAAATCTAACTTTTGGGGGTTTTTTTTGTTTTTGTTTTCTAGCTGCAGAGAGGTTCATCATCATCGTCATCATCATCATCATCATCATTCTAATCCACAGTAAAAAAATCTGATGGCTAACACGGGGGGTTCTCAAGCAGAACTGATGACAATGCAGGGTTTAAGATCTAGTTTCTTGAACATAATGTCCATGTGAGACTGGTCCCTTTCAGAGACTCATTACTGTTGATCAGCCACTCAAGTGGTCACTTTATTTTTCATGTTTGTTCATGTCACCATGGATTATTCTTCAGATTTATATGGTGTTTGACAAAAAACAGAAGATTTCAACACAGTTTTATATGCAATTTGGAGATGTAATTGGACAAGTTAAATGTGTTTTTCACAATGTTTAAATGAGCACTAAAATCTTCTAGTCAGATGTTCTTAGTTCATCCAAGGTCTCGGCTGAAGTTCAGAGGTGATCATGCCTTTGCAACTGCAGCACCTAGACTCTGGAATAACCTTCCTGTTGATATTCGTACTTCCGAGTCTATTCAGTTTTTTAAATCATGTCTTAAAACTCCCCTTTCTACTTTGGCTTTTGAATCAAATAAATTTATATTCGTCACCTGTGCTGTTTGTTGGTCTGTTTGTTTACTAATGTTTTGAATGTAACTTTTTATTCTCTGTTTAGCTGATTGTGAAGCACTTTGATCAACACTGTTGTTTTCAAAATGTGCTATAGAAATAAATTTTGATTTGAAATGCGAAAAGTTTTTTCCCCTCAGCCATAAAAGGCTAATGGGGTATTGGGAAATGGGGAAACCTAAGTTTGTGAATGTGCTGACCTGATAATTTTCTATTAATTATGAAGATTAAAGTATTTTTAAAGGGCTACCAGACTATAAGGCACACTGTGGATGAATGGGTCTGTATTTATACATAAGGCGCACTGGATTATAAGGCGCATTAAGCGAAACAAAAGAGTCAGATACAATAAGTCAAACTTTACTCATTCTTCTTGCTTCTTCTACCATTGCTTCATTAATGACTAACTTCCTATTGTTCTCCTGACTGAAGTTTGGTCCGTTTACAGCATCCTGCCATGCGATTGCATTTGTCCCTAACCATCGGAAAACCTCCCATTAACTTTTATCAAGTGGAAAAAAGTTAGCATTCATCCTCCAGCTTCACTGTGTTATGGCTGTGTAGCTAGCAATCACGTAGCACATCATTATATATCAGCTAGCCCAACTTCAGTAACCCTACAAACATCAATGCTATTTAGTTTTCTGTATTTATTTATGTTGGAAGTGATAGCAAAGCCGTACGTTTTAATTTTTTTCAGAAATCTCTCAGTCAAAACATGGTATATCATGTGTAGGTGTAAGCTATGGCCGGGAAATGATTTTTCAGGCAACTCATTCAAAGCCCATGGGCAGACACATGGTGATGCGAAAAAACTCTGGAGCGGATAATGGCCCGATTCTATTGGCCTGGCATCTGGACGTGCGCCGCCGATGCTCGTTGCGTCTGGAGTGTCAGCTGGTTAGCCAGCCGGCCATCCTGAAGGCGCCTTTGCACCTGTTACCCCTCATTGAGGTCCTGTTTGACCGTATCGGTATGGACCTCATTGGGCCATTTCACTGGAGTGCACGCGGGTATCGCTTCGTATTAGTCCTGGTGGATTATGCAACATGATACCCGGAAGCAATGCCACTGAGCATCATTTCCGCGAGAAGTGTGGCACAGGCACTGTTTCAGGTTGTCTCCCGGGTTGGTATTCCGAAAGAAATACTGATCGACCAGGGCACATCGTTCATGTCTCGCACACTGAGGGAACTGTACGGGTATTAAAGCTGTTCGGACCAGCATCTACCACTCTCAGACCGACGGGTTGGTGGAGCGGCTGAATAAAACCCTGAAGTCCATGATCTGTAAGTTCATTCACGAGGATGAACGCAATTGGGATCGCTGGTTAGACCCTCTGTTGTTCGCAGTGCGGGAGGTGCCCCAGGCCTCCACGGGATTTTCTCCCTTTGAACTGTTGTACGGCAGAAAGCTGCGGGGGGTGCTCGACCTGATTAAGGAAAACTGGGAGGAGGGTCCAAGCCCTGCGAAAAGTGAAGTTCAGTACGTGCTGGACCTGAGAGCAAAGCTACACACACTCTCACAGGAGAATTTGCTCCAGGCCCAGTAGCGGCAGCAACACCTGTACAACAGAACTCAGGCAATTTTCACCGGGAGATAAAGTGCTTGCGTTACTTCCTTATTCCAGCTCTAAATTACTCCCCAAGTGGCAAGAGCCCTTTGTGGTCACACAACGAGTGGGGGACGTTGATTATGAGGTAGTACGATGGGACAGGGACGGAGCCACGCAGATTTACCACCTCAACCTCTTCAAAGCCTGGAGGGAGGCGGAGACTGCTTCTCTGGAGAGCCTGGTAAGGGAGAGAGCTGAGTTGAGGCCGGAAGTGCCAAAATCTAACATCCCCACTTCCCTCCATTGTAGTGACCATCTTTCACAGGCCCAGAGGGCGGATGTTGCTGCATTGCAACAGCGCTTTGACGACGTGTTCTCCCCCTTACTCAGCCGTACTTCTCTCATAGAGCACCATTTTGAGATGCAGCCTGGCGTGACGGTGCGTTCACGGCCCTACAGGCTGCCGGAACATAAAAGACAAATTGTGCTCCGGGAACTGAAGGAAATGCTGAGGTTGGGAGTAACAGAAGAGTCACACAGTGCTTGGTGTAGCCCCATTGTTCTTGTGGTGAAGAAAGATGGGTCTATACGGTTCTGTGTTGATTATCACAGGGTGAATTAGGTGTCACATTTCGATGCTTATCCCATGCCCCAGGTCAACAAGCTCCTGGACCGGTTGGGTACCGCTCACTTTTTCACAACACTGGATTAACCAAGGGCTACTGGCAGATTCCCTTGTCAGCAGAGTCCAAGGAAAAGACAGCCTTCTCCACCCCGTACGGTTTATACCAATTCGTTACGCTTCCATTCGGCTTGTTCGGGGCCCCTGCCACCTTTCAGCGCCTCATGGACCGGGTGGTGCGGCCCCACGCTGCCTATGCTGCTGCCTATCTAGATGATGTCATCATCTACAGTGACACGTGGGCGGAGCATGTGTGGCGTGGGGCTGCGGTATTGGAGTCTCTGAGGCAGGCTCACGGCCAACCTGAAGAAGTGTGCGGTTGGGCGGAGGGAGGTACAGTATTTGGGGTACCACTTCGGGGGCAGGCAGGTGCAGCCTCAAGTGGAGAAGACGGCGGTGATTGCATCATGCCCGCGCCCCAAGACAAAAAAGGAGGTGAGTCAGTTTCTGGGGCTGGCCGGCGGTTCGTACCAGGGTTCGCGGACCTGACCAGCCATTTAACTGATCTCACCCACAAGGGTGCCCTGGATCTGGTCCAGTTGTGCCAGGCGGCGTTTGTGCAGGTGAAATGGGCTCTCTGTGGAGAGCTGCTGCTGTTCACGCCTAACTTCTCCCTCCCTTTTTGTCTGCAGACTGACGCATCAAACAGAGGGCTGGGGGCCGTTTTGTCCCAGCAGGTAGGGGGAGCTGACCGGCCGGTCGTCTACATCAGCCGGAAGCTAGCGCAAGTCAAGGTATATTACCATGGAGAAGGAGTGCCTGGCGATCCGGTGGGCGGTCGACTCCCTTCGCCACTACCTCCTGGGATGCCCACTCACCCCCTGCTCAGACCATGTCCCGCTGCAGTGGCTCCACCATATAAAGGATGTCAATGCCCGGATCACTTGTACAACGTGGTCAATTTCCTCTCCCGCTCGAGCGGGGGGGGGGGCAATAAGGTTTGGCCAGATGGCCCCGGCCCCAGTCGGGCGGTGGGGATGTGTGGCGTTGGTGTGGTCTCTGGCCGGCTGCAGATGAGGGGTGATGCAATGAGCTCCCAAGGCGGCGCAGGGGTGGGGTTGAACAGGTGTGCTGGGATGTGAGTGTGATGATGTCTCTTTATATGTTCACAGTGACAGTCGGAGGGAGAGAGCAGACGTGACAGCAGAGCGGGAGTGTCTGTGTCCCAGTATAACGAAAACCACATTATAATCACAGTTGAAAATAAAGTAGTGCTGTCAGTACGTTCGTGTCCTGCCTATGATTAACGGGTCCAATGTTACAGACACATTTATTTCATTTTTCAAATCTCCGTTTTCAAAAATACCCATGTACGTGTGGACGTAGCCTTGGTGTTGTTGAATGTTTCCCCGGTCATGTCTCTGTTTGTCTCTCTCACCCCTTGCCCTCCCTCCTCCCTTGCTCTCTCACCCTCTCTCATCATGCTCTTTCGTCCTGCTCTCTTGCCCTCTCTGACATCCCTCGTGCTCTATGTTCCCCGGGTTATGTCAGATCCTTTCTCAGTTTGTGTGTTCCTGTATTTCCTTTATCCCTTTAATAGTCTCTTGCCTGGTGTGCATCATATTCAGTTTTTATGTCCCCTGTCTTGTTTGTGAGATTGTGTCCAGCTGTGCTTCCCAGGTGTCTCCTCTTAGCCATGATTCCCTCGTTTGCCCTTGTGTGTATTTATGTCTGCATCTACCTCTGTCTTCAATCACAGTCTCCCTCATTCCCTGGCTGTGTGTTCCACCTGTTTATTGTTGAAAACACGCAGTTCTTTGAATCTTTGGGCTGAAGGAAGGACAATACTCGGTGTATCAATGCTCAATCAACAATCATTTATTTCCATACAATTCAACAATAAGAGCATTACAACGTCCGGACGGGAGAGATGCCTGCAGAGGTTCGACAGCATGTCTCAAAATGGTGACGGGTTGCTCAGCTTTTTATAGTCTCTAGTGGCCCCCAGCTAGTCGTAAAAGCCAAAACATCACATTTTTCTCTGTTACAGCGCCTAAGTTATGACCTCGGCAGTTGTTTCTCTGCTTTCTGTAAGGTGGGGGTGTGGAATGTGGTCTATCTATCTCCCCTGTCTTTAGACACAGAGTCTCCTGCTTACAACCTTCTCTTCATGATTCAACAATTAAGCATGTCAAGAAAACAGTGTAACACATTCCCAGCAGATCAAGGATACAGAGTGATGCACATTTATCTAATGAACTAATATGTGAATATGTTCTGTTAACTCAAAAGTATAATGAGAACTAAACTACATACAGATCACACACTCTATTTTAAAGGGTATAATATGATCTACAGCAGTATTCTAATTCAACTACTTTGATTACATATATAAGGTAACATATAATAACAGAATAATATCACAATACCCTCTTTTGATCTCTCATTAAAGAGATCACTAATAACAAGCACGTCAGCGTTGCAAGATCCAGGTTGTCTTGATCCTGAGGCCCTCTGTCCCCCTTTAACGGGTGGACCATATGGGGGATGACCTCTGTGTTCACGCAGTTCAGATGCAAGCAAAGTTAGATTTTACAACCATAACAGCAGTTACAGATGACACTCCCATCACTCCCCATTTTCCCACAGCTTTATTTTGGTGCTCCAGTTTTCCACTCCCATTTTAATGCCCCCTTATACCTTTCAAATGTACTTAGACTAGAACCTCTGTCTAAGGAGCTTTTAACCTTTATTATTATTGCTGCAGCTACCAGTGTCTTCCAGTTGGGTGATTCTCAGCTTCTTTCTTCGACCTCCGGGGTTAGACCACCCTTTAGTCATTGCACAGTTCTGGGGATTATTCTGCCCCGATTTCAAACAAAGATCTGTGTATTTTGGGGTCACCGGCGTGTCCCCCTTTTTGCCAAGCGCCTCTCGAACCTCGTTGGTCTGGTGTTCCTGGTTTTCCGCCAACCCCTTCATGGTTATTGCTGTGTCCGTGGGATCCATCTTCTCCAGGAGCCCAAACGTCATGACACTTGACCCCAGTTGCTGTCTCGGCAGTCCCTACATCTGTCCCTGCTGTGAAGGGTCCTCACATCTCCGGGTCCCCGTCTGGTGTCTGTTCCTTTCTCTGTAAGAGACAGAAAACCAAAACACCTCTCTTCCTAACCCTAATAATCTAATGTTATTATCTACTGACCTTCTAGTGATTCAGAATTGGTCCAAAACATTCAGAATGTCCCAGGGACTTATTCTAATCATATCTTATGTGTGTGTAAGCATGTTTGCATTTAGCCCTCCGCACTCAAGGCATTTCTTACACTTTATCAGTCCGGACAGTCACGCCGAACGAAGCTTCTGACCTTCAAAAGGCCGAGTGCCAACTCGTTATAAGCACATTTGCAAGGTGTGTCTGAAAATTATTGAAACCCCTCTTTTTAACAAAAGACAAAAAATTAACAAATCTTCTAAACGCTATTCAGTTCATTTCAATGAGTAATGATTAAACATGAAAGTGATAGTTTATGCTCTTTCACTGATTCTCTAAAAGGTCCGTCTTCTCGGACCGCTATTAGCTTAAGCTTTACCATTCCTAAATTATTAAACACAGAAATAACGTCATAAGATGTTCATAAAACCATTGTTTAATGTTCGGACTCAACTCCCCCTTCTTGACACACTCCCATGTGTCAATTCATTGGAGCTAGACACTTAAAAGAGAAGGTTAGTGACATCATATCTGGTAACTGGTCCATCCAGAGCTGTAACATTTTGAAATGTACATACAACAAGCCAAACCACACCTTGGTCACACCAACCCTTTTCTGCCCCGAAGATGTCCAATGCCATCCTAATATGGACTGTCAAAAGTGGCTTTAACGCTGACTATCCTGACAATCCATTTTATAACGTTTCCTGGTCAGATTTGCCAATCTCTGCACCAGGGTTTTAAACTTTTCGCCATTTCCATTAGTTGTTATTTTTATTTAGTTTCGACTCCAGATTTTCAATTTTTACCAGTTGTAATTAGTTTTTACCAATTCTTTTCTAGTTTAGTGTAGTTTTTATTTTCTGAAAATCCTTAGTTTCAATTTAGTTTTATTTGTGTTTTGCAAAAATTAAGTGTAACAAAATCCCAGTTCCATCATATCAGTCATGCTCTTCTGGTTATCCTTGGGTGTTGAGACTAATAACTATTAACTCTTGCCGCACCGTGTGGTCCTAATTTTGGTTGAAGTGAATTGATAACCTTTTGAAGGCGATTGTTTCACACCTTTATTTAGATGTCCCAGTCCTGTTATCTCGGGATACATCACGCTGCCTTATCTGGGGTTAGCTGTTTTCTGGGGATGCGGGTTGAGTGGATGAGCTCTTCAAGGAGGGGGAGTGTGCTCCCCCTGATGAGGTCTTCTAGGTAAGCTAGGTTAACCTCCTTGTGTGGGCTTTTCAAGTGCACTTTAAGGTTAGTGGGACTTTTAGTTTTATAAATGTCCCTCATGACCCCCTGATGACCCAGTATTTCATTTTTGCACATTGTAGTACACATTTTAGTTTTTGCTTGTAGCTCGCATACTCTACTTGCCACTCCTCTAAGTCCTGATGTTTCTTAGAGAGGGCAACCGTACCTTTAAAATTATATCACATGTGTGGGGGTGTGGCCTTGCCAATTGTTTTGCCCACCTTTTCAAAATGGCTGGCGTGCCCACAAGCATATTTCATGGAAAAAGAAAGGTAAGCTTGATATTTACATTTAAAATGTTTTATTAAACTCAGATTTTTATTTTATTCTTTTTTGCAAGTACCCCTCCTCGGTGGCGAGAAACTGTTGGTGTGGTCAAGTGGGTGCTCTAGAAACAAACGCTCAGGACAGAACAGTTATCAGTCATGTACTTTCTACAAATTTTGCATATGTTTTATTCCATATTGATCCTCTGAGTGTAATGGTACATTTTAATTTGAATTTATCCAAACTAAACACAATATTTTCTTTATTTACTTTGCTCTTGTTCTTTTGCAGTACCACATCCTATCAAATGTCCCTGGTGATTATATTCTACATTTAATACTTACTATTTCAAGTGAAAACCTAAATCATGTGGACCAATGTTTATTATTGCATATCTCTATTCTGAATGTGGCCAGTCATTCATAGGTATTGTTCAATTTTGGCGATTTTCCTCTATAAAATTTAATTGACTTTTTACAGTGGCCTGCTATGGTTAATGATAACATATTCCAGTCATGAGTGGTATCAAAAGTCTTCTCCACTGTAGCATTTGGCATTCCCAATAATACAACATGATACCTTAATCAAAACACAGCTAATATAGCACAGTTTTCTTGATGCAAACATCAGTAACTCAAAATCAGCAACCACAGTGCTTGGTGTAGCCCCATTGTTCTTGTGGTGAAGAAAGATGGGTCTATACGGTTCTGTGTTGATTATCACAGGGTGAATTAGGTGTCACATTTCGATGCTTATCCCATGCCCCAGGTCAACAAGCTCCTGGACCGGTTGGGTACCGCTCACTTTTTCACAACACTGGATTAACCAAGGGCTACTGGCAGATTCCCTTGTCAGCAGAGTCCAAGGAAAAGACAGCCTTCTCCACCCCGTACGGTTTATACCAATTCGTTACGCTTCCATTCGGCTTGTTCGGGGCCCCTGCCACCTTTCAGCGCCTCATGGACCGGGTGGTGCGGCCCCACGCTGCCTATGCTGCTGCCTATCTAGATGATGTCATCATCTACAGTGACACGTGGGCGGAGCATGTGTGGCGTGGGGCTGCGGTATTGGAGTCTCTGAGGCAGGCTCACGGCCAACCTGAAGAAGTGTGCGGTTGGGCGGAGGGAGGTACAGTATTTGGGGTACCACTTCGGGGGCAGGCAGGTGCAGCCTCAAGTGGAGAAGACGGCGGTGATTGCATCATGCCCGCGCCCCAAGACAAAAAAGGAGGTGAGTCAGTTTCTGGGGCTGGCCGGCGGTTCGTACCAGGGTTCGCGGACCTGACCAGCCATTTAACTGATCTCACCCACAAGGGTGCCCTGGATCTGGTCCAGTTGTGCCAGGCGGCGTTTGTGCAGGTGAAATGGGCTCTCTGTGGAGAGCTGCTGCTGTTCACGCCTAACTTCTCCCTCCCTTTTTGTCTGCAGACTGACGCATCAAACAGAGGGCTGGGGGCCGTTTTGTCCCAGCAGGTAGGGGGAGCTGACCGGCCGGTCGTCTACATCAGCCGGAAGCTAGCGCAAGTCAAGGTATATTACCATGGAGAAGGAGTGCCTGGCGATCCGGTGGGCGGTCGACTCCCTTCGCCACTACCTCCTGGGATGCCCACTCACCCCCTGCTCAGACCATGTCCCGCTGCAGTGGCTCCACCATATAAAGGATGTCAATGCCCGGATCACTTGTACAACGTGGTCAATTTCCTCTCCCGCTCGAGCGGGGGGGGGGGGGCAATAAGGTTTGGCCAGATGGCCCCGGCCCCAGTCGGGCGGTGGGGATGTGTGGCGTTGGTGTGGTCTCTGGCCGGCTGCAGATGAGGGGTGATGCAATGAGCTCCCAAGGCGGCGCAGGGGTGGGGTTGAACAGGTGTGCTGGGATGTGAGTGTGATGATGTCTCTTTATATGTTCACAGTGACAGTCGGAGGGAGAGAGCAGACGTGACAGCAGAGCGGGAGTGTCTGTGTCCCAGTATAACGAAAACCACATTATAATCACAGTTGAAAATAAAGTAGTGCTGTCAGTACGTTCGTGTCCTGCCTATGATTAACGGGTCCAATGTTACAGACACATTTATTTCATTTTTCAAATCTCCGTTTTCAAAAATACCCATGTACGTGTGGACGTAGCCTTGGTGTTGTTGAATGTTTCCCCGGTCATGTCTCTGTTTGTCTCTCTCACCCCTTACCCTCCCTCCTCCCTTGCTCTCTCACCCTCTCTCATCATGCTCTTTCGTCCTGCTCTCTTGCCCTCTCTGACATCCCTCGTGCTCTATGTTCCCCGGGTTATGTCAGATCCTTTCTCAGTTTGTGTGTTCCTGTATTTCCTTTATCCCTTTAATAGTCTCTTGCCTGGTGTGCATCATATTCAGTTTTTATGTCCCCTGTCTTGTTTGTGAGATTGTGTCCAGCTGTGCTTCCCAGGTGTCTCCTCTTAGCCATGATTCCCTCGTTTGCCCTTGTGTGTATTTATGTCTGCATCTACCTCTGTCTTCAATCACAGTCTCCCTCATTCCCTGGCTGTGTGTTCCACCTGTTTATATAGTTTTCCTACGCATTCTAGTTTAGGCAAAACACCAAAAAAGCTGTTTTCGAGTTAAGTCCTGTGTATGAGTCTGCATTTTGGGCCCTCAATCCTGCCTGCTTCACCCCACCAAATGACACTCTGTTTAAAAAAGTCTTATCTCTGATTCTATGTGTATTACTCAGCAAGCAGTGCAGAGTTTAAATGGCGCTGATGTGGGTGAGGGGACTTGCCCAGTTCTGGCTCCATCAAAGTCTGGGTTTTTTCCTTGCCTTCTCTGATAAGAGCTGGGGGCCTGAGTAGTGATTTTAAAATAGTTTAAACTTAAAAATCATGCCATTGCATTTTCTTCTTTTCAGTCTCATTCTTAATATAGAAAATTCCATTACATATGAACATTCAGTCACATATGGGTAGGCTTCACTTCATGTGTCATCCATTTTATGCTATTTTACTTCAATTTCATTAGTACATTCTTGTGTACTCATTCAGTTCAACAGTATCCCTTTTAAACCAAATACTTTCAT
Organism: Astatotilapia calliptera; assembly: GCF_964374335.1. Taxonomy (NCBI): domain Eukaryota; kingdom Metazoa; phylum Chordata; class Actinopteri; order Cichliformes; family Cichlidae; genus Astatotilapia; species Astatotilapia calliptera. The sequence goes on from NC_137424.1 coordinate 75,389,946, forward strand.
ATCTTTAAAACTCTGTGTTTGTCAATCACAATTTACTCAAAACAATTTCTTTTTACTAAATTGTACACCTTAAAAGTCAGAGACTCAGAAATCAGTGTGTGTGTCTGCTCTCTCTCATGCACTTCCTTACATGCACACACACACACCTTTATCTTATCTCTACCTTACCTTATCTCTTTTGTTCAAGAACAAAGAATAAAGTTACTGTTATTAAAAGCACACAAAGAAACTCTATTATAGCACACTATTATCACATATAACAGTGGTCCCCAACCCCCGGGCCTCGGACCGGTACCGGTCCGTGAGTCGTTTGGTACCGGGCCGCGAGAGTTGAGGCTCAGGTGTGAAATGTATAGTTTTCAGGGTTTTTATCAGTTTTCAGCGTTATTTTGTTATCGTTTTGATTGTTAACTCGGTTTTCCCGGGACTTTTCACGTGTGTTATGAATAAATCTTCTTTTTTTAGGTACCGGTACTAGTTTTATTTTGTTGTATTTATCCGCGACACATTAAAAGCCGGTCCGTGAAAATATTGTCGGGCATAAACCGGTCCGTGGCGCAAAAAAGGTTGGAGACCACTAACATATAAGACTGGAGGTTGTGCCTTTTTACCCTATTTTGGACGTAATGAAATTTCAATCTCTCTATGTCCCAGTGATTAAAATACAATCAATATAATTTATTATACTTTTTATATACTAATATACTAATATATATATATATATATATTTGCATTCAAATAATGAAATACTTTAGTAATGTCTAAATGACTAAAACAATTAAAAATAAATTCAATTTACTAATGCGTCCATTATTGCCCAATTCATTATTAAAGTGCAAAATGTTTTATTTGATAGATTTGACCATAATTACTCCATAATGAATAATGATTACAGTATTTAAGCTTATGATTTTTAGGTAGATCAACATTTACAAATACCAGAAAAGATATGTGTAACAATGACCATGGATAGCTGACTATAATGTGAGCCGCAGATACAGGATGGAATCATTGCCTTTATTAGTAAATACATGCGTTGCCTTTAACATTCACACCTTTAATTTTGATACATGCCCTGCAACAACTGCCTTACAGCAAGATTAGTTAAAATTTTTATTTTTAAATATTTTTAACAACAAAGATAGCATATTGACATGGAGCAATCCTGCATTACAGTAGTATTATGATGTTAGTGAACAAAATAAAACTAATGTTTTACTCAGTGCAACTTTTTCAGTGTTCATGTTGATTAAAATTTACAGGATTGTATGTGGAATCAATCCATCCATTTGCTTCTGCTTATCCTTTTCAGGATCGCGGGGGCGCTGGAGCCTATCCCAGCTGTCATAGGGTGAGAGGCAGGGTACACCCTGGACAGGTCGCCAGTCTGTCACAGGGCTAACACACAGGGACAGACAACCATTCTCGCTCATATTCACTCCTGCATTCACACCTATGGGCAATTTGGATTAACCAATTAACCTATCTCCACAGACTGCATGTCTTTGGATGGTGGGAGGAACAAATCGTTGTTGTCCTTATATTAATAAGTTAAAACTGTCAACATTTCATGATGAACAACGAGGCAGCAGGAGGACAGCTGCAGTTTAACAGCTTCAACTCACTGACAGGAAACAACATTAGAAACATCATCATCCTCAACTCATCTGCTGCACTGACACTGACACCTTCAACGGCAACACCTTCACTTTATCCCATGTATAAATGTATGGAAACATCCTGTGAGTGAAAGTGTGTGTGAATGTGTGTATGTGTGTGTTAGTATCAGGATCAGAGAACGACAGCTTTCCTCTGTTCCAGTCCAGATTCACTCTGATCCTCTGGAGCTTCTTCAGAACAGAGAGAGCAGTAACAGGAGCTGATGGTGAGCGTGCTGAGTATTTGCCTAAACTGAAACCGATTTTCCATATTCCAGATCTTATCAGTCCCTTCCTCTGCACAGACTCTGCTAACACACCCAGTTCCCACCCTGTACTGTCTCCAACTTCAACATCCCAGCTGTGAGTCCCTGAGTTAAAGCCCTCAGAGCCCAGGATAGAGCTGTATGAATCAAACCTCTCTGGATTATCAGGAAGCTGCTGCCTCTCTCCTCCTCGTCTCACACTGGTCAGATCTTCAGACAGGATGAGTTGTGGATGAGCAGTGTTTGGGTCCAGAATGAGAGGAGTGTAGGAGACCATGTCCTTCTTATTATTCCAGATGTTGAAGGTCAGGTTGCCCAGGTGTTTGGCCTGGTCTATCAGAGCTCCTGAGGGCAGCTGTGGATCATCCAGCAGGGGGCAGCGCTGGACTCTTTCCACTGCAGCCTTGTAGTTGTGCAGGAATGAGACGTCTTCAGCTCTCAGCTCCTCCTCTGTGGCTCTGACTGTGTCTGAAAGAGCTGCTATCTCTCTGCTCAGAGCCTCCATCTTCTCCTTCATCATCCCACTCTTCTGCTCCTCTTCCTCCCTCAGTGCAGCCAGCCTGGCCTCCTCTTCCTCTGCTAGAAACTGGTGAAGCTTCTTAAACTGCTCCTTAATCTGCCTCTCTGTGTGTCGGGCCTGGACCTTAATGTGTTCTGCTGTTTGATCAAACTTCACTTGAACTTCTTCACAAACCTTTAACTTCTTCTTTAAGGGCTCCAGAGTTTCCTGAAGTTCCTTCTTGTGTTGTTGTGCAGCTTCATCGATGGGTCTGAATCTGTGATTGGTGTGTTTTTCTGAGGCACAGCAGACGACACACACTGGCTGCTGATGGTCCAGACAGAAGAGTTTGAGTTTCTCAGAGTGCAGACTGCAGAGAGCCTCTGAAGCTCTCTGATCTCTCTCCTGTAAGAACAACTCACACAGGTTCTTTAAAGCTCGGTTTAAAGGTGGATCATAAACTGATATTTCCTTACAAACTGGACACTCGTGTGTTGGTCTCTCTCTCCACCATCTCTTCAGACAGTCTTTACAGAAGCTGTGGCTACATGACAGAATAACAGGATCTCTGAAGACCTCCTGACAGACCGGACAGCAGAGATCCTCCTCTGATCTGGAAGCCATTGAGTCTGTGAGTGAAGCTGAAAACAGCAGACAGGCAGTACAGTCAGTCCTGGCTCCCCTCCCTCCTCTACCACCTTCACTGAAACTTCCTTTGAGTCGTGTTTTTGCTCAAACTCACATTCAGTGTGTGGAGCGTCAGCAGCTTGAAGCAGCAGTGTTGGAGTTTTCCACTTTTCTCTCCTGTAGTTGGACTCACTCAGAGGAAGCTGCTAGTTTGGTCTGAGCTCAGTCTGATCGTCTGTGCGTCTCTCTTTACCGATGAAAAAGAACAGCTTGTTTCCTGGTTTGTCGCAGTTTACTGATGTAAGGGGCGGAGCTCTTTTCACCTCCCTTGGCTGTCAAGAGTTTTGCTTCAGCCATAAATAAAGGTGTGTTTCATCACAGAGTTCACTTGTTTACCTAACAGCAGCTGTAAAACAGTTCAAAGCATTAAGCTCAGAAAATAATGTGTCACTTCATGTAGTTGTTTGGGAGGCTTTATTTTGAAAGTGCTTTATCCTGCCTCAATATTTGGCAGATTCTCTAGCTGCTGGTGTGTAATACAAACACAGGGGATTTCATGTGTTTACTGGGATGCAAATTCTTCTTCTACCTTGTGGGATTATAATATTATTTTATGCCATGTTAGACCCCTAATTAAAGATTGTGAATTATTATGTAGTTTTAGTTTGCATTATTCTCCTGAATTAGAAGAAGCTGATAACTATTGCATTTGTTAAACTGATTTGCATTACATTAGACTGCTGATTTATTGTGAATGAATGATATTGTTTTATGCTGCAATATACTGCTGAGTTATAAGAAATACTGTTTGCAGAAAGTCATCGCCTTATTTGTCTGATTAGAAGAGAACAGAATATACTGGAGTTTTCTGCCCCATCTCAGCAGGAGCAGATAAACAGGGAGCCAAGGTCGTAGCTTAGGCGCTGTGTGAGAGAAAGAATGTGAATGTTTAGTCTTTTATGATAAGGTGGGGGCCACTAGAGGCTATAAGAGTTTGATCAATGCTCCACCATTTTGAGATCTGATGCTGTCTGCGTACGGTGTCCATCTCCCACGCGTGTGATCATTAAAATCATTGTTTGACTCAACCCGGCCGGACCAGTGTTGTTATTGTGGTGTTTCCTCCTGTATCCATCCCCAATATTTGAATCCGTAACAACCTTTAACTCTCACAGACCCAGTTTCCCTTTACTGGGTCTGCAAATGTATAGACATAGTATATTGTTACACATTTGTACAGTCTCACACAGCTCTTGATAGGCGCACTGCATTATGGTTAGGGGCCGAGCTTGTTTACTCCTGCTAGAGCTGCTCTTTTATTGAGAGACTCCTTCTTGTGGTGTAAAGGAGGGATAACTACCTTTCCAGCACTTTGTCTTATTGGAGACTGGGGCACACATTATTTTACAACAACCAAAGAAAATAACATATTTGAACAATATGAACATTTCAACCAAATATTATATTGTAACTAAAAGATTGTGGGGGTGGGGGTGTCTTGTTTTTGTCCTTAATGCCTCTCTTGTCCTTACATATGTATACTTATCAGTATCTTGGAGTAAAATTGTTAATTGCTCATATTATTTATATCCAGCAACTACAACTTCAAAGTTTAAGTAAAACATGATAGTAGTAATTTACTATTAGTGTGCGTGAAGAGCGTACAGCCTCACAGGAAATCTCTCATTTCTGCACATTTCTGCGGTTAATGGACACAAACTCACAGCGGAGCCACCTGGAACATTTGCTGGTAAGTGGACTGAGAGCAAACTGTTAATGTAATGTTAACCATGTGTCACCCACTCTGTAACTTTCTCAAGAACTAAAGTTCCATAGTACCTGAACTTTCATTCTTTTTTTTTTTTCTTTTTTTTTGCCTGTCCCATTTGGTTCTTTAGCCGTCAGAATTGTTGTCTGAAGACCAACAAGGATACCCAATGGATTTACTTTGCCAAATGGATCATTGTGGCATTGCCGTATTGGTCCATTTGATCGACCTTTGTTTTTATTATTTATTATATTTTATTTTCAGATGTTACAGACGGGACAGACATGAGTGAGGGATAGGAAAGGGAGAGAGAAAGAGGAAGGAAAAGAAAAACAGAAGGGGAGAGGGACAGTGAGAAAGGGGGGGAGAAAAAAAATCTCCTGGATCACCTGTTGAGAGAAGAAGAATAGAAAACAAGCAAAAAAAAACAAAAAACTAAACCAACATACTAGACACAACACCATCACATTAATCTAGCTAAGTGTAAACAGCAGTAAATACTAAATATTCAATGTTGTTGTGCAGCACGCAGGACAGACAGCGCACAATGTACTTTCATTCTTAAGCCGTTTGCCCATTGTCAGTACCAGTCAGAGTGCCTTATTTTATTTTTTTATTTGAGACTATTAAAAGAAACATAACTCGAAGTTAATACTTTGTCCTACAATTTGATTTGTAATAAGCATATTTTTTCTCAGTAGTGAGTATGTTGCAGAATGTCTCTGTGTGTTCAGCCTTTTTTTCTGTTTATATCTTTTGTCATCATGGAACAACCTGTTCATTGGAGACAACGGTGCTTTTGCCTATCAGTACAAATAATAAAAAGGTTGTTCCATGTTCTTTTGTATGCATGAAATCCATTAACTAGTCACCAGAGATGGGCAGTAACGTGTTACAAGTAACGTGTTACTGTAATGCAATTACTTTTTTCAAGCAACGAGTAAAGTAAGGGATTACTATTGCAAAAAAGGTCATTAGATTAAATTGGTACACCCCAAATCTCCACCATGAAAAGAAAAAACAAAACTGATAGTTACTGCTTTACTGCGTTACTAAAACCGTTAATTTAATGTTATTAATGTAATTTAATGTAAAATAATGTTGTACTACGTGATTGCTAGTGACACAGCTATGTTAGCATAACATTAGCACAGTGAAGCTGGAGGATGAACGCCAACTTTTTTATCCACTCGATAAAAGTTAACGTGAGGGATTCTTGTGGTCAGGGACAAATGCAATCGCATAGCAGGATGCTATACACGGGGCAAACTTCAGTTAGGAAAGCAACTGAGATTATTCATCCAGTCATTTGCTATGATTGTTGCCCGGCATAATTTGCAGATGATAATGGTTGTAGCCGCTGCGATGCTTTCGACAAAAACAGGCGCAGCTTGATGACATCATCAACATGCGCTATCGCGGTAGAGCGGTATAGTCAAAATATCTATCGTTGGTCAAATTTATATCGTTTGTATCTTATATCGTTTATATCGCCCACCCCTAGAATCGTGTATGTTTTTCGTTCTACTTCTCACGTGTGCACCACTTTGTGTTGGTCTTTCACGTGGAATTCCAATAAAATTGATTCATGTTTGTGGCTGTATTGTGACAAAATGTGGAAAAGTTCAAGGGGGCCGAAAACTTTTGCAAGCCACTGTGAATATATTAAACCACTCTAAAATACAATCGATGAATGCATTGGTGCCTACTGATACAGTGAAACAACAAAAACAAATAAACAAAAACAACAACCTAGCTGTTGAATTAAGCAAGAGTGAAATAAATTTAAAAAACCACTGGTGTATCTGGACCTCGGCCACGAAGCCAGAGATCCACCCTGGAAAAGAAGCAGCTTGACAATCTGTAAATCAAAACAGGACATCACTTTGACTGAACAATTGACCGCAGCAGGAATAGCCCTCCCACCTTGCTTCATATGTATTGTTCAGCTACCTGTTTAAAAGATGGGGACTAACAAATATCGACAAACGCTGGTTGAGTCCCTTACATGTTTTGTCACAGGAACAAAACAATGGTTTCTTCCTACAGGGGGTAAAGATACAGCACACTTTAAACCTCCGCCAAATCACCAAAACACAAGCGGACCATTTTCGGTGACCTAAAGCTTCAATAAAAGGCTAAGGGACCCACATCAAAGTTCAAAGTGCCAAATACCGCGGCTTGGACCAGGCACTCACAGAGCTCCAGGTTCACTCAAGAGAATGAGTAACTGCCTGTAGTGATGCGCGAATCATGAACGAATCGTTCAATACCCACCCACCACTTTAATCACACTCTAGATCTTGTTTTAACATATGGCATCGAACCTGAACATTTAACAGTGTTTCCTGAAAACCCTCTCCTGTCTGATCATTTCCTGATAACATTTACTTTTACAATAATTGATTACACAGCGGTGAAGAGTAGACTTTATCAAAGTAGATGTCTTTCTGAAAGCACTGTAACTAAGTTTAAGAATATAATCCACCCACTGTTATCATCTCCAATGCCCTGTACCAACACAGAGCAAAGCAGCTATCTGAACGCTACCCCAACAGAGGTCGATTATCTTGTTAATAATTTCACCTCCTCACTACGTACGACTCTGGATACTGTAGCTCTTGTGAAAACTAAGGCCTCAAATCAGAAGTACCTGACTCCGTGGTATAATTCTGAAACACGTACCCTAAAGCAGATGACTCGTAATCTGGAGAGGAAATGGCGTGTCACAAATCTAGAGGATCATCATTTAGCCTGGAGAAATAGTTTGCTGCTTTATAAGAAAGCCCTCCGCAAAGCCAGAACATCTTACTATTCATCACTGATTGAAGAAAATAAGAACAACCCTAGGTTTCTCTTCAGCACTGTAGCCAGGCTGACAAAAAGTCAGAGCTCTTTTGAGCCAACCATCCCTTTAACGTTAACTAGTAATGACTTCATGAACTTCTTCACAAATAAAATTTTTATCATTAGAGAAAAAATTACCAATAATCATCCCACAGATGTAATATTATCTACAGCTACTCTTAGTACCATTGATATTAAGTTAGACTCTTTTTCTCCAATTGATCTTTCTGAGTTAACTTCAATAATTACTTCCTCCAAACCATCAACGTGTCTTTTAGACCCCATTCCTACAAAACTGCTCAAAGAAGTCCTGCCATTAATTAATTCTTCGATCTTAAATATGATCAACCTATCTCTAATAATCGGCTATGTACCACAGGCCTTCAAGCTGGCTGTAGTTAAACCTTTACTCAAAAAGCCATCTCTAGACCCAGCAGTCTTAGCTAATTATAGGCCAATCTCCAACCTTCCTTTCATATCAAAAATCCTTGAAAGAGTAGTTGTCAAACAGCTAACAGATCATCTGCAGAGGAATGGTTTATTTGAAGAGTTTCAGTCAGGTTTCAGAGCTCAGCACAGCACAGAAACAGCTTTAGTGAAGGTTACAAATGATCTTCTAATGGCCTCTGACAGTGGACTCATCTCTGTGCTTGTCCTGCTAGACCTCAGTGCAGCGTTCGATACTGTTGATCATAATATCCTATTAGAGCGATTAGAACATGCTGTAGGTATTACAAGTACTGCGCTGCAGTGGTTTGTATCATATCTATCTAATAGACTCCAATTCGTGCATGTAAATGGAGAGTCCTCTTCACACAGTGAGGTTAATTATGGAGTTCCACTGGGTTCAGTGCTAGGACCAATTCTGTTTACATTATACATGCTTCCCTTAGGCAGTATCATTAGAAGACATAGCATACATTTTCACTGCTATGCAGATGACACCCAGCTCTATCTGTCCATGAAGCCAGATAACACACACCAATTAGTTAAACTGCAGGAATGTCTTAAAGACATAAAGACCTGGATGGCCGCTAACTTTCTGCTTCTTAATTCAGATAAAACTGAGGTTATTGTACTCGGCCCTGAAAATCTTAGAAATATGGTATCTAATCAGATTCTTACTCTGGATGGCATTACCTTGGCCTCCAGTAACGCGGTGAGGAACCTTGGAGTCATTTTTGACCAGGACATGTCCTTCAACGCACATATTAAACAAATATGTAAGACTGCTTTCTTCCATTTGCGCAACATCTCTAAAATTAGAAATATCCTGTCTCAGAGTGACGCTGAAAAACTAGTTCATGCATTTATTACTTCCAGGCTGGACTACTGTAATTCATTATTATCAGGATGTCCAAAAAACTCACTGAAAAGCCTTCAGCTAATCCAAAATGCTGCAGCAAGAGTCCTGACAGGGACTAGAAAGAGAGAGCATATTTCTCCTGTTTTGGCTTCCCTTCATTGGCTTCCTGTTAAATCCAGAATTGAATTCAAAATCCTGCTCCTCACATACAAGGTCTTAAATAATCAGGCCCCATCTTATCTTAATGACCTTGTAGTACCATATCACCCTATTAGAGCGCTCCGCTCTCGCTCTGCAGGCCTACTTGTTGTTCCTAGAGTATTTAAAAGTAGAATGGGAGGCAGAGCCTTCAGTTTTCAGGCCCCTCTTCTGTGGAACCAGCTTCCAGTTTGGATTCAGGAGACAGACACTATCTCTACTTTTAAGATTAGGCTTAAAACTTTCCTTTTTTCTAAAGCATATAGTTAGGGCTGGACCAGGTGACCCTGAATCCTCCCTTTGTTATGCTGCAATAGATGTAGGCTGCCGGGGGATTCCCATGATGCATTGAGTTTTTCCTTTCCAGTCACCTTTCTCACTCACTATGTATTAATAGACCTCTCTGCATTGAATCATATCTGTTATTAACCTCTGTCTCTCTTCCACAGCATGTCTTTATCCTGTCTTCCTTCTCTCACCCCAACCGGTCGCAGCAGATGGCCGCCCCTCCCTGAGCCTGGTTCTGCCGGAGGTTTCTTCCTGTTAAAAGGGAGTTTTTCCTTCCCACTGTCGCCAAAGTGCTTGCTCATAGGGGGTCATATGATTGTTGGGTTTTTCTCTGTATCTATGAAGCGCCTTGAGGCGACTTTTGTTGTGATTTGGCGCTATATAAATAAAATTGAATTGAATTGAATTGAATACTCGAGAATCACTTTACTGACTCATGAATCATGATTCACAAGCCCAACTGACTCACTGACTCATCCCTGTTGCTGTTAGCAGCAATATATCTAGCTTATAATTAAAATTGTGGAGAAAAACACATCATCCAGTATCTTAACAAAAACATTTCTGCTCTGAACTGGAAGAAAAAACCCTGAGTAGAAGCTCACATCAAGAAAATAGCTCCTTGGTTCACAGTAGCATCGCTATGCTAACAACACATTTGAGCTACTCACCCCCTTCCTCCTGTGCTGAATCATAGGCTGTGTCCCAATTCAGGGTCTGCACGCTTGAAGTACGCATTTCAAGTGCGGCCGGTTAGGTCACCGCCACGCGACGATGGCTTTCCCAATTCGAAGTGTGCTTCAAATGCATACTCCAAATGCGCCATTGATTTCCCCAAATATCAAGCGTGGTCCGGTGCACGCTTCGTGGTCCCATATATCCCACAATTCATAGCGCGGTGGTGGGTGTGGATAATTTTGCCGCAAAATACGGCAGAAGGGAGCAGCCGAAGAGGTTTTTGTTTTTTTTCCCCCAAACTTTATTGAACTTATAAAGCGAACAGTCAGTCATTCCAGTTCAGTTTGTACAGTAGACATACAAGGCAAATAAGAGTAACAATAAACAGTACAATGAAATAAGAAGGATAAATAAACAAAGGATAAAAAAAGAAAAGGGGTGTTTGTAGCTCAGGTGGCAGAGCAGGTCAGCCACTAATCAGAAGGTCGGTGGTTCGATCCCAGGCTGCCTCCTGGCTGCATGCCATATATACTTGGGCAAGATACTAACCCCATGTTTGCCTACTGGTGGTGGTCAGAGGGCCCGGTGGCGCCAGTGTCCGGCAGCCTCTCCTCTGTCAGTGCGCCCCAGGACATGTGACAAACTTCATAACAACTTTGTACTTGAAAGTTGTGACAGCTCATTCGTTAAACATTTCTGAATGTATTTCAATCAATGATAAACCTTTTTTATTGGAAGTTAATTTAAGAGAGTTTAAGTAATATTCAATTTCAATCAAAAACAAATTAAATGATGGGGTTGAGTTTTGAAATTTACATTTATGTATTTGGAATTTCCCTAATAAGATGGAGCGGCCGAAGAGTGAACTGTCAAAAGTACTGAATACGACGTCACTTATTTATGTGCGAATGTTTAATAATTAAAGTCAGTCATATATCCACAAACACAACAAGCTGAAAGTCAGTGATATATATATATATATATATATATATCATAATAATCTGACAATACTATAATATTGGCTATATTATATTTACATTACCACAGTGAGATGATTTTAGTCTCATGAACAACATTAGCTAATTGTTATTTACTAGCTAATCTTAAATGACTGTTCAGCACAGAAATGAAGCCCAACAATCATGTTTTACAGTCCCGTGGTCTCAGCCTCAGATACTCAACTAATCAAAGTGATGTCATGACAAAAATGAATGACCAACAAAACATTTTTTCTCCTTCATTTCTGTCAAACAAAGCTGTATGTAAAGTGTCTCGCGGTTAGTAACATGGTTGCTAGACAACCTGAACAGCGCGACCAAGCGTATACCGTCCCATTTCACAAGCCTCTCACTTCCACACTTCTCGTACTTATAGTATGCACCGTACGTAGTACGCGTAGTGCGTACTTATAGTACGCACCGTACGTAGTACGCGTAGTGCACGTAATGCGCGTACTTCAAGGGTGCAGACCCTGAATTGGGACACAGCCATAGAGCGAACGAATCACTCACTCACTCACTCACTCACCCCCTCCCTCCTGGCTCACAGCTTCTTCTTCTTCTTGGTTGGCAACCAATGTTAAGGCGCATTACTGGCTCACAGCTCAGTGGAAATTTAGATGAGAAAATATATATTTGACACATTTAAGGAAAATGCTAATAAAATAAAAATAAACAAAATAAATGTTTATTAAGTAATTTTGATAGGAAATTGCTTACTTTTAGAAATGTTTTTGCTCTTTTTTGCTCTATAAAATAGTTGTTTTCTTTTAGAATCATTCATCTTAGCAGTAGGATTTACATGAAAAGAGAAACAAATTAAGTTTGAGTGAAAATGTACATTTTTTGCACTCTCTGGGCAACTGACTCAGTGAATCAAATGACTCAAAAAACACGATTTACTTTGGTGAGTGACTCATTAAAACTCGATTAAGAAAAAGAATCAAATTTACCATCACTAATTGCCTGCACCTGTGCTTATAAAAGGGAAAAACCCAGCCCCACCTACTAGGGGCGGTTCCCAGTCTCAGGTCTCACCTGTCACAATAAGGTCTGGATGTAACGTCCTTTTACCTTCTCAGGCTACGTCCACACGTACCCGGGTATTTTTGAAAACGTAGCTTTTTCTATGCGTTTGCACCTTTTGTCCACACGTTAACGGCGTTTTCGGTCACTAAAAACTGAGATTTTTAAAAACTCCGGCCAGGGTGGATATTTTTGAAAACTCCGTTCTTGCATTTACGTGTGGACGAGAAAAACTGAGAAAATGCAGAGTCAAAGGTGTGCGCATTTTTTGACGTCACTCTGTGCGCCACGTTATTGTTTCGGTGAAATGAATTTCTACAATACTATTACTGTTAATTGTACTCTCTGCAGTGTTTAAATGCTTACATATACACACACAGTTACTGTCCCTCCACACATACGACTCGGTTCTGCTTCTATGCTCCAGCTTTGTTTACTTTTTCCCAACGAGGCTTCTAGACTTCTGATTGGCCAACATTTCTGCACGGTTAGGAATATATCGCCACCTGTTGCTTTGGCATGTTCCTAGCAGCGTTTTCCTTCATTTCTGCCTTTACGTGTGGACGGGATTATTTTTTAAAACGTCCGTTTTCAAAATCTCCGTTTTCAAAAATACCCGTGTACGTGTGGACGTAGCCTCAGATTTAATGAGGAAAGCCGGGAGGACTTTAATCTTTTTCTCAAGAATATACAGTAGTCTGCGAATTAATATATATGGTTTTAATAATACTAGATGTTATTCTGCTGGGAAAAGATAGTGCTCAGCTGCAGATGAGAGAACATCATGATCACACGTCCCTGTGAGTATAAGTCATCTGTTTTATAGCGACATGTGGCATAACTCCATCTGACACTTTGATGTTCATCTATATTCACCCAGAAATCAGGACAAATGAGCCAGTCTCTGTGAAGACGTCTCAGAGCAGAAGTTTTTCATCCCATAAAGCAGGGGTGTCCAATCCCAGTTCTCGAGAGCTACTATCCTGCAATTTTTAGATGCATCCCTACTCCAACACAGCTGAAATTAAATGGTTTAATTACCTCTTCAGCATGCAATCATATTTGGCAAAGGCCAGATAACAAGCCATTCATTTGATTCAGGTGTGTCAGAACAAGGATGCATCTAAAAGCTGCAGGACGTTAGCTGTCGAGGACTGGGATTAGGCACCCCTACCAGAAAGGATCTCACATCAGCTGCTACCATCTTGTGGCCAAATTTGGTTACTGTCTTTGGAATCTGTCTGAATGAGACATTTGTTTTAGAAATGTTTAACATGTGTTTATTATTCATCACACAGTTATCTACAACCTCTAACTCCATATTAAGCTTCGAAGTCATTGATTCAGTATTTAGCTGTGTGTTTTTTTTATGTCATCAAAAACTCAGCAGTCTGTGCCTTTTTAATACAAATTGAAGAATATAAATAAAAAACAATAAAAATCAATCTTATAGATTCATCCCATCTCTGCTCCATCTGCTCTACATTATCTGATCGTTATGAGAAAATTCTGTCAGGATTAGAAACTTAAATTTTTATATATTTATTTTAATTTCTGTTAAATAACCTTTAAATTAAGTTCCAGAGTGGGTTTAATGGTTTTACTTTAGTATTTACTGTTCAGACATTTTGAGCTTTTTCATTGTGGCATGTGTGGTATTTTTCAGGCTGTGAGATTTAAGAAACTCTATAAGAAACATTTAAGAAACAATATATATATTTTTTGTCATAAACAGACAAGAAAAAAACAACAAACTGCTCCTCCCATTCAATACATGTCAGTCCATATCCCAGCAAACTAAATCATCTCCATTTACACATCAAATAGAAACATGAATCACTTGGAATGATTAGAAACTTGATAGAATTTCAAATCTAGTTTGGGGAGTCATTCAGTGAGAAACAGTGAAATGATTTTCCATGTGAAAAGGTGGACAGCAGAAACAGAAAGAAACAGTGAAACTAAAAGAGAAACAAAGAGCTTTGGAACAACGAGGCAGCAGGAGGACAGCTGCAGTTTAACAGCTTCAACTCACTGACAGGAAACAACATTAGAAACATCATCATCCTCAACTCATCTGCTGCACTGACACTGACACCTTCAATGGCAACACCTTCAGTTTACCATCAGTGCTGATATATGGAAACATCCTGTGAGTGAAAGTGTGTGTGAAGGTGTGTATGTGTGTGTTAGTATCAGGATCAGAGAACGACAGCTTTCCTCTGTTCCAGTCCAGATTCACTCTGATCCTCTGGAGCTTCTTCTGGACTGAGAGAGCAGTGAGAGGAGCTGATGGTGAGCATGCTGAGTATTTACTTTCATAGAACCGTATTCTCCATAATGCAGACCGTATGCTTCCCATTCTCTGCACAGACTCTGCCAACACACCCAGTGCCCACCATGTACCATCTCCAACTTCGACATCCCAGCTGTGAGTCCCTGAGTTAAAGCCCTCAGAGCCCAGGACAGAGCAGATAAATCCATCAAACCTCTCTGGATTATCAGGAAGCTGCTGCTTTTCTCCTCCTCTCACACTGGTCAGATCTTCAGACAGGATGAGTTCTGGATGAGCAGTGTTTGGGTCCAGAATGAGAGGAGTGTAGGAGACCATGTCCTTCATGTTGTTCCAGATGTTGAAGGTCAGGTTGCCCAGGTGTTTGGCCTGGTCTATCAGAGCTCCTGAGGGCAGCTGTGGATCATCCAGCAGGGGGCAGCGCTGGACTCTTTCGACTGCAGCCTTGTAGTTGTGCAGGAATGAGACGTCTTCAGCTCTCAGCTCCTCCTCTGTGGTTCTGACTGCGTCTGAAAGAGCTGCTATCTCTCTGCTCAGAGCCTCCATCTTCTCCTTCATCATCCCACTCTTCTGCTCCTCTTCCTCCCTCAGTGCAGCCAGCCTGGCCTCCTCTTCCTCTGCTAGAAACTGGTGAAGCTTCTTAAACTGCTCCTTAATCTGCCTCTCTGTGTGTCGGGCCTGGACCTTAATGTGTTCTGCTGTTTGATCAAACTTTACTTGAACTTCTTCACAAACCTTTAACTTCTTCTTTAAGGGCTCCAGAGTTTCCTGAAATTCCTTTTTGTGTTGTTGTGCAGCTTCAGCAATGGGTCTGAATCTGTGCTTGGTGTGTTTTTCTGAGTCTCTGCAGACGAGACACACTGGCTGCTGATGGTCCAGACAGAAGAGTCTGAGTTTCTCAGAGTGCAGACTGCAGAGAGCCTCTGGTGTTCTCTGATCTCTCTCCTGTAAGAACGACTCACACAAGTTCTTTAAAGCTCGGTTTAAAGGTGGTTCTTCCCTTGAAGATCTTCTCTTACAAATTGGACAGTGTTGTGTTGGTCTCTCTCTCCACCATCTATTCAGACAGTCTTTACAGAAGCTGTGGCTACATGACAGAATAACAGGATCTCTGAAGACCTGCTGACAGACTGGACAGCAGAGATCCTCCTCTGATCTGGAAGCCATTGAGTCTGTGAGTGAAGCTGAAAACAGCAGACAGGAAGTACAGTCAGTCCTGGATCCCCTCGCTCCTCTACTACCTTCACTGAAACTTCCTTTAAATTGTGTTTTTGCTCAAACTCACATTCAGTGTGTGGAGCGTCAGCAGCTTGAAGCAGCAGTGTTGGAGTTTTCCACTTTTCTCTCCTGTAGCTGGTCTCACTCAGTGGAAGCTGCTAGTTTGCTCTGAACTCAGTCTGATTGTGTGTGTGTTTCTCTTTACCCAGGAAGTTGAACAACCTGTTTTCTCATTTCTCGTAAGGTGAGTGACATAAGGGGCGGGGCTTCATTCACCTTCATTTTACCTTCCTTCCTTCCTTACCCAGGAAGTTGAACAACCTGTTTTCTCATTTCTCTTAGGTGAGTGACATAAGGGGCGGAGCTTCATTCACCTTCATTTTACCTTCCTTCCTTCCTTACCCAGGAAGTTGAACAACCTGTTTTCTCGTTTCTCTTAGGTGAGTGACATAAGGGGCGGAGTTTCATTCACCTTCCTTTTACAAAGCTGTTGCATCACCTGAGTTCTGCCAGTGAGGAAGTCCAACACCCATGCACACAGGTGACTGTTGAGTCCTAGATACTTCAGCTTTGTGAACAGTCTGCCGGGCACTATTGTGTTGAACGCTGAAGTGTAATCAACAAACACCAATCTCACATAGTTACCCTATTTCTTGTCCATGTGACTTAAGGTGGTGTGCAGGACATGGGCAATGGCATCCTCTGTGGTTCTGTTGGGATGGTAAGCAAACTGGAGCCAATCTGTTGTGTTTGCAATGGTGGAGAAGATGATATTCTTCAACAGCCTCTTGAACACCTTCATAACCACTGAGGTCAGTGCAACTCGCCGGTAGTCATTCAGGCATGAGGGCGTGTTGTACTACTGGTTCTACTGGTGGTGGTCAGAGGGCCCGGTGGCGCCAGAGGACACTCCGTAGGATGCCTTCTCCAAGTCCACAAAACAAATAAATCTGTACATAAATGTGTTGCTAGCTGTTGGTGGTTAAACTCCAAGCTAGGGGCTAATTTTAAATGGCTGGGCCCTGGGCTAGAATCTAATATTGGGTGTGGCTGGCTAAGCTCTAGACTGGGAACTGCTATGGCTGGGTTTGACTGAGTTCTAGTCTGGAGACTATGGGGGAGTCTGTTTGACACTTTGATTGGGGTGCTGATACCCTGAGGACTGTGGGGATTCACCTGCCTCTGATCTTCAATCGACTGATTTGACTTACTTCTCAAAAAGTATGTGTCAATGCGAGGCCCCTTTCTCGCTGAGGCACTTCTTCCTTCCTTCGTGGATTTTAAGACCCATGTCAGTTGTTAGTTTTGACCAGCCACAAATGCAGTTCTGCAGCTTCTTTCCTACCGTCATTGATGGTCCATTATTTGCAGTGGTGGTTGATCTATTCATCGTTGGTGCTGTTCCGTGGTTCGTTGCCATTAAATCCGTCCGGAAAGGTTCTTCTTCCACCCCTGCTCTCACAGACCCTAGGGGTATCTTCTCTTTTGAGATTTCTGTAGCAATATTGGGTGTACCCAAGTACTCTAAAAAGCGCTATGTCCTGCTGGTATCAGGCGCTAAACCACACCAGCCCCATTAGGGTCTATTCCCTCCTGCTAGCAGTCTTTCCAGGCTTTCCTTGACAATGCATTGCTTTTAATGGTGAGAATCTTGGCTGTTATGAGCAAAGGCAGCACAGATTGTAGCGGGCCACAACTTTCGGTCTTTCACCCAAGCTAATCTGCCTTTTTTGGGGGGATTAAAGATCTGATCTAGATTATCATATTAAGATTTGGGACGCATCATCAGTAGTGGATCTTGGCTCTATAGGGTGTTTCGGCCATTATCACTAGACACCCTCATCCAAGGAGGCCTTGCCAGATGTGATCAGGCCCTGGAGTGTGTCACTGGTTTATGTTAAATTGTTATTTATCTTCTTCTTTCTTCTGTTTACTTTCCTACAGTTTATTTTCTCCTATCTATTCACTGCAACTGAGAAATAACACTTACCACTTTAGCATTTATGAAGCCTCACCTCTTCAAAGGGATAGAATATATATTAGAGATGCATTAGAGTGCAAAGCAGCTGGTATTTGTATCTGTATTTGTATTTGTTGAGGGGAAAAATTATTTGTATTTGTATTCGAGTAAAATACAAAATTAAGTTTTTTGCATTACACTTCTAATTAATGTTATAGTGTAAGTATTCTTCAATTATACCCATTATAATAATTATGAATATGCAATATTAGTTGATGTTTTTGCATAAATCCAGCAATGAACATGTAACAAGGAACATCATTGAATATATGATAATGATAAAAACAATAAATATTAACAATAAAAAGAAATAAAACCCCTGAAAACCGCAAATTTCACATCCGAACCTCAACACTCGTGGCCCAGTACCAAACGACTCACAGACCGGTACCGGTCCATGGCCGGGTGTTGTCTATTCAACAAAAATAGTAATGCAGTTCAGTTTTTTATAGCTCAGCCGAGCCTTCTCTGTTACTGTGTGGAGCAGCCTGTGTCACTCACTTTTTACACATCACTTACTCACTCTCCCGGCATGCACTATGGTCTCATAAGGAAACCCAGCATTTTGATTTAAAAGTTTTTCTTGTCCCCGAATACAAATATTTTTGTATTTGGGAACAAGTATTTGTTCGAAATAAGTATTGGTAAAAAACGCGATATTCATGCCTTTCCAAATACCGTATTCGGGCTCAGCTCCACCCCTAATACACATGTGTATGTATATATACATCACAATGAACACCTGTGTACCACAAAACTGTGTGATGAGCCCAGACCTGCCGATGGTTCCAACACCATCATTAAGTTTGCAGATGACACCATGGTAATTGGCCTCATCAATGACAACAATGAGGCCGCCTACAGGGAGGAGGTGGATCGTCTGGCTGAGTGGTGCGACACAAACAACCTGCTACTCAACACAGAGAAGACCCAGGAGCTCATCGTGGACTACAGGAAGAATGCTGACCCACATCCACCCATCTACATCAAAGGGACGGCTGTGGATCGTGTGAGCAGCTTCAAGTTCCTGAGAGTCCACATCACCGAGGATCTCATCTGGACGACCAACTGCTCCAAGCTGGTCAAGAAAGTGCACCTCTTCCTGAGGACTCTGAGGAAGAACCACCTGATATTTCTGTAGTTTTCATATTTATATCTTGCACACTACATTTCGTTGCCTTGTACTAAGTAATGGAAATAATGGCTTTACAAGTAACGGTGTTACTTTTTTCAGTGACGAGTAATCTAACTAATTACTATTCCTATTATTACAACTCCATTACCGTTAATCACAAAAAAATGTGGTGTGGTTGCGTTACTATTTTTCAACAAACAGCAGGTTGAAGCTGTGCTCAGCTTACCGCATCAGGCTCATAAACCAGTGTTTATGAACGTGATAAATGCCAATTCTAAATACCACACAGGGTGTGTTTCAGTGCATACACACCAAAATATCCTGGTGAATGTTCAATATTTTTCAGTGGCTTTAAGATCAAACACTACCTACCAGGCTTGGCTCCTCCCTTTTGCGAGTGTGGACGCTTCATCTCTTTGCTCCTTAAATGCTTTTCTTCTTTTATTGATTTTTATGCTGATTTTTTCCCTTTTTTCCGTATGAGCTTACCTGCGATAGCTTCTGGACACTTATAGATCATTAGGACTAAAGTGTTCTTAACAGAAACAGCAACATTTTTATAGTTACCTTATCCTCAGCGCTCCGTGTGTCTGTGGCCTAGACACAGCTGAAACCTGATTACAGCATCTGGGCACCGAACAGCCTCAATAGCCTGGAAAGGTGCTAACCGCTAGGCTAACTAGCAACAAGATGCCTTCCCTCTCCACAGATGACTACCACAGCCTCCTGCAGAAGATTGCAGTACTGGAGACAAAAATTCATCGCTTAGAAGTAAACGTGGAGGTAAATGGACTGTGTGGAAATGAAACAACCTTGCCTTTGATTCAAAACAATGGCGATGAGCAAGCTAGTACACAGCTAAGGAGCACAGATAACATGACCAAGAAAGTAGACTCTGTGCATTATTATAAATCCTCAAGCGATAATCCCCCTTGGACTGTCTTGGTGCAAAACCAAGACATAAATCATGTCTCCTGGAAGGGGGAGGACGTATCACGGGCAGAGCACAGTGAGCTGAAATCTCTGAAACCAACTGGCCTTCACTTCCTACGAGACAGAGAAGCTCTTCTACCCCTGTATACGAGAGGAAACAGGACTGGACAACCGTGAATAGGAAGGTTAACAACAAACCTTCAAAACAACTGAATGTGAAACTGCACAACAGATTTGCTCCACTATCAAAGGACCCTGGATCTATATCTGACAACCATCCATCTAAAAGCAGCGAAGTAAGGTCTGAAAATCTGTTGAAAAGTAAAAGACCACAGGGAAAGCTAAAGGCTAGGCCTGAAACTCTGATTGTGGGTGACTCTGCCGTAAAGGATGTACAAAGGATGTGCGGTAAGAACACTAAAGTCCTCTGCTTTCCTAACGATATGGTCAACAACCTGAAGGAGAGAATTCTTCAAATTGCAGATGAATATCCAACTGTGACAAACATTGTTCTGCATACAGGGTCAAACGATGTGTCCAAACAACAGTCGGAGGTTCTGAAACGGGACTTTACTGGATTACTAAATACTGTAAATTCTCTGAAGGCAGCTGTATTCATCAGTGGACCTGTACCGCCGGTCAGAGGAGGAGACGAGAGATTCAGCGGGTTGTTTACACTGAATAAATGGCTTATACATTATATATGTATATGTATATATGCTTATATATGTACTGACCACTCAGTGCATTTTATCAACAACTTTAATATTTTTTGGGAACGCAGGCATCTGTTTAAAGCAAATGGATTTAATTTTAACAAGTCAGGGGTGAAACTGTTCACCTCCAACTTGTTTTATTCCATACGTCATCCATCTGTGCTTGGTGCCAAGGCTGAGATAAACGAGGAGTTATCTCATAAAGAGGAACAAACAGTACTCCAAGAACAGACAAAGCCCAGCAGAAACCTTGAGGAGGAGCTCCATTTGCCCCCACCTGGGAAGAGCCTCAGAAAGGAGAGACATCTGAGGCAAGAAGAGGGGTCCCTATTTGCCTCCAACTCTCTCAACAACACCAACGACCAGGACCAGGGACCACGATCTTCCCCAGTCCCCCAAACCCCTGACAGGCCATCACCCTCCTCCCCCTCCCTTTCTCCCTCCTCCCCACACCTGAAATTCACTGAGGAGATGATGGTCAATGCTGGGCTCAGATCTACCCCCCGGCCCAATCCCTTTTTGTCCCCCATAAATCCCCCACCAGAGCGGCCAAAGGTTCGCCATCGAGCCCCACCCTCAACAGAGCAATCGAAGTCACATTGCCCAGCCTCACCCCCCGTAGTTCCTCTTTACCACCTTCATGCTCTGTCTCCGCAGTCTGATGTGTGATGTGTGAAGTCACCACTGCCATACCACTGATAACTGTCTGTTGATAACTGCCGACTGTTGTTTGGACACATCGTTTGACCCTGTATGCAGAACAATGTTTGTCACAGTTGGATATTCATCTGCGAGGATTATGGCAGTGGTGACTTTGCCCAGGAGAAGCTGGGACCCTGTTTACAAGAAGGTTTTAAAATCTCTGTACTTTTAGGTGACAGAAGGAGACATGTGGCCTGGTCAAAACACAGAGGGCTGCACTCTAAAAGATCTTTAAACATAGTAAACATACCTTGTGTGTCACAGACTGCTCCCAAACACGAGGGGACAAGTAATGCCTCTAAAACACTTAAGTTGGCTTTATTAAACGTTAGATCTTTAGCTGGGAAAACATTTTTAATTAATGATTTAATCACTGAGCACAGCCTTGATTTTATGTTTTTAACTGAAACTTGGTTGGACCAAAGTAACAGTGGAGCTGTTCTCATCGAGACGACCCCTCCTAACTACAGTTTTATCAGTGAGGCCAGGGTGAGCAGGAGAGGAGGAGCGGTTGCTGTCTTATTTAAAGAATCATTTCAATGTAAGCAGCTATCTCCTGGAAGTTTTCAGTCTTTTGAATATGTGGCTTTACAGCTGAAGGTCCCATCCAAAGTTGTGTTTCTTAATGTTTACAGGCCTCCCAAATACTGCACAGACTTTTTTAATGACCTCAGTGAACTGCTGTCTGTGATCTGTGTTGATTTTGACTGTGTAATTATTGTTGGGGATTTTAACATCCATGTGGACAACCCTCAGGACAAAGGGACTAAAGACCTGAGTAACACTCTGGGCAACGTTGGGCTGACTCAGCATGTAACAGAGGCCATCATCACTAAAAACTGCCATAATGCTCGGGTCTTATTTTCTACAGTAGACAGGCTAACAAACCCTCCTGTGTCAGTGGCAGCTGAACTTCATTCGACCATGGCCTGCAATGACTTTGCCAAATTCTTCACAGAAAAAATCCAAAAAATTTGACAAGCAATTGGTACATAAACAGCAGATTCAGGATATGTACTGTGTCCACCAAAAAACTGTTTAAACACCATGAAACAGTTTCACCCGATTAACAGCAAAGACCTGGAGGACATCTTAGGTCAACTGAACTCCTCCTCCTGCTTTTTAGATGTCCTGCCAACAAGTTTTTTCAAAAAGGTCTCAAAGACTTTAGAGTCAGACCTGTTACAGATCGTCAACTTTTTTTTATTATCAGGTGTGTTTCCAGAATCACTAAAAACTGCTGTAATAAAACCTATACTGAAAAAGGACAATCTTGACAAGACACAAATGAACAACTACAGGCCGATCTCAAATCTCCCATTTTTAAGTAAGATCATTGAAAAAGCAGTTTCTCAACAGCTCAGTTACTTCTTAAAACAGAATAACTGCTATGATGCCTACCAGTCAGGTTTTAGACAGAACCACAGCACTGAAACCGCTCTGACCAAAGTGTTTAATGACATATCAAATCAAATCAAATCACTTTTATTGTCACATCACATGTGCAGGCACACTGGCACAGCACATGCGAGTGAAATTCTTGTGTGCGAGCCCCACAAGCAACAGAGATGTGCAAACACAACAACACAAACGAGCAAAATACAAGAATGGCCAACCTGAAACTAATAAATATATGTACAATATATAATAGTGTATGCATTTCTGGATGTGTATACTAAATGTTTTTCTACGTGTGTGTGTGTGTGTGTGTGTGTGTGTGTGTGTGTGTGTGTGTGTGTATACACATTTTTACAAATTAAATAGTAAAAAAATAATAAAATAAAATATATAAAAATATACAGAGTTGAATATGTGCAAAACAGCGGCATTACTGTACAGTGTGTAGTGCATAATGTTGAAGTTCCAGTAGTGAAGCTGAGGTGTCTATGACGTGTTCAGCAGTCTGATGGCCTGATGGAAAAAGCTGTCTCTCAGTCTGCTGGTACGGGACCGGATGCTGCAGAACCTCCTTCCTGATGGAAGCAGTCTGAACAGTTTATGGCTGGGGTGACTGGAGTCCTTGATGATCCTCCCCGCTTTCCTCAGGCAGCGCTTCCTGTAGATGTCTTGGAGGGAGGGAAGCTCACCTCCAATTATCCGTTCAGAGCACCGCACTACTCGCTGGAGAGCTTTGCAGTTGTTGGCGGTGCTGTTGCCATACCAGGTGGTGATGCATCCAGTGAGGATGCTCTCAATGGCACAGTGATAGAAGGTCCTGAGGATGCGGGGGCTCATGCCGAATCTTTTCAGTCTCCTGAGAAAGAAGAGGCGCTGCTGCGCCTTTTTCACTGTTTAGTTTATGTGTACTGACCACGTAAGATCCTCAGCCAGATGTACTCCAAGGAACCGGAAGCTGCTCACTCTCTCCACAGCAGCGCCGTTGATGGTGATGGGGGTGTGTACTTCTCTGCACCTCCGGAAGTCCACTATCAACTCCTTTGTCTTTGCGACGTTGAGGGTGAGATGGTTGTCTTGACACCAGTGGGTCAGGGCGCTGACCTCCTCCCTGTAAGCCGTCTCATCACCGTTGGTGATAAGACCCACCACTGTAGTGTCGTCCGCAAACTTCACAATGATGTTGGAGCTGTTAGTGGCTGTGCAGTCGTAGGTGTAGAGTGAGTACAGGAGAGGGCTCAGTACACACCCCTGTGGAGCACCAGTGTTCAGTGTGATGGGGAATGAGGTGATGCTGCCCAGTCTGACCACTTGGCGTCTGTCAGACAGGAAGCTAAGGATCCAGCTGCAGAGGGAGCTGCTCAGTCCTAGATCCTGCAGTTTCCTGTCCAGCTTCAAGGGAACGATGGTATTGAATGCTGAGCTGTAATCTACAAACAGCATTCTCACATACGTGTCTCTCTTCTCCAGGTGTGACAGGGCAGTATGTAGTGTCAGGGCTATGGCATCATCAGTGGACCTGTTGTGGCGGTATGCGAACTGTAGAGGGTCCAGTGAGTCGGGTAGTGCAGAGCGGATGAAGTCCCTGACCAGCTTCTCGAAGCATTTGCTCACGATGGGGGTCAGGGCTACAGGTCGCCAGTCGTTCAATGAGGAGATGGTGGAGGATTTGGGTACAGGGACGATGGTGGCCATTTTGAAGCAGGCTGGGACTACAGACAGAGAGAGGGAAAGGTTGAAGATGTGTGTGAACACTCCAGCCAGCTGAGCCGCGCATGACTTGAGGACGCGGCCGGGAATCCCGTCCGGACCAGTAGCTTTGCGCGCGTTCACCTTCCTGAAGCACTTCCGCACATATGTCTGAATACAGACAGTGGAAAAATGTCAGTCTTAGTTTTACTGGATCTCAGTGCAGCATTTGATACAGTTGACCACAACATATTACTCAAACGACTGGAGAACTGGACAGGTCTTTCAGGAACTGTACTAAACTGGTTCAAGACATACTTAGAAAACAGGAAATACTTTGTATCAATAGGTAACTTCACATCTGAGCAGACAAGTATCACATGTGGAGTTCCCCAAGGTTCCATCTTGGGACCCCTGCTGTTTAACATTTACATGCTCCCACTGGCACAGATTATAAAGAACAACAAAATAAACTATCATAGCTATTCAGATGACACACAAATATATATCACAATGTCACCATGAGACCAAGGCCCTGTACAGGCTCTTGGTAAATGCATTGAGGAAATTAATGACTGGTTGTGCCACAATTTTCACACACCCCTAGACTGGGGCGTAACAGACAATAACAAAGTCAGCTTACTATCAACTCAAGAATATTTCAAGGATAAAAGATCTGATGTCTCAACAGGACCTGGAAAAACAAGTCCATGCATTCATCTTTAGTAGGCTTGATTACTGTAACAGCATCTTTACAGGTCTACCTAAAAAATCAGTCAGACAACTACAGCTCATTCAGAACTCTGCTGCTCGAGTCCTCACTAGGACCAAAAAGTGGACCACATCAGTCCAGCTCTGAGGTCTTTACACTGGCTGCCTGTCCGTCAGAGGATAGACTTTAAAGTTCTGATGCTGGTCTATAAAGCTCTGAATGGTTTAGGACCAAAATACATCAGTGACCTCCTGACCCAGTATGAACCTTCCAGATCCCTCAGGTAGTCTGGATCCGGTCTTTTATCAGTTCCCAGAGTCAGAACCAGACACGGAGAAGCTGCATTCAGCTTTTATGCTCCTTATATCTGGAACAAACTCCCAGAAAGCCTCAGATCAGCTGAAACACTCAGTTTATTTAAATCCAGGTTGAAGACTCACCTGTTCTCAGCTGCATTTGAATAAAGCACCAAATCCACACTGTTAGATTTTGTATTGTTGATTGTCATTTATGCTTAGAAATATTTAACCACACATGCTTAGAGGTATATAATCAATTGTGTAGTGGTAGGCTGTGTGAACTTTAACAGGCTACAAAGGCTTGGTGTGTATTCCATACTAGAATGCACACCCACAGCCTGGGAACATGGGAGAGATCCTTTCTTCTCCTTATTGATATATATGGTATAGCAAACACACGTATATCTCTTTAAGTATAAGAGCCTTTTGTTTAGATGGACCCGCTAGACTCCTGGCACCAGCTTTGGGGAGTCTTCACAGGGTCACATCTTGACCTCACACAAATCACACCACACACACACACACACACACACACACACACACACACACACACACACACACACACACACACACACACACATACACATACACATACACACACACACACACAAACACATACACATACACACACACACACACACATACACACACACAGGCAAGGTACTCTTTGTTTGTATGTGGACGTCATATGTTAATGAACCTATGCATATTCATGTAACCTCAATAAAAGAACAGTGGTACGGGAGAACGGAGAGAGCAACTGCGGTCAAGTGAAGGAACGGCGTTTGTCCTGTTCTCTCCCGTGCACGAGAAACATGAAGAACTTTGCCTACTCGTGTCTTGCTTTGCTGTGTAATTATATTGTCTTCAACGTTCCAGCGGATGGGTTCAAGCTACAAACCTATCACAAACTTTTAAGCTTAAATTTCAAAACTTACATTAACTACTGATTTTATCTACTGTTCTGATTTTATCTGTTTTGATTTTATATACTGTTTTGTTTGTTTGTTGGTTTGTTAATTAGTTAGTTAGTTTTTTTGCTTGTTTTAATCAATTTTAAATCATGCTTTTTATTTGTTTTTGTTTCTAATGTCTCTGTAAAGCACTTTGAATCACCTTGTTGTTGAATTGTGCTATACAAATAAATTTGCCTTGCCTTACCTTTGCCTTTAATTCAAGGGCATTAGCAAAAGTGTGGTATTCATTGTTTGTGAATTACAAAATTTTTATACCCAGTTCCTCACTAGGTGGCTCACTGGATCTCTAGTTTGAATGAAAACTTGAATCAGTGAAAATACCCACAAGTGCCACAGAGTTCTTCACAAATTTTCAGTGGGGTTGAGGTCAGGTGACCATGGAGGGCAGTCAGCACTCCTTATATCATGGTAGTGGGTCTGTGACCCAGTGTGTGTAAATTGTAGTTTAATTTTATATTATTAGATTTTTTTGTTTTTCGTGGTTTTGGTTCTCTTTATTGGTTTTTGCTTATTTTATTTTTCTTGTTACAAGTCTCTAGGTTTCTGTCTCTGTGCCTTTCCTGTGCTTTACATTTCTTGTTTAGTTACTTCTGTTTCTTTGATCCATGTTCCCTCTGTCTCCCCCAGTCAGTCATGTCTCCGTGTCGTCAAGTCCACATATTAGTGTTTGTCTCATGTTTCCTGTTTTATTGTGACAGTTCCAAGTCCTGTGTTCAGTGTGTTCAGTTTTGCTTCCTTCCTGTCTCATTGTACTTTATTAATTCGAGCTGTGTTCCCTCCTGTTTCCCATCCCCTCGTTATCCTTTGTGTATTTAAAACCTCTGTCATGTTGTCCCATATTACTATGTGTTTCCTCTGTGCTGCATGTTACTCCTAGTTCTCGGTTCAAGTCTTAGCTTCACTGTTTCCCAGATTTATTTCCTTGTTTCTAGTTTTTTCCCCTTGTATTTGGTGTTTGAATTGTACAGCACAATACAGCTGCCTCTTTTAGTTTATCCCTTTGGGTTTATGAGTCCTACATTTGGGTCTTCTCAGCGTACCCTGACACCTTAGTCTTCAGATAGTTCTTCAGAGCTTTGAGGTGTTTTTTGGTCTCATCCTCCTGCTGCTGTATGAATCCTTCACCACAAAGATCAGATCAGATGGAGCATGTCTCTTAAGGGTGGAGTGCTGCTTCGAGTGTCCAGTTAGCAGCCAGTCACAAAGCCAGCTTTCCTGAATGCTTTATTCAGTCTGTTGCTGTCTCCAGCTGTGATGCTGCTCAGCCAGCAGACCAAAGCACAGTACATTAATTGATATTAACTCTCAATCTTTAAGCTGGACATATTGAAGAACCTCAGATTCCTTGGGAAAGTCCGCTCATCTCCTTTGTTGTTGTACAGTCTTTGTGTTGGTCTTCAAGTTCAGTCAGTTATTTACTTGGTCCACTCATCTACTGCATCAACTTCCTGTAGGCGAAGGGGCTCAGTGTTCAGCCAACGGCCAAGACCTAAAACTAGTACAGAGTAGCTTTTTTAATTCAAATGTGCTCCATTTGATATATTTCAGCCCTAGCTGGCAGTACTAGTGTAGCCTCCCTTGTTGTAGGACACCAGAAAAAAAAGTATTTGGGCTGAGATCAGGGTGGTTTGGTGGTTTGCGCTGTTGCCTTACTGGAAGAAGATTTGGGGACTTCCTTTTCAAAGGAAGGATTTCTTTGTTCAGTTTGAAAAGACATTTTTGTTAGATTAACTGGTGACTCTAAATCATGCAGAGGTATAAACATGATAATTCAAAGAGGTTACGAAAACTAATTTATAGATAGTCTGGGAGCAGTTTGAAAGACAGCTGTAATGTACAGATCACCAGTGTTGGGACTAACGCATTATTAAGTAACGCGTTACAGTAACTACGTTATTATTGTGGTAACGAGCACGGTAACTAGTTATTATGCCAAAATCAGGAACGCGTTAGTCGTTACTGGGATTTAGATAGGGTCGTTACTAGGGATGGGTACCGGTGTCCGGTGCCCTGATGGCACCGGTTCTGACATAAACGGTAGTAACCAGACCGAAAAGCAGCGCACATTTCGGTGCTTTATTTCGGTGATTTTTTTTCCTGAGCTGTGATACACTTTAGATTCTAGCCAATCATTTTATGTTTCCGAGGATAGTAGGCGGGCCCAGGTACGTACGTTCTTTTAGAGCAGAGCTACAGATTAAAAATGCCCAAGGCGAAGCAGTCGAAAGTCTGGCTGTACTTCACAGCAAAATATGCAAACTCAGCAGCCTGCAACAAGTGCTTTAAGCTGATACTGTGATACTGTCAAAGGAGGTAACACCTCAAATCCGATGAAACACCTGGCGACTCATAGAGTTTTTTTTTTTTTTTAAAAAGCCGAGAAATGTGCCGTATTTGATAGCTTGGCACCGAGCACATTTACTGCGGGTGGGTTGCCTGTTATCGCACCCGGAGCAATATCCCCCAAAAACCCGAAGAGGAGAGTCCTGGCCCCTAGCCCTGCCAGTGTAGCAGAAATGATGACGGATGATGATGGCAGCAGCAGCAGCCGTTCTTCTCTGCGTGAGCAGCTTAATGTTGTTCGTGTGTAATTTACGTTGAGTAGGCTAACCACGTTATTACATTAATGCATGTAAGGTGAACTAGCAAACATCATCATAGCTACATGCGGCTGTCTTCTTGTTTGATGGCAGATACTCCCTTCACCGTGGCCAAAATGGCTAAAATGACCAAAGAAAAAGTGGAAGACCACTAAACATGAGAGGCTTTTGGACAAAGTTGGTGTTTTTTCCATTGTTTAAGCACTGCTTCCAGCCAAGAGTGATACCATATATGCCCCATAGCTGCAGAAAAGGCTAACATTGTTATCTTTTTACAAAAAAACAGCTGAACATGGGAGGTTTTTGGACCAATTTTGTGTTCTCCATTCCTTAAGCACCGGTTTGAGCACCGTTTAAGCACCGGCACCGTTTCAAAAGTACCGGTTTGGCACCGGTATCGGATAAAACCTAAACGATACCCATCCCTAGTCGTTACTCGTTACTTCGTGTGGTGGCTATCGCAGAGCTTCCACAGATTCAGTAACATTATCAAGTGGTGGAGGCCAGCAGGTGGATGAGAGAAAGCAACACGTTCTCGGGCTGGAGAAAGGGGACGCAGAAGGAAAAGAGACCCGAGGCGGCCGCCGGTCCAAGTGTGAACTGAACTTCAGGTAAGAAGTTATGACCTGCAGTCTATCTGGGTCAGATATGAACCAAGTTTAGGTGGAGTTTATTTTCTTTATTCTGACTTTTTCCGTACTGCGTACTAGCTAGCATGACGGAGTTTCTATACAGCTGGGTGGGTGCTATGAAGTTAATGATGTTGAACTTTATTTTGTTCATAAGTTATTAGAGTTGCCAACCGTCCCGTCTGGTATTCAGAGAAAATATTACGCGTTTCTTATTGAGGTGAAAAGGAACAGTTTGTCCCGTAATTCAGCTACAATGAAAAAGGCACAAAGCTGGATTTATTCTGTGTCTTTGCTGCACAGCTGCCTCTTCTTCTCTCATCCTCTCCCCCCTCCCTCTCCCGTTTCTACTTCAATCATGAAAACTGATCAGTGATCAGCTGATCGGCTCTCTTGTTTGTTTATCGCTCACTTTGCGCCGAAAGAGGAAACCAGCGGATGTCGCACTAAATAACAGCAGCACGTTTAAGCTTGATCAGCTGTTGTTAGAATTTATTTAATATTAATTTCTAGTATCAGCTGATGTTTGCTGGAGCCACAGCTGCAAAAAAGCTGCTGGTCATGATGTTGGTTTGGTTATCTGGTGAGAGGGAAACATGAAGATGAAACCAGGAGATGTCCTTACTGAATCATCAGAGCTGTGATGGAGAAACAGGTTTAACCTTTTAGGTGACATGAATGAGTTGAAGGGAAGTTATGAACTGTTTCTGAGAGACAAATAACACCAGGATCCTTTTTCAGGTAGCTGACAGCTGGTAACTGTGCAGGTGCGGATCTAGCAAAGTGTTGCCAGGGGGCCATGTAGGGCATTAACAGGGAAAGGGGGGCACAAAGAAATACTTTTCTTTCTTATTCTCATTTAAAATGTCTAGCTTTTAATAAATTATTATCTGAATCTTACAACAAACGATTGATAGATTGATGCATATATACCATCAAAACAGTGTACATCACTGTCACAACAGCGTTTGTTTTCATTCAAAGATGATTTTTCCTATAATGATGGGCCGGTCTCTAATCAAAATGCCCGGGACGATTTATTTGTCCCAGTCCAGCCCTGTATGCAGCTCGTCTGCAGTCTGGTGTTGCCTACATCTTCCTATTTAGAAGGCAGAATTTCCGAGTTCTGAGTACAATCGAAAGCACCACGACTGCAGTTTTTGTGTTGGATGTAAAAGGCGCACATGACACTGTGACGTAGGCTAGAATCATGGCAGCAGTCAATGACGGTCCAGGCGTGGGATTTCTCTCGTGGAAATATGCACATTATCTTTTCCTTTCTATTGGTAGGTGGCACAGTGCACTTGTGGCAAGTAAGCAAGCTAGAAGACTGGCAAAGTTATGGAAGCAACACATTAACAAGAGAATTCTGGGTAAAACCAAAGTTACTTTCCCTAGTAACTAGTTACTTTGAAAGTAACGAGTAACTTGAAGTAACTGAGTTACTTTTGAGAGAAGTAACTAGTAATGTAACTAAGTTACTATTTTAAAGTAACTTACCCAACACTGCAGATCACACAGCTGTTTCTGTTTTTTAAATTTATTATTAATGTAAGATGAAGGGATAAAGGGTTTTGCTGTTTAAATAGGAACAAGCTCCACCTTGTGAGCACACATCTCTTATAGGCAAAGGTGGTAAAAGTACAGACATTCTGTGCTTAAGTAGAATTGCAGATATTAAAAAAAATCTTTTACATATTGAAATTCTTTGATCAAGCAAATATCAAAAAGTCCAGACTCCAAAATTTACTTAAAATAAGAAAGTAGCTTGCAGGACAATTCTACCAGCAATTCTTGTACAAAGCCAAATGACCCTCATGGTATGTTAATATAATACAGTGAGTTCATGGGAATATAAACTTTGTTTCAGTCTAAATTTACACTCCAATGAATGTACACAGCTTCAGTTTCATAGAACATGATCAGAAGAAGACATATTTTAAAATTAGCTCTATTTTCTGTTGCCTATATTGTAGAATGTGGGTTTACCTTCACATCTACACAGTAAAAATTACTACAGTTAGGGGTTAAAGTGGGATTTGGTAGGTGGGGAAACCCTAAGCTTGGCTATGATGGCTAGGCATGGGGAAAAGAATCATAACTTAAGGTTCAAGTCGATTTTCTTAGTTTTAGCTGATCTGGGCTACTGCTACTGGTACCAGTACCAAAGACCTCCCATCCCAAGGACCTCAGCAGCTACAGGCCAATAGCCCTGACATCACATCTGATAAAGACCCTCGAGAGGTTGGTTCTTCATCTGCGCCCAGTGTCCCATGTCCCAGTGGATACTGGACTACCTCATAGGATGCCCACTTTGTATGAGGACACAGGGCTGATGGGCTGGTCTGCAGCCACAGGGAACTGTGCGGACACCGTTCCTCTTCACCCTCTACACTGCAGACTTCTCCATCAACTCCCCACACTGCCACCTACAGAAGTTCTCTGACAACTCTGCTATAGTCGAACTGGAGAGTGATGGGAGTGTCATCTGTAACTACTGTTGTTGTTGTAATCATAGTTTTTCTTGCATCTGAACTGTGCAAACACAGAGGTCATCCCACATATGGTCCACCCGTTAAAGGGGGACAGAGGGCCTCAAGGGCAACAAGAGATGGACCTTGTAAAACTGGATTGTAATGTTAAATTGCAAGGTGTTAGTGATCTCTTTAAGAAAGAGATCAAAGGGGGAATTGTGGGATTATAATATTATCTTATACCATGTTATACCCCTGATTAATGATTGTGAAATTATTATGTAGTTTTAGTTTGCAGTATTCTCTTGAATTAGAAGAAGGTGATAACTATTACAGTTATTAAACTGATTTGTATTACATTAGACTGCTGATGCAGTGTGAATGAAGGATATTGTTTATGCTGCATTATACTGCTGAGTCATAAGAAATACTGTTTTCAGAGAGTCAGGACTTTGCTTTTTCTGATAGTAGAGGACACAGAGCACATTCCACGGGAGCTTCACTCCCACCGTTGTTGAAGGTAGACAAAAGGAGCCAAGGCCATAAGTCAGGCTCGCTAGGAGTTAGAAATAATGTGAATGTTTAGGTTTTTACGACTAGGTGGGGGCCATCAGAGGCTATAAGAGTTTGAGTAACCCTCCACCATTTTGAGATTTGCTGTGACCCTCTTCATGCATGTCTCCCCATCCAGATGGTTCATGCTCAAAAGTGTTGAATTGTATGTAATAAAGTAATTGTTGATTGAGCGTTTATTGTCACGGCGGGGCGCGCCGGCGTGAAGAATGAGGTAGACCCAAGAGCAGACAGAACTAGGTTTCAAAAATAAGGCAAACCTTTATTGTGGCTGCAGGCATAACAAAAACACTAGGGGACACTGAAACTGGGAAAGCTAAGAAGACAGAGAACACTGTGTAAACTAAAAGGCTAAGGCACTCTGTGAAGGAACTATGGAAAAAACTATAAACACAGAGTAACTCAGCAGGCTATGAAACACAGTGTCACAATAAGAGAAAATATGAGGTGAGGATAACAGACGATCTGACACTGACACAAAGACACACTGGGCTTAAATACACTGAGGCAGTCATCAAGAAATTAGAGACAGAAGGGGAACACAGCTGGGAGGAATAAGACCTGATGAGACAGGAGGAACAAAGCTAGAAACACAGACATAAGACGGGAACATGAGCCTTCAGAGTAAAACAGGAAACAAGACATGAACCGGGGAGACGTAGTACAGGGGGAGGTGACAGACGCGACAGCATGAACTTGACAATACAAGACACACAGACATAAACACACGAAGGGCAAGGGAGGCTTGATACAAGGGTAACATAATTACAAAAGGACTGGACTACCTTAAAGAACCTAAACAAACAATAAACATCAAAATAGGCTAAACATAACACACTGGGTCACACGACCCAGGACCATGACATTTATACACCGAGTATTGTCCTTCCTTCAGCCCAAAGATCGAAAGAATTGGGAGGATTTAACACTACCCAGGCATTATAGTGAAAGGGTTATTATTAGACTTACCATTATATAATTTACCATTATATTCTCATATTGTATTTATAAATTTTTAAGTAAGGCTACTATTAGCCAAAGTATACAAAGAAAAGAGTGCTTTAGCTTTAGCACTATAAATCTCTTATAACACTGGATGTTGAGGCTATTACTCCGTCTCAGGTGTAATAACAAGGGTGACCAAAGAGAACTTCAAACTCTCTACTCCATGTCATCTGACACATCATGTGGCTGAATTATGACACTTTTTTTTGTGATTATTACACTTGTCTGTGAAGCTTTGGGAACAGAAAGAAACCAAGTTTCAGTTTAAAAACTTTAAGTCACTGACAGGAAACAACATTAGAAATATAATCATCCTCAACTGATCTGCTCCACTGACACTGACACCTTCAACGGACACACGTTCAATTTACATGACCAAATATATGGAAACATCCTGTGAGTGAATGTGTGTATGAAGGTGTGTATGTGTGTGTTAGTATCAGGATCAGAGAACGACAGCTTTTCTCTGTTCCAGTCCAGATTCACTCTGATCCTCTGGAGATTCTTCTCTACTGAGAGAACAGTGGGTGGAGCTGATGGTGAAAATGATGAGTATTTACCTTCATAGAACCCTATTCCCCATAATCCAGACCGTACACTTCCCTTTCTCTGCACAGACTCTGCCAACACCCCCAGTCCCCACCCTGTATTATCACCAACTTCGACATCCCAGCTGTGAGTCCCTGAGTTAAAGCCCTCAGAGCCCAGGACACAACAGGAATAATCAATCCTCTCTGGATTATCAGGAAGCTGGTGCCTCTCTCCTCCATATCTCACACTGGTCAGATCTTCAGACAGGATGAGGTTTGGATGAGCAGTGTTTGGGTCCAGAATGAGAGGAGTGTAGGAGACCATGGCCTTCATGTTGTTCCAGATGTTGAAGGTCAGGTTGCCCAGGTGTTTGGCCTGGTCTATCAGAGCTCCTGAGGGCAGCTGTGGATCATCCAGCAGGGGGCAGCGCTGGACTCTTTCCACTGCAGCTTTGTAGTTGTGCAGGAATGAGACGTGTTCAGCTCTCAGCTCCTCCTCTGTGGCTCTGACTGTGTCTGAAAGAGCTGCTATCTCTCTGCTCAGAGCCTCCATCTTCTCCTTCATCATCACACTCTTCTGCTCCTCTTCCTCCCTCAGTGCAGCAAGCCTGGCCTCCTCTTCCTCTGCTAGAAACTGGTGAAGCTTCTTAAACTGCTCCTTAATCTGCCTTTCTGTGTGTCGGGCCTGGACCTTAATGTGTTTTACTGTTTGATAAAACTTCAGTTCATCCTTTTCACAAACCTTTAACTTCTTCTTTAAGGGCTCCAGAGTTTCCTGAAGTTCCTTCTTGTGTTGTTGTGCAGCTTCATCGATGGGTCTGCATCTGTGGTTGGCATGTTTTTCTGAGTCTCTGCAGATGACACACACTGGCTGCTGATGGTCCAGACAGAAGAGTTTGAGTTTCTCAGAGTGCAGACTGCAGAGAGCCTCTGAAGCTCTCTGATCTCTCTCCTGTAAGAACGACTCACACAGGTTCTGTAAGTCCAGGTTTAAAGGTGGATCATACTCTGATATTTTCTTACAAAGTGGACACTCGCATGTTGTTCTCTCTCTCCACCATCTCTTCAGACAGTCTTTACAGAAGCTGTGGCTACATGACAGAAGAACAGGATCTCTGAAGACCTCCTTACAGACCGGACAGCAGAGATCCTCCTCTGATCTGGAAGCCATTGAGTCTGTGAGTGAAGATTGATGTTCAAAGCAGACTGTTGTGTTGTTTATCAGATACACCTGAAATTAGAGAAAAGTAAAAGAAAGGAATAAGAAATATTGAAAGAAAGAGGACACAACTTATACTTCCATATTTTACCATAACATTATTCATTTAAGTCACAACTTAACTGTACTCTAGTGTAAAGGAAAATTAGATTTTTGTCATTGTAATCACATTGTGTAATTACATAGCTCTACTATTATGTATTCTAGATTCCACTTTTATATTTTAATACGTTAACTGAGTAAATTTTCATGCAATGCCAAGCTCTCTTGAGGTTGTTTCTACTGATTTCTACCTCAATCTTATTTTTATACCTCATCTTAACGTTCTTTATTGCAGCCCTCACCTCCTTCCTCAATGTTCTAACAGTGGAAACGGCTCCCTCGTTAAAAGCAATTGGCCTTTAAAGAATGAAATCGTTGATGTCTTTAGAGAGCCACCGTTTGTTATTGGGGAAAGTCTTAAATTCTCTAGATGGAATCACTTTAGCTTTAACTCTTTAGAGATGTAGCTACACACCACATCGCTACGTTCATCCACATCGGAAGTGCTCTCTTGAAATGGGGACCACTCAGTGCAATCAAAACACCCCTGAAGGGCAACACAACTGTCTTTTGTCTAGACATTAGCCCGCTTCACACAGGTCTTCTCCCTCCCGTCACAGGTACATAAGCAGGGAGGAGATGAACATCATTGTGATCTGAAGAACCTAGTGCAGGTCCAGCCACAAGACTTTTTTGCCCCCTTAATTGGTCCATAACACAAATCCAGAGTTCCATTACGCCTTGTAGGACAGGGGACACATTGAAAGAAATTGTTCAGTGATTTCTTAAGATTACAGTTGTTAAAATCACCAAGAACAAAATTAGGAGCATCCGGAGAGAGGGACTGCAGATTGTGTACCACTTTAAAAACGGCATCAGCAGCAATTCTAACATTAGCTTTGAGATGAGTGTAAACAACAGTGACAAAAATTTTAGGGAATTCTCTTGGTAAGAAAAATGGCCTGAAAGATACTGACAAGAGCTCAATGTGAGGAAGACAACCCTTCCCGCAGAGTAAAATTATTACACCAGCCCTGGTTGATATACAAACATACCCGTCCTCCATGAGATTTGTGTGTTGTTGTATGTTCTCCAGTACATACATGATCATGATTAGTGTCTTTCTGAACAGTAACAGGCTCAGGCAATA
Organism: Astatotilapia calliptera; assembly: GCF_964374335.1. Taxonomy (NCBI): domain Eukaryota; kingdom Metazoa; phylum Chordata; class Actinopteri; order Cichliformes; family Cichlidae; genus Astatotilapia; species Astatotilapia calliptera. Next base: position 75,426,416 of record NC_137424.1, read on the forward strand.
TGTGTCTGCGATTTCTCCTGTAAGTGTTTCCATCTGACTGTACCAGGTAGGATCTAGGTTCTTTTCGAAGTTCCTTCACCATACCTGTGCGGTCATAACCCTGTGGGGTCTGTAACCTCACTACATGTCCTTCGTCAAGAGGTGGAAGTGGTCGGCTGGATCTGTCATAACAGACCTTCTGAGTCAGTCTCTTGTTGAGTAGTTGGGCTTTCATTCTCTCAGATTCACGGTGTTGTGGTTCAAGCAGTTTGGTTGTGATTGGGAGCATAGTTCGAGTCTGTCTGGATAGAAGTCGTTCTGCAGGAGAACCCAGGTTCACATCACGTGGAACATTACTGAGATTCAGCAGGTTGAGAAATACATCAGTGCCATCTCTGTGAGATTTCTCCATCAGCTGTTTAGCACTGCACACTGCTCTCTCAGCAAGCCCATTGGATTGAGGATACTCTGGACAGCTGGTGACATGTTTAAAGTCCCACTGTGAAGCGAAGTCTTTGAAACGCTGGCTTGTAAACTTCCTTCCATTGTCTGAGATCAGAGTGTGTGGAGCACCATAAACTGAGAAGTGTCTTTTTAGCTTCTTGATGACTGTTGCTGATGTCAAATCCTTTAGCAGGTCAATCTCAAACCAGCCTGAGTATAAGTCGACTACTTCTAAATAGCAGTGCCACTCAAAGATATCTGTAGCCACAGTTGACCAAGGAACTTCATGCAGATGAAGGGGCTCTTTTTGTTGATGAGATTTAGTGCTGTTACACACCGAGCAGGAAGTAACTGTTTGTTCAATATCTCTTGACATGAACGGCCAGAAGACGATCCCCCGTGCTCTCCGCTTGGTAGCTTCTACGCCGGAATGTCCTCTGTGCATGATGGTGGTGTAGTCTCCTTGCAGGGATTTTGGGATCACGGCTTTGGAACCTTTACGAATGATGCCATTATCCACAGTCAGCTCATCCCTGAAAGGAAAATATGGATGAACTTCCGTGGGAAGGTTGTGGAGTTGTTGTGGCCAACCATGTTTGATGAACGAGCTGAGCATTTGCAGTGTCTCATCCTCAGCTGTGTGTCCTTTAAGTTCCTCCAGGCGTGAAGAAGAGATGCAGCTCACCGTCATGACATCAAAGTTGTCCTCTTCTTCAGACTGCTGGAAAGTGGATCTGCTGGGAGCTCCAGCATGTCAGCCAGATACATGTGTTTTCCACATTTATATGTGAGGGTGATGTTTTATTTTTGGAGCCTTAACAACATCCTCTGTAATCTGGCTGGTGAGGGGTGAATAGGTTTCTTTAGTATGGTGACCAGTGGCAGATGGTCTGTTTTTTACGACCACAAGCTTGCCATAAATGTAGTCATGAAACTTTGTACATGAGAAAACAACAGCCAGCAGCTCTTTTTCCATCTGAGCATATCTGGTTTCAGTGCCTGTCAGAGTACGTGAAGCATATGCCACAGGTTGCCCTTTCTGTAAGCAAGCTGCACCAAGACTATACTGTGATGCATCGCATGTTAGTGTCACAGGTTTGCTGACATCATAATATGACAGAACAGGTGGATTAGACATGTGCTCTTTAAGTGCTTCAAACGCAGTCTGATGCTGTGTGTCCCACATCCACTCGGTGTCCTTGTGTGTGAGCTGTCGCAGAGGAGCTGTCAGATGGCTGAAGTTTGGAATGAATTTTCCAAGATAATTGATCATCCCCAGGAACCTCTGCAGGGCTTGGACATCCGTTGGAACTGGCATCTCTTTGATTGCGGCTGTTTTAGAAGGGTCTGCTTTAAGTCCCTCGCTTGTGAAAATGTGTCCGACATAACTGACCTGAATTTGCACTTTAATGGGTTTAGTCGCAGGTTTACTTCTCTGGCACGATCAAGGACTTTTCTCAGGTTGTCGTCATGTTCTGTCATGGTTCTTCCGCCGATGAGTACATCATCAACAATGATGGCACATGGATACCCAGCGAATATCTGCTCCATGGCTCGCTGAAACACCTTGCATTAAAACCAAAAGGCATTCCTTTTGGTTTTCATTCATTCATTGCTGAATGATGCAAGTCCCATTTCTCTGCATGCACATAGTCCAAATATTGGCTGAACATCTTCATTAATAACAAAGAATGATAGCACACGTGACTGTCCATGCAGAAAACACTGCAGCCTAATTACACTTGAGGTTTGAATCTTGCTGCCTCCAAATGCTACTAGGTTAATGGACTTGGGGTGTGCTTTCATTTGTTAATCTGCTCTTATAATGTTAACCATTTTCTTGGGAAGCACATTACATTTAGCATCTGTGTCTACTTTCATCTCAACAGGAATCCCATTAATCTGCACGGTGACAAAAACTTCCTCTTTGTGTTCCACATGCACATCAGTCGCATGGATTTGCTTCAATCCGTAAATCACTTACATTGGATTCAACAGTCTCGCCAGTCCTCTGATTCCGTGTGTTGAACTTGTGTCTTTCCATCCTGACATTGGTTTGTGGGCTGCACATTTCTCTGAATTTTCTCTTGAGGCACTCAGGATCCTCCTTTGATTCTGCAGGAATGAGGACTCGTCCTCCATCCAGCCGGATGGTGCGTAAACAAAAGACCGCTCCCGTTCTATGGCTTCGGGACCTGCTAAGTTGAGCAATATGTAGGCTTGTGTGCACGCTGGCTTGTCAGAGTGTGCCACCGCTATAAAAATGTCATACTCTTGCTCAAAAATGCGCTGATTTTCAGCAACATTACCATTGAAAACAAGCGGGTCAGGCCTCCTGAATCCTTCCGCCATGTCGGCTGCAGTCCGGATACAAAAAAATGCACCCAGAAAACAGACTTGAGACAGAAAAAAAAATTAAAAACATCGTCAACTACGAAGTACGTGTTCCGTCGTTTCTGACACCATGTTGTATGTTCACCAGTATGATAATGATGAAGCAGTAAACTCAGTTAACGTGGTTTTATTAACCAGCAGAGAATTTACATGCTTGGATTCAATAACGGATTGCCGCCTATACCACTCAAAATATACACAGACCTACACGGAGGTACGGCAAGCGGATTAGGACAAAATACCAAACTAACAGCTGGTTATCTACATGTATTACTCCACAGTTCCAATCCAATCTGACAGGGGTCCAAAAGCCACTGATTTGCAGTGAAGTGTCACCATCAGATGAGCATCACTGTATTCCCATAGATAAAGCACATTCCCTTTTAGTGCATCAATCTCGTTCCTAAAAAATTGGGCATTAGCCAGGATCTTAAAGTGCAGAGGAGCACGAATCTTCCTCAAAATTTTCCTTACACACTGATGCACGCTGTCTTTCTTTCCGCATTTTCTCAAGCCCAGGGGCTTTTCAAAGTTAGTCTTTAACTGGGCAAATAAATCCTCCAAGAGTAATATCCATCCAAGTATTATGTCAGGGTCGGACGGTGCCCTGACCGGTCGACCTGCCTGTGTGTGTTCTCCTCTCTCTCACTCTGTTTTTTCTCCGGCTCCGCTGCAATTGTTACGCGGTCGTGTAGCAACGAGAGACTTCCGACCCGGAAGCGCTGCCGCTCTCAGCTGCCTCACCTGTGACCGATTCCTCGCCAGCTGCTGTCAATTATCCACCATCGTTGGCAGGACTATTTAATGGTGTGGCTGAGTGGAAAACAGCGCTGGAGTATTGCACCAAGCTGGGTAGTGACTCTAGCGCAGAGAGTGGTAAAAACAGTGTAGATAGCGGAGGGAGGCTAATTGTGTTTGTTTTTGCCTGTTCCCAGGAGCGAACGAGATGGAGAGATGGAAGGAGCGACTTTGCTGATTTTTGGGAGTTTTATGGACACCAATGCACTAGCACGTATCACAAGGGGAGAACGGGAGAGGATCATGAAAAGGACTTGCACCGTGGATAACTGTGGACTGGTTTTTCTTCACTGTAAATAAAGACACTGTTAAACTTTTATGAGAGGTCCACGTCTGGGTTCGCTAACTCACCATCTTTAACACATTAGAAGAATCGTACGTAAGAAAAACAGGATCACCGTAATCCACGTAGTTCCTCGCGCATGTAAGTAATTGAGAGTGAATGACTCCAAGTGAGCATTGCCACCAACAATAAAAAAAAGGTGTAAAAGATCTCCATCTCAGCAAAAACCACATAAGAAATGAATCAAGGAAACCATTCACTTAAAAGTTAACATGGTTAAGAACAGAGTTAAAAACAAAAGAAAAAAAAAGCAAAACACCAATAAACGCCTGCTGCAGGTCGCCACCACGTCCCCACATGAAGGCTAGGCGAAGAGGGTGGGGGACAGTAACAATTGGATCCGGATTGGAATGAAACGGATGCCAGGCACAGGTGTTTAACACAAAATAAATCTTTATTATAATCAATTAACCCAATAATTATATAAACAGTAACAACAGAAAGAGGCAGCAACGCTGGAATCCTTCCTGTGGGGGAGAAAAACTCCTTTTGGTTTTACCTGCTGATGTCAGACATGACATCATCAGTAAACAAAATCAGGAAATGCTGGGTGGCCTATGCCACAAATGACCTACATAAAAACCTCAGTGAGGACTGTGGCTGTATCCCAATTCAGGGTCTGATTCCTTCAGAGGAACCAGCCTTTGCGGTCTACGTAATGTTGGCATTACTAAATCTGTCTGAATGCTTACATATATGTGTAAAAAGAAAATGTGCGAGCTGTGATAATTGTTTCTGATAAAATGAAGAGTAGACAGATATCTTAAATATCCCTTTAATGGGTGTGAAAATCATAGCTGCTTTAAGTCATACAGAATAGATATCAGAGCTTTACACAGCCTGACTTCTGCTAAATGGGTCAAACTGGGCAGAAAGTCTACAAACACATAACATCCTTATAGAATATGATGTAACACTATAGATCAACTTACCTCGGAATATATAAAACATATAAACAATTACAGCAATATGATGCAACAAACACAGCAGTGCTACTGATCCAAAATATTCAAAGCTTCATAGAACTGAAACAAACATTTATTTTTAGCTCCATTCTGCTGCTGATACATACTTTAGGTTTCTGAATGTTAAACTTGTTTCTGAAAGGCCTTTAAATTGGGCCTTGAAGGATACAGACCCTGAATTGGGATACAGCTTGTAACATCATACCAGCAGTTCTGAATACTTCCTGGAGTGATTTTAACAGTCCAGCAAAGTAAGCACAGCTGGAGCAGATCACACTAACGATGAAACATTTCCATTAACATTGATAAATCATAAAATTCTTGTTGCCTTAGGCAGTGGTGTGTTAGTGCCAGCCTCATATATATGTGAACAACCACTTCTTACCTCATATATAAACAATGGCCCTGTTATGATGTCACAGGTGAGGCCGGAGACAGATATCTGCTCAGAGTGAACAGAGCCAGGTCAATAAAGAGAAACTGGCAGTAAATGTGAGGACTGTCTTCCCACCCACCAGGTCTCCCAGTTTGTACTCACTGGCTGGTGTGAAGATCCTCAGCTGTTTGTGGCGTCGCTGGCGTGGTGGCTAATGTTGACCATTTCCTTTCAAAAAGGACAAAGTCTGAACAGCTCTCCTTCGGCTCATCCCCTCACACCCACTCTCTTTCTCACATACACATAAACAGATGGGAGTGCGTGACATACAGAAGTCCACATTAATTATTGACATGCTTTTATGGCGCCATTGGCTCAATAATGTAAAGTTGGGTCCATATTTATTTTGACACTGTGAGGTTTCGTTTTTTTTACCTGCTTACTGAAACACATTTCAATTATAGTTATATAATGAACATAGACATCTAGACTCACAGCTGCATTTGAGGGTATCCACATTTAAACTGGATAAAGGGTTTAGGAGTTTCTGCTCCTGAACATGTCCCACCCTGTTTTTACAAGGGTCAATCTTATCTCTACGTCATCCTCGTCTGCAGTGTTGGGAAACATCCTCTGAGTGAAAAAGTATGTCAAGATGAAATGTTTTCTGAGATTTTTAGAAGTTTAGATTTAAATCAGTTTACATCTGTCACGGCCAGGCGGATCAGCTGCACGCTGATCAGCCCTCTCTGTCTCTTTCTTCCTCTCCTCTCTCACCGGGGCGGAACTCACTGTGGGTTCACGCCCTCGGCCCACGCCCTCGGGAGATGAGACACCTGGGTCTCATTAAGGGGAGCAGCATTTAAGCTAGGAGGTGACTGCTGTTCGTCGCTGGATCGTTGTCTACCACGCGTTAGTGAAGTCAAGCTACAGCAAGTTTAGTGAAGAGTGTTTTCCCTCTGTGCGTCGTCCTTAACCCTGTCTCCCTGTCTACAGAACCTCTTGGATTTTTCCCCGTGTGTTTCCCGTGTGGCAGTGTCGGAGTGTGAGCCTGTGATCGTGTGAGTGGATATTCTGAAGAACGTATGCTTTCCCTTGGACTTCCCTGGAGACCCCTTCTTCCCCCACTCAGCTGTATATAACCCCCCCCCCCCCCCCCCCCCCCGCACATTCTTGTATATACACCTGGTGACTTGTAAATAAACTCTTCTTGTAAGCATCAGTACCGGAGTCCTGCGCTTGAGTCCTCCTCCCAGCCGTAACAATAACGTTCCAGCCATCATGGACTCAGCGGACTCAAACCCCACCCAGCAACCCGTCCTCACCCCGGAGGCAATTCTGGAACGCCACGAACACATGCTTCGGCACATAAATCAACAACTGGCCGCACTCACTCAAGCCCTCGCTCAACGTCTACCGCCGGTAAGCCCACCCTCACCCCCTCCGTCTGTTTCTCCTCAGCTATCGGCTCCCAGTCCCTCTGCAGCCGCTCCGCCTGTTTCCCCCACGCCGGCCCCCACAGAACCACCCGAGCGATCGTTACTAGCGCCGGAGCCTTTCTCGGGTGAGTTCGATAAATGTGGTGGATTTTTGACTCAGATCACACTACAATTCCGTCAGTTACGAAGAACATATGAGACAGATGGGGCCAAAATCGCCTTTATGGTTCAACTGTTACGTGGGCAGGCATTAAAATGGGCGCAAGCTGTTTTAAGAACAGCCCCGGACATTTCTTATGAGGACTTCCTCACCAAATTTAAAAGTGTTTTTGAAAGAGGCACCGGAGCGGAGGCGGCTGCCCACAGACTGTTAAATTTAAAGCAGGGGAGGCGGAGTATGGCGCATTTTTCGGTCGAATTCTGGACCTTGGCCGAAGAGACTGGCTGGGGGCAGTCGGCATTGATAAGTACTCTCTTGAATAATGTTTGTGATGAGTTAAAGAGAGAACTGATGATAAGAGATGTTCCTAAGACCTTGTCTGATGTGATTACACTATGTGTGAAGTTGGATGAGTACCTACGGGCGCGTCGGGGAACCGGAAACTACATTTCCCAGAGGCCCCCGGGGCGCATGGAGACGTCAGGTGGGGGCGCGCCTAGCGGCAGTCACTCGTTGGACAGCACGGAAGAAAGTGAACAGCCCATGCAACTGGGCCGCTCCAGACTGTCGCCCAAGGAGCGGTATCTTCGCTGGAGAGCTGGTGAGTGCTATTATTGTGGCCGCAAGGGCCATATTGCCATGGATTGCCAGGCGCGGCCAAAAGACAGCGCCCGCCGGTAGTGAGGGGTGTACGGGTGGGCGAGGTCACATGTTCTCAGTCTCCTCCTCGTCTCATGATTGCGGCTAAGCTAATGGTTCGTCTCAAGACTCATTCTCTCGACGCTCTGATCGATTCCGGGGCAGAACAGAATTTTATTGATGCCTCGCTTGCGCTAAAATTAGGTTTTAGCACGGAGCCTCTGTCTCATTCGCTCCAAGTCACAGCCCTTAGTGGCCAGCGTCTTCCTGACATTACTCATGTCACGGAACCGATTTCCCTGTCTCTTTCTGGCAATCATGTTGAAACCATACAGTTGTATGTCTTTAAAGCCCCACTCACACCACTAGTCCTGGGTTTTCCCTGGCTATATCAACATAACCCAGTGATTGATTGGAGGAAGGAACGTATTTCGGGGTGGGGGGAGGAGTGTCACATGTCCTGTTTAAAAGCCGCCACCCCCGCCATGAGCCTACCACCCAATAGAACTACTTCAGAACCGCCTGATCTGTCCTCCATACCATCTGTTTATCATGACCTGGCGCAAGTGTTTTGTAAAGATAAGGCACGCTCCCTTCCCCCTCACCGGCCTTACGATTGTGGGATTGACCTCCTCCCAGGCGCACCGCTCCCGACCAGTAGGTTGTATAGCCTGTCTCGACCGGAGCAGGAAAGCATGGAAAACTACATCAATGAGTCACTTGCCGCTGGTCTCATTCGCCCCTTGTCCTCGCCTGTTGCCGCTGGTTTCTTTTTTGTCACCAAGAAAGACAAAAGTTTACGGCCCTGTATTGACTATCGCGGCCTCAACTCCATCACAGTTTAAAACAAGTATCCCCTCCCTCTGCTGAGTTCCGCGTTCGAGCTTCTCCAGGGTGCCACCATCTTCACAAAGTTGGACCTGCGCAACGCCTACCGTCTGGTGAGGATTAGGGAGGGAGAAGAGTGGAAGACGGCTTTCAACACTCACCTGGGTCATTTCGAATATCTTGTGATGCCTTTCGGTCTCTCCAATGCTCCGGCTGTGTTTCAGGCTCTCGTGAATGACGTGCTCCGGGATTTCATCGACCGTTTCGTTTTCGTTTACTTGGATGACATCCTCATCTTCTTCCAATCTGTCGCCGACCACCAACGCCATGTCAGGCAAGTCCTTCAGCGTCTCCTCGAAAACCGTCTCTTTGTTAAAGGGGAGAAGTGTGAGTTTCATGTCTCAACTATTGCCTTCCTGGGCCACGTCATAGATCGGGGTAACCTCAAGACTGATCCCGCGAAAGTTCAAGCCGTTGTGGCCTGGCCGACCCCTTCCAACCGTAGACAGCTTCAAAGCTTTCTGGGGTTCGCGAACTTTTATCGGCGCTTTGTTCGCAACTACAGTACACTTGCCCTGCCTCTGACCCGTCTTACTTCCCCCAAGGTTCCCTTCTGCTGGGATGAGCCGGCTCAACGAGCATTCACCCGTCTGAAGGACCGCTTTGCCTCGGCGCCCATCCTCGTCCAACCCGATCTCGACCGGCAGTTCGTTGTGGAGGTGGACGCCTCGGACGCTGGAGTGGGGGCGGTGCTTTCCCAGCGGCACGGAGGTAAGCTGCATCCCTGTGCCTACTTTTCACGCCGTCTCACCTCCGCAGAGAGCAACTATGACGTGGGAGATCGAGAGCTACTGGCCATCAAGCTAGCCCTGGAGGAGTGGCGCCATTGGCTGGAGGGCGCTGCCCAGCCATTTGTGGTCTGGACCGATCACAAGAACCTGGAGTACATTCGATCGGCAAAACGCCTCAACGCCAGGCAAGCCAGGTGGGCCTTATTTTTTACTAGATTCCAGTTCACGATCACTTACAGACCCAGTTCCCGCAATGTCAAGCCAGACGCCCTCTCACGCCAATTCGCCGCCTCCGAAGACGCGACCCGGGACTCTCCCATTCACTTGTGTAATCGGGGTCCTGACCTGGGAGATCGAGTCGGCTATTCGAGAGGCTCAGCGGACTGAACCGGACCCCGGAACGGGACCTCCAGGGTTGCTCTTCGTCCCCTCCTCAGTAAGGTCACGAGTGTTACATTGGGCTCATACTGCCAGATTCACCTGCCACCCAGGGGTCCACCGCACTGTTACTTTCCTCCAACGTTTCGCCTGGTGGCCTTCCCTTGCCAAGGACGTCCGCGAATATGTTTCCGCATGCTCGACCTGCGCTCAAAACAAGAGCGTCCATCAACCACCTTCTGGCCTCCTTCACCCTCTGCCGACTCCGAGTCGCCCTTGGTCACACATCGCTGTCGACTTCATCACAGGTCTGCCCGCCTCGTCAGGTAACTCTGTTATTCTCACCATTGTGGACCGCTTCTCCAAAGCTGCTCATTTTGTCACCCTCCCTAAGCTCCCCACTGCTCTAGAAACCGCCCGGCTACTAACTGACCACGTGTTTCGCCTCCATGGAATCCCCGCGGACATTGTGTCGGACAGAGGACCGCAGTTCACGTCGCGTGTCTGGAAGGAGTTCTGCAATGCCCTCGGAGCTCAGGTCAGTCTCTCCTCTGGTTTCCACCCGCAGACAAATGGCCAAACGGAGCGTGCCAACCAGGAGCTCGAAGCGGCTCTCCGGTGCCTGGTCTCCTCTAACCAGTCGACTTGGAGCGAGCAACTGTCATGGATTTAGTATGCTCATAACAGCCTTACCTCCTCTGCCACCGGTGTGTCCCCTTTCGAGGCGTCCTTGGGCTATCAACCGCCGCTCTTCCCGGCCGTCGAGGGTGAGCACTTTGTTCCCTCTGTCCAGCAGCATCTTCGGAGGTGTCGGCGCACCTGGAGAGCGACTCGGGCCTCCCTTCTCCGCACGGCGGAATGCAATAAGCGCCTGGCAGATCGCCACCGGACCCCTGCTCCCACCTACACACCTGGACAGAGGGTTTGGCTGTCTACCAGATTTGTTCCGCTCAGGTCTGAATCCAAGAAGCTGTCTCCCACTTTCATTGGTCCCTTTGAGGTCGACTCTGTGGTTAACCCCGTCTCTGTCCGTCTTAAAACACTTAAACCCCCGGGGAGCAGCCATTTGGCTTTTCTACCTTTAAAACCCGGAGAGCAGCCAAATGGCTTTTAGCTAGGCTTTAGCTTCAGCCAAGTGGAAGCTAAATTGGCTAGTCATTCATATGTATATTAGGTTGTTACCAGGGAATTCTGGAGGGAGGGGAGTGGGGGTGTGTGATTGAGGGGGTGGGGGAGCTGCTAAAAGCTGTGAACTTCCTTTTGTGTTTCATCTTGAAGCATTCTCAATCATCCAGGGAAATAAATCTCCAAAAGTCACCAACTTGGAGTGTTTCAGTTTGCCATCTTAGGGAGAAATCAACACACATGGGTGTATGTCCTTTGGTGCTGAGATTTATTGATAAAAACAGTACAAAAAACCAACCATTTGTACACATATTTACAAATAATAATAAAAAGTGAGTGAGTACATTTCAACATTTTCAGCAATCACTCACAATCCTGGCACTGCCATGGTATCTGTAGTCTGCATTTACCACATGTGTATCTGTTGCAATGAACACATCGCACAGTGGCATGATTGTTCTTGCATTTGTGTTTGACCTGACACATGGCTCTTTTTCCAGGGCTAGGAGTGGAGGGTTGTGTCCAAAGCAACTGTTCTTTTCTTGCCTTCTTTGCAGCTACATGAGAGTGAGCCAACTCTCTTGCAAGCTCCACCAGGAAGTCCACCCGTCTTTCCTTCATCCCGGTGCATGCTTGATACAGCACATGTGCATTCAGTGCTGCCATGTCAATCATGTTATAAAACACGGCAACTGGCCAGCGCCGTGTTCCTCTGCGGACAGTGTACTCCCGAACCATCTGGTCCATCACATCCACGCCACACTTTGTTTTGTTGTAAAGGGTGACAGTGTTTGGCTTCCTTTTGGTAGTGTTATCAGTCTGAACCATGCTGTGCATGCTGCTAAGAATATAGACTGTCTTCTTCCGTTTGGCCGCATACGCCGTCAGCGTGGCAGCAGAGGTTGAAAACACCTAAGAAATAAGATAAATTGTTATTTCCATAGCCCTTTTACACACAATGAAACACATAAACATAGAACCACAAAAGACCTGCAACATACCTGAGATATGCAACATACCTAGGAACCACAGAATAATGTATGAACTAAAAACATAAAACTAAGAAAGTTGGATCAAAATGACCCAGGACCATGACATGGAATATATAAATGATTGGGGAGATAATTTCTCACTCAGAGAACCAAGGTTACAGAGAAACCATATATTCACTACACGTGTTCACAGCTGAAAATCTCACAGTGGTTGGAAAGCATGAAGGAAAATGGTGGAGCAACTTTATTTGTAAAGACTTGCTTTTTTTGCCTGATTGTTGAGTATGGGACTGTCAGCAGGGTGAAAAGATTGATTTTCTCCTCAGATGTTGAATTAAAGCACACATGAAGGGATTATGAATGCAGGTTCATGTTGGATAATCATGTGAAGTTTACAGGATTCAGACTGGAAATGTAAATTCTCTGTAAGGCTCTAAAAGAGCGCTTTGCTACTTTAAATCACTTCCCCTTATTTATTTGTACTGACAGTGAACAGTCTTAGTCCACACACACACTTTCAGTTCTTCTTCTACTTTAAATGAAGGAAAAACGAGCTGATTAAACAAGCTCAGTCATTACAAACTTCCTGCTGATGTTTCCATGTGAAGCAGTCGGAGATATTCCTCTGGCTGGACGACACGCTCTGCTTTGATACAAAATAAAGCTCAGATGATTTTCTCTACACTAGTTTATCTCATGACTTTGAATCCCCCTGAAGATACTGACAGTGAAGCACGTACATAATATTCCAGCCTTTCAACTCTGATCTTATTTAGTTCTATTAATACACTGAAATCTCATTTGTGTCATGAAGAAAGTGTTTAATCAAACAGAATTCAAAGATCAGAAACATTTCATATATGGAGTTAAACATGAATCATTGTTTCACCAATATATTTATTGTTGTCATAAACAGACAAGAAGAGAACAACAAACTGCTCCTGCCATTCAACACATGTCAGTCCATATCCCAACAAACTAAATCATCTCCATTGACACCTTCATTGGCAACACCTTCATTTTACCATCAGTTTCAATAAATGGAAACATCCTGTGAGTGAAAGTGTGTGTGAAGGTGTGTATGTGTGTGTTAGTATCAGGATCAGAGAACGACAGCTTTCCTCTGTTCCAGTCCAGATTCACTCTGATCCTCTGGAGCTTCTTCGCAATTGGGAGAGCAGTGTATAGAGCTGATTGTGAGAGTGTGTAGTATTTACTTAGACTAAACAATATTGCCCATAATCCAAATGTTATGATTCCCTTCCTCTGCACAGACTCTGCTAACACACCCAGTCTCCACCATGTACTGTCTCCAACATCAACATCCCAGCTGTGAGTCCCTGAGTTAAAGCCCTCAGAGGCAAGAACAGGGAGGAAAAAATCAAACCTCTCTGGATTGTCAGGAAGCTGCTGCCTCTCTTCTCCTCGTGTCACACTGGTCAGATCTTCAGACAGGATGAGTTGTGGATGAGCAGTGTTTGGGTCCAGAATGAGAGGAGTGCAGGAGACGATGTCCTTCATGTTGTTCCAGATGTTGAAGGTCAGATTGCCCAGGTGTTTGGCCTGGTCTATCAGAGCTCCTGAGGGCAGCTGTGGATCATCCAGCAGGGGGCAGCGCTGGACTCTTTCCACTGCAGCCTTGTAGTTGTGCAGGAATGAGACGTCTTCAGCTCTCAGCTCCTCCTCTGTGGCTCTGACTGTGTCTGAAAGAGCTGCTATCTCTCTGCTCAGAGCCTCCATCTTCTCCTTCATCATCCCACTCTTCTGCTCCTCTTCCTCCCTCAGTGCAGCCAGCCTGGCCTCCTCTTCCTCTGCTAGAAACTGCTGAAGCTTCTTAAACTGCTCCTTAATCTGCCTCTCTGTGTGTCGGGCCTGGACCTTAATGTGTTCTGCTGTTTGATCAAACTTCACTTGAACTTCTTCACAAACCTTTAACTTCTTCTTTAAGGGCTCCAGAGTTTCCTGAAGTTCCTTCTTGTGTTGTTGTGCAGCTTCATCGATGGGTCTGAATCTGTGATTGGTGTGTTTTTCTGAGTCTCTGCAGACGACACACACTGGCTGCTGATGGTCCAGACAGAAGAGTTTGAGTTTCTCAGAGTGCAGACTGCAGAGAGCCTCTGAAGCTCTCTGATCTCTCTCCTGTAAGAACGACTCACACAGGTTCCTTAAAGCCAGATTTAAAGGTGGTTTTGACCTTGAAGATCTTCTCTTACAAACTGGACACTCGTGTTTTGGTCTCTCTCTCCACCATCTCTTCAGACAGTCTTTACAGAAGCTGTGGCTACATGACAGAATAACAGGATCTGTGACGACCTCCTGACAGACAGGACAGCAGAGATCATCCTCTGATCTGGAAGCCATTGAGTCTGTGAGTGAAGCTGAAAACAGCAGACAGGAAGTACAGTCAGTCCTGGCTCCCCTCCCTCCTCTACCACCTTCACTGAAACTTCCTTTGAGTCGTGTTTTTGCTCAAACTCACATTCAGTGTGTGGAGCGTCAGCAGCTTGAAGCAGCAGTGTTGGAGTTTTCCACTTTTCTCTCCTGTAGCTGGACTCACTCAGAGGAAGCTGCTAGTTTGGTCTGAACTCAGTCTGATCGTCTGTGCGTCTCTCTTTAATCAGGAAGAGAAACAGCCTGTTTCCTCGTTTTTCTCAATTGAGTCATGTGAGGGGCAGAGCTTCATACACCTTCCTTTTACAAAGTCTGTGCATCTCTCTTTAATTAGGAAGAGGAACAGCAGATTTCCTGGTTTGTTGCAGGTAAATCATGTCAGGGGTGGATCTTCATTCGCCTTCCTTTTATGTAGGCTGTTTCTTCACTCCTAAACGAGTTTTTCATACCTTAACTTAGACATTTTACCTGGTTGTAGCTGAGAAAAAGGTTTTGGTTGATTTCACTTGCACAGGCCACGACATAAAAACGTTTTTGAATTTTAGAAAATAAAGTGTCATTCACTGGTGTAGCTGTTTGTGAGTTTTTTTAAAAAAAAACTGTTACTTGATCTTCAAGTATGTTTTTCTGTTTATTTGACTGCATTACATTAGAGAGTAACGCAGGAATAGAAACATTTGATTTCATGTCTTTAGTGACAAGAATACAAGTAATCAGCTCATTAATTATAAATCCCATGAACTTGTTTCTCAAGTCAGGAATCCTTTTTAAAATTATATTCTTACAGAACACCAGAACAATAAACAGTTACTGAACAGTTAGTGAACATTTACTGAACAAAAATCCAAAACTTTTTCATATTAAGAAAATGTTTGCAAGACATTCAGACTTCAGTTTAATTTACTAAAAGATTAAGAACTGAGGAAACCTGTCAGGGTAAATAGGATTCATCTTTTGGGGTCTGTCATGGTCTGCCCAGCTGGCCCTGGTTGTCTACATGTGTTTTCTTGTTTTCCTTTCTCTCTCAAGCTCACCATGCGTTGCCTGGGTGGATCTCATTGCGGGCTCCTGCCCCTGGCCCTCAAACCTTTAAGTCATCACGTTAAGTCATCATGCACCTGGGGTGCATTACCTTATCAGCATCCACTACATAAGGCTGTGGCTGGGAACCTCTCCACGCTGGACTATTGAATAATCTCGTTAGTAAGCCTTCGTTCGCTTGGTTCTAAGTTTCCTCTTCATGTTTCACTGGTGTGACCTCTTGTTCCTGTGTGCAGGTTTCCCCGTTCCTTGGAGCCCTGGGCGAGCTAAGTCGCTTGTGTGTAGCATTTGGAGCTGTGCAAAGAATCACCCGTGTGTGAAGAGCCTCTATTCCTTGACCTCCCCTGTGCCCCCCTCTGGATTCCCCTCTCTCACCTGTGTATACAAGAACCCGGTGTTGTGTGTAAATAAAAGGAACTGTATTGTGCTTTTCGGTCTGCGCTTGAGTCCTTCCTGCCTTGTGACAGAATAGTCCACAACTATGGACTCTGCAGACTCTGCTTCCCCCGCGCTAGCTGCTGTCACTTTGGAAGGATTACTGCAGCGGCATGAGCTTGTTTGACTTGTTTGTGAAGGCGGAGAAGTGCGAGTTTCAGGTGGACACTGTGGCATTCCTGGGATTCCTCATCACACAAGGAAACTTAAAAATTGACCCAGTGGTCTAAGCAGTTCTGGACTGACCCCAGCCTCCAAACCGTCGACAACGCCAGCGTTTCCTGGGCTTTGCCAATTTTTACAGATGGTTCATTAAAGATTTCAGCCCGATTGTATTAGCGCTCATATATCTCTCCCAAAGTGTGTATTCAGTGGAATAGGGCAGCTCAGGAGGCGTTTACCTGCTTAAAGGAGAGCTAGCTGCTGCTGAGGGTTGTCTTCAACTCCAACCAAAAGTTAATCTACATGGTTAACAAATGTCTGAGCTTTATCCTGTGTATCAGTCTGGCTTGGGCTACCATTATTCTCCTGACAGGAAGTGCTCTCATTCTTCTCATCAGACTTGTCGACAGATGTCACTCATTGCTCAACAGCCCAATGATGACTTTGAATTGATTATAAAAATACAAACGACAACTTCCCTATTACTGATTTGTCTCAAAGGTAATGAATCAGAAGAGTCGACTCCCGTCGAGTGACAAACCTTTTTTTTTAACAAGATTTGCTGTGTTACAACAGCCTTTAACTGTCTTACATCGCATACAGCACCATTTCTATGATGAATATAAACACAGTTATGATCTGTGAAAAAAGTCAAGATTGTGTGTTTTGTGGTTTAATATTTTGTGCCCCGGGTTTCTCATTGGCTCATTTTCTTGCAGAGCCTCAGCACGTGCATGAATGATTTGTTGACAAACAAAGCAAACCCTGCAAACCCTTGGCCTTCTTTTAATGACCTTCATGATGTAGTCAGCTGAAATGGTTTTCACTTCACAGGTGTGCCTTGTCAGGGTTCATTAATGGAATTTCTTTACTTCTTAATGGTGTTCAAACCATCAGTTGTCTTGTGCAGAAGTCAGGTTGGTACACACTGAAAGCCCTGTTTGACAACTGCTAGAATTCATAATATGGTAAGAACCAATAAGCTAAGTAAAGAGAAATGACAGTCCATCATCACTTTAAGAACTGAAGGTCAGTTAATCTATGACGAAACTGGCTCACATGAGGACCACTCCAGGAAAGGAAGACCAAGAGTCACCTCTGCTGCTGAGGATAAATTTATCTAAGTCACCAGCCTCAAAAATCACATGTTAACAGTACCTCAGATTAGAGCTCAGATAAATGCCACACAGAGTTCCAGTAGCAGACACAGCTCTACATCAACTGCTCAGAAGAGACTGCATGATTTGGGGCTTTATGGTCAAATCGCTGCTAAGAAACCTCTACTAAGGTTTCTCTACTAAGTACCAAGATGGCGCGGCCACGTCCAGACGCCTTCCTGACCGCTCCGCTCCGACTATCCACTTTTCTTGTTTTTTACTTATTTTTTGCTCTGGTTTACATCCCAAAATCCTCTAGTCTTATAGTATACGACAGCGGATCACTTGTAAACATCGGTGCCAAGGTTGCACATCTAATCTTGGACACTTTTAAACCTGACCCTTCCTGGCCGCCAGAGATTCTACGCGGCGCGGAGAACAACAAAGGACGGGCAGCTCATCCGAGGCGCAGAACAAAGAAGCGCCGGGGAAAACGCGCTGGTATTAGGAACAGACTGAGACAGCAGGCACATCGCGCACCACTGCCCAGTATCCTACTGGCCAATGTACAATCCATGGAGAACAAGCTCGATGACCTAAGAGCAAGGGTCACCTTCCAACGTGACATGAGGGACTGCAAAATTCTGTGCTTCACGGAGACATGGCTGACCCCCACCGTGCCGGACGAGGCCGTAACTCCGTCGGATTCATTCTTTGTGCTCCGCGCGGACAGAACGGCAGAGTCGAACAAAACCAAAGGTGGAGGAGTGTGTTTCATGGTAAACAGAAAGTGGTGTGATGCCAGGAGCATTTCTACTCTCTCCAGCGGCTGCTCGCCACATCTGGAGTTCCTGAGCATTAAGTGCCGCCCTTTCTATCTGCCCCGTGAGTTCACCTCAGTCATCGCCACGGTGGTCTACATCCCACCCCAAGCGGACACAGGTATGGCTTTGTCCGAATTACATGATGTGCTGAGCTCGCTTCAAAACAAGGACCCGGGCGCAGCCCTCATTGTAGCAGGAGACTTTAACAAAGCGAACCTCAGACAAGTCATGCCAAACTTTTACCAGCATGTCTCGTGTCCAACAAGAGGGGATTGGATTTTGGATCACTGCTACACGCCATACAAGCAGGGCTACAAAGCTGTCTCACACCCGGCTTTTGGGAAGTCTGACCACAACGCCATCTTCCTCATTCCCCAGTATAAACAAAGCATACGGAGGGAAGACGTGACCACGAGGGAGGTAAAACGGTGGACTGCCCAATCAGAAGCTACGCTACAGGACGCACTCAACGACGTCGACCGGGACATGTTCAGAGCATGCGCAGTCGACATCAACGAGTTTACGGAAGTAGCAGTATGCTTCGTCAATATGCTAGCGGAGGAGATTATCCCCACTGCGTGAGTCACCACATTCCCAAACCAGAAACCGTGGATGGACAGATCGATCCGCACTGCTGTAAACGCCAGGACCGCCTCCTACAACGCGGGTCTCGCCACTGGCGATATGAGCGCCTACAAAGCGGCCTCATACGGCGTGCGGCGCACGGTGAGAGATGCCAAACGCTGGTACCGGGAACGTGTGGAGTCCCGCTTCCACCAGGGCGACACACGGAGTATGTGGCACGGACTACGCACCATTACGGACTACAAAGCCAGGGACACTGCGCCGATCAACGCCGACTCTGCATTCACCAACGAGCTGAATCGGTTCTACGCCCGTTTCGAGGTTAGCCAGGCGGCTAATGCTATCTACCGCCTGACTACCGAGGACAGTGACGTCATCAGCGAGAGACCGGTGACCAGCATCGCGGAGCATGACGTCCGAGCGGCATTGAGGAGAGTGAACACAAGGAAAGCGGCGGGGCCAGACGGCATCACCGGCCGTCTGCTGCACTGCTCTGCTGACCAGCTAGCAGGTGTGTTCACTTACATCTTCAACGAGTCCCTGGCGAAGTCTGTGGTCCCCACATGCTTCAAAAGATCCACCATCATCCCTGTGCCCAAGAACAGCAAACCCTCATCCCTGAACGATTACCGGCCAGTTGCACTGACCTCGGTAGTAATGAAGGTGTTTGAGAGGCTGCTGAAGAACATCATCTCCTCCTCCATCCCAGACACCACAGATCTGCTGCAGTTCGCCTACAGATCCAACAGATCCACAGAGGATGCCATCGCCCACGTCCTACACACCACTCTCAGCCACGTGGACAAGAAACAGGGTAACTATGTGCGAATGCTGTTTGTTGATTACAGTTCAGCGTTTAACACAATAGTGCCCTGCAGACTGTTCACAAAGCTCAGGGATCTGGGACATAACAGCCGTCTGTGTGCATGGGTGTTGGACTTCCTCACTGGCAGAACTCAGGTGGTGAGGGTGGGCAGGTGCTTCTCCAACAGCATCACCATCAACACAGGAGCACCTCGGGGATGTGTCCTCTCGCCACTGCTCTACTCCCTCTACACTTCAGACTGTGTGGCCACCCATGGCTCCAACACCATTGTGAAGTTTGCTGACGACACAGTGGTTTTGGGTGCCATCTCCAACAACGATGAGGCGGCCTACATGGATGAAGTGAAGAATCTGGCATCGTGGTGCCAGGACAACCACCTCCAGCTGAACGTCAGCAAGACCAAGGAGCTGGTGGTGGACTTCAGAAGGGGTCAGCACAGAGACTACAAGCCCATTATCATCAATGGAGCTCCAGTGGAGAGGGTGCAGTCCTTCAAGTATCTTGGTGTCCACATCTCCTCAGACCTGACATGGGCTGCCCACATTCAGGTCCAGACCAAAAAGGCTAGGCAGCGCCTGTATCACCTACAACAACTGAGGAAGTTCAGGGTCTCTCCAAAGATCCTCAGGATTTTCTATACAGGCGCTGTGGAGAGCATCCTCACACAGAACATGACATCGTGGTTCGGGAACAGCTGTGTGAAGGACCAAAAAGCTCTCCAGAGAGTGATCCGTACAGCAGAACGCTGCTGCAGGATTGCTCTCCCCCCGCTTCAGGACACCTACACCAGGAGATGCCGGACTAGAGCAGCGCAGATACTGAAGGACCCGTCCCATCCTGGCAACAAACTGTTCCAACTTCTGCAATCTGGTAGAAGGTTCCGCATCATCCGGGCAAGGACAGAGAGACTCAAGAGGAGCTTCTATCCCCAAGCCATCCGTGCCCTAAACACACACACCCGCCCTCTCACATCATCTATAATTGACTGAGACAAGACTCTCTTCCAGACACTCTAAACCAAGGCATAATGTACATTTCAATTCCTTTAATTTTAAATATGTTTATATTGTCTATCCTGTAAAATAGTCAGATATCTATTCATATTAATGTACAGAATTCACCTGCTTGCTGCTACTACTGCACATTCACCCAGTGTATATACTATATGTATATAAAAAAAAAAACACCCAGCACGCCCCTGCGGGTGGTTTATCCTTCAAGCTCGGGTCCTCTACCAGAGGCCTGGGAGCTTGAGGGTCCTGCGCAGTATCTTAGCTGTTCCCAGGACTGCGCTCTTCTGGACAGAGATCTCCGATGTTTTTCCCGGGATCTGCTGGAGCCACTCGCCTAGCTTGGGAGTCACCGCACCTAGTGCTCCGATTACCACGGGGACCACCGTTACCTTCACCCTCCACATCCTCTCGAGCTCTTCTCTGAGCCCTTGGTATTTCTCCAGCTTCTCGTGTTCCTTCTTCCTGATATTGCTGTCATTCGGAACCGCTACATCGATCACTACGGCCGTCTTCTTCTGTTTGTCTACCACCACTATGTCCGGTTGGTTAGCCACCACCATTTTGTCCGTCTGTATCTGGAAGTCCCACAGGATCTTAGCTCGGTCATTCTCCACCACCCTTGGGGGCATCTCCCATTTTGACCTCGGGACTTCTAGGTTATACTCGGCACAGATGTTCCTGTACACTATGCCGGCCACTTGGTTATGGCGTTCCATGTATGCCTTGCCTGCTAGCATCTTGCACCCTGCTGTTATGTGCTGGATAGTCTCTGGGGCATCTTTACACAGCCTGCACCTGGGGTCTTGCCTGGTGTGATAGACCCCAGCCTCTATGGATCTTGTACTCAGAGCTTGTTCTTGTGCTGCCATGATTAGTGCCTCTGTGCTGTCTTTCAGTCCAGCTTTGTCCAGCCACTGGTAGGATTTCTGGATATCAGCCACCTCCTCTATCTGCCGGTGGTACATACCGTGCAGGGGCCTGTCCTTCCATGATGGTTCCTCGTCTCCCTCCTCTTTCTTGGGTTTCTGCTGCCTGAGGTATTCACTGAGCACTCGGTCAGTTGGGGCCATCTTCCCAATGTATTCTTGGATGTTCGTTGTCTCATCCTGGACTGTGGTGCTGACACTCACCAGTCCCCGGCCCCCTTCCTTCCGCTTAGCGTACAGCCTCAGGGTGCTGGACTTGGGGTGAAACCCTCCATGCATGGTCAGGAGCTTTCTTGTCTTTATGTCAGTGGCTTCTATCTCCTCCTTTGGCCAGCTTATTACCCCAGCAGGGTACCTGATCACGGGCAGGGCGTATGTGTTGATGGCCCGGATCTTGTTCTTACCATTCAGCTGACTCCTCAGGACTTGCCTGACCCTCTGCAGGTACTTGGTGGTTGCAGCCTTTCTAGCGGCCTCTTCATGGTTCCCATTTGCCTGCGGGATCCCCAGGTACTTGTAACTGTCCTCTATGTCTGCAATGTTGCCTTCTGGTAGTTCAATCCCCTCAGTTCTGACTACCTTCCCTCTCTTTGTTACCATCCGACTACACTTCTCCAGTCCGAACGACATTCCAATGTCATTGCTGTATAGCCTGGTAGTGTGGATCAGTGAATCGATGTCTCGTTCACTCTTGGCATACAGCTTGATGTCATCCATGTACAGGAGGTGGCTGACAACTGCTCCGTTCCGTAGTCGGTATCCGTAGCCAGTCTTGTTAATGATCTCACTGAGGGGGTTCAGGCCTATGCAGAACAGCAGTGGGGACAGAGCATCTCCTTGGTAGATCCCGCACTTGATGGTAACTTGTGCTATGGGCTTGGAGTTGGCCTCTAGTGTTGTACGCCACATCCCCATTGAGTTCCTGATGAAGGCTCTTAGGGTCCCATTGATCTTGTACAATTCTAGGCATTCCAGTATCCAGCTGTGGGGCATTGAGTCATAGGCCTTCTTGTAATCAATCCAGGCAGTGCACAGGTTGGTCAGTCTGGTCTTGCAGTCTCGGCTGATTGTTCTGTCTACCAGTAGCTGGTGTTTTGCACCTCTGGTATTCTTGCCAATTCCTTTCTGTGTCCCGCTCATGTATTGACCCATGTGCCTGTTCATCTTAGCCGATATGATGCCTGACAGGAGCTTCCATGTAGTACTGAGGCAGGTTATTGGTCGGTAGTTGGAGGGGACCGGTCCCTTCTTGGGGTCCTTGGGGATCAGGACCGTCCGGCCTTCAGTTAGCCATTCCGGGTGTCTCTCGTTAACTAGCAGCTGGTTCATTTGTGCTGCCAGACGCTCGTGGAGTGCAGTCAGCTTCTTCAGCCAGTAGGCGTGAACCATGTCGGGCCCTGGTGCTGTCCAACTCTTCATACTGGAGACCCTTTCTTGGATATCTGCCACTGTGATGGTTACTGGACCCTGTTCAGGGAGGTCGCTGTGGTCTGCCCTCAGATCCTCTAGCCACTGAGCATTGCCGTTATGGGTTGCATCCTTCTCCCATATGCTCTTCCAGTATTGCTCCGTCTCCAGCCTTGGTGGTGCTGTTCTCTTATTGTTCCCTTGCCACTGAGAGTACACCTTTGCTGGTTCTGTGGAGAACAGCTGGTTTATTCTCCTGCCTTCTATCTCTCTGGTGTACCTCCTCAAGCGGCTGGCCAAGGCTGTGAGTCTTTGCTTGGCAGTTTCCAAGGCCTCAGGTATGGACAACTTGCTGTATTTCTTAGGCACCTTCTTTGTCGCACCTTTCTGCAACTCCGTTAGTTGGCTAACCTCCCTCCGTGCTACTTTGATCTTGCCCTCTAGCCTCCTTCTCCATGGAGGGTACTGCCCCTTGTGGCTGTTCAACTTGTAGCCAAGCATCTCACTGATCACTGCTGCCGTATTGTAGATCAGCTTGTTAGTGTCGGTAATCGTGGTTGTAGGTATTGCCCGTAGTGCTGCATTAACATCATCTAGCAGACCTTCTGAGGGTACTTCACGTAATCTTGGTAACCGGCTACGGGGGGTCCAGGTTTCAAGCTTGGCCATGATCCTATTTTTCAGGTCAGTTCCTCTCGCACTCAACGATCCTTCTCCTATCGCACTTGGGGCTATGTACCCAATCTCGGGTGGGGGTGATGATATCTCCCCCCTGACCTGGCGTCCTGACTCCTCCTTGCCGTAGCATTTGTGTTATACCTCGTCAATCTCTAGCTGTGAGAGCAGTCCCTTCTTTCGAATGTTGGAACACTGAGCTACTAGTTGTTTCGCCGTCATTGTGGATGTTGGGTATCGAAGAATCCATAGGTCCCTCATCCTATTCATGTAGCCCCTTCCGCCGGGGTTACTTGCGTAGTAGCATTCCAATATATGTATATATATATATATATATATATATATATATATATATATATATATATATATATATATATATATATATATATAATGTTCTTCCTCTACACCCCCCCCATTTTTGCACATGTCGAGGAGCGTGTCAGGCTACATTTCACTGTGTGTTATACTTGTATAACTATGCATGTGACAAATAAAGAACCTTGAACCTTGATTCTTGAACTAAGCAAAAGCAACAAGCATAAGACATTTGTTTGGGCAGTAAAGGTGCAAGAATGGTCTCTACATGCAGGATTCCCACTGTGAAGCATGGGGGAAGAGGTGTGATGAAGTGGGGGTGTGTTGCTGGTGACACTGTTGGGGATTGTGATTGAAATTTCTTCATTTTATGTATTGATCGCATGTTTTAATAATATCACTTTTTTGTCACTTATATAAATATAGTATAGCATCACGAATACATACGCACAGTGGGGCATTCTAAGTTCATGGGAATGTGAGACTCCTTGTCCTCATCTGGGGGAGGGGGGAGGATTCGGGATGTAAATTTTTCAGATGATAGCTAAGTGAAAAATAAAGTCATAACTTTCTCTTTGAAAGGAAGGTTTCAAGGATGGGGCTGAAGGCTTAATAATCTCTGAGCCGAACAACACATGAAGCAATCATAACCTTGATGGTTTATCCTTTCTGTCAGGTTGCGCTGGTTTTGGAATTTCTGCCCGAAATTTCATCATCTGCAGGCTTCTTCAAACAACAGAGAATACAAACTGTTGGCCCTGGTCTAGGAGAAAACAGGTTGATGAGTATTTATGGGTTTAGTACATGGGACACAGTTTCTGTCATGGCCTTCCAAAGGGGGAACAGTTCTATCTAAATTGTGCAGCAATGCACGGAGACTTTTAAATATAATTTTCTACTTTCACTGAGGGGAAAGGCCACATGAGGTCACTGTCTCAGGCACAGCTGATTTAGATCTCTGTGGTGGCCCAGAATGTTTCAGTTTTGTTTATTGCTCGGGTTTTAGGTTCCCTTGAAAAGTAATATTGTTGATGTTAATTTGGTAATGCATTTTGAATGCATTTAGATTTTCCTTTTATATCAGTTTATGTGTTTTATTCCACAATACTGATAGACCGAATATAATGTGCTCATTTGCTTTAAATTGGAGATTCAGTTTATTTTGTGTTTTTGACATTTTGTTTCCAAATGATTTGTAAATTCTTAGTTTTTGTGTTACAGCACTGGAAGGAGGTAATTTTAAAGCTGCATATCACCAGTGTGTTTCTGCAGTAACTACAGAGGATGGCTGTTTTCATGTTTTGGATTTATTCAAAACTTTTGTTTCCTTATTCAAAGCTGAAAGCCCAAAGTGGGTGTGACTGGGCAGAACCTTGTTGGGGATCTTGTGTGCCTTGGTTTTCTATGTACTGCTGGTTTGACTGCACCGTAGTGTGTGTAAAGATGAGAAGTATATGTGAATTAATAAACTATTTTACACTCTGAAGTATAAAAGACCTGAGTACCTCTTTGGTAATAGATATGGGTGAAACTGGATGAAATTCCCAGGGTGGCGTTGTCAGCTTTTTTTCTTGTAAGAGTAAAGCCTTTGAGCTTGCAGTCACTACACCGCCACACTAGCATGTGTGCATTCCCTTTTTACCCCCTCATTATCGCTCCCACGCGTTGCCACACATGCACACCAGCAAATTCAAATTTCAAATTCAAATTCAAATATTATTTGTCACGTACACAGTCATACACAATACGATATGCAGTGAAATGCTTAGACAACTGCTCGTGACCTAAAGAAAAAAAGAAAAGGCTATGAATAAGATAGGAAATAAATATGAAAATTAAAAAGGGTAACTTTAACTAGGAAGGAATAAAGTAAAATATATAAATTAAAGTTGAAAATAAAATAACTGTACAACAAAATACACAGTATTTTGTGCCTGAGTGACCGAGCCCCAGGCCGAGAGGCCGGGGGCACCCCACCTCCGAAGTGGCCCGAGCGAGCCCCAATAAGCGGCCGCCAAGGAGTGAGCCGGTGTGTACCCGGACGCCCACCCCCAGATACAAAGAACCACCAACGCACCGACACCTGAGGGAGTCCGCCACCGGCAGGGGAAGTGGTGGTGGGTGGAGAAAGTCCTCCAAACCTTCACTCAAAAAAATGAAACGTTGACTTTAATTAAAATTATTTTGTCAACAGGTTCCACGAAATTGAATTATGTTAGTTTAAAGCAAAAATCTTTAGTTCATCTAATTTAAAAAAACTACTTAAGATTAACAAGACATATTTAAGACTAACTAAATCAAGTTATGTTGTATGAACAAAGATGATATATTTTCAGGTTAGATAGTTTAGATTAGTTACTTCAACACATTTCTTATTTGTGGCAGTAAAATGTTAAATTTAAGTTAGATTAATTCAAATATTATATTTTCAGCCACCTTGTGCTTTATTAATTAGTTTTACATAAATCTATTTTGTCAACAGGTTCCACACAAATGAATTAAGTACATCCAACTTATTTTTTAAAATTTCTTTTATTGCCAACACATTCAGTGAGCATTTGTGTAAACCCAGTCCAAAATAAAACACAACAGCTCATTAGGGTTAGTAATTAACAGTATGTAGACAGATGCAACATCAAGACTTTAAATTAAATGTCTGTATCTACCAGAAATAGAAGAAAAAAAAAACGCATTGAAGATCACATAACACATTGATAAGATGACACTTGAGTTATGCACATGTGATGCTAGTAAGGTCTGTGAGTGTTTTTTTCTTTTAGTGTCTAAAATGGATAGCAAAGTTGCTATTTGCAATGATTGCTTAGGGTCAGTCCAGTAACACAATGCCAATGAAGTGCTTTCCTTTAACAATGCAAAGTGAAGTGTCCACCTCAACAGCCACAATTAAAAAAAAAAAATGTAACAACAACAACAACAACAACAACAATAATAATAATAATAATAATAATAATAATAATAATAATAATAATAATAATAATAAATAGTCCACTGATATTAGCAATCAAAGAAAATTACATCACCATCCCAAATAAAACTTTAACAAAACATGCCAACATTATGGTCTAACAATAAAACAGCTTGTCAGCGTTCAGTTTTTTTGCAACAGCACAGCAGTAACCATTTAACACTTGCCACTGTCAACATTTATTTTACCAGTGTTTGGGCAAAAAACTTCAGATGGAAACATTTTAACATGGAAACAATTGTTCGTCTTTAAAAGTCCACAAAATATACATTCATCCTGCATTCCCAACTTGGATGATCTGATATCCTCGTGTTGGTGTTGTTCCCAGACCATCATGAAAATGTTGTCACATTGTTGTGACGTTATTCTTTTGCGCGCCAAGCCATTCGTGCATTTATGAAATTCCAATGTTGCAAGGACAATATCAATTCTGCTTACTGTTTATTAAAGGGTTACGGTTAGGGTTAGGGTCAGTTGATCGGCGGACAGAGGCGGTTTCACGCAGCTTAAGTACAGTTTTTTGTTTTACGCCGGTTTTTCCCGAAGTCGCAAAAGTATGACGTCACAACATTCTGATTGGTCACTTGCAATGTTGATCCTGGAACAACATTTAGTATGATGATCTGGGAACAACACCAACACGAGGATATCAGATCAACCTCCTAACTTACCCTTATTTTTAGTATGTATTGCAATTACCTTTACAATGCACACAATGTAACACAAACTGAATATGAACATATTTCCACCTCATAACAATATGCCTTGAACGCTAATATACACACCACCCTTCAACATTTCTGGTGCAGTATCATCTCTCAATTAAATCCTTTAAATCTCAAAACTTTTGAATGTCTCTTACTAGCCCCCCACAACAGTAAAATCTCTCAAATTGTAGTAGTTTACAAACTTTTCAAAATGTTCTAAATTTCTCTTAAATGTAATTTTCCCGTTATCTATCATTTACAAATTACCATTTTATTCCCATTCAGCTTCCGAAAAACTTCTGTCCATCTGACAGAACATTCATCATCCAAATTAAAGGTTGGCTTATTCATTCAGTGTATTCTTGAGCAACTGTACCTTGGTCAAGAGTATGCTGACATACAGATGAAGGAAGAGCTTCTGAAGTACTTCAAAGAAAGCTTTCAGTCTTGAGGTTAACTGAGATTCAGTGCATATATCCCACCCATTAAGAGTGCACATGCAGAGGCCAGGTCTTCCAGGTCATGCAGGACACACTAGATGGTTACACCCACATCGGCTGGAGGAGTGCTGGCATCAGCTCTTTCGATGGTAAAGATAGCAAGGGTAATTTGTTCCAGCTCCCTCTGAACAGCTGTAGCTTAGACACAAAAACATAGAAAAATGGCATCCAGTTTTAAAAAAAGAAAGAAAAAGGGCCAAAGCTACCCTTTAATGACGTAAACACAATATTAGGAACATGCACCCCAGTGCGCCACTATTTCAGACTACAGATTCAACGATAAATATAAATAGTTTGGGTATACAAGAAGATTTCCCAAAACATTTAAACAGGTTCCGTGCAAATTACAACAACAACAACATGCAACAACATTAGTTATTCAAAATTTGGTTTAATACAGATAAAAAACTAAACTAAAATTACCAACCAATTATTCGTTGAAGAGGATGCTTGGGTCTTCATTCAGGTAAAAAGGTAGTGCCCTGAGGACACACTCCCTCCCCTTTTCAATACTTTCCTTCTGTAGAGAGTGGCAGAGATACAGGAAGAGAAAACAGATATACTTTAGGATGACAGAAACTCACATTATACGCAAAATGAATGACATATCCACTGCACAGATAGACATGTACACAAGACCAACTAATCATCACATGGACATGAATAGTTAACCTGTTGGGCAGGGTTTCCACCACATTATATATGTCCATAATGGAGGTAAAGACAAACTAATACATCATCTTTTTTGCATTCAAAACATAACATAAAAACATTCACTTCTGGTTTAACCTAAATCAAGGGATCAGATTTTACATATGTTTAGGTAATTTAAATTTTCCAACGTTTTGAGTACCAAACTTTGTCTTGCTTAATATAAATGTAAGTGCACTGTGCAGCTACCATACACTAGCTGTTTAAATTTGAAAATGATCTTATTAGCCATAATATTTTGCTACCAACAGAATAACGCACCTGTGTGGCTGGGGCCAAAGTTTGTCTAATTTTCTTCCCTGCAACGCCTCCTTTTTTCTTGAAGACTTTTATGAGCTGGTCAGTGTATTGGTCAAGTTGTGTAAAAAGCCTTGGAACATGTGCAGCAGTAGTAATCCTCACATATTCTGCTTCCACCTGAAAATATGTCAACAAACACAACATACTGTACTGTAAATATACATACTATATGTACACATATACAAACTAAAACTAATGTAGTAAGACCTCATTAAAGCTATAATTTTAACACAAACATTTACACAAAATGCTAATGGAGCCATTACAGCTTTTATTGTTATTTATCAAGTTCCAAAAAATATTGATCACAGCTGATCTGAAAAGAATTTCATGCCTCAGGCCCTTGAACTGCAACCTTTACCATGGTTCAGATGTGGAGAAGAAATAACAGGGGCATGGGATGGGTCACAAAAGAAAACTTAACTTATAAAACAGTTTTGTTTTTAAAAGTATAACAGTTCACATACCACATACAAGCTCAGCAATACCACATACACCACATCAGTATAGGAGGGAGCAGGTAAAGGCAGGATCTGAGATTTATAAAGTAAAACAAGAAATTCATTACTTAATTTCAAGAAGCAAATTATTGTTTGAATTACAACTAAATAAAATACTACTCAGAAGAAAAGCAAGAGATTGACACTGCCATGTGCTAACTTTCTATAGAAGCAATTATCACCAGGTCTGTCGACCTCCATTGTCTGTCCACTCATATGTCTTGAATAATTTTATTAAAAAAATTAAGTGTGTACTTTCACAAACTGTAATTTATAACTACATTGATATGTATAACTCCGCTAGGAAACATGCTGTATTTACAGACCATTTTTACATAATACAGATTACTGATAGAGCAGAACAATGGTGTCACAGTGGCTTTCGCCCTTGACTTTTTGGATTTTAAATGTCACTTTATGCTATCCTTGCTATCCTATTCGATATTTCCGACTCTCGGATTACAGAAAAGGAATGGAAAAATAACCCCTTGAAAGAATAACCCCATGAACCCCTGTAGCTAATCCCTTAATAAAACAAAAAACAATAAAAATGTTTCTTACACAGTCCACAAAATAAGCATGTCCAGGACCCAGTAAAACTAATGTAAAACAAGCACACGCAAACGATATAACATGTCTTGTAAGACAAACGCAAAATATAACCATGCTGGACATATAGATACTACACAACATAGTCAAAGAAAAAAGTGGTCTTACCTCTCAAAGAAACAGCAGCTTGGCGCCAAAACAGCCTTTTTCAGTTAAATTTGAAGTCTTGCGCATGAGCAGGCACAAGCCGTGAAACCTTCTTGTTCTTCGCGGTTTCATTACAACTGTTTTTGCATTACTGCCACCTTGTGGATATACAAGGTATATCGATCCTAATTGACTTAACTTAAATGTTATGCGATCAAGTAACACATTAGTATTATGTACGTTGAATAATAGACACAATTACGTAGACTTGATTAGAAAAACATATGTTAACTTAACAAAAACATATATTTTAAGTAAAATGAAAATAAATAATTAATATACACTGAACAATCCACCTCATTCATTTTTTTGAGTGTTGGAGGGCCCGAGATGTCCCCAGAGAGGTGGCGTCTGATACCCAACCTGATATATAGACACAGACATACAGGCACACACAGACACAAACATCCATTCCCACCCTCATGCTCTCATGTGCACTTCACACTCAACCGACGTGGAGACAGACATAAAGAGACGCTGTGATTGAAACTCTACGTGCCGCCATGACCACCCCGTTTCCCTGAATGTAAAAACCTTCGCAATTTAACATCACAAAGGTCTTTAGATTCCACGCACTGGAGATCGCATCAATCTGATGAAATCCCTTGGAGGAGTTTGTCAAAGTACGGTGCCTGAAAAGAGGGGAAAATGTCGCCAAAATTGCACGTTAATTTTAAAATGGCTGACTTCCTGTTGGATTTGGGATATTGCTCCAAGAGACTTTTTTGTACATCTTGATATCTCCTATAAGCTTACCAGGTTTCAGACTCATACATAAAACACAGAGCAGGGGCTGTGGTTTTGAAATTTTGTAGGGGGCACTGTGGAGCCATTTTGGGATATTCAATGAAAATGATCACATAACAAGAAAGCCTTCATCACATTGGAGGTGTGTGCCAAATTTCAAGACTTTTTAAACTTTCCAAGCCTCTGAAAAGCCACTTCATTTTTCATGGTGAACCGCGTTGCCATCACGGTGCGCCATTCAGTTTAAAGTCACAATTTTCGCACTGAAGCATCATGAAGGACTATTGGTGATATTCACCGCTTTTGAGGTGGCCACGATGAACCTGTGAAAATCAGTACAACAAAATTAAAGCCATGACATTTCCTGTTGCCACTAGGTGGCGCTGTGCGTATTCCCGACAATGGGCACATCAATCTGTTCAGGGCGGGTCTGACATCATGCCTGTAAAGTCTGGTAGTGATCAGACTGGATTTCACTGAGTTATACTAATTTGTGTCTTCATGGCGAGACATAAAAGTTCGCCATACTGCTGGTGTAACACCCTTTCGCGAAAAGTCACAGTTTTCACTGTAACCCAAGACCAACTCCTTAAGGCTTTCCTGGAGAAATTTGAGGCTGCAGATGTAAAACATCACAATACTGTCCCCCAAAGTGTAAAACATGACATTTCCTGTTCCCACTAGGTGGCGCTGTCCCTGATGTCAAATGTGGCAGTTGAAATATGTTCAGGGGTGGAGCCTTATCACATGTCTGCTCTTTGGTCAAGGTCAGAAAATGTATGACAAAATAAGAGTCAATAAGATTTTCATGGCGAGTCATCGAAATTCGCCATGGCGCCAATGCCTCACCGTATTGTGAAAACTCAAAAGCTCAGCAATTTAAGATGGCCCAGGTGTGTAGTTGACACTGACCAAAGATGAGGCTTATTCCTCAAAAAGGAAATTCATTTCAATGAAAAAATAAATAAATAATAATAATAACAATAATAATAATAATAACAATAATAATTAACGGAGCAGATACAATAGGGCCTTCGCACTCTCAGTGCTCGGGCCCTAATTAATGATGAGAACTACACTGTTCAAGGTTTTCTCCAACTCCAACCAAAAGTTAATCTATATGGTTAACAAATATCTGAGCTTTATCCTGTGTATCATTCTGGCTTGGACTACCATTATTCTTATGCTCATCCCATCACACCTATTAGCAGATGTTATAAGTGTTATATATGTTTTATATTTCAGATTCCTGGCTCATTGCTTTTCTGACAGCTCTGCAAACTGCCTTCTCTTAATGAGCTTCATGATGTAGTCGCCTGAAGTTTTAACTTCACCTGTGTGCATTTTCTGGGTTCATTTGTGGAATTTCCTGGCTTTTTTTTTTTTTTAGCCTGTCCCGTTTGGCTCTTTTTCCATTAGAATTATTGTCTAAAGGGGAAGAAAGATGCCCAACGGATTTACTTTACGAAATGGACCATCCCAGTGTAACGTCGGGTTGCGTTTAGTAGTTGAGAGGAGGCGGCAAAACACTTAGTAGGGTAGCCAAAAGAATACACACTCACACTGGCGTTGGGAATTCCACAGCGTGTTCTTTAAAATTAATATACCTTCTCTTCATCAACCATATAAGCCCGGTTGAACGGCTGCAGCTTAACAAACATAGCGCACAGTGTTCGTACAACCCATAATATTGCAACCAAAGGTGTCTGGAGAGGTAAAACATATTGTGTAACTAGTCTGTCAAATGAAATAAATTCTGTTCCTTCTAATATATGTTCTAAATATTTGATTCCTTTACCACTCCAATCTGGAAAGTTGATCGTATTATTGTTTTGTAATATGTCAGGGTTGTTCCAGATAGGTGTACATTTGCATGGGATTAATGAAGACTCCGTCAATTTTAGAAACTCCCACCATGCCACCAATTTCCTGGCTTCTTAGTGGTGTTGGAACCATCAGTTGTGTTGTGTAGAAGTCATTTGGTACACAGCTGACAGCTTTGACAACTGTTAGGATTTATATTATGGCAAGAACCAATCAGCTAAGTAAAGATGGCGCCGGTGAGGTCGGCTGCCGTCACGACTGCTCCGACCACTTTTTCTTTGTCTTTGTTTTTTAAGTTAGTTTTCAGTGTTTCTAAATCGGCAAAATCATCACCATTGGGTACATTAGGTATGACCGTGACACTCTTGTTTCTATTGGTATACAATGTACTCACAATTCGAAGTTTTTAACTCCGGATCCGAGCTGGCCGAGTGAGATCTCGAGGGAGAACAAAGGGAAGCGGCGGCGGCCTAGAGGGAAGCGAGCCGGCGTCAGGAACAGGCTGAGAGCTCGTGCACACCACACACCTCTGCCTAGCATCCTGCTCGCCAACGTCCAGTCACTGGAGAACAAGCTTGACGACCTCAGGGCCAGGATAAAGTTCCAGAGAGACATTCGGGACTGCAATCTCCTCTGCTTCACCGAGACATGGCTGAACCCAGCGGTGCCGGACCACGCCATCCAGCCGGCCGAGTTCTTCTCGGTTCACCGCATGGACAGGACACGGGACTCGGGGAAGTCAAGGGGAGGCGGCGTGTGTTTAATGGTGAACAACAACTGGTGCAACAGTGCGAACGTTGTTCCTCTCACACGCTCCTGCACACCAAATCTGGAACTACTGTCCATCATGTGTCGTCCTTTTTATCTACCTCGGGAATTTACATCGGTCATTGTAAGTGCCGTTCATATTCCACCACAAGCGGACACGGTCACCGCCTTATGCGAGCTGCATGAGGCACTCACACAGCACCAGACACAACACCGGGACGCTGCGCTTATTGTGACGGGGGACTTTAATAGCGCCAACCTCAAACGCGCAGCGCCGAACTTTTATCAACACATCACCTGCCCCACCAGGGGTGAAAGGACACTGGACCACTGCTACACTACGGTCAAGGACGGCTACAAGGCACAATCCCGCCCCCCGTTTGGCAAATCTGATCACGCCTCCATCTTCCTCATGCCAAAATACAAACAAAGGCTGAAACAGGAAGTTCCGGTTCAGAGGAAGGTCGCGCGCTGGACGGATCAATCGGTGGCCGCGTTACAGGACACACTCGATGACGCAGACTGGGGCATGTTCAGAAACAGCTCCGACGATGACGTCAACGTGTTTACGGAAGCGGTTGTGAGATTCATCGGGAAACTAGCGGATGATACCGTGGAGACAAAGACTATCACAACGTTTCCCAACCAGAAGCCGTGGGTGGATAAAACCATCCGCCACGCTCTGAGATCCCGCACCGCTGCCTACAACACGGGACTCATGACGGGGGACATGGACCCGTACAAAGCCGCGTCATATAACGTGCGGAGGGCGGTGAAAGAGGTGAAGCAGCGCTACGGGAGGAAACTAGAGTCACAACTCCAACAGAGTGACTCTAGGAGCCTGTGGCGGGGACTAAGGACAATAACGGACTATAAAGCACCAACAACCGGTATGACGAACGCGGCCGTGACTCTGGCAGACGAGCTGAACACTTTCTATGCTCGCTTCGAGGCTGCAGCTAAGGTCTCCAACAATGCTAGTGTTAGCGGCGCTAACGGCTGCAGACAGGAAGATACTGCCAGCACCGGAAACGTGCTCGTCATCTCCGAGCATGAAGTAAGGAGAGCCTTCAAGAGAGTGAACACCAGGAAAGCAGCAGGACCAGACGGCATCCCAGGTCGTATCCTAAGAGACTGCGCATACCAGCTAGCTCCTGTGTTCACTGAGATATTCAACATCTCTTTATCTCAGTCGGTGATCCCCACATGCTTCAAAGAGTCCATCATTGTTCCTGTCCCGAAGAAACCCCACCCTGCTTCTCTCAATGACTATCGCCCTGTAGCCCTCACCTCAGTAGTGATGAAGTGCTTTAAACGCCTGGTCAGAGACTTCATCATTTCTTCACTACCAGACACACTGGACCCACTACAGTTCGCTTACCGTCCAAATCGTTCCACAGACGATGCCATCTCTCATCTCCTCCACACATCACTCACTCACTTGGACACTAGAGGGGGGAATTATGTTAAAATGCTCTTCATAGACTACAGCTCTGCATTTAACACCATAATTCCCTCCACACTCACCACCAAGCTGGAGCATCTGGGACTCAGCTCATCTATGTGTCAGTGGATCTCCAACTTCCTAACTGGCAGACCACAGGCAGTAAGGATGGGCGGACATGTCTCAGCCTCCACCACTCTCAGCACTGGAGCCCCCCAGGGGTGTGTTCTGAGCCCCCTGCTGTACTCTTTGTACACATATGACTGTGTGGCCACTACCAGCTCCACCACCATCATCAAGTTTGCTGACGACACCGTCGTGGTGGGCCTGATCTCTGATAACAACGAGACGGCCTACCTGAAGGAGATTAGGAATCTGGAGAACTGGTGCCAGAGGAACAACCTCCTTCTAAACGTCAGTAAGACAAAGGAGCTGATAGTGGACTTCAGCACTAAGCAGGAGAGGAACTACCAGACCCCCGTCATCAACGAGTGCCCAGTGGAGAGAGTGGACAGCTTCAAATACCTCGGAGTTCACATCAT
Source organism: Astatotilapia calliptera (assembly GCF_964374335.1). Classification (NCBI taxonomy): domain Eukaryota; kingdom Metazoa; phylum Chordata; class Actinopteri; order Cichliformes; family Cichlidae; genus Astatotilapia; species Astatotilapia calliptera. The sequence goes on from NC_137424.1 coordinate 75,461,549, forward strand.
GCAGGACCTGTCATGGTCCTGTCACATCAACACCGTGGTGAAAAAGGCCCGACAGCGTCTCTACCACCTCAGACGCTTGAGAGACTTCCAACTGCCCTCCAAGGTGCTCAGGAACTTTTACTCGTGCACCATAGAGAGCATCCTGGCGGGAAACATCTTAACCTGGTTCGGGAACAGCACCATGCAGGACAGACGAGCTCTACAGAGGGTTGTGCGGTCAGCTGAGCGCACCATCCGCTCCGAGCTCCCTGACCTGCACTCAATCTACAGCAGGCGGTGCTGGACCAAGGCCAGGAAGATCGTGAAGGACCTCAGCCATCCCAACAACAGACTGTTCTCTCTGTTGAGGTCAGGAAAGCGATTCCGCTCCCTGAAGACCAACACAGAGAGACTGAGGAGGAGCTTCTTCCCGCAGGCGATACGGTCTCTCAATCACACCACCACACAGTACTGACCCACACATACAGTTCTTACACACACACTGGACTTTCTGGACTTTGGTTTTGCACAACACTGGTCACTATATTCTTCATTTCCGGTTAATACTTGTACAGCTGCTGTTATTGTGTATATATTTATTTATATTTAGATTTCTTCATACATTCTTATATAGTTCTATATTGTGTATTGTGTATTTTGTTGTACAGTTATTTTATTTTCAACTTTAATTTATATATTTATCTTTATCTTATTCTTCCCAGTTAAATTTACCCTTCATTCTAATTTGTGTTGTACAATTATTTCATTTTTAACCTTAATTTATATTCTATTCCTTCCTAGTTAAATTTACCCTTTTTAATTTTTCATATTTATTTCCTATCTTATTCATAGCCTTTTCCTTTTTTTTGTTTTCTTTAGGTCACGAGCAGTTGTCCAAGCATTTCACTACATATCGTACTGTGTATGACTGTGTACGTGACAAATAAAATTTGAATTTGAATTTGAATTTGAAGAGAAACAGTCCAGTCAGTAAAATTGCTAAAAAAAATTGCTAAAACTTTGAATGTGTCCCCGAGTGCAGTCACAAAAACCATCAACCACTTCAACGAAACAGGCTCTCATGAGGACCACTCCAGGAAAGGAAGACCAAGAAGATAAATTCATTGAAGTCACCAGCCTCAGAAATCACAAGTTAACAGCACCTCGTATTAGAGCTCAAGGATGGAGGGTCCGAAACAAAAAACAAGGAGCACAAGAGTCCAAAAATGCAGGAAAACAGATCAAAAACAAAACCAAACTAGAGCTCAACAAGAGTCCATGAAAAGTTCAGGGGGTCGACCCGGAGGTCGACAGCAAAAGAGCCAAAACAGTTCAGGGGGCCGGCCGTGCACACGGCAACGGCAGTGGTGCAGACAAAGCAAATCAGGAGGCCGGCCACACGGAAGGCAACAGAGCAGATCCGGAGGTCGGCCGCGATGCTAGCGGCGGCGACGAGCTCTCTCAGGAGGCCGGCCTCGACGGCCATGACGCCCAACCAGAGGCCAGGAAAGCGGCCGGCAGAGGCGAAGCGGAACAGGATGAGCTGGAACTGATGATGGTGTGGCAACCGCAGGACCAGACGAGGCAGGACCAGATGAGGCAGGACCAGATGCTGAAGCTGGACCAGGCAAAGGCGAAGCTGAAGCTGGGCCAGGCGTGGATGAAGACACGGAGGCTGGACCAGGCGTGGATGAAGATACGGAGGCTGGACCAGCCGTGGATGAAGATACGGAGGCTGGACCAGCCGTGGATGAAGACACGGAGGCTGCTGCAGGCGTGGACGACGGTGATGGCTGAACGAGTAGAAACTGACCCAGAACCGTGACAGGTACTGAGAATGCTTAGGTATCAAAAAATGTAAGAAATTTTTTCATCTGTCATAACAATAAATACATGACTAAATATACTTATACCCCTTGCTTTTATGTTAGGGCTGTCAGCGTTGCACGTTGCACGACTTAAATGTGTTAACAGGGCCACCACGATTAACGCAATTACGCTTTTTTTTTTTTACCTTAAAAAGGTTTACTTTTGTGTTTTTATTCCCTCTTCATATTTACTTGTTTAATGTTAAGCATGCAGTGTCTGGGAGGCGTTACCTGTAAAAAGTATTATTTAGACACTAAAAAATATACTTAGAAGTCCTGTTTTAGGGGGACACCACAATACACTGCAAAATGTCCAAATGTCCCCGTATCCCAGGTACTGTGACAGGTCAACTGTCCTGATTTGTGATTGAGGTGAGAGACAAACGACCACGTATCCAAGTGCGTCAAAACAATGATTTTATTAAACACACGTGTGGAGGAAATACACCGTCACAATCCTCAGCATAAATCCCCCAAGAAAGCATACTAAAAATGTTTTTATACGTCAGAGTATCACGCCCCTTCAAAGCGTCAAAGCAGATACATAACATGCATAAGTTACAATAACCACAACTCTTCTGTTGACAACTTCTGACACATTCAAAAAGAACATTTTCTCTGTCTCCACGCCAGGTGCTTCCTGTTGATCTTATTGCTCTCGCTTATCTCTGGAACATCAGAAGCACATCCTACAAGAAACTGTCGCTTATGCAGGCACAAATGCAGTTACAAGCAAAATATGTCTGAACTCTTACCTAGAAATGAGTCTATATACTGTCTGTGTGTGCAAGCAAACTGTCTCGACCTCACTGCACTCTGTCTCACCTCTCACCTCGTCAGATAAAGCTTGTAACCTCTTACCAGACAGAAGGCCAACTCTTCTGTAAGCACATTTTGCAATATGTGTAATAACATAATTGAAACTATATGTGTAATATAATGAATAAATGTTTTAATCAAATGCCACTACTCAAAGCTTAATAAAAAAGGATATAAATGAATAAAAAGGATATAAATGAATAAGCGTTATATTAAAACTATATAACCCACCCCCGCACACACACAGAATGGTTTACAAAGAGAAGATGTTGCTTTGGTACAACTAAGCTGCTCACATACCTTTGATATTAATAAACACACTGATGATTATGGTGTCAATAATAATGATACTCTTCACACATAATATCTCAGATGAAATGGGATAAAGGTCAAAATAATGATGATGATGATACTTTCCACAAAAGCAGACTGAAGTAGGTCAAAGGTCAAAATGGATGTAGTTATAAAACAGTCAGCAGTGTGTTAGGTTTGCACAGAAATCAGTGAAGGACTTTACCCTGAAAAATTCAGAGTGTAGTGTAGAGTTTAATGGTTTTCACAGAAAAGGAGGAAGAAGAGATGGCTGAGATTCTGTGGCTAGTATTTCATTGGGGACTGGGGTTTCTATCAAATCACTTTGAGTGTCTCTGTGGTGATAACGTGTTCACAGCTGAAAATGACACAGGGGTCTAAATCTTTGGACAGTGGTTTGACAGCAAGAAGGAAAATGGTGGAGCAACTTTATTTGTAAAGACTTGCTTTATCGGCGCTGTGAACAGCCACTTTATTTCCTGCTTTGAACTGTTTGTTGTGACTTGAAAAAATCAGAGGTTAAAGCAGGGTCTAAAATCAAAATCGACAAACCTCCAGTCTGTATCCCTTCCAGTCAACTAGAACTGACCCTTGCCCTCCTGTTGCACATCTAAGACACGCCGGACTGAGTAGGCCGGCTTTCTGTGGATGAGCTAGGTGGGAGGCAAGGGGTCATAACGTGGGCACAGAGGACATGAAATCAACAGTTTTATTTGGGGCATGTGTAACATGGGATGAACCTGCATAAATGAGTGAAAGCTTGAGCATGACAGCTGTAGGACTTAGTACTTTGTCAATCTTGAACGTGCCGATGAAATGAGGTGAAAGTTTGCGAGAAGATGTCCAGAGGGGAATTTATCTTTTGCAGGCAGCCATAAGTCTTGTGGAAGTATGTAGGAGCCGGTGTATGCTGTTGGTTGACATAATGAAGCTGCTGTGTCACCGAACGAAGCAGGGCCTCCCACGTCCATGACCAAGCCCGACAGTAGCACTGAAGGTGATGTTGTACGGCACAGCAATTTCAGTCTCCTGCTCTTGGAACAGCGGGGGTTTATAATCTAAAGATGCTTCAAATGGAGAGAGACCTGAAAGCTGAAGAAGTGAGTGTGTTGTGAACATATTCGACCCATGGAAAGTAAGTGTACCAGGAGACCGGGTTCTGGGTAGTGACACAGCGGAGAATGGCTTCTACCTCCTGATTGAGGCGCTCAGTCTGAGAATTCGTCTGAGGGAGATATCCTGAACTGAGATATGGCTTGGCAGTTTATTTTGTGTTTCAGACATTTTCTTTCTGAATGATTTGTAAATTCTTATTTTTGTGTCACACCACTGATAGGAGGCCCTTATTGAAGCTGCAAATTGCTGGTGTGTTTCTGCAGTAACTACAGAGAGTAAAGAGGATAAATTTTTTCACGTTTTGAATATATTCAAAACTTCTGTTTTCCTTATTCAAAGCTGAAAGCCCAAAGTGGGCGTAACCTTGGTGGTCTGGTTTGCATGCACCTTAGTGTGTGTAGAGATGAGATGTATATGTGAATCAATAAACTATTTTACACTGAACCATGTCTTTGTCTGGAGTATAATGGACCTGGGTGCCTCCTTGGTAATCAGCATAGTTTTGAACTAGATATGGGTGAAACTGGAAGAAATTCCCTGGGTGGCGCTGTCAGGTTTTTTCTTGTAAGAGTAAAGCTTTTGAGCTCGCAGTCACCACACCACCACCTTGGCATGTGTGCATCATGATCGTGTTCCCTTTTTTTCCCTCTCATCATTGCTCCCTCACATTGCCACACATGTACACCAGCATATTAAATGGGAATTATATAACAGAAGAGATGCTTACTGTTTGATCTAGAAGCATTTGAGTGAGAGTAGTCCCAACCCAAAGGCTGACTGACTGCCATTATGATTTCGCAGAATACTTTTAGAATAGAATAGAATTAGAATAGAATTCAACTTTATTGTCATTGCACATGCACAGGTACAGGGCAACGAAATTACTTTTGGAGAAAAGCATCAACAACAATCGCCTGAAAACATTTTTAACACTTTGAAAACATAAACTGTCACATGTGTAGAGCAACTTCTTTGAATATTCATGAATTTAAAGTATGCAGTATAAAGTTTAAATTTTTCAGTTTCCAGTCTTAACACAGAAGAATGTTCATTGTTTTAAAGCTGTGTGCACACATATTTGAATTTGTAAACAACTTGGACTTTTGACCTACATAAGATTACCATCTGTTAGTGTATTGTTTTTAAATAATAATGGCTTTTCCGGACAAAGCGCATTGCTTACTTTTGAACCATCCTGTAAGTGAAATCAAATTACAAGTGGTCATTTTTGTAACTTTCCACTACAGACACAGACAATTTAAAAGTAATTAATCCAGGCCTTCAAACCACAATGTTTCTATTTGAAGGTGAGCAGATAAAGACACTACCAACCAGAGTATACCATTACAGTTTTTTACAGTCGCTAACAAGCGCCTACCCATACTTCAGATACTTTTTCTAAACTCTTAACACAGACCCACACCTACAAAACACAATTGGCCAAATGGATAATATCCTTCCCAAAAATACACTTTGTTAAATATATACTAACTCCTCATTTCAAAATTAGAACACATCTTTCTCTGCACACACTAACTGTACAAAAACACTATAAATCTGACTCAAAATGAAATTAGTCTGTCAAAGAATAACACTTGTTTTCACTTCACAAGGTACATGCAGTCAATCAAAGTACACCAGGTTTCAAAATACTGGCTATTATTGACATTACAAAAACTGCATAGACTTTTATGTTTCAGTGTCACAGGTATTTGCATGCGAAACATGCAATCCACCATATTGACACCAGAAATGTCTTGGTTGGTAACTGTATGTCCACATGTACAGTAATGTTCACATTCAAAAGCATTCCAGTAAAAAGCAAACAAGTTTTTGTTTCTTTACTGTTTACCACAGGAGGTACAGTAGAAACACGGTATGATAGGACAGAGAAAGTTTTACAGTATTGCTTACAGTGAACAAAATATCCATGAAACACACAAGAGCATTCTGAACAAAAAAACAACAGCAAAAAGCCAAGATAAAAAGGGGGGGAGGGGGGCTAAAAAAAGGCAAAAAAGTTGCATCTAATCTCTGCGATCTTCAGGGTTAGGCCACATGTTTTCATCAACATCACATCTGATGTCAGCCAAGTCGATGCACCTGGGATAAAACCGCCTGGTATGTCGGATCCACCCTTGGCAATCGTCAACTGTGATGTCCCTGGAGCCAGCATCCATGGCTTCAAGGAGGGACATCTGGTCATGTGGCTGATGGTCATAAACCTTCCACCGCCATGCAGAAAAGAACTCCTCTATGGGGTTGAGGAAAGGTGAATAGGGTGGAAGGAAGAGACTCACCAGTCTTGGGTGGACTTCAAACCATGTTGTTATTGCTTGCGAGTGATGGAAAGCCACATTGTCCCAGGTAATTACAAAGGTCCTCATGTTTTCACCCTCCTGACCCTGCTCTGGAACCAGGCGCTGGTGGAGATCATTGAGAAAGGCAAGCAAGCGCTCTGTATTATATGGTCCAACCTGACATTTGTGAAGGAGTAATCCTGCATTTGCAATTGCTGCACACATGGTAATGTTTGCCCCTCTCTGTCCTGGCACATCAACTGTGGCCCTTTTTCCAATTACATTCCGTCCACGTCGACGCCTTTTGGCCAGATTGAATCCTGCCTCATCGATGTATATGAATTCATGAGGGGCCTGGTTGGCCTCCAATTCCATAACTCTCTGAAACAAAGTTTATGTAAGTCATGTTAGTACTGTATACCATACTGTACTGTAACCTAGTATTGTGTAGGTTACCTACTTGCAAAGTGCAAAGCTTATAGAACTGGACATTGGATTGAATATACACTGTACCTGGACATATTGTCGTCGTAGCTCCTTGACCCTCTCACTGTTCCTCTCAAAGGGAACAGTGTAGAGCTGCTTCATCCGCACTCTATGTTTGGACAATGTCCGCGAAATGGTTGTGAGGCTGATTCTATCGATATTGTCGAATATCTCATGGTCCGCCACAATTCTGGTTTGTATTTCACGCAGTTTTATTGCATTATTTGCAGTAACCATTTCCACAATGGCAAGCTCCTGATCATTACTGAGGAGCTTTCCTCTTCCCCCAGAGGGTGGAAGACGTTGCATTCTTTAGAAAGACAGACAATTCAACATATGCATTACTGTATGACCATATTGACATGTCAAGTGAGAATAGGAACAATCCATGTAAAATGCAATACTTACCTGTTGGTTTGTTGAAAGGTGCGTATAATGGAGGCAACCGTTGACCGCCTCAAATTGGGCTGCACTCTTTCACCAGCCTCTCTTAGTGAAAGACCATGGTTGATTACATGGTCAATGATAGTGGCACGGATTTCATCACTGACTACTGTTCTTGCAGCCCTTGGAATGCCACCACCACGCATTCTTACACCTATACCTTGCCCTCTCCTTGGGCCTGCTCTTCTCTCTGGGCCCCTTGCTCTTACTCCTCCTCGACCAGACATTACAGTGTTTGTCTTTTTTTTGTTTCCAAAAACATCACTCCTCAAGGTCTTGCCTTATGAACCCCACTGAGTCTAAGCCAGAATGGAAGAAGGTGTGGTTGGCCCAATTTACCCAACATAAATCAGCTGTGTGTCAATTATTCAATTGTTTGTTTGTTTACAGCTGAGATATATTTTTGATATTGATATTGTTTTTGTACTGATATCATTGCAGGGGCAGAGGTTTTTATACTGTATCTACGGTTTGGAATATTGTTTTTGCTATTGTGGGATGTTGTGTGTTAACATTCGTAGATACTACAAGAACAGTCCATAGTTTTGTTGGGAGGTATAACTTGTCTGTTAAGAAAATGTAAGCATTGTGGAAATGTGTTCACTGACTGCATATTGGGTGAACACGACATGAAATGTGTGAATGGTATGGCCACAACAGACCGATCCTGTGCTAATTGTGTTTAGAGTTTTGCAAATGTGACAACTGTTTGGACAAACGCTTGTTAGCGACTGTAAAAAACTGTAATATACTATGCTATTACTTGATATATGACCTGGCAGTAAATACTGTACATTAGAGGATCACCTAGGCAACCAGAGCAACCAGTCGTCAAATGGGAGAGCAAAGCCTCCACAGAACCTTCTTGGAGTAAAACCACCGCAGCATCCCGACTGCAGGGTGACAGAGCTGCAGTTGTTCTTACAGTTTTTTCTGATTGCTTAAGCACATTTTTTGTAACTATTGGCTAATTTTGCAAAACTCTTCACACAAATAAGAAAACCTGTCACCCAATAATCAAAACATTGTAGTTCTCTTGCAAAAGCAAACACAGCTAGATTAACTCTTCACACCTTCGTAAAAATGGTGTTTCCGTATCAAACAGTACACACAAGCCATCATCTACTAAGCACACAATGCGCCAACTGCACACTGATGGTATGAATACAAAACACATCTGGCTTTTGCTTTCTCTGTGCACAAGGTAGGCTATGTCAGTTTGAGCTCATACTTCTGTCATAGATCCATAAGCATAGAGGGATCCAAACTTCAAGTACTGGTGTTTATTCAAACACATCAAAACAAACATAAGTGTTCATTTCCAAGTATAGGATTATTTGCAATCGCCATAATGACTATATGGGTTACTTGGTCTGCAGTGAACATGCTTCCTCTGCCCCCAGCATCTGGTCATCTAGTAATTCTGTAAAGTAACAATTTCAGTATTTTTACATCAATGGTATTGGTGTGTTTCTCATTGGCATATGACAGTGCTACAAATCTTTGTGCAAAGTGACTGTACTAACCGATTCCCATTTCAAAATGTCCTTATGGTGCTTGCTACAGTGTAGCGGCTCGAGTTAGGCTGGACCCGTTGGCCAGCTACCCTCAGGGTCATTCCACGGTTGATTACATGGTCCACTATTGTAGCTCTGATGTCATCAGCAATTCTATTTCTTACTCTTCCCTTCCTCTCCCCCCTCCTCATCTTCCTCTCCCCCTCCTCGTCTTCCTCTTGCTCCTCCTTGTCCTTGTCGTCCTCTTCATCCTACTTCTTCACCTCCACGTCCTCTTCCTCGGCCTCCTCTACTTCTCACTCTTTCTGCTCCCTCCATTGTACTCCGCACACACAGCTTACCTGTATTATAGTGCTTAGGCTGATTGCAAAGTGAACTAATTATCTAAAGAAGTTTTCACATGTGAAAGTGTGCCAGACAGTTGGCAAATTAGTGTTAATGATAGCCATACATGTGTATACTTTTGCTAGGAGTGTGTTGGAAATTTGGTAATTGAGTGTTGTGCAGTGAATTGTGCCTACAGTTTTGCAAAGTGTGTGTTACAAAATTGCAAACTGAGTGCAAAGCAGTTTTTGTGCTTTTAGTTTTGCAAACTCAGTGAGTGGTTTTGCTATAAGTCTGAATAGTTTTAGAGATTGTGCTACAGGAATCACAGTTAGGGTTTAAGCATTCAGAAAAAACTGTAACTGCAGAGCAGTGGTGTCAAGCACAAGATCTGGGGGCCATAATTGGACCGGCAAATAAATTCAACCCACCAAAGAGGTTTGGAAAGTTTTCTTTTTATCTGTAACTGACTTTTACATCCCTGCTGCAGAACAGTAAATTACAGTTTTTCTCAAATGCTAAGACAAAAAAGCCAATCCCCTAAACCAAATGACCAGTTGTCTAAACACATTTACTAAATCTAACCATCATTTACCAATATCATAAACACATGTCACATGAAGACACAATTCACAGAACACAATCCTCTGTTGTCATAAATCTAAACACATCTTTCCTTGCTAAAACACAAGTTGCAAAAGAACTCTGCTCATATTCTCAAATGAAAGCTCATGTGATGCAACATGCTTGCCACAGTCAGCAATATTTAAACACAATGAACACACCTGCCGTCATTCATTACACACAACGACTCAAAATTGAAGACACTTGTTGCTAATGCTGTGACCACATGTATAAAAGCAAGTTCAGAGTGCACAGTATGCTGAAGAGTCCAAACAAACACAAAGGATGAAGGCAGAGTCAGGGGAAGAGGAATTCGATGCAGAGGAGGGATAAGAGCTGGCCCTGGAAGAAGAGGAGCAGGCCAACGAGGAAGAGGAGGAGGCCAACATGGGAGAGGAGAAGGTCCAGGAGGGAGATGTTATGGAAATTTTAACAATAACCTGCAACACACCCAGTGAGCTTGATTTGAAGTGGGTCTGTGCTCTTCACTCATTTAGGCCACAGATTTATTTAGTTTTCCTTTTTCCCTTTATCATAAAACATGTGACATGTTGTCATGCACTTCACAAAAGAAGTTTGTTCTGACATATTCAGAGTTGTGTATCTAGGTACAGGATTCACTCGCACATCAAAACAGGAAACTCAGTGTTTTAGAGTCTCCACTCAACACACAACAAACTCCAACACATCCCATTCACTCGTGCTAGAATTCAGTCACCTTTCATTAATCTAAGAACGATCAACTAATTTGCATATCAGCTATTAACCCACTAAGTTGACAGGACGACAGAAAAGCATGTTCAAAATAGTATCACAAAAATAGAATTTCCCTCATACAGTAAATTACTTGTGCTGCATCAATCAAGCAGGAAGCTTCTCCCAATTTACTATATCAACAACTAAATTTATTGTCTGATCACTGGTTGGTCAAACCAGATTTTTTTTTTCCACAAAACTTAAACTGTTGTCCTGCAACCTAGAGAGTTAATTGTCAACATTGGACAAATTCATCATTTGATAACAAGTGTCTGTTAAATTGACACTATTTTAACACTGATGAAAGATAACAAGCTGATCTTCATTGCATGGGTTTGTGTTATTAGGCAGGTTTAATGCATGTCTGTGGAGCTGCATCTCCAGCAGAGCATGTTCTTAAAGCTGCCTTTCCTACACACTTCTCTGCTATTATTTGATCATTTCTTAACTAATGTGCTATGAGTCCACTGGTCTTTGCATCACTTCTCATCACACTAAGTGACTTGGACGAGATGAAAATAAATTTCCTGTTGTTGTAAACTATTTTTTGCAACTTTTTTGTATTTAAAGTTTTGAGGGATAAGCCTCTTAAATTTCTCCAAGTAGAAATATATCTAAAAAAAACAAAAACGATTTTCAATTTTTTTGTAGTTTATTGCACTTTTTTGCAATTAATGTAGTTACTATGGACTTAATGCATACATTATGCATTATGCATAATGCATTATTAAAATATGGGCTATATCAAATCAAATCAAATCACTTTTATTGTCACATCACATGTGCAGGCACACTGGCACAGCACATGCGAGTGAAATTCTTGTGTGCGAGCCCCACAAGCAACAGAGATGTGCAAACACAACAACACAAACGAGCAAAATACAAGAATGGCCAACCTGAAACTAATAAATATATGTACAATATATAATAGTGTATGCATTTCTGGATGTGTATACTAAATATTTTCCTACGTGTGTGTGTGTGTGTGTGTGTGTGTGTATACACATTTTTACAAATTAAATAGTAAAAAAATAAAATAAAAATAATAATAATAATAATAATAATAATAAAATATATAAAATATACAGAGTTGAATATGTGCAAAACAAGTGGCATTTATATACAGTGTGGAGTGCATAATGTTGAAGTTCCAGTAGTGAAGCTGAGGTGTCTATGACGTGTTCAGCAGTCTGATGGCCTGATGGAAAAAGCTGTCTCTCAGTCTGCTGGTTCGGGACCGGATGCTGCAGAACCTCCTTCCTGATGGAAGTAGTCTGAACAGTTTATGGCTGGGGTGACTGGAGTCCTTGATGATCCTCCCCGCTTTCCTCAGGCAGCGCTTCCTGTAGATGTCTTGGAGGGAGGGAAGCTCACCTCCAATTATCCGTTCAGAGCACCGCACTACTCGCTGGAGAGCTTTGCAGTTGTAGGCGGTGCTGTTGCCATACCAGGTGGTGATGCATCCAGTGAGGATGCTCTCAATGGCACAGTGATAGAAGGTCCTGAGGATGCGGGGGCTCATGCCGAATCTTTTCAGTCTCCTGAGAAAGAAGAGGCGCTGCTGCGCCTTCTTCACTGTTTTGTTTGTGTGTACTGACCACGTAAGATCCTCAGCCAGATGTACTCCAAGGAACCGGAAGCTGCTCACTCTCTCCACAGCAGCGCCGTTGATGGTGATGGGGGTGTGTACTTCTCTGCACCTCCGGAAGTCCACTATCAACTCCTTTGTCTTTGCGACGTTGAGGGTGAGATGGTTGTCTTGACACCAGTGGGTCAGGGCGCTGACCTCCTCCCTGTAAGCCGTCTCATCACCGTTGGTGATAAGACCCACCACTGTAGTGTCGTCCGCAAACTTCACAATGATGTTGGAGCTGTTAGTGGCTGTGCAGTCGTAGGTGTAGAGTGAGTACAGGAGAGGGCTCAGTACACACCCCTGTGGAGCACCAGTGTTCAGTGTGATGGGGGATGAGGTGATGCTGCCCAGTCTGACCACCTGGCGTCTGTCAGACAGGAAGCTAAGGATCCAGCTGCAGAGGGAGCTGCTCAGTCCTAGATCCTGCAGTTTCCTGTCCAGCTTCGAGGGAACGATGGTATTGAATGCTGAGCTGTAATCTACAAACAGCATCCTCACATACGTGTCTCTCTTCTCCAGGTGTGACAGGGCAGTGTGTAGTGTCAGGGCTATGGCATCATCAGTGGACCTGTTGTGGCGGTATGCAAACTGTAGAGGGTCCAGTGAGTCGGGTAGTGCAGAGCAGATGAAGTCCCTGACCAGCTTCTCGAAGCATTTGCTTACGATGGGGGTCAGGGCTACAGGTCGCCAGTCGTTCAATGAGGAGATGGTGGAGGATTTGGGTACAGGGACGATGGTGGCCATTTTGAAGCAGGCTGGGACTACAGACAGAGAGAGGGAAAGGTTGAAGATGTGCGTGAACACTCCAGCCAGCTGAGCCGCGCATGACCTGAGGACGCGGCCGGGAATCCCGTCCGGACCAGTAGCTTTGCGTGCGTTCACCTTCCTGAAGCACTTCCGCACATCCTCCTCAGACACAGTGTGCGCACTGACGTCATCCGCGGTGCGCACACTGTCCGGTCTCATGGTGTTCGCTGTGTCGAATCTAGCGTAGAATACGTTTAGATCCTCACACAGAGAGGCCGTGGTCTGCGGTGTGCTGGTTTTCCCTCTAAAGTCTGTGATCGTGTTTAGTCCCTGCCACATACTCCGAGGGTTGTCAAACTGTTGTTCCACCCTGTCCCTGTACTCACGTTTGGCTGCTTTGATCGTCTTCCGGAGTTGGTAATGTGTGTGTTTGTAGTCCGATGTGTTCGCGGAGGCAAAGGCGGTGTTCCGTGCCGCCAGTGCCGCGCGAACATCTCCGTTAATCCAGGGTTTTTGATTTGGGAAGGATTTGACTGTTCTGGATGGGACGACATCTTCCACGCATTTCCTGATAAATCCACAGACTGAGTCTGTGTATTCATCAATGTCTCTGGCGGCCACGTGAAACATTTCCCAGTCCGCGTGATCAAAACAGTCCCGCAGCGCAGACTCCGATTGGTCCGTCCAACAGTGCACCGCCCTCCGGGTTGGAGCTTCCTGTTTCAGCTTCTGCCTGTAGGCGGGCAGGAGCAGGATGGAGCAGTGATCTGATTGGCCGAATGGGGCGCGGGGGAGGGCTTTGTACGCATCCCGGAAAGAGGTGTAACAGTGGTCGAGTTGCCGATTTCCACGTGTGTTGAAAAGGATGTGTTGATGGAGTTTTGGTGAGACTTTCTTCAGGTTTCCCTTATTAAAGTCTCCGGCTGTGATAAACGCTGCCTCTGGGTGTGCGGTTTCCTCGCTGCTGATCGCGCTGTACAGTTCCCTGAGTGCACGGTCAGTGTCGGCTTGTGGGGGAATGTAAACAGCCGTAATAATCACTGCTGTAAATTCCCTCGGTAGCCAGAATGGCCGGCACTTAATCATCAGGTACTCCAGGTCCGGTGAGCAGAAGGATTTGACCGGGTGCACGTTCGCATAATCACACCAGCTGTTGTTGATCATGAAACACACACCACCGCCTCTGCTTTTCCCAACTGCTATAACAGTTGTATTGATGTATAGCAACTTGAAATGCTCCCAAAAATGACAGTATGTAAAAATATAAAGTAAGCTGTGGCGGACTTGGTTCTATGGTAGGTCTTAAAGGGTTAAACTATAACTTTCTTCCGACCGCTGCATGTGGAAAATTGATTCAGGTCTGATTCAGTTTTTGTGAACAATCCTTTCTTAAAAGCAGAAAATGAGATTGTAGTTGTTTTTGGCTGATAAACACAAAACCTTTTTCCTATTATTATTTTTCATCTACAATGTAAATTTTGTCTCTTTTTTACTCCTTTTTTTCCCTTTACAATAGCTGGTGACCTGCAGAATCACCGCTCTCACAATCAGAGGCAATTACTTTTACACAGCGCACAAAAACACCGTGACGTTAGACACATTCACACTCACTTTTTTCATCTATGTAAATAAATCATTTGGCCAATGGCATGTGCCATGGTGATCCATAAATATGATCACAAGTTTATTTAATTATTTTCAACCCAACAAAACAAATAACAAAAACATGATGCTGATGCTATGAACACTCTACACACATGAGTCAAGATGCAGAAAAACTGCTGCGCATCTGAAAGAAGAAGCTGAACTCACAGAAACGCTGCACACTCCAGTTATCACAGTTATCATAGTTCTGTTTCCCTGTCTTTGAAGAGCTCTCAGACAGCTCTCGATCTGATAATGTGTAGCTTGCTCATCAGCTCAGAAGAGACCGCAATGCAACCTCACACAGTGGTTGCGTGCTTTTCCCCACACAGTGGCAAAGACTTGCACTTTCATATTCAATTCAGCTTCTCCATCATGTAGTTTTCAGCTGCTTCATACAGGGTTCAGCATATTAGTTGTTTTCATAGGTGTGCTCTATATCTCAGCAATGGCTCATAATAAGACGACAGTCTTTCACACAGGTCAAGTGCCTCTATGCACATCATTAGTTTAAATATTTACCTATTTTTACTTCATCTCATATGTCATTGTACCGAATTTGAGCAACCCTAAGCTTAATGCAGATTACTTTTGACAACTGACACAGATGTACACAAACAACACAAAATAGGCCTATAACTTTCCCCAGCCTTCGTGAACCCGCACGGCCGTGGAGCTCCTGGACTCGCGTGTACCCGCGCAGTCACTGAGCTGCACCTGCCTGCGTGAAACCGCACAGCATAGACATCGCTCTCTTTTGATTATAAGCCTGCGATTAACTGCACGGCTCAGGTCCGCGTGAAACCCGCGCGACTGTACTCGCGTGAACCCGTGCAGCTAAGGAGCCGTTGCTATCTTTTATTTAAATACTTTGCGCTGCCCGAGCGAAGTCCAGCATAAACGTCTGTCACCCACTGACGCACTCTTGGTTGCTTAGGAACCCATGATAACAACAACAGCCCGTGTCACAGACCACGTGTTCTGCTCCGCACCCACTCACACAAACACACTCAAACACAACAACAACAACACAAAATAGGCCTACCCCGGACTCACACCGGACCGCTCGGGACACTAACCCAATCTTTCGGGACCCTAACCCAGTTGTGGGACACTAACCCAGTTGTGGGACCCTAACCCAGTTGTGGGACACTAACCCAGTTGTGGGACACTAACCCAGTTGCGCGACAAAACCCAATGAAGGGACGCTTGGGACACAAACCCCTTGGGCCCTTGGGCGATTTTACCAAAACTTCTTTTCCGGGACCCTAACCCAGTTCTGCGGTTATAGAGTCGCTCTCTCAACTTACTCAGCGTTGCTTAGGGTGTAATATCAGCCTCGAATCCCGCCGATCATCATTCATCGAGGAGAAAAGACAGACAGCTAATCCACCGGCCCGATGACAAATTCTCACGTCTCGGGACTTTACTACAGGAACTTCCTGGCTGACGTCAGTCTTTCAGCGTGTCTCTTCTCCCCTCGGTGAATGTCGACTCCAGGGCTCCGGCTCTCGAAGGACCAATTAATGATAGGTTTGTAGCTTGAACCTATTCGCTGGAACGTTGAAGACAATATAATTACACAGCAAGCAAGACACGAGTAGGCAAAGTTCTTCATGTTTCTCGTGCACGGGAGAGAACCGGACAAACGCCGTTCCTTCGCTTGACCCCAGTTGCTCTAGTCCGCTGCCCTATAACACTGCTCTTTTATTGAGGTTACATGAATATGCATAGGTTCATTAACATATGACGTCTAAATACAAACAAAGAATACCTTGCCTGTGTGTGTGTATGTGTGTGTGTGTGTGTGTGTGTGTGTGGGGGGGGGGGGGGGGGGTCAGAGTATGACCCCATAAATGACTTCCCTAAACCTGCTGGTCTGGAAGTCCAGCAGTTCATCTAAACAAAAGGCTCTTAGACTAAAACAGACATAGATACGTTTATCCTACCATAAAACAATAAGACAAGGTACGACCTCTCCCATGCTCCCAGAGTTCTCTCTAATGCACACAAAGTTTGCAGACTATCAAGGATCAAACCTCTACCAATCTAAAACTAATTATAAAACTCTAAGCTTAAATAAGTAGATATTTCTAAGCATAAATGACAATCAACAATACAAAACCTAACAAACAAGTTTGTATTATAATGTATGGTGTTTTCATGTTTGTTGGTTTGTTTTAATTTTGTTTTATTTTGCGGGCTGGTTATTAGATGCTGCTCCAGCCACCCAGAGAATCCCCCACCGCCCCGCCATCTCTTCCCTGTGCCGCAAGCAGCAGGCGAACCTCGCAAATAAAGGGCACCCTTACTCCCAGCAAATGGCTGTAAGAACACCGATCGGTGCCTATGCCATCCCCAAAATGCGCTGGCTGTCGGGGCAGCATGAGTACGAGCAACACTTTTCTTTTTGCTGCCGCCCCCGACCACGATGCCACCCCAGGCAACCGCCCGTGTCGCCCGTATCAAAAACCGCTACTGGATATAAACCAAGTGTAGGTGTAGTTTATTTTTGGTATGCTGACTTTTTCGTACTGGGAACTAGCTAGCATGAAGGAGTTTTTATACACTTGGGTGGGTGCTGTGATGTTACTGATGTTAAATTTTGATGTTAGATGTTTAATTAGTAGAGTTGTCAACCATCCCCTAAAAATGGAATTGTCTCATATTCAGAGAAAATATTACGCGTTTCGTATTGAGGTGAAAAGGAAACCGGGATGTCCCGTACTTCAGCTACAATGAAAAAGAAACAAAGCTGGAGTTATTCTGTGTGTTTGCTGCACAGCTGTCTAATCTTATCTCATTCTCTCCCCCTCCCTCTCCTGTTTCTACTTCAATCATGAAACTGATCAATGATCAGCTGATCGGCTTTTCTGTCGCAAGTCCTGTCTCTCTTATTTGTTTATCGCCCACTTTGCGCCAGAAAGAAGAAACCAGTGGATGTCATGCTAAACAACAGCAGCAGGTTTAAACTTGATCAGTTGTTGTTAGAATTTATTTAATATCACTTTTATATTAATATCACCCTGCTGACAGTCTCAGCAGGGTGAAAAGAAATGGAAATGAGATTGATTTTCTCCTCAGACATTGAATTAAAGCACACAGGAAGTGATTGTGAATGCAGGTTCATGTTGGATCATTATGTGAAGTTTACAGGATTCAGACTGGAAATGTAAATTCTCTTTAAGGCTCTAAAACAGCGCTTTGCTCCTTTTAATCCCTTTCCCTCCTTTATTTGTCCTGACAGTGAGCGCTCTGAATCCACACACACACTTTCAGTTCGTCTTCTGCTGTAAATGAAGGACAAATGAGCTGATTAAACAAAGTCAAAGTCAAAGTCAACTTTATTGTCAATTCTGCCACATGTACAGGACATACAGAGAATAGAAACTTCGTTACTCTCAATCCCTAGATAAAATAGCAAATGAACATTCAGCTCAGTCATTACAAACTTCTGCTGATGTTTTCATGTGAAGCAGTCGGAGATATTCCTCTGGTGGACGACACGCACTGCTTTGATAGTAAATAAAGCTCAGAAATTTTTCCTTACCCCTGTCAACACTAATTTATCTCATGACTTTGAATCCCCCTGAAGATCCTGACAGTGAAGCACGTACATAATACTCCAGCCTTTCAACTCTGAGCTTATTTAGTTCTATTAATACACTGAAATCTCATTTGTGTCATGAAGAAAGTCTTTAATCAAACAGAATTCAAAGAGCAGAAACATTTCATATATGGAGTTAAACATGAATCATTGTTTCAACAACATATTTATTGTTGTCATAAACAGACAAGAAGACAACAACAAACTGCTCCTCCCATTCAACACATGTCAGTCCATATCCCAGCAAACTAAATCATCTCCATTTACACATCAAATAGAAACATGAATCACTTGTAATGATTAGAAACTTGATAGAATTTCAAATCTAGTTTGGGGAGTCATTCAGTGAGAAACAGTGAAATGATTTTCCATGTGAAAAGGTGGACAGCAGAAACAGAAAGAAACAGTGAAACTAAAAGAGAAACAAAGAGCTTTGGAACAACGAGGCAGCAGGAGGACAGCTGCAGTTTAACAGCTTCAACTCACTGACAGGAAACAACATTAGAAACATCATCATCCTCAACTCATCTGCTGCACTGACACTGACACCTTCAACGGACACACCTTCAATTTACCATCAGTTTCAATGTATGGAAACATCCTGTGAGTGAAAGTGTGTGTGAAGGTGTGTATGTGTGTGTTAGTATCAGGATCAGAGAACGACAGCTTTCCTCTGTTCCAGTCCAGATTCATTCTGATCCTCTGGAACTTCTTCCGTACTGAGAGAGCAGTGAGAGGAGCTGATGGTGAGTGTTTGTAGTATTTACTTCCATCAAACAATATCTCCCATAATCCAGACAGTATGTTTCCTTTCCTCTCCACAGACTCTGCTAACACACCCAGTAACCACCGTGTACTGTCTCCAACTTCAACATCCCAGCTGTGAGTCCCTGAGTTAAAGCCCTCAGAGCCCAGGACAGAGCAGAACAAATCAAACCTCTCTGGATTATCAGGAAGCTGCTGCCTCTCTCCTCCTCTCACACTGGTCAGATCTTCAGACAGGATGAGGTTTGGATGAGCAGTGTTTGGGTCCAGAATGAGAGGAGTGTAGGAGACCATGTCCTTCATGTTGTTCCAGATGTTGAAGGTCAGGTTGCCCAGGTGTTTGGCCTGGTCTATCAGAGCTCCTGAGGGCAGCTGTGGATCATCCAGCAGGGGGCAGCGCTGGACTCTTTCCACTGCAGCCTTGTAGTTGTGCAGGAATGAGACGTCTTCAGCTCTCAGCTCCTCCTCTGTGGCTCTGACTGTGTCTGAAAGAGCTGCTATCTCTCTGCTCAGAGCCTCCATCTTCTCCTCCATCATCCCACTCTTCTGCTCCTCTTCCTCCCTCAGTGCAGCCAGCCTGGCCTCCTCTTCATCTGCTAGAAACTGCTGAAGCTTCTTAAACTGCTCCTTAATCTGCCTCTCTGTGTGTCGGGCCTGGACCTTAATGTGTTCTGCTGTTTGATCAAACTCCACTTGAACTTCTTCACAAACCTTTAACTTCTTCTTTAAGGGCTCCAGAGTTTCCTGAAGTTCTTTCTTGTGTTGTTGTGCAACTTCATCGATGGGTCGGAATCTGTGATTGGTGTGTTTTTCTGAGTCTCTGCAGACGACACACACTGGCTGCTGATGGTCCAGACAGAAGAGTTTGAGTTTCTCAGAGTGCAGACTGCAGAGAGCCTCTGAAGCTCTCTGATCTCTCTCCTGCAGGAACGACTCACACAGGTTCTTTAAAGCTTGGTTTAAAGGTGGATCATCCTTTGAAGATATGTTCTTACAAACTGGACACTCACGTATCTGTTTTTTTCTCCACCATCTCTTCAGACAGGCTTTACAGAAGCTGTGGCTACATGACAGAATAACAGGATCTCTGAAGACCTCCTGACAGACCGGACAGCAGAGATCCTCCTCTGATCTGGAAGCCATTCCAGAGTCTGCGAGTGAAGCTGAAAACAGCAGACAGGAAGTACAGTCAGTCCTGGCTCCCCTCCCTCCTCTACCACCTTCACTGAAACTTCCTTTGAGTCGTGTTTTTGCTCAAACTCACATTCAGTGTGTGGAGCGTCAGCAGCTTGAAGCAGCAGTGTTGGAGTTTTCCACTTTTCTCTCCTGTAGCTGGACTCACTCAGAGGAAGCTGCTAGTTTGGTCTGAGCTCAGTCTGATCGTCTGTGCATCTCTCTTTACTGAGAAAGAGGAACAGCCTGTTTCCTCATTTCTCTCAGGTGAGTGACGTGAGAAGGCGGAGCTTCATTAAATTTCCACTTATTTCACTTAGCTCGGCCCACATTCTCATTTTAGGTTTGACAGCAATTTTAGCAGACAAAGGTGAATCTCTTAGACATGAACTGAGCTACGATTTGGGAAAAGCCTTGGAGGGGACTGGTGGGGGGCCTGGTAGATCTCGATGTACTAATAAGAAGTGAAGAAGTGAAAGGATTCAAAAGCGGAAGAAGGGTGGGGCAGGAAAAAGAGAACAAACAGCTTGTATAACTGGGGGATCATATACAGATATGTTTGTGTAGATAGTGTTTGGAGGCGTAGGCCTGCTCCTAAAAGATATTTTATCTCCAAAAATGTGAGTGTGAAAGCAGAGCGCAGATAGCAAAAAGACATTGACATGATGTTAAATCAATATCAGGCAATTCCGTTCAATTAACATTGAAATCTGACATTCATTTTACATCACTTCTGCATCCTCAATTAATATTGAAACAATGTTAGAGTTGTATATCGGATCAATCTTCAAATTTGACATTGATTTTACATCACTTTGGCACCCTCACTTAATAATGAAAAAAATCCTGAATTCTAGTGTTTATTTTCCACAACATTTGCACCAATGGTTAAGATTAAAATTATAATTACATCATGATTAAAAATAAAGAGGACTTAATAGGTATTTCATTCAATACTAAACCACTGCAAATTAATCAATCAATACTTTAAACTGCGTAAAAGACATTTGTGTATCATCTAAAAACAGGATTACCGTATATGTTAGACATTGTCTTTCAGCTTACCATGTTCATTATAATATCCCTATAACATTAAGCATCAAGTCATTATATGTCACGGGGTAGAAAGGGACAAGTTATCTAGGTTTTTTACTATGTTTGCTGTGTTTTACCTTTTTAATATTTTAATATTGTACAATAGTTTATTTGTATGAGTTTTACTGCATGTTTTTATGGTATTTATTGGTGACTTGTCCTGGAAAGACTCCGCCCCTACCTGATTATAAACCTGATCACACCTGGGAGGTCCCGGGGGCCAATAAGAGGGCCTGGAAGACCACAGAGGCTTGAGGGGAGGCTTGAGAGACGGGCAGGAGTGAGTGGTGTCAGGCGGCGGCGCCTGCAAGCCCAAGGGTTGGAGCTTGGCGTTCAGGAGGACGATACAACACCAGCGACTAGGGACGCGGAGCGAACAGGCGGACGGCAGTAGCAGCAAGAGCCCAGCTTGTGCACTGCGGGAGAGCAGAGGCGGCGAGACAGCTGGTGCCGATTTGCAGTTTTAAAGAAGCGGCGGGCGGAGTTGAGAGCTCTGCCCACCTGGGGTAAGTCTTCGACTTATCCCCTTCTTACGACTGAATACTGCCTGAAAAGAATAGTGACTGCGGAGTCCTCCCTTTCTCCAGCGTACCGGGACGCGGAACGCTGGAGAAAGGGAGGACTCCGCTGGGTTTCCCTTTTACACCACTTCGCTGGATTTTTTAGTTCTTTGTGACTTTTATATCGTGGCGGATGCCACTGGACTTTTAATGTTGCGTTTTATGGATTTTTATTGTGTTACCCCTTAGCCAGGGTTGTTTTAATTTCTTTTGCATTTTTAACTGTTTGTATAATAAATTATATTTTAATTATACAGTTTTTAATTCAGTGCATTCCCTTGGCGGCCCCACTGCTCCGTACGTTTTTGAGGAGGGTTTCCCTTCTAGAATAACACCTGTGCTAAATCACAAATACCTCCTTTACATCCGTTACATATGTAATTAACAAAATAACAATAGACATTTTTGCATCAAGAAAAAAATATTATCCTATGAAGACGTTTTTTGTTAAATGACTTATTTACAACTCATTGTTTTTAGTTTACTCCAGGATTGGGCTGGATATCGGGCATCCTGCCCCCCCATCCGGAGCATAGCGGAGCCATTTCTGCATTCCTTAGGCGAAGTCAAACTCAGAAACTGCGTTTACCCCCACCTGCTGAGTCATATGGAGGACCACAAGAGCCACACGCATTGAAATAAAGATTTCTGTGCTTAAATAATGAATTGTAGAATAAATTCTGCATTTGTAAATTCATTTTTGAATTGCACTTAAATAAACTGCATTTCTGGATGGACCTGGGCTCCCTTGCCTTGGTGGGTACCAGATGACGGGGGTGCCTACTGGGGTCAGCGGGGGAGCTGGCCCTAGGGAGGGGCATCCTCCCCTCCCTTCTTTTCCTCCCCATCCCCGGCTACCTCCCTCTTCCCGCTCCACCACACTCACCCACACAGGTAGGGCCTTGGGGTGCGGGTGTGTCACAAGGGTGCAGGGGAGACATTCCCCCCCCTCCCCCTCTGTCCCCTTCTGGCCACCTGTGCCTCAATTTTATCTCACAACTTAGACATCCACATTACTTACACTCTCATAACACACACATATATATAGGGCCTTGAGGGTGGGCACGTTAACGGTGTCCAGTGGACGGTCTGTGTACTCAAACCTACCTCTGGCGCTGGTGCCCACCTCTCAATTTTAAATCCATGTAGACATTGAGGGTTCTCGGGAGGGGCCGTGCTAACACCTGCTGTTCTCTAGGAGCAGCACCATGCTCTCCCTTGTTTTAAATGCACTTTAGAACAACACGCAGCAACACTACACATGAGCGGGAGGAGGGAGGTATGGGGTCTTCACACACCCCCGTTCTCTGCTAGCCATCGGGGCGGGGGGGCTGGGAGGAGATGTTAGCTGTCCGATTGGCCTCCCTGCTGCTGCGGAGCCTGGGACGGTCTGCTTGCCTCCACCCCGGGGGGAAGGGTAACATCTCTGGGTTCTGTTTCCCCCTCTGGGGGCGAGGGTACCTGGACCCGGGGTATAGAGTATGTTTGGGGAGTGTGATTGTGTGTACATGTCCATTTATGTCAGTCCTTACGTTGGTCTGTTTGTCTGTGTCTATATGTCAGGTCGGGTCTTAGACTCCACCTCTCTGGGAACTCCCAGGCCCTCCAAGGCCTATCTCCCCTCACCACACTCCCTGCCGGTGACTGATGCCCTCAGGGGTCGGTGCATTGGTGGTTCTTGGTGTCCGGGGCTGGGCGCTCAGGTATGTACCAGCTCACTCCCGGTGGCTACCTGGCGGGGCCTGGCGCCTGTTGCTCGGTCAGGCCTCCTCCGGGGTGCGGGGGGCCCTCGGGCCTCTGGCCTCTGGGCCTGCGGCTCGGTTCACTCTGGCTGCCGGCAGAGCCGGCGGGCACGCCGGTGCAGCCCCCTCTAGCTTCTGCTCGGTGGCTACTGGGTGACGCCTCGTCTGGGGATCCTCAGCCCTTCCCATGAGGGTAGCACGGATGCCCCTCCGGTGGTCCTCCTTGGGCTCTCGCACTCTGCGGCCTCTGGATGTCTGGGGCCTGGATCTCCTCCATGCCTGCTTCATGCCCTGGGGGACGGGGCTATGGCTCGCTACATCCTCTTGCAGACCATTACATGTGGAAACCATTTGAATACAAGCGCGCTGATCCACACAGGTATGCACATGGGTGTTCACTGTTCGTAGACTTAAATTACACCTTTCTTGGCTGCTACTTCAAAGCACATTGTGCGCTTTCTGTCCTGCGTGCTGCACAACAACATTGAATATTTAGTATTTACTGCTATTTACACTTAGCTGGATTAATGCGATGGTGTTGTGTTTAGTATGTTGCTTTGGTTTTTTTTGCTTGTTTTCTATTCTTCTTCTCTCAACAGGTGATCCAGGAGATTTTTTTTCCTCCCCCCCTTTCTCACTGTCCCTCTCCCCTTCTGTTTTTCTTTTCCTTCCTCTTTCTCTCTCCCTTTCCTATCCCTCACTCATGTCTGTCCCGTCTGTAACATCTGAAAATAAAATATAATAAATAATAAAAACAAAGGTCGATCAAATGGACCAATACGGCAATGCCACGATGATCCATTTGGCAAAGTAAATCCATTGGGTATCCTTGTTGGTCTTCAGACAACAATTCTGACGGCTAAAGAACCAAATGGGACAGGCAAAAAAATAAACTGCATTTCAAAATCCATTTCCCTTTCCTGTTTGCTCAGGGATTAACTTCTGGATTAGTTGCTGGATTAGGCTTTCTCTCCTGCATGAAGTCCAGGTGCTGGTTTTCTAGTGTGTGCATCTGATGGCCCAAAGCTGACTCTGACCTGTAACACCATCCATGGCTGCAGTATGGAACAGATGTGGGTGTGTCCTCATCTCCCAGAGGAGTCCAAATCGTCATCAAACAGCCCTACAGACACAAAAACGTGAAAATATAAACAACCAGACTATCAGCAGTGATTTAAGTACTTTAAGACCTCTGTAAAAGGTGTGTCTCTCTTCTCCAGGTGTGACCTCTGTCACACCTGGAGAAGAGAGACACGTATGTGAGAATGCTGTTTGTAGATTACAGCTCAGCATTCAATACCATCGTTCTCTCGAAGCTGGACAGGAAACTGCAGGATCTAGGACTGAGCAGCTCCCTCTGCAGCTGGATCCTTAGCTTCCTGTCTGACAGACGCCAAGTGGTCAGACTGGGCAGCATCACCTCATCCCCCATCACACTGAACACTGGTGCACCACAGGGGTGTGTACTGAGCCCTCTCCTGTACTCACTCTACACCTACGACTGCACAGCCACTAACAACTCCAACATCATTGTGAAGTTTGCGGACGACACTACAGTGGTGGGTCTTATCACCAACGGTGATGAGACGGCTTACAGGGAGGAGGTCAGCGCCCTGACCCACTGGTGTCAAGACAACCATCTCACCCTCAACGTCGCAAAGACAAAGGAGTTGATAGTGGACTTCCGGAGGTGCAGAGAAGTACACACCCCCATCACCATCAACGGCGCTGCTGTGGAGAGAGTGAGCAGCTTCCGTTTCCTTGGTGTACATCTGGCTGAGGATCTTACGTGGTCAGTACACACAAACAAAACAGTGAAGAAGGCGCAGCAGCGCCTCTTCTTTCTCAGGAGACTGAAAAGATTTGGCATGAGCCCCCGCATCCTCAGGACCTTCTATCACTGTGCCATTGAGAGCATCCTCACTGGATGCATCACCACCTGGTATGGCAACAGCACCGCCTACAACCGCAAAGCTCTCCAGCGAGTAGTGCGGTGCTCTGAACGGATAATTGGAGGTGAGCTTCCCTCCCTCCAAGACATCTACAGGAAGCGCTGCCTGAGGAAAGCGGGGAGGATCATCAAAGACTCCAGTCACCCCAGCCATAAACTGTTCAGACTACTTCCCTCAGGAAGGAGGTTCTGCAGCATCCGGTCCCGTACCAGCAGACTGAGAGACAGCTTCTTCCACCAGGCCATCAGACTGCTGAACACTTCAAAGACACCTCAGCTTCACTACTGAAACTTCAACATTATGCACTACACACTGTACAGTAATGCCACTGTTTTGCACATGTCTCAACTCTGTATATTTTTATATATTTTATTTTTTTTTTTACTCTATTTAATTTGTAAAAAATGTGTATACACACACACACACACACACACACGTAGAAAAACATTTAGTATACACATCCAGAAATGCATATACTATTATATATTGTACATATATTTATTAGTTTCAGATTAGCCATTCTTGTATTTTGCTTGTTTACGTTATTGTATTTTGCACAACTCTGTTGCTTGTGAAGCTCACACACAAGAATTTCACTCACATGTACTGTACCAATGTACCTGCACATGTGATGTGACAATAAAATTGATTTGATTTGATTTAAAAATTATTTACAGTATATATCACAGAATTTAAGGCCTTTATAATCACAGAGCATACAGAGAAAAGTACTGAACTGAATCATTTTCAGCTTTTGTTTGATGTATATTGTATTAATAATTAAATTTCATTATCTGTGTCTTTACCACACATTTGCCATACAGGTGTAGATACTGTAGGTTCAGTGAATGCTTAAATTGCACTGATTAGAATATACTGGACATTCAAAGCTAAGATTCAGCGCACTGATATGGGTAGTGATGCGGCAGAGCGTGGCTTCTAGCTCCTGATTGAAGCGCTCAGTCTGACCATTAGCCTGAGGGAGATATCCCAAACTGAGATAATAGACCCCTAGGGCCGTACAAAACCTCTTCCAGACCTGTGGAACAAACTGTAGTCTCTTGTCTGACACTATTTCCATAGGTATCCCATGTAACCTGAATACCTGTTCAACCAGTGTTTTTGCGGTTTAGGAAGCAGTGGGGAGCTTTTCTGGGATTATGAAGGTAAGCATGGTTGTTTTCCCAGAGGAAATGGGTGACCAGTGACAAAGTCTAATATTATATTTGACCATGGCCTGTGAGGTGTGGAATAAAGGCTACAAAAGTCACGCAGGATGCAGAGTCTGTACCTTATTTCTGGCACACCATGAACAGAATGGTATGCGTTTCAGAGGTGGAGTTTGGTGAATATTGTGCAGCTGAAATGTAGAGCTGATGAGTGGAAGGGGGTATTTTTTTATGTTTTTTTTTCTTTGAGGCCCTGGAAGTCAGGGGCAATGCAAGTCATCCTTTTCCCCTACAAAAACAAACCCTGCACCCATTGAAGTTTTCCATGGCAACTCATTCTAGTTTTGACAGATTGTACTGGTGACTGGTGGGTAGACTGGCACTGAGAAGGAGTTTTATGGTGCAGTCGTGGAATGGTGGAAGTGACAGGGCTTTACTGTTATTGAAAACCTCTTGGATGGAGGTCATGATAAATAGCGGCCACCCCAGAACCCTGAACCATGAACAGATGATGAAGAAAGGCAGTGTCTCTCTATGGTTACCATTAGCACTGGCCAGAAAAGGGCAATCCAGGGGCAGGAGAGGTATATTTAACTGACTAGCCAGATACAAATCAAGGGGTTATGTTCACAGCCTGAATCAACAAGCGCCTGAAATAAGTGAGTGACCTGGTTTATGATTAATGACACAGAGAGAAGAAGACAGGGCTTGTGAATCACATGAGGACATCGGTAACTATAACTCTTTTCTCCCTCTCTCTCCCTCAGACAATTATCAATACAAAGGGAGAGAGAGGCTAACGCCTCAAAGGTGGCTGGCTTGTCAGGTGAGGCCATTTGATCTTTCATAGCTTCATTCAGTGAACAGAGGTAAACTTCCTGAAGGGCTTGACCCGGCCAGCCTGCCTCTGCAGCTGCGGTCCGAAGGTCTATTACATAATCTGCGATTGTACGCCGGTACTGACGGAGATTTAATAATCTCTGAGCCGAACAACATATGAAACAATCTTTACCTCAATGGTTCATCCTTTCTTTCAAGTTGGGTAGTTTTAGGGATGATGTTTCGAAGTCTTTATCTTCTAGAAATTCCATTGTCTGACGGCTCCTTTAAATACAGAGAATACAAACTGTTGGCCCTGGTCTGAGATAATATAGGTTGATGAGTATTTATGGGTTTAGTACATGGGATACAGTTTCTGTCATGGCCTTCCAAAGGGGGAACAGTTCTATCCAAAGCGTGCAGTAATGCACAAAAGACTATTAAATATAGGTTTCTACTTTCAGTGAGGCCTAATCACACCCCCATCATCTGACTGGAAATGGTCAGTGTAAATGTTTTAACAGGACTTTGCACAATTTATTGCACATTCTAGATACCTGGTTTGCACTTATATATTTTCTTTCAGCGGAGCCACTACTGCTACTCTGGGCTGTGTTACAGAAGAGCTACTGCTTTGCCCTTCCCTTTTTTTCCACTTTGTTTATTCTGCTTTGCGTGTGGTTAAGGGAGTGCCCAGCTCTATAACGTGATGGGTACTAGTTAGCATTAATCTTTGTTTATTGCTCGGGTTTTAAGGTCCCTTGAAAAATAATGTTGTTAATGTTAATTTGTTAATGTGTTTTGAAGGCACTGATTTTTTAATTCTATAGCACAATCCACACTACTGGATAGTTTGTTTGCTTTAAACTGGAGATTCGGTTTATTCTTTTGTTGTATATCACCAGTGTGTTTCTACAGTAACTACAGAGGGTGAAGAGGACGACTGTCTTCATGTTTTGGATATATTCAAAACTTTTGTTTCCCTTATTCAAAGCTGAAAGCCTAAAGTGGGTGTGACTGAATATAATAGAATAGAATAGAATGCCTTTATTGTCACTATACAGTTGTACAATGAGATACAGAGCATCTCCTACTCAGTGTAAACATGCTTGGGGGGGGTACACTTCTGCAGCACTATGTACATATGGACAGTATTAACATAGGGAAAAACATATATATATATAATGTACAATATACAAGCCGTAAGTAATATGGGTGGTGCTTTCAGGTTTTTCCTTGTAACAGTAAAGCTTTTGAGCTTGCAGTCACCACACCACCACCCTAGTGTGCGTGCATCATGATTGCTTTCCCTTTTTACCCTCTCATCATCACTCCCTTGCGTTGCCACACATACACACATGTTAAATGGGAATTATATACTTTTTGATCTAGAGGCATTGAGTGATAGCAGTCCCGACCCAACCCTTCCAAAATATCAAATCAAATCAAATCAAATACAGAAATGGTCAAATCATTAGTCATAGATTAGGAAAAGTTGTTCCGTCCACTCATGCATGTCCTCTGATTCTTGCTGGAAGACAGAATCATCCATTTCTGTGCTCACATTCTGCTGTAACATGTCTCCTCATGTTATAGGTGAACTCTCCTATGTCTCTTTCATTCTCACTCATGCGTTTGCACAGCTGTGGACATCAGCTACCTTCATCTTTTAGGTGCCACATAGCGTCAAAATGAGTGGATGGTGTTACATTAAAGTTGTAAAACATTGCACTCTCTTTAAAGCAGTAAAAACAATCAAAAATGAATAATGAACACTACAAAATATAAATGAATAGAGGTGTTATGATCATAGTGAACAGGTCAGTATGTGAAGGTCAGAGAAGCTGAAAGTAAATGCTCTGTTGCCCACTATGTGTCATGGTCCTGGGTCAGTGACCCATTGCTTTGAGTTTATTGTTATTATTTTCTAGTTTCTTCTGATTTTGTATTAGTTCTCAGGGTTTGATTCTGGTGTTCAGTGGTTTATTACTCCAACCTGTATTCTCCCCCCTCATGTTCTGTTCGTGTCCCTGAGTTTGTGTTTGTAAAACAGTTTGTGAGTTTCCTGTTTTACTTTGAAGCTAGCTGCTGCTGAGCGTTGTCTCCACCTCCAACCAAAACTTAATCTACACGGTTAACAAAGGTCTGAGCTTTATCCTGTGTATCATTCTGGCTTGAACTACCATTATTCTCCTGACAGGAAGTGCACTCACTCATCTCATCACACCTGTTAGTCGATGTTATATGTTATATATATATATATTTAGATTCCTGAACCCCTTCACCTTGTCTCAGTGACCTTTATGATGTAGTCACCTGAAATGGTTTTCCCTACACAGGTGGGCCTTGTCAGGCTTTATTTGTGGAATTTCTTACCTTCTTAATGGGGTTGGAACCATGAGTTGTATTGCACAGAAGTCAGGTTGGTACACAGCTAACAGGCCTATTTGACAAGTCTTAGGATTCATATTATGGCAAGAACCAATCAGCTAAGTAAAGCGATAATAATGTGTATGTGATAGTCCCCGTAGGGAAATTGCTCCTCTGCATTTAACCCATTCGCCTAGTGAAGCAGTGGGCAGCCACCAATGCATCGCCCGGGGAGCAGTGTGTAGGGATGGTACCTTGCTCAGGGGTACCTCAGGATAGCTGTTCAGTAGGGTTGTACCCATAACCTTCCAATCATGAGGCAGCTACTCTACCTATTGAGCTATCCCTGCCCCAAGCGAGAGAGAAACTACAGTCCACCATTACTTTAAGAACTGAAGGTCAGTCAGTCCGGAATATTGTTAAAACTTTGAATGTGTCTCCAAATGCAGTCACAAAAACCATGCTACCAAGTGCTACCACAAAAACTGGCTCACATGAGGACCGCCCCAGGAAAGAAAGACCAAGAGTCAACTCTGCTGCTGAGGATAATTTCAACCAAGTGACCAGGCTCAGAAATCACAAGGTAAGAGCACCTCTGATTAGAGCCCAGGTAAATGGCACACAGAGTTCCAGTAGCAGACACATCTCTACATCAATTGTTCAGAGGAGACTGTGAATCAGGCCTTTATGGTCAAACAGCTGCTAAGAAACCACTACTAAGAAAAAGCAACAAGCAGACGCAGAGCTCTAGACTAACGTTTTTCCATGGTTGCACTGGTACACCTAACTTTTTTTCTTAGGCGCACCATCACAAAAGTTAGGCGCACTCAAACTTTTCAACCACATCACTTAAGACCAAAGTTCCCACTGTGAAGCATGGAGGAGGAGGTGTGATGGTGTGGAGGTGCATTGCTGGTGACACTGTTGGGGATTGTGATTGATATTTCTTTATTTTATGTATTGATAACATGTTTTAGTAATGTCACTTTTGTGTCATAATAATAATAATAACAATAATGATGGTCAAAGGAGCTTGCAAAGAAAAGCGTCTGGACTTCTTTAAGTTGCTTGAAGACGTTTCACCTCTCATCCGAGAAGCTTCTTCAGTTCTAAGGTCAAATGGTGGAGAGTCCCAGATATAAACCTAGTGGGAGTAACCCCCCACAGAGGGACAAAAGGACCCCCTGATGATCCTCTAATCACCTGAGCCAAGGTGTGAAATTGGGTGTGGGACCCAATCAGCCAGAGTTTCGGGTGTGTTCATTGTGAAACCTGGCCCCACCTTGTCATGCGAATTCCTGAGGTCAGATGGCCCAGGATGTGTGGGCGTTAAGGCGTCTGGGAAGGGATCTCAAAACTGGATTATAGATGGCAGAGAGTTGGTGTCGTAAACCCCCGCCTCTGTTCAAAGATGGCCGCTCACAGTGGACATAGATGGCTTCTTTCACTCCTCTTTCAAACCATCTGTCCTCTCTGTCCAAAATGTGAACATTGGCATCCTTGAAAGAGTGTCCTTTGTCCTTAAGATGCAGATGGACTGCTGAGTCTTGTCCTGTGGAGGTGGCTCTTCTGTGTTGTGCCATGCGCTTGTGAAGTGGCTGTTTGGTCTATTATTTATTCGATATTATTTATCGAATATAATATAATATAATATAATTTAATTATATTATAATAAAGGTAATAATAATAATATAATTTATTATTCCTGGACTCTGGCAGTTTTTTCCTCTTGCATCTGAAAAGTTGCAAGTGTTCTGACCTGACACTCTGAAGCGATTGCTGCCAGCTCAGATTTGCTGAACCCTTCTAAACAATACCTGTTCACTCTACTCTCCCCTCTCTCCATTCCTGCTGAAATCAGTCTTGACACACACGACTCCAGTCGCACCATGCTTACTTCCTATTTTTCACTATTTGACTGTTGTTGTGTTCAAATATTTAAGAAGAAATATTTGTGGTTTAGAAAGATTTAATTTGCTTTGGCAGTTCCTGTTCCTTTTCCTGAAATAGGAGAAACATGGACACAAAAACACACCCTGTGTAGCCTTGACTATCGAATGTTATCCTTCAGTTGATTCTAAGGCCCAGTTCAGGACATCTTGTTTGGACTCTGTGACCCAGAGACGTATAAAAAGCCATCACTGGTGTATGTGTAAGCATGCTGAAAAACCCTCTGCACTCTATGTCTACCGGCAATATTTCAAATCCAAACATTAACACTGAATGAAGCTCTTGACTCTGAAAACATGAAACGCCAACCCATTTATGAGCAAATTTGCATCGTGTATATATTAAAACAATAACACACAGCTTTATTTATTTTATAAACATCCATCCATCCATTCGCTTCCGCTTATCCTTTTCAGAGTTGTGGGGGGCGCTGGAGCCTATCCCAGCTGTCATAGGGCGAGAGGCGGGGTACACCCTGGACAGGTCGCCAGTCTGTCGCAGGGCAATTTGATGAACAATTTATAATTTTTACATAATACTCCAGCCTTTCAACTCTGAGCTTATTTAGTTCTATTAATACACTGAAATCTCATTTGTGTCATGAAGAAAGTCTTTAATCAAACAGAATTCAAAGATCAGAAACATTTCATATATGGAGTTAAACATGAATCATTGTTTCAACAACATATTTATTGTTGTCATAAACAGACAAGAAGACAACAACAAACTGCTCCTCCCATTCAACAC
This sequence comes from Astatotilapia calliptera, assembly GCF_964374335.1. Classification (NCBI taxonomy): domain Eukaryota; kingdom Metazoa; phylum Chordata; class Actinopteri; order Cichliformes; family Cichlidae; genus Astatotilapia; species Astatotilapia calliptera. The sequence goes on from NC_137424.1 coordinate 75,494,067, forward strand.
ATGTCAGTCCATATCCCAGCAAACTAAATCATCTCCATTTACACATCAAATAGAAACATGAATCACTTGTAATGATTAGAAACTTGATAGAATTTCAAATCTAGTTTGGGGAGTCATTCAGTGAGAAACAGTGAAATGATTTTCCATGTGAAAAGGTGGACAGCACTATTAGGGACCAATAAGCCAAAAACACAGAGGTCCAAACTATTAAAAAAGTGTGTGTGTGTGTGTGTGTGTGTGTGTGTGTGTGTGTGTGTGTGTGTGTGTGTGTGTGTGTGTGTGTGTGTGTTTAAGAAGAACACCATCCCCCCCTGTGTGATCGCAAGACATGGTTCAGTCCATTTTATTGGCTTCTTCTTGTAAACCAGCTCAACCTCCTCTTTCACTCAAACCCAGAAAGACTGGAGCGGGGGCCAAGGAACTCAAAAAGAACAAAAAAATAATTAATACAGCATGTACCCATATAAGATAACAAACAATCCAAAACAGATTTTATACAACCATTTGTGCTGTAGCTTACTGCTGTCATGCATTGCGAATAAACTTAAAATTTTGAACTGAATAAGCTATAGTCACAGAAGCTTTAGAGCACAATGTTAAAAAGGACAAAAAGAATATCTTTGAAATATTTGGGGTTTTGGCTACATGCAGCACTGACAGGAAAGCACATTAGAAAAAAAACCATCCTGAACTGACCTGATCTGCTAACGGTGCCGCTGACACTGACACCGTCAGCGTCACCGGCAACACCTTCACTTCATCACCAGTTTGAATGAATGGAAACATCCTGTGAGTGAAAGTGTGTGTGAAGGTGTGTATGTGTGTGTTAGTATCAGGATCAGAGAACGACAGCTTTCCTCTGTTCCAGTCCAGATTCACTCTGATCCTCTGGAGCTTCTTCTGAACTGAGAGAGCAGTGAAAGGAGCTGATGGTGAGCGTGTTGAGTATTTACCTAAACTGAAAATCACACCCCAAAATCCAAACTCTTTGTTTCCCTTCCTCTGAATAGACTCTTCTACCACACCAAGCATCCAGCTTGTATTATTTCCAACCTCGACATCCCAGCTGTGAGTCCCTGAGTTAAAGCCCTCAGAGCCCAGGACAGAAATGTAATAATCAATCCTCTCTGGATTATCAGGAAGCTGCTGCCTCTCTCCTCCTCTCACACTGGTCAGATCTTCAGACAGGATCAGGTTTGGATGAGTAGTGTTTGGGTCCAGAATGACAGGAGTGTAGGAGACCACGTCCTTCATGTTGTTCCAGATGTTGAAGGTCAGGTTGCCCAGGTGTTTGGCCTGGTCTATCAGAGCTCCTGAGGGCAGCTGTGGATCATCCAGCAGGGGGCAGCGCTGGACTCTTTCCACTGCAGCCTTGTAGTTGTGCAGGAATGAGACGTCTTCAGCTCTCAGCTCCTCCTCTGTGGCTCTGACTGTGTCTGAAAGAGCTGCTATCTCTCTGCTCAGAGCCTCCATCTTCTCCTTCATCATCCCACTCTTCTGCTCCTCTTCCTCCCTCAGTGCAGCCAGCCTGGCCTCCTCTTCCTCTGCTAGAAACTGATGAAGCTTCTTAAACTGCTCCTTAATCTGCCTCTCTGTGTGTCGGGCCTGGACCTTAATGTGTTCTGCTGTTTGTTCAAACTTCACTTGAACTTCTTCACAAACCTTTAACTTCTTCTTTAAGGGCTCCAGAGTTTCCTGAAGTTCCTTCTTGTGTTGTTGTGCAGCTTCATCGATGGGTCTGAATCTGTGGTTGGTGTGATTTTCTGAGTCTCTGCAGATGAGACACACTGGCTGCTGATGGTCCAGACAGAAGAGTCTGAGTTTCTCAGAGTGCAGACTGCAGAGAGCCTCTGAAGCTCTCTGATCTCTCTCCTGTAAGAACGACTCACACAGGTTCTTTAAAGCTCGGTTTAAAGGTGGATCATCCACTGATATTTCCTTACAAACTGGACACTCGTGTGTTGGTCTCTCTCTCCACCGTCTCTTCAGACAGTCTTTACAGAAGCTGTGGCTACATGGCAGAATAACAGGATCTCTGAAGACCTCCCGACAGACCGGACAGCAGAGATCCTCCTCTGATCTGGAAGCCATTGAGTCTGTGAGTGAAGCTGAAAACAGCAGACAGGAAGTACAGTCAGTCCTGGCTCCCCTCCCTCCTCTACCACCTTCACTGAAACTTCCTTTGAGTCGTGTTTTTGCTCAAACTCACATTCAGTGTGTGGAGCGTCAGCAGCTTGAAGCAGCAGTGTTGGAGTTTTACACTGTCGCTGCACTCACTCGTGCAGCTACAGCTACTCACTGATCGTCTGTGTGTCTCCCTTTACTGAGAAAGAGGAACAGCTTGTTTCCTGGTTTGTCGCAGCACTTGTGTAAGGTCAGAGGCGGAGTCTCATCCACCTCCTCCCATACATGCTGTTGCTTCATCCTGAACAGCGGTGTATTTTCTTGTCTTAACTAAATAATAACTATGAATCCAAATTTGTGTGTGTCCTCTGTGCATTCCTGGTGTTATTAGATCGGGGACATTACATACATACAACAAGGCTCCCCTATCAGTATTCTTGGGAAGAGCATACCTTTTGCTAGCATTCAAATGACACTATTTTCAGGAAACTGAGATCAAGTATCATTCATAGACAGGTGACACTAACAGGAAAACCCTACCCAAGTCATTGTTTCAGGTATTCACTGATCACATGAACTTTGTGGACCAACACATCAGGTTTACCAAGGAGAATGTGGAAAATATGACAGGTTAGCCTTCCTAAACTGTGAGATTTCCATCACCAATAGGGGACAAAAGTTGATGTGTACAGTAAACCAACACATACACTTATCAAACACTCAAGCACAAATTGGATGTCATCAGGACACTCCAACACAGAGTGAACACCATCCCCACAGATATAGTGGCCAGAGACACACACAGTGATATTTGAGAAGTGAAATGAAGTTTTTTGGATTTACAGAAAGTGTGCAATAATTGTTTAAACAAAATCAGGCAGGTGCATAAATTTGGGCAGCACAATAAAAGACATGAAATCAATATTTAGTAGATCTGCCTTTTGCAGAAATTACAGCCTCTAAATGCTTCCTGTAGGTTCCAATGAGAGTCTGAATTGTGGTTGAATGTTTTGGAACATTCCTCTTACAAAACATCTCTAGTTCATTCAGGTTTGATGGCTTCTGAGCATGGACATCTCTCTTTAACTCACACCACAGATTTTCAATAATATTCAGGTCTGGGGACTGAGATGGCCACTCCAGAACGTTGTACTTGTTCCTCTGCATGAATGCCTTACTGGATTTTGAGCAGTGTTTCATAACCGTGACATGTTCTTTTGTAATATAGTTATTTTTTTGTATATTTCATTTATCCACCATCATACATCATACATACAAGCTAAGAAGAGGTCGTTATACTAACAAGAGGTATCAACGCAGGGCCAAAGTTCAGCACATGGTTAAAGTTTGTAATCCAGCCAGGGTATAAATATCACTCAGCAGCCAGAGCTGAAGCAGGTAGCATCAACAGATAAATCTACTCTACCCGGCTTAAATCACAAGAGCACCTCTGACCAAAAAGCTGTAGATTTTTCTTGTTTGCACAAATTAATCCAGATTCACATTAATTGTGTTCACAGCTCCAACAAAATGAGGAAGAGGAGGGGGAGAAACACAATTAGGTTGAATTACAATTGGATGGAAGGCGAGGACAAGGAGAAGGAAGCTTAGGATGAGGAGGAAGAGAAACAGCAGGAGCATCTTTAGGGATCCCTATGATGTCATTGAGGTTTGTTTCATTAATATGGTCCTCTCACAAAGAAAGATGACTTGTTTTAGTTCACCTACTTCCTGTATTAAATAGTGATGTGCAAAATGTTGTGAAAAACCATGGAGCAGGTTTTAGGTTTTGTATTGTTGATTTCCATTTATGCTTAGAAATATCTACTTATATATGCTTAGAGTTTTGTAATTAGTTGTAGATTGGTAGAGGTTTTGATCCTTGATAGTCTGCAAACTTTGTGTGCATTAGAGAGCACTTTGGGAGCATGAGAGAGGTCGTACCTTGTCTTATTGTTTTATGGTAGGATTAACGTAGCTACGTCTGTTCTAGTCTAAGTGCTTTTGGTTTGATGAACTGCTGGACTTCCTCACCGTGTTATCTAGGGTGAACCATTTAGGGTGAGGGGGAGACTACCCTCTTCCTGATCAAGGATGTTTGCTTTTGTGCTTTCATGTTATAGGACCCTTTGATCAGCAGTACCACACACACACACACACACACACACACACACACACATACACACACACACACACACACGGTACTCTTTGTGTGTATGTAGATGTCATATGTTAATGAACCTATGCATATTCATGTAACCTCAATAAAAGAGCAGTGTTACGGGAGAACCGACGAGAGCAGCTGGGGTCAAGCGAAGGAACGGCGTTTGTCCGGTTCTCTCCCGTGCACGAGAAACATGAAGAACTTTGCCTACTTGTGTCTTGCTTTGCTGTGTAATTATATTGTCTTCAACGTTCCAGCGAATAGGTTCAAGCTACAAACCTATCATTAATTGGTCCTTCGAGAGCCAGAGCCCTGGAGTCGACATTCACCGAGGGGAGAAGAGACACGCTGAAAGACTGACGTCAGCCAGGAAGTTCCTGTGGATTAAATGTCTGTCTTTTCTCCTCGATGAATGACAATCGGCGGGATCCGAGGCTGATATTACACGATAAGCAACACCAAGTAAGTCCCTAGAGCCCGACTCTATAACCGTGTGGTTGTGCAGACTCCGCCACTTTGTTGAAGCGTTGAGAAGTTCGCTACTTTGTGGAGCGATAAGTGAGTTCTTCGCTACTTTGTGGAGTGAGAGGTGGGTTCTCTGCCAATTTGTGAGGCGTTGAGAAGTTCGCTACTTTGTGGAGAGAGAGGTTCCTCGCTACTTTGTGGAGCGAGAGGTGGGTTCTCTGCCAATTTGTGAGGCGTTGAGAAGTTCGCTACTTTGTGGAGAGAGAGGTTCCTCGCTACTTTGTGGAGCGAGAGGTGAGTTCTCCGCCACTTTGTGGGGCGTTGAGAAGTTCTGCGGGGTCCAGACTGTGCTGGACGATAGGCCTATTTTGTGTTGTTGTCGTTGTTTTCGTTGTTGTTGTTGTGTGAGTGCGTGCAGAGCGGAACACGTGGTCCGTTACACCAGCTGTTGTCGTTATCATGGATTCCTAAGCAACCAAGAGTGTGTCGGAGGGTAACAGATGTTTATGCTGGACTTTGCTCCTGGCAGCACAAAGTATTTAAATTAAAAAAAAAACAAAGAGAGCGACGGCTCCTTAGCTGCGCGGGTTCACGTGAGCACGGTGGCACGGGTTTCACGTGGTCCTGAGCCGTGCGGTTAATCGCAGGCTTATAAATGAAAGAGATTCAAATGTTAGAAGTTTTCAGAAAACACACCAGCCTTGAAGAGCGTGTGGAGAAGGCCAGCCCACATCAGTACCACTTAAGATATGCTCTGGTGAATGGCTTTCCCCCACCCCCTTGCTGACACAAAATGTTTATTCTTTAGCTTGCCCTGATTGACAACAGCCTGTGTGTCAGACCATAGATTTAATTGAGGTGGGTAGTTGTTAAAAGTAATCTACATTAAGCTTGTGGTTGCTCAAATTCAGTACAATGACATACGAGGTGAAGTGTTATAGGCAAATATTTAAACTAATAATGTGCATAGAGGCACTTGACCTGTGTGAAAGACTGTCATCTTATTATGAGCCATTGTTGAGATATAGAGCACACCTGTGAAAACAACTAATATGCTGAACCCTGTATGAAACATCTAAAAGTACATGGTGGAGAAGCTGAATTGAATATGAAAGTGCAAGACTTTGCCACTGTTCATAGCATTAGCATCATGTTTCTGTTTATTTGTTTTGTTGGGTCGAAAATAATTAAATAAACTTGTGATCATGCCTATGGATCACCATGGCACATATCACCAGCCACATGATTTATTTATGCAGATGAAAAAGTGAGTGTGAATGTGTCTGACATCACAGTGTTTTTGTGCGCTGTGTTGTGAGAGTGGTGATTCTGCAGGTCACCAGCTATTGTAAAGAAAAAAAAAAAGAGTGAAAAAGAGAAATAATTTATATTGTAGATGAAAAATAATAGGGAAAAGGTTTTGTGTTGATCAGCCAAAAACAACTACAATTTCATTTTCTGCTTTTAAGAAAGGACTGTTCACAAAAACACAGAGAGAGAGAGAGAGAGATGTGTGTTGATTAAGCAGTGATAATAATAATGAACATGTCTTAGTTTGTCACTTTCTGGTGAAAAGCAGACCTGAACCAATTTTCCACATGCGGCAGTCGGAAGAAAGTTATAGTTTAACATCATTGGAAACATGCAGGCCAAGTTTCTGGCTGACTTATTTACAGCGCCATGTGTCTCTCAACCTCACAAGCAAGCTCTCACTCCTCCCTGAAGACAAGGAATGCAGCTCCAAAGAGCAATAACATGATAAAGAGACAGCAGCAAGTCCTGAGCAAAGAGTCCCAGCAAAGCAGCAGCAATGTGGACAAACAGCATCAGAGAAGAAGAGCAAACCCATCATCCTGACTGATCGGATTAATGGCACTGTATTTACAACAAGCTGCAACTTCACTGAACTGAACAGTTGGAGTTTGACATTTGCCACCTTTGGAGCAAAATGGCAAGAAGAGACAGTGGAACACAGGACAAAGCTGAAGGAGAACTGCCGGCTATTGGACTGTTGAAGAGTGAGAGGACAACAGACAACAGAGAGGAGTGGTGAGAACACAGAGGAATGCTGTTATTTAAATGTGGGAAATCAACATTTGGGTTAGCAAACCTGGGAAAAACAAAACTGACTGCTTAAGTTGGAAAATTGTGAAGGAGTCTGAAACACTGCGAAAATAGAAACATATACAAATCACACAAACAAGCAGAACATGCATTAACCCTACTAATACAAACAAAAGAGAGCTCATGAAGATTAGACAACATCTTAAGCATGTGAGTCTGTTTATCATCTTGTCCAAGTCACTTAGTGTGATGCAAAGACCAGTGGAACTCATAGCACATTGGTTAAGAAATGATCAAACAATAGTAGAGAAGTGTGTAGGAAAGGCAGCTTTAAGAACATGCTCTGCTGGAGATGCAGCTCCACAGACATGCATTAGACCTGCCTAATAACACAAACACACATGCAAGGAAAATTAGCTTGTTATCTTTCATCAGTGTTAAAATAGTGTCAATTTAACAGACACTTGTTATCAAATACTGAGGTTATCCAATGCAAAAAAAAAAAAAAAGACTCTCTAGGTTGCAGGACAACAATTTAACTTTTGTTGTGAAAAAAGATTCTGGTTTGACCAACCAGTGATCAGATGTAACCACGGTAACCCCTGACCCAATTTCCGCCAGTCCCTTTATTGTGGCGGGAATGAACCCTGTATAAGTTGCGGGTCAATCAGCTGCATGTCCCTGCTCCTCTAGCTGCTGTGTCCGTGTGGTTGGCGTACTTGTCAGATATCGACAAATTCTACACTACAGACCAGTTGACAGCGTGCAATAACCCAGCCGATTCATTCGTCTTTACACTACCTCACAATCGACTCAACGGTGAGTTATTTGTTTGGTTTTTTTTGTCACAATTAATGTAAATGCGGAGCCGCGATCGCACATCCTACAATGCCGGTAAGCTAATGCTAGGCTAGCGACAGTAAGTGCAATTACTAGTTTCATCTATTGAATATTGTTGTTTTTGTTTATTCCATTATGGCCGAATGTTGACTTAACGTATCTAGAGTTGAACGAGTGATTTGATTTTTGTAGTTTTGTCCGTTTTGAATGTTTTTGTTACTTTTCTGATGAAATGCCAAAACGGCCTATGAGATTTTGCATTGAGTTAAATTCCATTTAGATTATTGAATCTGTTGCGCAACACCTGTGATTAAATGAGTTTTGTAAATATATTTGATTAACTTTGGATAATGGTTATTAGCTTTGTGGCTGATATACTTTGATGGGACCCATGAGAATGTTTTTCTATAATAGTATTTTTGAATGAAATTTATTATAAGAGATGATGGTTTGTTGATTGTTGTATGAAACATGGCATTAATTACTTGTCTTTGTTATTTGTGTATTTATTTTGTCACAGCAGTAGAATGCTGTGTCATTTTCTTCTGTGAATGATAATTTGTTTTTGACCTTGTTTAGGTCAGGTTTTTTTTTCTCCCGCGATCAGCCCTGATCAGCGCGAGATGGCGAGCCACCTGACCACCGCTACGTTGCGGTAGGAATTGTGAACCTATGGACTGAATCACTGAATCAAACTGTTGACACATGACCTATCACAGGTCCATGGAACTAAACTAAATCACATACTGGACTACACCTCATCCCACCTCCTTTTGGAACCTAATAAGCTGTTTTGTATTGTCAACATTATTTTTGTTTGTGATATATATGCATATGTTTTTATTTCTTTTGTACATCCGTCTATACACTGCTCATAACAAACATAATATATATATTTTGAGCTCTACTTTTGTTTCCTGTGTTTTATTCACACCCTCAGGCTCCATAGTCGAATCTTATTCTGATAGCTCATTTTCTATGAGGCTGCAGTCAGGCGCCCTGGTCCTTTAACCGCGTTACACAGACAATAAATTTAGTTGTTGATATAGTAAATTGGGAGATGCTTCCTGCTTGATTGATGCAGCACAAGTAATTTACTGTATGAGGGAAATTGTCTTTTGTGATACTATTTTGAACATACTTTTCTGTTGTCCTATCAACTTAGTGGGTTAATAGCTGATATGCAAATTAGTTGATCGGTTTTAGATTAATGAAAGGTGACTGAATTCTAGCACGAGTGAATGGGATGTGTTGGAGTTTGTTGTGTGTTGAGTGGAGACTCTAAAACACTGAGTTTCCTGTTTTGATGTGCGAGTGAATCCTGTAATTAGATACACAACTCTGAATATGTCAGAACAAACGTCTTTTGTGAAGTGCATGACAACATGTCACATGTTTTATGATGAAGGGAAAAGGAAAACTGAATAAAATCTGTGGCCTAAATGAGTGTAGAGCACAGACCTGGTGACTAAACTCATAGCTAATAAGACATTAGGGTTATGTTGTGTGTTGTGCAGCTGATGGTTGGTTTGGAGTGAATCTAGCTGATGATTCTTCTTTTGCTGTGAAGTTGAGCCTGCCAATTAGTATGATGGTATGATAAATCATGCTAATGGTATGATTTACCCTCCTGAGATGAAGAGCTTGTGTCATGACTTAACAAGGCGTTTTTATTTTTGATACTTTCACAGTGCATTGAAAGTTTTGTTTGATAATCTCTGTTATTTTTCATTTTTATCTTTTGAACAGGCACTGATTTTGTTTTTCTATTTCTTTTCTTTAAGCAGATCTGCACGTCAGAAATTAAAAGTGCTATACGACCTGTCGAAAAAACCGTTACAAGTGAGTTTCTCCACATTAAAATGGGCTCAGGAGAAAGCTACTTATTTGGGACAATATTAAATGAAAGTCCCGGCCTAAAAAGGATTCAGCGAGGTAATCCGATCTAAAAGTTCTTCTTTTTCTTTTGAAATGACGTTGTTTTGCTGAGCGTGGAAACGAATGCGACGGTAATTTCCACAATTAGCAAAAGAAGGAATCACTGAGTGAATGAGTGAATTGGCTTCCCTTCATTGGCTTCCTGTTAAATCCAGAATTGAATTCAAAATCCTGCTCCTCACATACAAGGTCTTAAATAATCAGGCCCCATCTTATCTTAATGACCTTGTAGTACCATATCACCCTATTAGAGCACTTTGCTCTCGCTCTGCAGGCCTACTTGTTGTTCCTAGAGTATTTAAAAATAGAATGGGAGGGAGAGCCTTCAGTTTTCAGGCCCCTCTTCTGTGGAACCAGCTTCCAGTTTGGATTCGGGAGACAGACACTATCTCTACTTTTAAGATTAGGCTTCAAACTTTCCTTTTTGCTAAAGCATATAGTTAGGGCTGGACCAGGTGAGCCTGAATCCTCCCTTAGTTATGCTGCAATAGATGTAGGCTGCCGGGGGATTCCAATGATGCATTGAGTTTTTCCTTTCCAGTCACCTTTCTCACTCACTATGTATTAATAGACCTCTCTGCATTGAATCATATCTGTTATTAACCTCTGTTTCTCTTCCACAGCATGTCTTTATCCTGTCTTCCTTCTCTCACACCAACCGGTCGCAGCAGATGGCCGCCCCTCCCTGAGCCTGGTTCTGCCGGAGGTTTCTTCCTGTTAAAAGGGAGTTTTTCCCTCCCACTGTCGCCAAAGTGCTTGCTCATAGGGGGTCATATGATTGTTATGTTTTTCTCTGTATCTATGAAGCGCCTTGAGATAACTTTTGTTGTGATTTGGCACTATATAAATAAAATTGAATTGAATTGAATTGAATTGAATGAGTAAGAATTTTAAAATAAATGTGAAACTGACTGACTGACTTAACACCATTGTGTGAAGTTAACCCCCACCTGACAAAGGTGTGGATGTATCTCTGTGTGTGTCTCTGTTGCAGGAGCAGAAGGAGACCACAGGAGGAACCTTGGGTCACATGACGATGTGAACTCTGAAAATTTAACCTTTTTAGTTTAAATTCTCTGTCTGTGAATTTACCATGTGTATGTCATTCACTACCTTGTGTTGCTCACAGAGATCACTGTGAGAAAGTGTGTACACACCTGCGCAGCGCTAACATTTGCATTTCTTCTCTACAGCATTACAGTTCTTCATGTGACTAGATGATTTATACCAGGATAATCAATGTGTGTTGCTAATGTTTGTTTTTCTAAGAATGCATGTAGAGGATTCAGCGGAAGCGGACAAGTGACATGAGAAAAACAAATAAGGGATTGTTTATGGAATAGTTGAAGATGGGCTATTGAGCTCATAGTGATTGATGAGTTGAGTGACTTTACTTAAGAGAAGTCACTGATTACATTAATGTTAACTGAGTACATGGGATGATCCATGTCTGCGGCGAATTATGGTAATAATAGTGATTTAATGATTTGAGAAAACCTGCATATGACACTTGTCTTGCCCGTGCTGAATGCTTATTACTCTTATGATACAATTGTTTATAAGTGTGAAGTTTGATTTTATTTCCAGATCTTGTTTTCCAGGCCATGATGGCGTGTATGCAGGCTCCTGGTGGAGCCAGTTTTTAAGACAGGGATCCAGGTTTGATGAGTTGACGCATGAGAGTGTCCATGCGTCAAGAGGTGGGGTCCAGAATTAACATTAAACAATGTTTTTTATTATTGTTGCAGGCTTTGATGGCCTATAAGTGAAGTTCACTGAACTAAAGAATGTGGTTTAATGATTGTTGACATGCTCTCCAAATAGAAGTCTTTCTGAAATACAGGTGCAGCAGTGAGAAGCGAGAAACATTCCAGGCATAGCTGACAGCCCAGGCAGTGGTTGAGGTCAAAGGTCAAGCTGGTTGGGGCCCATCATGAGATCAGACCTTGGAGCCACAGCAAGGACCATTTTAACTGCCTGCAAAATAGCGGAGAGACCCTCCGGGATTTATCAGAGCTACTGCAAAGAGGTCGAGGTCCCAGGAAACCCCGGCACCCTCAAGACAGCACAATAGAGAAATCTCACACTTGGTTGTTTCAGTGGTGATGGGGGAGTGCTGATTGAGCCCCCGTAGGGTAAGCTCGCACTTCAACCTCCAGCCTCTGATCAACTCTAGGGCAACCAAGTGCGAGGCGTGACGGCTGAATCAGCTGAACCAGGAGGAAGGCAGAGAAGATGGACACATGACAACTCTCACCTAAGAGACATGATGCAAGACCACATCCCTCCGTGGATGAACAGTGCCTGGTACCGTTATATCCACGACAGAACAAAAACAGAATCTGCAAATACAGACTATTATGTCTGTTCCCATCTACCCAGCACGGCAACATACCCCACACCATATATGTTCCTGGACTAACTCTCAGAGAAGAACTACTCTATGATATTAGCAGAGAAAGGGGGACTTTGCGTCCTTTTTAATACCACATGCTGCATTTACATAAAGAAGACGCACATTCATCAAACATGACTGACGCCCTGAGTGTTTTGAGACAGATCCAGCAGGCCCAGAATCAGGACTATCCATGATGAGAAGGAGTGCCTGAGAAGATCGTCCACAAGATGGGAGCTGAGGCCAGGAGAGAGGCTTCAGGAGGATCAGAGATCATCTTCAGCACAGCAGACATCACACAGAGAGCTGTGCTACTGAGCTTCCAGGAGATCAAGAGGAGACTTCCCACAGCAAGATTTTAAATAAAATAGTTCGAGGATGACATGATTCTGTAAAAGCACAGGAACCAGAAGCTATGGTGAGGTGTTTTTCTGCAGAGCGTGGACAATTGAGGAGTCATAAATATCCCCCTCGCAGGTCGAAGGCCTGAAGTGAGGTGATGGGTGATAGATTTTGTATTGTTGATTGTCATTTATGCTTAGAAATATTTACTCACATATGCTTAGAAGTGTATAATCAATTGTAGATTGAAAGAATGTCTCATCCTAAAAGAGGTCTGTATTAACTCTGTGTAGAGGGGGGTGCGTACATTCCTCTACACAGTGTCCTGGCATGGATCACACTCCTTAGGAGAGTTTATCTTCTCCTTATTGATTTATGGTATAGCAAGCACACGTATATTTCTTTAAGTATAAGAGCCTTTTGTTCAGACGTCCTGGCACCAGCTTTGGGGAGTCTTCACAGGGTCACATCTTGACCACACACACACACACACACACACACACACACACACACACACACACACACACACACAGGCAAGGTACTCTTTGTGTGTATGTAGATGTCATATGTTAATGAACCTATGCATATTCATGTAACCTCAATAAAAGAGCAGTGTTACGGGAGAACGGACGAGAGCAACTGGGGTCAAGCGAAGGAACGGCGCTTTGTCCGGTCTCTCCCGTGCACGAGAAACATGAAGAAGCTTGCCTACTTGTGTCTTGCTTTGCAGTGTAATTATATTGTCTTCAACGTTCCAGCGGATGGGTTCAAGCTACAAACCTATCATTAATTGGTCCTTCGATGCCGGATCCCTGGAATCGCATTCTCCGAGGGGAGGAGAGACACGTTGGAAGACTGACGTCAGCCAGGAAGTTCCTGTGGATTCGCGGTCTGTCTTTTCTCCTCGATGAATGACGATCGGCGGGATTCGAGGCTGATATTACACGCTAAGCAACGCCAAGTAAGTTTAAAGAGGCCGACTCTATAACCGTGTCGTTGTGCAGTCTCCGCCACTGTGTGAGGCGTTGAGAGGTTCCTCGCTACTTTGTGCAGCGAGAGGTGGGTTCTCCGCCACTGTGTGAGGCGTTGAGAGGGTCCTCGCTACTTTGTGGAGCGAGAGGTGAGTTCTCCGCCGCTTTGTGGGGCGTTGAGAAGTTCCGCGGGGTCCAGGCTGTGCTGGACGATAGGCCTATTTTGTGTTGTTGTCATTGTTGTCGTCGTTGTTGTTGTTGTTGTGTGTGAGTGTGTGCGGAGCAGTACACGTGGTCTGTGACACCGACTGTTGTTGTTATCATGGGTTTCTAAGCAACCAAGAGTGAGTCGGAGGGAGACAGACGTTTGTGCTGGACTTTGCTCCTGGCAGCACAAAGTATTTATGTAAAAAAGAGAGAGAGCGACGGCTCCACAGCTGCGCGGGTTCACGCGAGTGCGGTCGCGCGGGTTTCACGCGGACCTGAGCCGTGCGGTTAATCGCAGGCTTAAAAATGGAAGAGATTCAAATGTTAGAAGTTTTCAGAAAACACACCAGCCTTGAAGAGCGTGTGGAGAAGGCCAGCCCACATCAGCAGCACTTAAAATGTGCTGTGGTGAATGGCTTTCCCCCCACCCCTTGCGGACACAAAATGTTAACCATAGACGTAATAGAGGTGGATAGTTGTTAAAAGTAATCTACATTAAGCTTGTGGTTGCTCAAATTCAGTACAATGACATATGAGGTGAAGTGTTATAGGCAAATATTTAAACTAATGAAGTGCATAGAGGCACTTGACCTGTGTGAAAGACTGTCGTCTTATTATGAGCCATTGTTGAGATATAGAGCACACCTGTGAAAACAACTAATATGCTGAACCCTGTATGAAACATCTAAAAGTACATGATGGAGAAGCTGAATTGAATATGAAAGTGTAAGACTTTGCCGCTGTGGGCAGAGCATGCAACTACTGTGTGATGTTGCGTTGCGATTTTTTTTTCTTCTGAGCTGATGAGCAAGCTACACATTATCAAAGGGTTGGAAACAGACCCGACTGAATAGATATAAATGCAAGAGGAGTAAAGTAAAATAAACAAAAGGCTAAATTACAACTTAATTTTAATGCATTCAAACTAATAATAAAAAGGATAACAACCTATAAACTGGCATTAATAATGAAAGCAGATAATTCACACAAACAGAACTATGATAACTGGAGTGTGCAGCGTTTCCGTGAGCAGTTTTTCTGCACCTTGACTTGTGTGTGGAGTGTTCATAGCATCAGCATCATGTTTTTGTTTATTTGTTTTGTTGGGTTGAAAAATAGTTAAATAAACTGGTGATCATATTTATGGATCACCATGGCACATATCATCAGCCATGTGATTTATTTACGCAGATGAAAAAGTGAGTGTGAATGTGTCTGATGTCTCAGTGCTTCTGTGCGCTGTGTAAAAGTAATTGCCTTTGATTGTGAGAGCGGTGATTCTGCAGGTCACCAGCTATTTAAAAAAAAAAAAAAGAGTGAAAAAGAGACAAAATTTACATTGTAGATGAAAAATAATTATAGGAAAAAGGTTTTGTGTTGATCAGCCAAGAACAACTACAATCTCATTTTCTGCTTTTAAGAAAAGACTGTTCACAAAAACACACAGAGAGAGAGAGATGTGTGTTGATTAATGTTGAAATGTGGACAAACAGCATCAGAGAAGAGCAAACCCATCATCCTGACTGATCGGATGAATGGCATTGTGTCTACAACAAGCTGAAACTTCACTGTGCATGTGAAGAAAACGTTTGAGGAGAACTGAACAGTTGGAGTTTGACATTTGCCACCTGTGGAGTAAAATGGCAAGAAGAGACAGTGGGACACAGGACAAAGCTGAAGGAGAACTGCCGGCTATTGGACTTTTGAAGTGGGAGAGGACAAAAGAGTGAGAGGACAACAGACAACAGAGTGAGAAGACTAGGTGAGAACACATAGGAATTATTTAATGTGGGAAATCAAAATTTGGGTTAGCAAACCTGGGGAAAAGAAAACTGAATGCTTAAGTTGGAAGATTGTGAAGGAGTCTGAAACACTGCAAAAAGGAAACATATACAAACATATACAAAATCACATACACAAGCAGAACATGCATTAACCATACTAACACTTCCAAACACAAAATAACTCATGAAGAAATGATCAAATAATAGCAGAGAAGTGTGTAGGAAAGGCAGCTTTAAGAACATGCTCTGCTGGATATGCAGCTCCACAGACATGCATTAGGCCTGCCTAATAACACAAACGCCCATGCAATGAAAATTGGCTTGTTATCTTTCATCAGTGTTAAAATAGTGTCAATTTAGCAGACACTTGTTATCAAATACTGAATTTATCCAATGCAAAAAATTGACTCTCTAGGTTGCAGGACAACAGTTTAACTTTTGTGGGAAAAAAGATTCTGGTTTGACCAACCAGTGATCAGACAATAAATTTAGTCGTTGATATAGTAAATTGGGAGATGCTTCCTGCTTGATTGATGCAGCACAATTAATTTACTGTATGAGGGAAATTGTCTTTTGTGATACTATTTTGAACATGCTTTTCTGTTGTCCTGTCAACTTAGTGGGTTAATAGCTGATATGAAAATTAGTTGATCGGTTTTCGATTAATGAAAGGTGACTGAATTCTAGCACGAGTGAATGAGATGTGTTGGAGTTTGTTGTGTGTTGAGTGGAGACTCTAAAACACTGAGTTTCCTGTTTTGATGTGCGAGTGAATCCTGTACCCAGATACACAACTCTGAATACGTCAGAACAAACGTCTTTTGTGAAGTGCATGACAGCATGTCACATGTTTTATGATGAAGGGAAAAGGAAAATTGAATAAAATAGATCTGTGGTTTAGATGAGTGAAGAGCACAGACCTGGTGATTAAACTCATAGCTAATATGACATTAGGATTATGTTGTGTGTTGTGCAGCTGATGGTTGGTTTGGAGTGAATCTAGCTGATGATTCTTCTCCTGTTGTGAAGTCGATGAGGAGTTTGTGTCATGACTTAACAAGGCCTTTTTATTTTGATACTTTCACAGTGCACTGAAAGTTTTGTTCGATAATCTCTGTTATTTTTCATTTTTTGAACAGGCACTGATTTCTGTTTGTCAATTTCTTTTCTTTAAGCAGATCAACACGTCGGGAATTAAAAGTGCTACACGACCTGTCGAGAACGCCGTTACAAGTGAGTTTTCTCCACATTAAAATGGGCTCTGGAGAAAGCCACTTATTGGGACAATATTAAATGAAAGTCCCGGCCTAAAAAGGATTCAGCGATGTAATCCGATCTAAAGTTCTTTTTCTTTTTGAGATGACGTCATTTTGCTGGAAGTGGAAACTAAATGCGACGATAGGTTCCACTATCAGCAAAGAAAGAATGAATGAATGAATGGAAATAAAAAACAAACTGACTGACTGGTAAAAGCTGACAGGACTTGACCACGACTCAAGGTTAACCTCCACCTAGACAGGACAAAAGGGTGGATGAATTTATGTGTTTTTTGTTACAGGAGCAGAAAGATGACAGCGACATCCGAGCATTCCAGTTCTTCATGTGAATTGATGATGCGATTTATACCAGGACAACTGGTTGATGTTTTTTCCTACTACAGGATTTCTGGGTTTATGTGTGAGGAAAACTGTGTTTACAGGTTGTTAGGGAAAATATTCTAAAACACTTCTTCAGTAAATACTCAGAGAAAAGAAACACACAGAAGTTCTTGCTAGCAAGGGCAGTCTCAGAGACTCGCGCTGAGCTTTGCCCCTAGTCTTTATTTTATACTCCATTGAGCGTATGTATGTGTATGTGTGTACGTGTGTGTGTGTGTGCGTGTGTGTGTGTGTGTGTGTGTGTGTGTCAGTCAAAGGGTCATATACATGAAAGCACAAAAGGCAAACATCCTAGGAGAGGAAGAGGGTAGACCCCCTCTCACCCTAGATAACACGGTGAGGAAGTCAAGCAGTTAAAGCACGTAGACTAGAACAGACGTAACTACGTTAATCCTGCCGTAAAACAATAAGACAAGGTATAAGCTCTCATGCTCCCAGGACGTGGGGTTGCATTCCTGGAGTGCACCCCAAGCCTGCAGCCTGTTAGAGATCACACACAATTGATTATATGCCTCTAAGTATACATGGTTGAATATTTCCTAATACAAATAACTACATGCAGTATTCTACCATATGCAAACTTATATCACTAAAAGATTATACTGACTACTAAATACAATTTTCCCTGCAGCTGCAGCACCACCCATTATACACTCACCCATATCAGGATAAACATAATAATCCCAAGTTAAAATAGTTACGCAAAACTATTTGCGTAACTATTTTACGCAAATAGTTAGCTGTATATCAGCTAACTATTGGAAATGTGGTTTCTCTTTAAAGCTCTAAAAACTGCGCTTTGCTCCTTTAAATCTCTTGCCCTCCTTTATTTGTACTGACAGCGAGCGCTCTGAATCCACACACACTTTCAGTTCTTCTTCTGCTGTAAATGAAGGAAAAACGAGCTGATTAAACGAGCTCTGTCATTACAAACTTCCTGCTGATGTTTCCATGTGAAGCAGTCTTAGACGTTCCTCCGACTGGACGACACGCTCTGCTTGGATACAAAATAAAGCTCAGAATATTTTCTCTACACTAATTTATCTCACTACAGCAGTTTGATGTTTCCCTTTGAATCCCCCTGAAGATCCTGACAGTGAAGCACGTACATAATACTCCAGCCTTTCAACTCTGAGCTTATTTAGTTCTATTAATACACTGAAATCTCATTTGTGTCATGAAGAAAGTCTTTAATCAAACAGAATTCAAAGATCAGAAACATTTCATATATGGAGTTAAACATGAATCATTGTTTCAACAACATATTTATTGTTGTCATAAACAGACAAGAAGACAACAACAAACTGCTCCTCCCATTCAACACATGTCAGTCCATATCCCAGCAAACTAAATCATCTCCATTTACACATCAAATAGAAACATGAATCACTTGTAATGATTAGAAACTTGATAGAATTTCAAATCTAGTTTGGGGAGTCATTCAGTGAGAAACAGTGAAATGATTTTCCATGTGAAAAGGTGGACAGCAGAAACAGAAAGAAAGAGTGAAACTAAAAGAGAAACAAAGAGCTTTGGAACAACGAGGCAGCAGGAGGACAGCTGCAGTTTAACAGCTTCAACTCACTGACAGGAAACAACATTAGAAACATCATCATCCTCAACTCATCTGCTGCACTGACACTGACACCTTCAACGGACACACCTTCACTTTACCACCATCAACAGTGCCAATATATGCAAACATCCTGTGAGTGAAAGTGTGTGTGAAGGTGTGTATGTGTGTGTTAGTATCAGGATCAGAGAACGACAGCTTTCCTCTGTTCCAGTCCAGATTCACTCTGATCCTCTGGAACTTCTTCTGGACTGAGAGAACAGATTCTGCTGATGGTGACCATGCTGAGTATTCACCTTTATAAAACTCTATTCTCCATAATCCAGACTCTATGTATCCCTTCCTCTGCACAGACTCTGCTGACACACCCAGTTCCCACCATGTACTGTCTCCAACTTCAACATCCCAGCTGTGAGTCCCTGAGTTAAAGCCCTCAGAGCCCAGGACAGAGTCGTAATAATGAATCCTCTCTGGATTATCAGGAAGCTGCTTCTCTCCTCCTCGTCTCACACTGGTCAGATCTTCAGACAGGATGAGTTCTGGATGAGCAGTGTTTGGGTCCAGAATGAGAGGAGTGTAGGAGACCATGTACTTCATGTTGTTCCAGATGTTGAAGGTCAGGTTGCCCAGGTGTTTGGCCTGGTCTATCAGAGCTCCTGAGGGCAGCTGTGGATCATCCAGCAGGGGGCAGCGCTGGACTCTTTCCACTGCAGCCTTGTAGTTGTGCAGGAATGAGACGTCTTCAGCTCTCAGCTCCTCCTCTGTGGCTCTGACTGTGTCTGAAAGAGCTGCTATCTCTCTGCTCAGAGCCTCCATCTTTTCCTTCATCATCCCACTCTTCTGCTCCTCTTCCTCCCTCAGTGCAGCCAGCCTGGCCTCCTCTTCCTCTGCTAGAAACTGGTGAAGCTTCTTAAACTGCTCCTTAATCTGCCTCTCTGTGTGTCGGGCCTGGAGCTTAATGTGTTCTGCTGTTTGATCAAACTTCACTTGAACTTCTTCACAAACCTTTAACTTCTTCTTTAAGGGCTCCAGAGTTTCCTGAAGTTCCTTCTTGTGTTGTTGTGCAGCTTCATCGATGGGTCTGAATCTGTGGTTGGTGTGTTTTTCTGAGGTGCTGCAGACGACACACACTGGCTGCTGATGGTCCAGACAGAAGAGTTTGAGTTTCTCAGAGTGCAGACTGCAGAGAGCCTCTGAAGCTCTCTGATCGCTCTCCTGTAAGAACGACTCACACAGGTTCTTTAAAGCTCGGTTTAAAGGTGGATCATAAACTGATATTTCTTTACAAACTGGACACTCCTGTGTTGGTCTCTCTCTCCACCATCTCTTCAGACAGTCTTTACAGAAGCTGTGGCTACATGACAGAATAACAGGATCTCTGAAGACCTCCCGACAGACCGGACAGCAGAGATCCTCCTCTGATCTGGAAGCCATTGAGTCTGTGAGTGAAGCTGAAAACAGCAGACAGGAAGTACAGTCAGTCCTGGCTCCCCTCCCTCCTCTACCACCTTCACTGAAACTTCCTTTGAGTCGTGTTTTTGCTCAAACTCACATTCAGTGTGTGGAGCGTCAGCAGCTTGAAGCAGCAGTGTTGGAGTTTTCCACTTTTCTCTCCTGTAGCTGGACTCACTCAGAGGAAGCTGCTAGTTTGGTCTGAGCTCAGTCTGATCGTCTGTGCGTCTCTCTTTACTGAAGAAGAAAAACATCTTGTTTCCTGGTTTTGTTGCATGTAAGTGATGTGAGGGGAGGAGAAAAATGTTGTTTTACCTGTAGCCTAGGTGTGCTTCATTCCAGAGTTAGACTTTCATCCTGCCAGCAGCTCAAAAGCTATAAAACAGGTTTTCCTCCATTCCAGATGCACATGTCACAACATTACTCTTAATTTTAATTACTTTTGTAGAATCTATTTAGACTTTGAAGCAAAACTATCAGATTTCTCACATAACTAAAAGATTTAATTTATTTATCAGTAATCATCAGTGCACCTGACTCACCAATTCTGGGTAAAACACACTGCTAACCTCAGTAAGGGCCAGTCAAAACACCCTTTACCTCAGGGCACAAATAAGTACAGTATTAAAGTTATGTGAGTGATGAGACATTCTGTATGATTTTAGGATGGATTTCTTCATTTTAGCCCTGATTTTGATTTTGCTGTATTTCCAAATCTTAGACATAATGGAGGATTTCGGAACATAAAACTTACCAGAAAGTGATTATCATCAACAGTTTGGTTGATGATGTCATAGCTAAATTTAACCTAAAAAAGATGTGACACCAGTAAAAACTGCCAAAAAACTATGCTTGATACTTGTGTCTTTTAGGGACTTTTCTAACACAAATATCTGCTTTAACTTAAATGAGGACCACGAATGTCCTTTGGAAACTGGTAAATACAATGAACTCTTTGACTAAACATCTGCTTGTGTTAAGGTACGCTTCATGATTTCAAGATTTATTTCTTTTCTCTTGGTGTTCCAGTCCAGTCTTGCTTTTTTCCTGTAAATAAACCTTTTTTTGAGTTTGCTTTGGGTCCAAACCTATGTGGAGCCTCTAGTCTGTGACAGATGATGGATCATGTACAAAAGACTGTTTGTCTCAGGTGAGCCAGATACAAAATCTAAGCACCACAATATTTTCACTACTCAGTCTACATCTCTAATATTTTATTTTGTTTTCCTCTAACATACGAGCACATTTTACAGCAAGTGCAGCAGTAAATGTATTGATGGTACATTTTACTGCACTTGTACATCTTGGAAGACTGTGTTGAATCAGCCTATGCATGACCTCTGTTACCTAAGCACTTCCCACCAGGGCCCCCAATGTTCTCAGTACTGCTAAATCTCCTGGGCACTGAGGAATTTCCATTCACAACAAAATGCAGTAAAGTTGTTTTTTTTTCTTGTTTGTTTTTTTTTAATCGTTGTATGTGTTCATGAAATGATGGTAATCTACAGATAAGTGTGTAAAGCTTAGTCATTTGAGCTCACTGATTCAAACATGTTTTAAAGCATTCATGATAACTTCATAAGAGCAGTCCTACTGTCAAATCATCAAGTGTATGAAGGCTTTCTTAATCATCATCAACCTTTTATGGAGACTTTTTGTACATCTTCATTTATGCTGTTTTTGTTCACCGTGTTCTGATCTTAAACCGGTTTATCCAGCAGATAAAAATAGTGTCATGGTCTGGGTGAGTCACAGTAATTTTCCACAGTCCCTGCTCTTGTCATCTAGGCAGAGTCTTCATCACTCCTAAGACTAATGAAGCCGGTTGTATTTAAGACCAGCCTTCGCCAGAATGTCTGCTAACCTACTGGTTCTCAATTGACTCTGTCTAAGACTTCATAGTTCATGTTCAGTCATCCTAGGCTCATTCTTAGCTTTTGCACCTGTAAATATTACTATCACAACATGACTGTAAATAACACTCTTGTTCACTTCATTCTTAGCAGAGACCTGAACATTAAAAGAAAGCTGTTTTCTTGTTACACAATGGGTTTATTAAATATTTATTATACCTGAATATGATTACATTTTTCTTTCACAAGTACCTGACTCTTTACTTCAACACTGGAATGATCATTTTTTTATTGGAATTAAATAAAGTAAATGAAACAGACAAAAGAACAGAATTCAAAGATCAGAAACATTTCATATATGGAGTTAAACATGAATCATTGTTTCAACAACATATTTATTGTTGTCATAAACAGACAAGAAGACAACAACAAACTGCTCCTCCCATTCAACACATGTCAGTCCATATCCCAGCAAACTAAATCATCTCCATTTACACATCAAATAGAAACATGAATCACTTGTAATGGTTAGAAACTTGATAGAATTTTAAATCTAGTTTGGGGAGTCATTCAGTGAGAAACAGTGAAATGATTTTCCATGTGAAAAGGTGGACAGCAGAAACAGAAAGAAAGAGTGAAACTAAAAGAGAAACAAAGAGCTTTGGAACAACGAGGCAGCAGGAGGACAGCTGCAGTTTAACAGCTTCAACTCACTGACAGGAAACAACATTAGAAACATCATCATCCTCAACTCATCTGCTGCACTGACACCTTCAACGGACACACCTTCAGTTTACCACCATCAATAGTGCCAATGAATGGAAACATCCTGTGAGTGAAAGTGTGTGTGAAGGTGTGTATGTGTGTGTTAGTATCAGGATCAGAGAACGACAGCTTTCCTCTGTTCCAGTCCAGATTCACTCTGATCCTCTGGAACTTCTTCTCTACTGAGAGAGCAGTGAGAGGAGCTGATGGTGAGTGTGTGTAGTATTCACCTTCACAGAAATATATTCTCCATAATCCAGACCGTATGTATCCCTTCCTCTGCACAGACTCTGCACTGTACTGTCTCCAACATCAACATCCCAGCTGTGAGTCCCTGAGTTAAAGCCCTCAGAGCCCAGGACAGAGCAGAACAAATCAAACCTCTCTGGATTATCAGGAAGCTGCTGCTTCTCTCCTCCTCGTCTCACACTGGTCAGATCTTCAGACAGGATGAGTTCTGGATGAGCAGTGTTTGGGTCCAGAATGAGAGGAGTGTAGGAGACCATGTCCTTCATGTTGTTCCAGATGTTGAAGGTCAGGTTGCCCAGGTGTTTGGCCTGGTCTATCAGAGCTCCTGAGGGCAGCTGTGGATCATCCAGCAGGGGGCAGCGCTGGACTCTTTCCACTGCAGCCTTGTAGTTGTGCAGGAATGAGACGTCTTCAGCTCTCAGCTCCTCCTCTGTGGTTCTGACTGCGTCTGAAAGAGCTGCTATCTCTCTGCTCAGAGCCTCCATCTTCTGCTGTTTGATCAAACTTCACTTGAACTTCTTCACAAACCTTTAACTTCTTCTTTAAGGGCTCCAGAGTTTCCTGAAGTTCGTTGTTGTGCAGCTTCATCGATGGGTCTGAATCTGTGATTGGTGTGATTTTCTGAGCCTCTGCAGACGACACACACTGGCTGCTGATGGTCCAGACAGAAGAGTTTGAGTTTCTCAGAGTGCAGACTGCAGAGATCCTCTGAAGCTCTCTGATCTCTCTCCTGTAAGAACGACTCACACAGGTTCTTTAAAGCTCGGTTTAAAGGTGGATCATCCTTTGAAGATCTTCTGTTACAAACTGGACACTCACGTTCCCCTTTCTCTCTCCACCATCTCTTCAGACAGTCTTTACAGAAGCTGTGGCTACATGACAGAAGAACAGGATCTCTGAAGACCTCCTGACAGACCGGACAGCAGAGATCCTCCTCTGATCTGGAAGCCATTGAGTCTGTGAGTGAAGCTGAAAACAGCAGACAGGAAGTACAGTCAGTCCTGGCTCCCCTCCCTCCTCTACCACCTTCACTGAAACTTCCTTTGAGTCGTGTTTTTGCTCAAACTCACATTCAGTGTGTGGAGCGTCAGCAGCTTGAAGCAGCAGTGTTGGAGTTTTCCACTTTTCTCTCCTGTAGCTGGACTCACTCAGAGGAAGCTGCTAGTTTGGTCTGAGCTCAGTCTGATCGTCTGTGCGTCTCTCTTTACTGAGAAAGAGGAACAGCCTGTTTCCTCATTTCTCTCAGGTGAGTGACGTGAGAAGGCGGAGCTTCATTAAACTTCCACTTAAATTCAAATTCAAATTTTATTTGTCACACACACACAACCATACACAGTATGACATGGGGGTGAAATGCTTGTAGCTGTACAATGCCCGACCATTAAACGACAGAAGAAAAGTTTTACAATATTTACAATTTACAGTTTACTACAGAATTTACAAATTAACTTACGAATTTACAGTAAAGAATGTGCAAATAGCAGAAGAGATTATAAAGATTATAAAGATTATAAATTATAGGAATTATAGGATTATAGGAAATTTGTGGTGATGCATGTGGTGACGTGTGTGAGAGTCCAGTCTTATAGTGACGTGTTTGGGAGAGTCCAGTCCTTTTTTTTTTTTTTTTTTTTTTCTAAATGACATCAGAAACAGCAGTATGCGACATTACGTGATGGCAGAGCTTCAGTTCATCCTTTGTCATTTTTTTTTTTTTTTTTAATAAATAGGACAGGGGGAATGAATGAGAGAAAGAGGGGGAGAGAAAGAAAGAAAACCAAAGGGGAGAAGAGACGGTGAGAAGGGGGGGGGAAGAGAGAGAGAAAAAAAAAAAGAACTCCTGGGTCACCTGTATGGAGAAAAAAAACAAACAAACAAAAAAAAAACAAACAGGGGAGACAGCAAACAACAAAGAGCAACATAATAATAGAGAAAACAAAGCACCATCACAATAAACTAGCTAGTCATAGATATCAATATTTACTAAATAATAAACGATATTGTGCAGCACGCAAGATAGACAGCGCACAGTGTGCTTTGAGGTAGCAGCCAAGAAAGCTTTAGTCCGCGTCTGTGAATACCCATGTGTGCATACCTGTGTGGATCAGCATGCTTGCATTCCAAAGGTTTCTCTATGTAATGATCTGCTAGGGAGTGTGGGGGGGCCACAGCCCCGTCCTCCAGAGTGTGAAGCGGGTATGGAGGAGATCAAAACTCCAGACATCCAGAGGCCCCCAGAACACAAGAGACCATGGAAGACCAACAGAGGGGCAGCCACGCCACTGTTCCAGTAAGAGCTGAGGAGAGTCCCAGATGAGGGCTCGCCCAGCAGCCGCGGAGCAGAAGTCAGGGGGAGTTGCAGTGACGCGCCCGTGAGCTCCGCCGGCCCCCAGCTGTGCCTGAGTGACCGAGCCCCAGGCCGAGAGGCCGGGGGCACCCCACCTCCAAAGGGGCCCGAGCGAGCCCAGGCCCCAGGCCCCGACAAGCGGCCGCCAAGGAGTGAGCCGGTGTGTACCCGGACGCCCACCCCCAGACACAAAGAACCACCAACACACCGACACCTGAGGGAGTCTGCCACCGGCAGGGGAAGTGGTGGTGGGTGGAGATAGGCCTCCAAACCTTGGAGGGCCTGAGGTGACCCCAGAGAGGTGGCGTCTGATACCCAACCTGACATATAGACACAGACATACAGGCACACACAGACACAAACATCCATTCCCACCCTCATGCTCTCATATGCACTCACTCCACACTCAACCAACGTGGAGACAGACATAAAGAGACGCTGTACACACAATCACACTCCCCAAGCGTACTCTACAAACCGGGTCTAGGTACCCTTGCCCCTGGAGGGGGGAATTGCACCCAGACCCAGGTGGTGTTACCCTTTTCCCTGCGGTGGGGAGAGGCAGACCACCCCGACTCCGCAGCAGCAGGGAGGCCCCACACCCCAGACCGCAGTCGGACGGCCAACTCCTCCTACTAGCCCTCCCGCTCCAGCAGGCCGCAGAGAATGGGGGTGGGAGAAGACTCCAAACCTCCCTCCACCCGCTCATTGTAGTGTTGATGCATATGTGTTCTAAGGTGCAATTAAAACCCAGGAGGGCATGGAGCTACCTGCCAAGGAGCAGCAGGTAAGCGCATAGTCCCTCCTGCTAACCCTCAATGACTAAGTGTATTTAAAATTGAGAGGTGGGCAACGACGTCAGGGGTGAGGTATACACCCTGATGATAATTTGGACTCCGTGATTGTGCCCACCCCCAAGATCCTATATGTATGTGTAATGAGAGTGTGAATAATGTGAATGTCTAAGTTGTGGGATAAAATTGACGCAGAGGCAGCCAGAAGGGGACGGGGGGACGGGGGGGGGGGGGGGGTAGCCTCCTCTGCACCCTGGTGACATACCCCCACTCCAAGGCCCTGCATGTGTGGGTGGTTGTGGAGGAGCGGGAAGAGGGAGGCAGCTGGAGATGGGGAGGGAAGGAAGGGAGGGGCAGGTAACCCCTCCCTGGGGCCAGCTCCCCCGCTGACCCCAGTAGGCACTCCCACCCTCCGCGACCCGCCAGGGAAGGGGGGCCCAGGCCCATCAGACCGGGACCCAGTGCAGTAGCGCCCTCCGGCTCCACAGAGCCCTGGACAGTCCACCCAACCCCACCACAGAGAAAACTGCACCCACCCCACCATCCACACATCTTCCAGACTACATAAGACGGTAAACGCCCAGGCTGAGATCTTCCTCCACCTCTCCTGTGTCTCCCCCTCCTGCAGAGATTTCCTGAGGAGAAGAAAGCTCCTGCAAGATGTGACCATCCCCCCCACCAGTTGAAGAGCCCCCCAGGCGGCTCGACGCACCGGCGGCACCCTGCTCCAGGGCCGGGCCCCCATGCACCCACCCGCCCACAACCCCGGCAACACACCAACCAGGACCCAAGCCCCCGAGGCCCGGCCCGGGCCCCAGCCCAGAGACGGAGCGCCCCCAGAACCTCACGCCCATCCCGGACCCACCCAGGGGCAGCCAGGTTGCCAGGTCAGTAACCCACGTCCGTCAGCACAGACCCTCCCCTAGCCCCGCTGCACGCAGCCGCGAGGAAACAGTCACCTGAGAGCCAACAGAGCCCCCAACCGGACGTGACCACTACCCCGGGTTGAGCCCCCCAAGGAAGATGCCTCCGGGGAACCCCCCGACGCCCTAAGCCTGTCCCTACCCCCTCACCAATCACAACAGTGAAGGCGGGACCAAACTATGACCCCCCACCCCCACTAGGTGATGGAGCTGATAAAAGGGGCCCAGAGCAATTGATCTAATGTGGTGGCAGAGGCTGTGTCAAGACTAATGTAATCTAATAGATAATTTCTATATTGGTTAGAATTAAGATTATTTTTATTTTTCCAGTTCATGAGGACTGTTTTCTTGGCTATGCATAGGGCAGTGAAGATCATATGGGCTATATTCTTTTCTGAAGTGACATTATCTAAGCTGCCCAGTAGACACACTAAGGGGGAAGTTGGAATGTTACATTTCAGACACTTTGATAAGTCTTCACATATCTCGTGCCAAAACTTTTGCACTGGTGGACAGAACCAAAGAGCGTGGATGTAATTGTCTGGTGTATTGCCTTGACAGTGTGAGCAGTTGTTGGAAGATGTAAAGCCCATCTTGAACATCCGATGACCTGTATAGTGCACTCTATGAAGTATTTTGTATTGTATTAATTGCAGACTGGGATTTTTAATTAATTTAAAAGTTTTTAAGCAAATCTGAGACCAGAAGTTTTGGTCTAGGTTGACTGATAAATCTGCTTCCCACTTTGCAGTAGGAAGGGATATTGATTCATCTAATTTAGAAAGTGTTCTGTATATTTTAGATAATAATTTGGGGGATTTAAGAGTAAGAAAATGTGCCGCACTTAGTGGTGTTTGTAATTCAACTTGACTGAGGTTAAATTTCTTTTTTACTATGGATTTAATTTGTTGATATTCTAAAAACCTTGTCTTGTTGATCCCATATTGTTCAACTAGTCTGTCAAATGGAATAAATTCTGTTCCCTCTAATATATGTTCTAAGTATTTAATTCCTTTACAACTCCATTCTGGGAAATTAATCATATTATTGTTTTGTAATATGTCAGGGTTATTCCAGATAGGTGTACGTTTGCATGGGATTAATGAAGACTCCGTTATTTTTAGAAACTCCCACCATGCTGTTAGAGAAAAGCTGATGTTGATACTTTTAAAGCATTCATGTCTTTTGATGTTTGAGCTAATAAATGGTAGGTCTGAAATCTCTAGATCCTTGCATAGTGCCTGTTCAACATCTAGCCAGGGCTCAACTAAGAAGGTATGTTTTAACCATTCTGAGATGAACTGAAGCCTGTTGGCTAAGAAGTATTGGTGAAAATTAGGCAGATCTAATCCTCCTCTATCCTTGGTTCTTTGTAGCGTTTTTAAGCTAATACGCGGGGGTTTATCTTTCCAAAGGAATTTGGAAATATATGAATCCAGAGATCTGAACCAATCTTGTGATGGTTTGTTAGGGATCATCAAAAATAAGTAATTTATTTTTGGCAAGATCATCATTTTTATAGTGGCGACCCTTCCCATGAGTGATATGGGTAAAGATTTCCATCTAGTCAGATCGCCTTCTACTTTCTTTAGAAGTGGGATGTGGTTTAGTTTAGTTAAGTCTGAAAGCTTAGGAGAGACATTAATACCTAAATATTTAATATTTCCGGATTGCAGTGGGGCAGAGGAAGAATTATGGAAGGAGCAGTTAATGGGGAGAACTGTAGATTTTGGCCAGTTAATTGAATAATCTGAAACTCTTGAAAACCAGTTTATTAGAGTAATTACCTCAGAGAGGTTGGTTTGTGTGTTTTGCAGAAAAAGCAACACATCATCCGCATAGAGACTGATTTTATGTTCTATGTTCTTACATTTTATGCCCTTAATTGTTGTAGCCTGTCTAAATGCTGCTGCTAGAGGTTCGATAAAAATTGCAAAAAGTGAAGGGGAGAGTGGGCATCCCTGTCTGGTGCCCCTCAGGAGACAGAAGCTGGAGGATGTCTGGTCATTTGTTCTGATACGAGCCGTTGGGGAATTGTATAATATTCTTATCCAGTTTATGAAAGAGTTTCCAAAACCAAATTTGTGTAAAGTTGCGAATAAAAATTTCCAATTAACTCTGTCAAATGCTTTTTCTGCATCTAGAGATAATATTATGGTTTCGATGTTTTTATCGTATGAGTAGTCTATTAAATTAAGTAATCTACGAGTGTTTGTTGAGGAGTGCAGACCTTTTATGAAACCAGTTTGGTCAGGATGAATTAAGAGGGGGGTCATTTTCTCTAATCTCTTTGAGAGAGCTTTGCAGATTATTTTAAGGTCTACATTTAAAAGAGAAATTGGACGATAGCTTGAGGGAAATAAAGGGTCTTTGCCTGGTTTTAGCAGGAGACTAATGTTGGCAGAATTCATATTTGGTGGTAGTCTGCCCTTTTCCTCGATTTCCTGCAACATGCTGTGGAATACTGGTGCCAAAATTGTCCAGAATTCTTTGTAGAATTCTGCAGGGAAGCCGTCTGGACCTGGAGCCTTATTATTGGGCATACTTATCAGGGCTTCCTGGAGTTCACTTGGCGTCAGTGGCGAATCCAGTTCCATTGCTTGACTGTCTAGTAATTTTGGAAGAGTTACGTTGTCAAGAAACAGATCAATTTCATTTTTAGATGGGTTTATTTGTGGTGAGTATAAAGTTTCATAAAAATCCCTAAAAATGTTGTTTATTCTTCCAGGATCATATATTGTGTTCCCCGATAAATCTTTAGCAGCACATATAGTTATTTTTTCTTTATTTATTTTTAGCTGGTTAGCTAGAAATCGACCTGATTTGTTACTGTGTTCAAAATTCTGCAAGCGAAGTCTTTGTATAAGGAATTGTGTTTTTTTATTAATAGTTTCATTTAATTCTAGTTTTGTTTTGCATATTTTGTTCAATGTTTCCTGATCTTGGTGGGACGCGTAGGCTTCTTCTAGTGATTTGATGTTTTTTTCTAATTCCTGAATATTTTTGTTTTCTTCTTTCTTTTTGTGTGATGAGAAAGAAATTATTTTACCTCTCATCACAGCTTTCCCTGCTTCCCATAGAACAGAAGCAGATATTCCGGGAGTGTCATTAAAGTCTAAATATGAAGTCCATTCCTTTTTAAAGTATTTAATAAAGTCTTCATCTTTAAGTAGTGATATATTAAATCTCCAGTTTTTACTTGGCGTAGTATTATTCTTGTGCATTAGTGTTAAAGATACAGGAGCATGATCGCTGACAGCTATAGGATGAATCTCAGTGTCTGAAATGTCACCCAGCAGTGAGCTGCTGACCAAAAAATAATCCAGACGAGAGTAAGAGTGATGAACATGCGAGAAAAAAGTATATTCCTTACTGGTGGGGTGAAGAGAGCGCCATGCATCGCAAAGACCAAAGTCGTTCATATACTGTTTGATTATATTTGTGGACTGCCAATTACGCTGAGTTCCTGTTGTGTTGAGCCTATCCATTTCTTCATTTAGTCCAAGGTTGAGGTCACCGCCAAGAATGAGTGTGCAATCAAGGTGTTCAGAGAGTGCACTAAAAAAACCGTGGAAGAATGAGGGTTCATCAACATTTGGACCATATATACTAACAATACATAGTTTTTTGTTCAATATTGATAGTTTAATAATTAGAAATCTACCCTCTGGATCTATAACTGTATCGAGTACTGTAAAATTAACATTTTTATGTATTAAAATTGCTACTCCCCGTTGTCTAGAATTATAACCGGCTGCAAACACGTTAGGAAACTCAGGTGTTTTAAGTTCATTTAAACCTGTGACAGGTTTGTGAGTTTCTTGTAATAAAACAACATCTGCCTGTAGTTTTTTAAGCTGGTTAAATATTTTTAACCTCTTTCCTCTGGTGCCAGCTCCATTTACATTCCATGTGACAAACCTCAGCATGCCCTTAATTGTGCGTGTATGTCTAATGATGTATGCTGGGTGTTTCGTTTAGACAAGTGGAGAGAATATGGAAACATCCCTTGTTTATAAATAGAAAGAGAAAAAGAAGTGTGGTGAGAGACTCCATAAGTCTGACTATGTGTGTGAATATTCACTAATATGAACAAGCGTGGCTTGCTTATGTGTCCTGCAAGTCTGTGCGTGCTGTGAGGCTGTTGTGAATGTGCTGCCGTTGAGCTGATGTGTTTGCGTGATCGTGTTGTGAAAATATGGAGAAATAGAGGGTGTTGTTTGTAGGTGAGTGGGGAAGTAGGTGACCACAGCAGTGAAAGACAAGAGAAAGAAAGAAACCACATGAACTGTGAGCGACAACAAAAAAAAAGAAACGAAACGGAAACATTCCAATTAAAGCAATGACGGAGGGTGACGGTGTTATATCTGCTATGACATCATATTGATATTACTAGCTTAAACTCATGTTAAAGGAGAGAGTGTGAATGAATAAGAAAAGAGTGTAGCGGGTTCTTATCTGGAGTGCAGTTAATATAACCACGGTGTGGTGCCGAGGTCGCGGTAAAGCTGTCCGTCCACGTAGAGCCGGTCCACGGCGATGACAGCACGGGAGCCTTTCTGGATGAAGCTACGTCGAACTGGGAACAGGACCTTGCGTCGTTCCAGGATCTCTTTGGGGAACTGGTCGTTCACGCTGAAGTCCGTTCCTTTCAGCTCTCTGCCGCGACTCTTCACCTGTTCCTTCTGTTTGAATTGACTGAATTTGGCCACAATAGGCCGTGGTCTCCCGGTCCGCGACCGCGCGCCCCCCAAGCGATGTACTCTATCGAAGTCGATGTTCTTTACGGTGTCCTCCGGCAGCTTCAGGTGGATTTTAATGAAGTTTTTCACCGTTGCCTCTGCGTCCTCTCCGGCAGTTTCTGGAATACCAGAAAACACAAGATTATCTCTCATGCTACGGGCTTGTAGATCGATAACGGACTCTTTTATTTTTTTATTTTCAATGTTTAGCTGGGTCACGTTATCGGTGAGAGATTTAACCGACTCCCGTAGCGTGGCATTTTCAGCGGCAAGCGTTTCCACCTGCTGCTGGCTGAATTCCAGGGATTCTCTCAGAGATTTAAATTCCCGGTGTAAAATCTCCACCAGGGACAGCCTCGCATCGAAACTGGACAATCGCTTGTCGATTGACTCCAGGATTTCTGCGATGTCTTTGCCGGCAGGCGATGTTGTACCGGGGGAGTCTGCCTGGCGACTTCTCTTCGATGACGGCGTCTCGATTTTGGCCGGGGAAGATGCACTCTGGGCCTTATGCATTACTAAATCTTGAAAACAGCGGTCGATGTAATCTTGGAGAGCGTCTAAACTCTCCCCGTTGTCCTCCAGGGTGTTAGAGATGATAAAACAGATGTTGTTAGTTATATGACAATTGATTAGTATATTTGGTAATACTGAAGCTTGGAAAACCTTTGTTAAACTCTATGCTACCATTTGCTTTTTCTCCGCCAAAATCTCCGGCGTCTGACGTCACCTACAACATCACTTCCGGGAGAGTCCAGTCCTACACCTGGTTCAGGGCCCGAATAGCCTGGGGGAAGAAGCTCCTCCTCATTCTCTCTGTTTTGGCCTTAAGGGAGCGGAAGTGCTTCCCAGACCTCAACAGTGAGAAGAGTCCATTGTTGGGATGGGAGAGGTCCATCATAATCTTCCTAGCTTTGGACTTGCACCGCTTGGTGTAGATGGACAGCAGGTCAGGGAGCTCTGATTGAATGATGCGTTCGGCTGAGCGCACCACTCTTTGCAGATCTCGTCTGTCGTTCTTGGTGCTGTTCCCAAACCAGGTGCAGATGTTTGCCGTCAGGACGCTTTCGATGGTGCAGGAGTAGAAGTTCTTGAGCACCTTCAGTGGCAGATGGAAGTCTCTAAGTCTTCTGAGGAAGAAGAGACGCTGATGGGCTTTGATGTGGCAGGACCATGACCATGACTTATTTCATCTTATCACTTATTTCACTTAGCTGGGCCCACATCCTCATTTTAGGTTTAACAGCATATTTAGTAGACAAAGGTGAATCTCTTAGACATGAACTGAGCTACGATTTGGGAAAAGCCTTGGAGGGGACCTTGGCGGAGGGCCTGGGCCTAGCAGATCCCCATGTATTAATGAGAAGTGAATAAGTGAAAGGATTCAAAAGGGGAAGAAGGGTGGGGCAGGAAAACAAGAACAAACAGCTTGTATAACTGGGGGAATCATATATAGATATGTTTGTGTAAATAGTGTTTGGAGGCGTAGGCCTGCTCCTAAAAGATATTTTATCTCCAAAAATGTGAGTGTGAAAGCAGAGCACAGATGTTTATTGCAGGTCAGAAAAACTTTTCTGAAGCTCAGAAAATAAAGTGTGTCTCAGTGGTGCAGCTGTTTGTCAGCTTTTATGTCAGAGTTTGTTCTGGTTATTTGTCAGATTTCCCAGCAGTGGGAGTGTAATGCAGTCACACAAACAGGTGGTGATGAGGTGGATTTACTTTGCTACTGACCTGTAAAAGTGAAACGGATTGTAAATGTGAGTTTTTTGCTCCTCTCATTGAACAACCAGCAGTTACTGCAGGGGTGGGCACCTCCAGGTCTCAAGGACCAGTGTCCTGCATGTTTTAGATGTCACCCTGCATCTACACACCTGAATTATACGATTAGTTCATTACCAGGCTCCTGGAGAACTTCAAGAGACGTTAAGGAGCTAATTTAGCCGTTTAAATCAGAAGTATTGGATCAACAACGCATCTAAAATCTGCAGGACATCGGCCCTTGATGCTTGGAGTTGCCCACCCATGAGTTACTGTAACGGCAGCCACTTTTCCATCAGACCAACACCAACATCACATCTGACAACCTAACCTTAACCTTTGACTTTAAGCCCTCCTTTTTTATTCCCTGAAGCACAGTTTGATCAATTTGAGTTTGTAAGAAATGTTGTTTTAAACTTTCCGCTGGAAGTTTTTCAGGCAGATGTTTGGTGGTCAGTTGTGAGGTATTGGATGAATTCATGTGGAATGACCTGTACTTACATAGATAGCAAGAAGACAATGGTCGTGTCCAAATTCATGGGCTGCATCCTCCTGAGGACCCGGCCTTCGCGGTCTACGTGGGCCGGGTCCTCAGAAGGTCGGGTAGGCCGGAAGTAAACAGCCGTGAAATTGGACGGGCTAGCCTTCTGATTAGCGTCACCGCTGTCTCGGTGGAGTTTAATAAACTCAGCCGTCTGCTCCTTGCTATCTAAAATATAACGGGACACTGGCGTAAATTCTCGACTGTCTCATACTTCTGTTTAATCAGTTTTCTGTTTGACGTTTAGTCAGCTGTGTAAAAACCAAGGAGGAACCCACCCGGGGATTAATAAAGTTTTATTTTATCTAATCTAATAACTTTAATCTCAGCCAAACTGATTTACTCACGAACAAACAAAACACTGAAAAAAGCCCAACAATAACATTTTTATTTTGTCTAAGTGACTTATATATTACGTTTAACCCGAGCAGCGAAAGTCCACAGTGATCTGAAAATGATGTGCCGGGAGTTGTGCCGTTCTCGGCCGCATCAGTGACCCTCGAGCTCCCGGCTAGCTATCGAGCTGGTGGGTAGCAGACGCCTCCGAAAACGTCGAAGCACTTTTGCAAATATGCGATATCTTGATAAACCGAGCAGATATTTGATGTTTACACAACTACTTTCTCGCCTGAAAATATGTTAAAAGTTTATTTTGTGACCCAGAAAGATTAGTATGAGTAATTTTAAAACTTAGTAGCGGCCGCCATTGTTGGAAACTGGAGTTTGGCTGGGCCGCGCTATGAATTCTGGGATATGGTAGGCCACGAAGGACACACCCGACCCATCCTTCAAATTCGGGGAAAAGGAGGACACATTTGGAGGATGCAGCCCATTAATTTGGACACAACCATTGACATGATGTTAAATCAATATCAGGCAATTCAGTTCAATTAACATTGAAATCTGACGTTGATTTTACATCACCTTTGCATCCTCAATTAATATTGAAACAATGTTACAGTTGGATATCAGATCAATCTTCAAATTTGACATTGATTTTACATCACTCAGTTAATAATGAAAAAATCTTGGAATTCTAGTGTTTATTTTCCACAACATTTGCACCCATTGTTAATATTAAAACAACAATTACATCATGATTAAAAATAAAGAGGACTTAATAGGTATTTCATTCAATACTAAACCACTGCAAATTAATCAATCAATACTTAAACCTGCGTAAAAGACAATTGTGTATTATCTAAAAACAGGATTACCATATATGTTAGACATTTTCTTTCAGCTTACCATGTTCATTATAATATCCCTATAACATTAAGCATCGGGTATTATGTAATTAACAAAATAACAATAGACATTTTGCATCAAGAAAAAAATATTATCCTATGAAGACGTTTTTTGTTAAATTACTTATTTACAACTCATTGTTTTTAGTTTACTCCAGGATCGGGCTGGATATCGGGCATCCGTGCACCCCCCATCCGGAGCATAGCGGAGCCATTTCTGCATTCCTTAGGAGAAGTCAAACTCAGAAACTTCCATTTACCCCCACCTGCTGAGTCATATGGAGGACCACAAGAGCCCCTGGCGCATTGAAATAAAGATTTCTGTGCTTAAAAAATGAATTGTAGAATAAATTCTGCAATTGTAAATTCATTTTTTAATTCCAATTTAATAAACTGCATTTCAAAATCCATTTCCCTTTCCTGTTTGCTCAGGGATTAACTTCTGGATTAGTTGCTGGATTAGGCTGTCTCTCCTGCATGAAGTCCAGGTGCTGGTTTTCTAGTGTGTGCATCTGATGGCCTACATGGATGAAGTGAAGAATCTGGCATCGTGGTGCCAGGACAACCACCTCCAGCTGAACGTCAGCAAGACCAAGGAGCTGGTGGTGGACTTCAGAAGGGGTCAGCACAGAGACTACAAGCCCATTATCATCAATGGAGCTCCAGTGGAGAGGGTGCAGTCCTTCAAGTATCTTGGTGTCCACATCTCCTCAGACCTGACATGGGCTGCCCACATTCAGGTCCAGACCAAAAAGGCTAGGCAGCGCCTGTATCACCTTCGACAACTGAGGAAGTTCAGGGTCTCTCCAAAGATCCTCAGGATTTTCTATACAGGCGCTGTGGAGAGCATCCTCACACAGAACATGACATCGTGGTTTGGGAACAGCTGTGTGAAGGACCAAAAAGCTCTCCAGAGAGTGATCCGTACAGCAGAACGCTGCTGCAGGATTGCTCTCCCCCCGCTTCAGGACACCTACACCAGGAGATGCTGGACTAGAGCAGCGCAGATACTGAAGGACCCGTCCCATCCTGGCAACAAACTGTTCCAACTTCTGCAATCTGGTAGAAGGTTCCACATCATCTGGGCAAGGACAGAGAGACTCAAGAGGAGCTTCTATCCCCAAGCCATCCGTGCCCTAAACACACACACCCGCCCTCTTACATCATCTATAATTGACTGAGACAGGACTCTCTTCCAGACACTCTAAACCAAGGCACAATGTACATTCCAAATTCCTTTAATTTTAAATATGTTTATATTGTCCATCCTGTAAAATAGTCAGATGTCTATTCATATTAATGTACAGAATCCACCTGCTTGCTGCTACTACTGCACATTCACCCAGTGTATATACTATATATATACATATATAATGTTCTTCCTCTACACCCCCCCCCCCCCCCCCCCAAATTTTTGCACATGTCGAGGAGCGTGTCAGGCTACATTTCACTGTGTGTTATACTTGTATAACTATGCATGTGACAGATAAAGAACCTTGAACCTTGAACCCTGCACCCTGGTGACACACCTTTACCCAAGGCCCTGCATGTGTGGGTGATTGTGGTGGAGTGGGAAGAGGGAGGCAGCTGGAGATGGGGAGGGAAGGAAGGGAGGGGCAAGTGACCCCTCCCTGGGGCCAGCTCCCCCGCTGACCCCAGTAGGCAACACCATACTCCGCAACCCACCAGGGAAAGGGGGCCCAGGCCCATCCGGACCGGGGCCCTGAACAGCAGCGCCGCCCGGCCCCACAGAGCCCGGGACAGCCCACCCGACCCCACCACAGAGAAAACTGCACCCACCCTGTCATCCACTCATCTTGCAGACTACACAAGATGATAGACGTTCAGGCTGAGATCTTCCTCCACCTCTCCTGTATCTCCCCCTCCTGCAGAGTGAGTTCCTGAAGAGAGGAGAGCTCCTGCAAGGTGTAACAACCTCCCCCACCAGTTGAAGAGCCCCCAGGTGGCTCGATGCACTGGCGGCACCCTGCGTCAGGGCCGGGCCCCCACCCGCCCACAACCCCAGCAACATACCAACCAGGACCCAAGCCCCCGAGGCCCGCCAGGGCCCCAGCCCAGAGACGGAGCGTCCCCAGAACCTCATGCCTGTCCCGGACCCACCCAGGGGAAGCCAGGCTACCAGGTCAGTAACCCACGTCTGTCAGCACAGACCCTCCCCTAGCCCAGCTGCACGCAGCCAAGAGGAAACCGTCACCTAAGAGCCAACAGAGCCCTTGATAGGCATTGACCGCTACCCCGGGTTGAGCCCCCCAAGGAAGATGCTCCCAGGGAACCCCCCGATGCCCTAAGCCTGTCCCTACCCTCACACCAATTACAACAGCGAAGGTGGGACCAAACTATGACCCCCCATTAGGTGATGGAGCTAATCAAAGGAGCCCAGAGCAATTGATCTGATGTGGTGGCAGAGGTTGTATCTAGACTAATGTAATCTAATAGATATTTTCTATATTGGTTAGAATTAAGATTATTTTTATTTTTCCAGTTCATGAGGACTGTTTTCTTGGCTATGCATAGGGCAGTGAAAACCATATGGGCTATATTGTTATCTGTAGTGACATTATCTAAGCTGCCCAACAAACACACTAAAGGGGAAGCAGGAATGTTACATTTCAGACACTTTGATAAGTCTTCACATATCTCGCGCCAAAACTTCTGAACTGGTGGACAGAACCAAAGAGCGTGGATATAATTGTCTGGTGTATTACTACCAACAACTGCTCACACTACAGTGTGTTTTTTACTATGGATTTAATTTGTTGATATTCAAAAAATCTTTTCTTGTTGATCCCATATTGTGCAACTAGTCTGTCAAATGGGATAAATTCTGTTCCCTCTAATATATGTTCTAAGTATTTAATTCCTTTACAACCCCATTCTGGAAAATTAATCACATTATTGTTTTGTAATATGTCAGGGTTATTCCAGATAGGTGTACGTTTGCATGGGATTAATGAAGACTCCGTTATTTTTAGAAATTCCCACCATGCTGTCAGAGAAAAGCTGATGTTGATGCTTTTAAAGCATTCATGTCTTTTGATGTTTGAGTTGATAAATGGTAGGTTTGACATCTCTAGATCATTGCATAGTGCCTGTTCAACATCCAGCCAGGGCTCATCTAAGAAGGTATGTTTTAAACATTCTGAGATGATTCTGAGATTTAGCCTGTTGGCTAAAAAGTATTGGTGAAAATTAGGCAGATCTAATCCTCCTCTATCCTTGGTCCTTTGTAGCATTTTTAAGCTGATACGCGGGGGTTTATCTTTCCAAAGGAATTTAGAAACATATGAATCCAGAGATCTGAACCAATCTTGTGATGGTTTGTTAGGGATCATTAAAAATAAGTAATTTATTTTTGGCAAGATCATCATTTTTATAGTGGTGACCCTTCCCATGAGTGATATGGGTAGAGATTTCCATCTAGTCAGATTGCCTTCTACTTTCTTTAGAAGTGGGATGTGGTTTAATTTAGTTAAGTCTGAAAGCTTAAGAGAAACATTAATACCTAAATATTTAATATTTCCAGATTGTAGTGGGGCAGAAGAAGAATTATGGAAGGAGCAGTTAATGGGAAGATCTGTAGATTTTGACCAGTTAATTGAATAATCTGAAACTCTTGAAAACCAGTTTAATAGAGTAATTACCTCAGAAAGGTTGGTTTGTGAGTTTTGCAGAAAAAGTAACACATCATCTGCATAGAGACTGATTTTATGTTCTACGTTCTTACATTTTATGCCCTTAATTGTTGTAGCCTGTCTAAATGCTGCTGCTAGAGGTTTGATAAAAATTGCAAAAAGTGAAGGGGAGAGTGGGCATCCCAGTCTGGTGCCCCTCAGGAGACAGAAGCTGGAGGATGTTTGGTCATTTGTTCTGATACGAGCTGTTGGGGAATTGTATAATATTCTTATCCAGTTTATGAAAGAGGGTCCAAAATCAAATTTGTGTAAAGTTGCAAATAAAAATTTCCAGTTAATTCTGTCAAATGCTTTTTCTGCATCTAGAGATAATATTATGGTTTCAATGTTTTTATTGTATGAGTAGTCTATTAAATTAAGTAATCTACGAGTGTTTGTTGAGGAGTGCCGACCTTTTATGAAACCAGTTTGGTCAGGATGAATTAAGAGGGGGGTTATTTTCTCTAATCTCTTTGAGAGAGCTTTGCAGATTATTTTAAGGTCTACATTTAAAAGAGAAATTGGACGATAGCTAGAGGGAAATAAAGGGTCCTTGCCTGGTTTTAGCAGGAGACTAATGTTGGCAGAATTCATATTTGGTGGTAGTCTGCCATTTTCCTTGATTTCCTGCAACATTCCGTGGAATACTGGTGCCAAAATTGTCCAGAATTCTTTGTAGAATTCTGCAGGAAAGCCGTCTGGACCTGGAGCCTTATTATTGCGCATACTTATCAGGGCTTCCTGGAGTTCACGTGGTGTCAGTGGCGAATCCAGTGCCATTGCTTGACTGTCTAGTAATTTTGGAAGAGTTACGTTGTCAACATTTTAACATGTACAGCACTTTGTGAAACTCTGGTTTTATGTTAAAGTGCTTTAGAAATAAAGTTGGTATGGTATGGTATGGTCAAGAAACAAATCAATTTCATTTTTAGATGGGTTTATTTGTGGTGAATATAAAGTTTCATAGAAATCCCTAAAATTGTTGTTTATTCTTCCAGGGTCATATATTGTGTTCCCCGATAAATCTTTAACAGCACATATAGTTGTTTTTTCTTTATTTATTTTTAACTGGTTTGCTAGAAATCGACCTGATTTGTTACTGTGTTCCAAATTCTGCAAGCGAAGTCTTTGTAAAAGGAATTGTGTTTTTTTATTAATAATTTCATTTAATTCTAGTTTTGTTTTGCATAGTTTGTTCATTATTTCTTGATCTTGGTGGGACGCGTAGGTTTCTTCTAAGGATTTGATGTTTTTTTCTAATTCCTGAATATTTTGGTTTTCTTCTTTCTTTTTGTGTGATGAGAAAGAAATTATTTTACCTCTCATCACAACTTTCCCTGCTTCCCATAGAACAGAAGCAGATGTTCCGGGAGTGTCATTAAAGTCTAAATATGAAGTCCATTCCTTTTTAAAATATTTAATAAAGTCTTCATCTTTAAGTAGTGATGTATTAAATCTCCAGTTTTTACTTGGCGTAGTATTATTCTTGTGCATTAGTGTTAAAGATAGAGGAGAATGATCGCTGATAGCTATAGGGTGAATCTCAGTGCCTGAAATGTCACTCAGCAGTGAGCTGCTGACCAAAAAAATAATCCAGACCAGAGTAGGAGTGATGGACATGTGAGAAAAAAGAATATTCCTTACTGTTGGGGTGAAAAGAGCGCCATGCATCGCAAAGACCATAGTCGCTCATATACTGTTTGATTGTATTTGTGGATTGCCAATTGAGCTGAGTTCCTGTTGTGTTGAGCCTTTCCATTTCTTCATTTAGTCCAAGGTTGAGGTCGCCTCCAAGAATGAGTGCGCAATCGAGGTATTCAGAGAGTGCAATAAAAAATCCGTGGAAGAATGAGGGTTCATCAACATTTGGACCATATATACTTACAATACATAGTTTTTTGTTCAATATTGATAGTTTAAGAATTAGAAATCTACCCTCTGGATCTATAACTGTATCGAGTACTGTAAAATTAACATTTTTATGTATTAAAATTGCTACTCCCCTTTGTCTAGAATTATAACAGGCTGCAAACACGTTAGGAAACTCAGGTGTTTTAAGTTCGTTTAAAGCTGTGACAGGTCTGTGAGTTTCTTGTAATAAAACAACATCTGCCTGTAGTTTTTTAAGCTGGTTAAATATCTTTAACCTCTTTCCTTTGGTGCCAGCTCCATTTACATTCCATGTGACAAACCTCAGCGTGCCCATAATTGTGTGTGTATGTCTAATGATGTACGCTGGGTGTTTCGTTTAGACGGGTTGAGAGAATGTGGAAACATCACTTGTTTGTAAATGGAAAGAGAAAAAAAAAGTGTGGTGAGAGGCTCCATAAGTCTGACTATGTGTGAATATTCACTAATATGAACAAGCGTGGCTTGCGTATCTGTCCATGTGTTTGCGTGATCGTGGTGTGAAAATATGGAGAAATAGAGGGTGTTGTTTTTAGGTCAGTGGGGAAGTAGGTGATCACAGCAGTGAAAGACAGGAGAAAGAAATAAATCACATGAACTGTGAGCGACAACAAAAAAAAGAAAAGAAACGGAAACATTCCAATTAAAGTTACTTATCTGGAGTGGAGTCAATATAACCACGGTGTGGTGCCGGGGTCGCGGCGATGACAGTACGGGAGCCTTTCTGGATGAAGCTACGTCGAACTGGGAACAGGACCTTGCTTCATTCCAGGATCTCTTTGGGGAACTGGTCGTTCACGCTGAAGTCGTGAAGTTGCTCACCCAAAAAAAAAAAAAAATTGCTAGCTAGCGATAAAATTTAAAGTAACCTCAGCTGTGCCACAGCAAAATACTAACATAAATCCTTCAAGCGTGTAAACCCCTCTGGAAATCACTGAACATGGGTCAGAATAATTCAAAGACCACAGACAGGTCCGATAAAAAATCGAAATTACCTGTAAAACCAAAAAATAATGAAATAAAATATAAAATCACAAATAACGGCTCAGTACGACTCCCACTTCCGGTTACGTGTAACCTACGTCCGCGAATCGGTGAAGACTTCCATGATTACGTATCCAGAACATGCGGAAGTACTTACGTGACTGACTTTGTTTACAACTTAAGAACTGTAAGTTCAATGCATTCTAATTTATTTCCGGAGCCCTATCCCGAACGATTATCGCCAGAAAACAGGTCAGTAAAACTGAAGGCCAGTGCAGATACTACCACGAAAGCTAAAAGTGTTAAGATAATGCTGAATTTTGATGTTGCAGATCCAGAAGAAAGCGAGAAACTAATGTATGCAGGATCATCCGCTCCAGCACAGCCAGGAAGTTTCAGAGGATGGAAAGATAAGAGTAGAGTTGTGTGTTTTTGCTGTGGGAAGATAGGACATTGGTCTAGGGAGTGTCGATTTGCAGCTTCCAACAGGGCACATGCGCCTCGACCACAGAACGCAGTACAAGTTCCTGTCACTAGGCGTCAGCAGAGCTCTTCCAGTCAAGGTAACTGGCAACAACGGGAAGCACGCAATAATGGCCCCACATCTAGGCAGCCTTACAACCCGAATTTTAATCCACAAGGTAGACAAGCTAGAGGTGCAAATTTAGCTCAGTTTTCCAGCAGCCGCAGACACCCAGAGCAAAAATGAATTTGTGTATTTCATTTAACACAAAAGGTGAAATGTTTGCTGACACTGATAACAGCTTATGTTTTCTCTGCCTTATGCACCGACATCATGGAGAAGGAACAGCCTCTGTGTCAGCTGGACGCCTCAGCAGAGAATGAACTCAACATCCTTTTTCTGGTATTCCACGTCACACACTGTGCCAAAAAAAACGTGTACAAATATAACAAGCCACACTTTTGTTTCTCTCACACTGTTCAACAACATGATAACTGCTCACACAAGTGATGGTCGAGCAGTGATTTTGTCACATAACTCAGACATAGGTTATGACATAACTACACCATGTCGACACATAGATCTAACCTACCCTATATTGATTGTATACCTTATCACGCACAGCTGAAATGCAACAAGCCAGTATATGTCAAGCAATGTCCCATTTCCACCGAAAAAGCCGCAGCTCTAGATGTCATCATAGGAGATTTATTGACTACAGGAGTAATAAAGCCCACAGTATCTCCATATAACACTCATTATGCCTCTGCCACCTCTCGTCCCAGACGTTCCCAACATATTGACATCCATTCCATCCACATTTTACCGTGGTGGACCTGTGTTCCGCTTTTTTTTTCAGTGCCTGTGCATGAAGACACACAGCCGTTATTTGCATTTACACATAGAAATAAGCAGTACACTTGGACCCGTTTGCCCCAAGGCATGGTAGATAGCTCTGCTGCTTTCTCAATGGTGGTCCGTGCTACCCTGGACAGCTTCACTCCTCCAGGGCTGTACCCTGATCCACACGTGGATGACCTCCTCCTCTGTGCTCCGAGTGAGGAACTATGTCAAACTGCTACACACATGCTTCTCCAGCACCTCCAACAGACTGGCCACAAAGCATCGGCAAAGAAAA
This sequence comes from Astatotilapia calliptera, assembly GCF_964374335.1. NCBI lineage: Eukaryota > Metazoa > Chordata > Actinopteri > Cichliformes > Cichlidae > Astatotilapia > Astatotilapia calliptera. The sequence goes on from NC_137424.1 coordinate 75,537,448, forward strand.
TGCAGTAACTGTCAGACTTCTGTTCAATATTTGGGATTCACATTGTCTCACGGAAAACGTTCCATGACTGCAGACAGGGTCAAAGCTGTGACCTCCGTCCCTCGGCCCACTACACAGAAGGAAATGCTGTCCTTAGGCATGATGAACTATTGCAGACAGTGGATACCAGACTGTTCTTTTCATGACCACATTCTGCGTGACTGTTGTCAACCTGCACAGGTGTACTGGCCCAAGAGCATGGCAGTGGCTACCGTCCAGTAGCCTTCTATTCAAGGTGCTGTCCGTGGTTGTTCAGGAATGCCGGCCTGCCTGAGGGCAGTAGCAGCTTGCTCTATCATGATAAGGGACTGCGAGAAGCTTACACTCTCACATGACACTATTCTACACACCAATCACCAGGTCACGACCATTCTAGCAAACATAACTACACAACATATGCAAATCTCACTATAAAAGCGAGCAGCACACCCAATTCGCCAGCACATTTATTGATCCTATGCTGTGTTCTTCTGACCGACAGGATGGCTCAGACAGGCTTGACGATCATGACTGCATGACGCGTATACAGGAATCCACAGCACCACGTCCAGATTTAGAGCAGACACCTATCCCAGACTCAGCCACGATTTATGTGGACGGGTCCTGTTCAAGGCCGAATGACAACTCATTTTTTTGTGGCTATTCGGTGGTGACATTGCCTGACATCATACTAGAGGCTCACTCATTACCATTTCACTCAGCACAAAAAGCAGAGCTCATGGCTTTAATACGCGCCTGTGAGCTCCATGTGGATAGGCGTGTGACAATTTACACAGACAGCCGCTATGCATTTGGCGTCGTACATGACTTTGGCACATTGTGGAGACAAAGAGGATTTAGATCTGCTGATGGAAAACCGATTGCTAATTCTGATCTTGTGCAAAGACTTTTGCAGGCTATACAGCTACCATCGGCCGTTGCAGTTGTGAAAACGAAAGGACACAGTACAGCTGACACAGACGAAGCAACAGGTAATGCCCTAGCAGACGTGACTGCCAAGGCTGCAGCACCTCCACAGGAAGTATTATCTGTGCCCCTACAGCTGCCACTTGTTACAATCCCAGACTATTTAGAAACAAATGTTGATTTAAAATTCATACAAGAGCAAGCCTCTGCATCTGATTACACATATTGGGAGAATAATGACTGTACCTTAGATGACAGAGATGGCCTATACAAAATCTTAAGGGTTTGATTGCCCTCCCATCTTGCCCGCTGCCAGTCCTTGTCCGATATTTTCACGGTATGAGTCATGTCGGACAAAGAGGGGTAATAATGGCAATAAAATCAAAATCAAGATTTGTAATTGAGAAAACATCACATGCAGTAAAAAGCATATTAGCAACCTGTCTTAACATGTGCACGAACTAATGTAGGGAGACCAAAAGCGAAACATCAGCATTTATCACAACCAGATTTTCCATTTCATACATTATGACTCCATCCGCAGCAACCAAATTATCTCCATTTGAAATAATCATGGGAAGACCATTTCCAACATCATGGTCAGCCTCCAGAGGGGCACCGCTATTGGAAGGGGACATAGACACTGCATTGATACTATGTTCACAATCTGGTAGAAACACTGAATAATAACTATCAGAAAGTTTGTCTTTCTCAGCCTCTCCCCTCCACAGTTCCACCAGTGGAGACCAGGGGACGCGGTGTTGGTGAAGTCGCTAAAACCAAGGAAACTCAGGGAGGCCGCGCGTTTTCCAGCCCCCAGACTGTACTGGCAGTGACGAAGAACCAGCATCCTCACAGACGGACAACCTCAGTGGATTCATGCCAGCAGGGTTAAGACCAGCCCAACCAGACCATCTCAGGTGTCGGATCAAGCAGACGACGACTCAGGCGGGCCAGCGCCGGGAACCAGAACAAATAAATACACACGGGTAGATGACGACTCCGGCGAGCCAGCGCCCGGATCCAATACACCTACACACACGCAATCACTGATTAACACACAACGCCTGAAAGAGCCACAACAAGGTGCACGCTGTAATGAGACATGGCTAGCTGTCTCTGTGGCTGAAGTTTTATCATATCTGGAGGAACACACACACAGTTTAAGTTCGAGCGGAGAATCGATCATTGTTCCCCCAGAGGGTGTCTTAAATGATACTGACTGGGGGGAGTTAGTTAAATCACACATGGTCACGCGCCTAACTAGAGCAATCCCTAACGGTTATTGGTTGTGCAACAATACTCTTAGACTAGCCTTACCTGTTAATTGGACCGGTACCTGTGGTCTAGTAACCGTTGATGTATGCTGTACTTTCATTCCCAATAATACCGCCCCTAACGGTTCATTCACACAAGCTATGAATAGACTTGAAGCATTGAAGATAGAACTAATTGCCAATACAGGCCACGGTCAGTGGCTAGATAAGTGGCTACAGGACACGTTTGGAAAATGGAAGGAACTAATTGTAGCCTTTGTAACCGTTGCAGCATGTATTATTTTGTTTTCGATGATTATTGTCTGTTGTGTGATACCATGTATACGCTCTCAGAATTTTTGATATTAAGCTTGCTCGAAGGACCATGATTCATGATTCATGATTCATGATTTGTTTTACGTTTATGATTTGTCTTTAGATTATGTTATTACATTCTGTCTTTATACTGTGTTATCATTTTATGATAAAAGGAGAGAACTGTTGTGAATTTTAGCACTACGGTTAGCATTTACAGGATATTGTTTTGTAGTGAGATTATACAGGAAAACTGTTACTCAATAAGGCCCATTTACTAGTTGTTTTTCTCTTTCTCTCTGACCCAAGAATTGATGTGTAAGAATCACAGGCTGGTACCCCAAGGTCGAAAATACCACAGAGACGAGACCACTTCCTTACTCCCATCCTCCCTTCCTTATCTTTTAGAAAAGAGCTTGTTAAAGGCCAGGTGGTTTGTTCCAGACTTCACTAATGAAAGAACTCTGTATTCTATGTCTAGGAGTGTATTTTGCTGGGATGATCATAAATTGTAGCTGAACTGATAAACTACACAAAGGATACTTCTTTGCTCAGAAGGCAGGAAGACGTTTCCTTATTTGGTCTGTACCGGTTTGAACTGAGAACCTGCTGACACACGAACCTTTTTTTCCTCTATATAAACTGTTGTATACTGAATAAACCTTTGAGTTGATTTTGGAAGAGCAACCTGAAGCAGTTTCTGTGTCATTTTGTTCTCCCAAGCTACTCCCGGCGCTGTAACTAACCCGCTGAACGGCATACCTGAAGCTTACTTTGAATAATAAATTTTATACAGAACTCTGCTTATCGGTGCTCACGCCTCGGAGGAAACCTGATCCACGGATGAACCCGGGACGGAGATTTCTTTCAGTCTCCCGGTCCGCGACCTCACACCCCCCAAGCGATGCACTCTATTGAATTCGATGTTCTTTACGGTGTCCTCCGGCAGCTTCAGGTGGATTTTAATGAAGCTTTTCACCGTTGCCTCCGCGTCCTCTCCGGCAGATTCTGGAATACCAGAAAACACAAGATTATCTCTCATGCTACGGGCTTGTAGATCAATAACAGACTCTTTTATTTTTTTATTTTCTATGTTTAGCTGGGTCATGTTATCGGTGAGACCGACTCCCGTAGCGTGGCATTTTCAGCGGCAAGCGTTTCCAGCTGCTGCTGGCTGAATTCCAGGGATTATCTCAGAGATTTAAATTCCCGGTGTAAAATCTCCACCAGGGACAGCCTCGCATCGAAACTGGACAATCGCTTGTCGATTGACTGTAGGATATCTACGATGTCTTTTCCGGCAAGTGATGTGCCAGGGGAGTCTGCCGGGCGAAATCTCTTCGATGACGGCGTCTCAATTTTGGCCGGGGAAGATGCACTCTGGGCCTTCTTCATTACTAAATCTTGGAAACAGCGGTTGATGTAATCTTGGAGAGCGTCTAAACTCTCCCCGTTGTCTTCCGGGGTGTTAGAGATGATAGGACAGATGTTGTTAGTTATATGCCAATTGATTAGTATATTTGGTAATACTGAAGCTTAAAGAAACTTTGTTAAACTCTACGCTACCATTCGCTTTTTTTTTCCCGCCAAATCTCCGGCGTCTGACGTCACCTACAACATGGGTCGCTTACCTGACCTGTCACTTCCTTCACTTAACGTCTGCTTTCCCCTCCGGACGCACTGAGTTTTCTGTTTTACTTTGAAGCTAGCTGCTGCTGAGCGTTGTCTCCACCTCCAACCAAAACTTAATCTACACGGTTAACAAAGGTCTGAGCTTTATCCTGTGTATCATTCTGGCTTGAACTACCATTATTCTCCTCACAGGAAGTGCACTCACTTATCTCATCACACCTGTTAGTCGATGTTATATGTTATATATATATATTTAGATTCCTGAACCCCTTCACCTTGTCTCAGTGACCTTCATGATGTAGTCACCTGAAATGGTTTTCCCTACACAGGTAGGCCTTGTCAGGCTTTATTTGTGGAATTTCTTGCCTTCTTAATGGGGTTGGAACCATGAGTTGTATTGCACAGAAGTCAGGTTGGTACACAGCTAACAGGCCTATTTGACAAGTCTTAGGATTCATATTATGGCAAGAACTAATCAGCCAAGTAAAGAGATAATAATTTGCATGTGATAGTCCCCGTAGGGAAATTGCTCCTCTGCATTTAACCCATTCGCCTAGTGAAGCAGTGGGCAGCCACCAATGCAGCGCCCGGGGAGCAGTGTGTAGGGATGGTACCTTGCTCAGGGGTACCTCAGGATAGCTGTTCAGTAGAGTTGAACCCATAACCTTCCAATCATGAGGCAGCTACTCTACCTATTGAGCTATCCCTGCCCCAAGAGAGAGAGAAACTACAGTCCATCATTACTTTAAGAACTGAAGGTCAGTCAGTCCGGAATATTGTTAAAACTTTGAATGTGTCTCCAAATGCAGTCACAAAAACCATGCTACCAAGTGCTACCACAAAAACTGGCTCACATGAGGGCCGCCCCAGGAAAGAAAGACCAAGAGTCAACTCTGCTGCTGAGGATAATTTCAACCAAGTGACCAGGCTCAGAAATCACAAGGTAAGAGCACCTCTGATTAGAGCCCAGGTAAATGGCACACAGAGTTCCAGTAGCAGACACATCTCTACATCAATTGTTCAGAGGAGACTGTGAATCAGGCCTTTATGGTCAAACAACTGCTAAGAAACCACTACTAAGAAAAAGCAACAAGCAGACGCAGAGCTCTAGACTAACGTTTTTCCATGGTTGCACTGGTGCACCTAACTTTTTTTCTTAGGCGCACCATCACAAAAGTTAGGCGCACTCAAACCTTTCAACCACATCACTTAAGACCAAAGTTCCCACTGTGAAGCATGGAGGAGGAGGTGTGATGGTGTGGAGGTGCATTGCTGGTGACACTGTTGGGGATTGTGATTGATAATTCTTTATTTTATGTATTGATAACATGTTTTAGTAATGTCACTTTTGTGTCATAATAATAATAATAACAATAATGATGGATTCCATTTATATAGCGCTTTTCGAGACCCTCAAAGCGCTTCACATATACACATATACACATATATACATAAAGGATAATATCACAAATATGTTCTACACACATACAAATACAAACAGTGGGGAATTGTAACTTCATAACCTATCTGTTAAACAGATAGTGAGACTTATTGTCCAGATGGCCTGACGTCCACAATCACCTGACCTAAATCCAGTTGAGATGGTTTGGGATGTGATGGACCACAGAGTGAAGGCAAAAGGACCAACAAGTGATCAGCATCTCTGGGAACTCCTTCAAGACTTTTGGAAAACTATTTCAGGTCATGACCTCATGTTTGTGGGTAGTAAATGGTTTAAATAAGCTGCTGATTCTAAACATTGTCATAAGGTGTCCCTGTGGATCCTCTACAGTGAGTATAAGTAATCTTTTTTACAGCTACATGTGGTGTATCTCTATCTGACACTTTGATGTTCATCTACATTCACACAGGAGTTGTCAGGACAAACAAGGTTGTCTCTGCAATGCAGAAGTGTTCCTCAATGAAAAAAAACTACAGATAATTGTGCTCAGAACCAAATGGTTTTTTCTCATTACAGCAGCTTTTTCCTTTAGAAATATAATCTTGTCATCATATATTATTCATCCATGATTGTTTACATTGTTTCTTTTCAAACATTTCTTTTATTATTCTCAAAAATAATTTCTGAAGTTGGCAAATAAAAACAGAAGTAATAATGTGGAAAAACGCAGTTCTTTCTGATGTATAGTAATCCAGTATTCACAGATATTATCAGAAACACAAATACAGTATTTCAAATATTTAACATCTTCCTGCATTAATCCAGACACAAAACTGCCAAGTTTGAAGCTGGCTCATGTGTACACATGCAGCTTCAGTTTAGAGACAAACGGCAGCCGCACAACCGACAGTGTGTGCGTTCATAAGACCAAACCACACACACTCACACCCCACACTCTCGCCCACCCATGGGGCCCATTCTTGAAATATAAAGAATGACAACTTTATTCCTGGACTCTGGCAGTTTGTTCCTCTTGCATCTGAAAAGTTGCAAGTGTTCTGACCTGACACTCAGAAGCGATTGCTGCCAGCTCAGATTTGCTGAACCCTTCTAAACAATGCCTGTTCACTCTACTCTCCCCTCTCTCCATTCCTGCTGAAATCAGTCTTGACACACGCGACTCCAGTCGCACCATGCTTACTTCCTATTTTTCACTATTTGACTGTTGTTGTGTTCAAATATTTAAGAAGAAATATTTGTGGTTTAGAAAGATTTAATTTGCTTTGGCAGTTCCTGTTCCTTTTCCTGAAATAAGAGAAACATGGACACAAAAACACACCCTGTGTAGCCTTGACTATCGAATGTTATCCTTCAGTTGATTCTAAGGCCCAGTTCAGGACATCTTGTTTGGACTCTGTGACCCAGAGACGTATAAAAAGCCATCACTGGTGTATGTGTAAGCATGCTGAAAAACCCTCTGCACTCTATGTCTACCGGCAATATTTCAAATCCAAACATTAACACTGAATGAAGCTCTTGACTCTGAAAACATGAAACGCCAACCCATTTATGAGCAAATTTGCATCGTGTATATATTAAAACAATAACACACAGCTTTATTTATTTTATAAACATCCATCCATCCATTCGCTTTCGCTTATCCTTTTCAGGGTTGTGGGGGATGCTGGAGCCTATCCCAGCTGTCATAGGGCGAGAGGCGGGGTACACCCTGGACAGGTCGCCAGTCTGTCGCAGGGCAATTTGATGAACAATTTATAATTTTTACATAATACTCCAGCCTTTCAACTCTGAGCTTATTTAGTTCTATTAATACACTGAAATCTCATTTGTGTCATGAAGAAAGTCTTTAATCAAACAGAATTCAAAGATCAGAAACATTTCATATATGGAGTTAAACATGAATCATTGTTTCAACAACATATTTATTGTTGTCATAAACAGACAAGAAGACAACAACAAACTGCTCCTCCCATTCAACACATGTCAGTCCATATCCCAGCAAACTAAATCATCTCCATTTACACATCAAATAGAAACATGAATCACTTGTAATGATTAGAAACTTGATAGAATTTCAAATCTAGTTTGGGGAGTCATTCAGTGAGAAACAGTGAAATGATTTTCCATGTGAAAAGGTGGACAGCACTATCAGGGACCAATAAGCCAAAAACACAGAGGTCCAAACTATTAAAAAAGTGTGTGTGTGTGTGTGTGTGTGTGTGTGTGTGTGTGTGTGTGTGTGTGTGTGTGTGTGTGTGTGTGTGTGTGTGTGTGTGTGTTTAAGAAGAACACCATCCCCCCCTGTGTGATCGCAAGACATGGTTCAGTCCATTTTATTGGCTTCTTCTTGTAAACCAGCTCAACCTCCTCTTTCACTCAAACCCAGAAAGACTGGAGCGGGGGCCAAGGAACTCAAAAAGAACAAAAAAATAATTAATACAGCATGTACCCATATAAGATAACAAACAATCCAAAACAGATTTTATACAACCATTTGTGCTGTAGCTTACTGCTGTCATGCATTGCGAATAAACTTAAAATTTTGAACTGAATAAGCTATAGTCACAGAAGCTTTAGAGCACAATGTTAAAAAGGACAAAAAGAATATCTTTGAAATATTTGGGGTTTTGGCTACATGCAGCACTGACAGGAAAGCACATTAGAAAAAAAACCATCCTGAACTGACCTGATCTGCTAACGGTGCCGCTGACACTGACACCGTCAGCGTCACCGGCAACACCTTCACTTCATCACCAGTTTGAATGAATGGAAACATCCTGTGAGTGAAAGTGTGTGTGAAGGTGTGTATGTGTGTGTTAGTATCAGGATCAGAGAACGACAGCTTTCCTCTGTTCCAGTCCAGATTCACTCTGATCCTCTGGAGCTTCTTCTGAACTGAGAGAGCAGTGAAAGGAGCTGATGGTGAGCGTGTTGAGTATTTACCTAAACTGAAAATCACACCCCAAAATCCAAACTCTTTGTTTCCCTTCCTCTGAATAGACTCTTCTACCACACCAAGCATCCAGCTTGTATTATTTCCAACCTCGACATCCCAGCTGTGAGTCCCTGAGTTAAAACCCTTAGAGCCCAGGACAGAAATGTAATAATCAAACCTCTCTGGATTATCAGGAAGCTGCTGCCTCTCTCCTCCTCTCACACTGGTCAGATCTTCAGACAGGATGAGGTTTGGATGAGCAGTGTTTGGGTCCAGAATGAGAGGAGTGTAGGAGACCATGTCCTTCATGTTGTTCCAGATGTTGAAGGTCAGGTTGCCCAGGTGTTTGGCCTGGTCTATCAGAGCTCCTGAGGGCAGCTGTGGATCATCCAGCAGGGGGCAGCGCTGGACTCTTTCCACTGCAGCCTTGTAGTTGTGCAGGAATGAGACGTCTTCAGCTCTCAGCTCCTCCTCTGTGGCTCTGACTGTGTCTGAAAGAGCTGCTATCTCTCTGCTCAGAGCCTCCATCTTCTCCTTCATCATCCCACTCTTCTGCTCCTCTTCCTCCCTCAGTGCAGCCAGCCTGGCCTCCTCTTCCTCTGCTAGAAACTGGTGAAGCTTCTTAAACTGCTCCTTAATCTGCCTCTCTGTGTGTCGGGCCTGGACCTTAATGTGTTTTACTGTTTGTTCAAACTTCACTTGAACTTCTTCACAAACCTTTAACTTCTTCTTTAAGGGCTCCAGAGTTTCCTGAAGTTCCTTCTTGTGTTGTTGTGCAGCTTCATCGATGGGTCTGAATCTGTGGTTGGTGTGATTTTCTGAGTCTCTGCAGATGAGACACACTGGCTGCTGATGGTCCAGACAGAAGAGTCTGAGTTTCTCAGAGTGCAGACTGCAGAGAGCCTCTGAAGCTCTCTGATCTCTCTCCTGTAAGAACGACTCACACAGGTTCTTTAAAGCTCGGTTTAAAGGTGGATCATCCACTGATATTTCCTTACAAACTGGCCACTCGTGTGTTGGTCTCTCTCTCCACCATCTCTTCAGACAGTCTTTACAGAAGCTGTGGCTACATGGCAGAATAACAGGATCTCTGAAGACCTCCCGACAGACCGGACAGCAGAGATCCTCCTCTGAGCTGGAAGCCATTGAGTCTGTGAGTGAAGCTGAAAACAGCAGACAGGAAGTACAGTCAGTCCTGGCTCCCCTCCCTCCTCTACCACCTTCACTGAAACTTCCTTTGAGTCGTGTTTTTGCTCAAACTCACATTCAGTGTGTGGAGCGTCAGCAGCTTGAAGCAGCAGTGTTGGAGTTTTACACTGTCGCTGCACTCACTCGTGCAGCTACAGCTACTCACTGATCGTCTGTGTGTCTCCCTTTACTGAGAAAGAGGAACAGCTTGTTTCCTGGTTTGTCGCAGCACTTGTGTAAGGTCAGAGGCGGAGTCTCATCCACCTCCTCCCATACATGCTGTTGCTTCATCCTGAACAGCGGTGTATTTTCTTGTCTTAACTAAATAATAACTATGAATCCAAATTTGTGTGTGTCCTCTGTGCATTCCTGGTGTTATTAGATCGGGGACATTACAGACAAACAACAAGGCTCCCCTATCAGTATTCTTGGGAAGAGCATACCTTTTGCTAGCATTCAAATGACACTATTTTCAGGAAACTGAGATCAAGTATCATTCATAGACAGGTGACACTAACAGGAAAACCCTACCCAAGTCATTGTTTCAGGTATTCACTGATCACATGAACTTTGTGGACCAACACATCAGGTTTACCAAGGAGAATGTGGAAAATATGACAGGTTAGCCTTCCTAAACTGTGAGATTTCCATCACCAATAGGGGACAAAAGTTGATGTGTACAGTAAACCAACACATACACTTATCAAACACTCAAGCACAAACTGGATGTCATCAGGACACTCCAACACAGAGTGAACACCATCCCCACAGATATAGTGGCCAGAGACACACACAGTGATATTTGAGAAGTGAAATGAAGTTTTTTGGATTTACAGAAAGTGTGCAATAATTGTTTAAACAAAATCAGGCAGGTGCATAAATTTGGGCAGCACAATAAAAGACATGAAATCAATATTTAGTAGATCTGCCTTTTGCAGAAATTACAGCCTCTAAATGCTTCCTGTAGGTTCCAATGAGAGTCTGAATTGTGGTTGAATGTTTTGGAACATTCCTCTTACAAAACATCTCTAGTTCATTCAGGTTTGATGGCTTCTGAGCATGGACATCTCTCTTTAACTCACACCACAGATTTTCAATAATATTCAGGTCTGGGGACTGAGATGGCCACTCCAGAACGTTGTACTTGTTCCTCTGCATGAATGCCTTACTGGATTTTGAGCAGTGTTTCATAACCGTGACATGTTCTTTTTGTAATATAGTTATTTTTTTGTAGATTTCATTTATCCACCATCATACATCATACATACAAGCTAAGAAGAGGTCGTTATACTAACAAGAGGTATCAACGCCGGGCCAAAGTTCAGCACAAGGTTAAAGTTTGTAATCCAGCCAGGGTATAAATATCACTCAGCAGCCAGAGCTGAAGCAGGTAGCATCAACACATAAATCTACTCTACCCGGCTTAAATCACAAGAGCACCTCTGACCAAAAAGCTGTAGATTTTTCTTGTTTGCACAAATTAATCCAGATTCACATTAATTGTGTTCACAGCTCCAACAAAATGAGGAAGAGGAGGGGGAGAAACACAATTAGGTTGAATTACAATTGGATGGAAGGCGAGGACAAGGAGAAGGAAGCTTAGGATGAGGAGGAAGAGAAGCAGCAGGAGCATCTTTAGGGATCCCTATGATGTCATTGAGGTTTGTTTCATTAATATGGTCCTCTCACAAAGAAAGATGACTTGTTTTAGTTCACCTACTTCCTGTATTAAATAGTGATGTGCAAAATGTTGTGAAAAACCATGGAGCAGGTGTTAGGTTTTGTATTGTTGATTTCCATTTATGCTTAGAAATATCTACTTATATATGCTTAGAGTTTTGTAATTAGTTGTAGATTGGTAGAGGTTTTGATCCTTGATAGTCTGCAAACTTTGTGTGCATTAGAGAGCACTTTGGGAGCATGAGAGAGGTTGTACCTTGTCTTATTGTTTTATGGTAGGATTAACGTAGCTACGTCTGTTCTAGTCTAAGTGCTTTTGGTTTGATGAACTGCTGGACTTCCTCACCGTGTTATCTAGGGTGAACCATTTAGGGTGAGGGGGAGACTACCCTCTTCCTGATCAAGGATGTTTGCTTTTGTGCTTTCATGTTATAGGACCCTTTGATCAGCAGTACCACACACACACACACACACACACACACACACACACACACACACACACACACACACACACGGTACTCTTTGTGTGTATGTAGATGTCATATGTTAATGAACCTATGCATATTCATGTAACCTCAATAAAAGAGCAGTGTTACGGGAGAACGGACGAAAGCAGCTGGGGTCAAGCGAAGGAACGGCGTTTGTCCGGGTCTCTCCCGTGCACGAGAAACATGAAGAACTTTGCCTACTTGTGTCTTGCTTTGCTGTGTAATTATATTGTCTTCAACGTTCCAGCGAATAGGTTCAAGCTACAAACCTATCATTAATTGGTCCTTCGAGAGCCAGAGCCCTGGAGTCGACATTCACCGAGGGGAGAAGAGACACGCTGAAAGACTGACGTCAGCCAGGAAGTTCCTGTGGATTAAATGTCTGTCTTTTCTCCTCGATGAATGACAATCGGCGGGATCCGAGGCTGATATTACACACTAAGCGACACCAAGTAAGTCCCTAGAGCCCGACTCTATAACCGTGTGGTTGTGCAGACTCCGCCACTTTGTTGAAGCGTTGAGAAGTTCGCTACTTTGTGGAGCGATAAGTGAGTTCTTCGCTACTTTGTGGAGTGAGAGGTGGGTTCTCTGCCAATTTGTGAGGCGTTGAGAAGTTCGCTACTTTGTGGAGAGAGAGGTTCCTTGCTACTTTGTGGAGCGAGAGGTGGGTTCTCTGCCAATTTGTGAGGCGTTGAGAAGTTCGCTACTTTGTGGAGAGAGAGGTTCCTCGCTACTTTGTGGAGCGAGAGGTGAGTTCTCCGCCACTTTGTGGGGCGTTGAGAAGTTCTGCGGGGTCCAGACTGTGCTGGACGATAGGCCTATTTTGTGTTGTTGTCGTTGTTTTCGTTGTTGTTGTTGTGTGAGTGCGCGCAGAGCGGAACACGTGGTCCGTTACACCAGCTGTTGTCGTTATCATGGATTCCTAAGCAACCAAGAGTGTGTCGGAGGGTAACAGACGTTTATGCTGGACTTTGCTCCTGGCAGCACAAAGTATTTAAATAAAAAAAAAACAAAGAGAGCGACGGCTCCTTAGCTGCGCGGGTTCACGTGAGCACGGTGGCACGGGTTTCACGTGGTCCTGAGCCGTGCGGTTAATCACAGGCTTATAAATGAAAGAGATTCAAATGTTAGAAGTTTTCAGAAAACACACCAGCCTTGAAGAGCGTGTGGAGAAGGCCAGCCCACATCAGTAGCACTTAAGATGTGCTCTGGTGAATGGCTTTCCCCCACCCCTTGCTGACACAAAATGTTTATTCTTTAGCTTGCCCTGATTGACAACAGCCTGTGTGTCAGACCATAGATTTAATTGAGGTGGATAGTTGTTAAAAGTAATCTACATTAAGCTTGTGGTTGCTCAAATTCAGTACAATGACATACGAGGTGAAGTGTTATAGGCAAATATTTAAACTAATAATGTGCATAGAGGCACTTGACCTGTGTGAAAGACTGTCGTCTTATTATGAGCCATTGTTGAGATATAGAGCACACCTGTGAAAACAACTAATATGCTGAACCCTGTATGAAACATCTAAAAGTACATGATGGAGAAGCTGAATTGAATATGAAAGTGCAAGACTTTGCCACTGTTCATAGCATTAGCATCATGTTTCTGTTTATTTGTTTTGTTGGGTCGAAAATAATTAAATAAACTTGTGATCATGCCTATGGATCACCATGGCACATATCACCAGCCACATGATTTATTTATGCAGATGAAAAAGTGAGTGTGAATGTGTCTGACATCACAGTGTTTTTGTGCGCTGTGTTGTGAGAGTGGTGATTCTGCAGGTCACCAGCTATTGTAAAGAAAAAAAAAAAGAGTGAAAAAGAGAAATAATTTATATTGTAGATGAAAAATAATAGGGAAAAGGTTTTGTGTTGATCAGCCAAAAACAACTACAATTTCATTTTCTGCTTTTAAGAAAGGACTGTTCACAAAAACAGAGAGAGAGAGATGTGTGTTGATTAAGCAGTGATAATAATAATGAACATGTCTTAGTTTGTCACTTTCTGGTGAAAAGCAGACCTGAACCAATTTTCCACATGCGGCAGTCGGAAGAAAGTTATAGTTTAACATCATTGGAAACATGCAGGCCAAGTTTCTGGCTGACTTATTTACAGCGCCATGTGTCTCTCAACCTCACAAGCAAGCTCTCACTCCTCCCTGAAGACAAGGAATGCAGCTCCAAAGAGCAATAACATGATAAAGAGACAGCAGCAAGTCCTGAGCAAAGAGTCCCAGCAAAGCAGCAGCAATGTGGACAAACAGCATCAGAGAAGAAGTGCAAACCCATCATCCTGACTGATCGGATTAATGGCACTGTATTTACAACAAGCTGCAACTTCACTGAACTGAACAGTTGGAGTTTGACATTTGCCACCTTTGGAGCAAAATGGCAAGAAGAGACAGTGGAACACAGGACAAAGCTGAAGGAGAACTGCCGGCTATTGGACTGTTGAAGAGTGAGAGGACAACAGACAACAGAGAGGAGTGGTGAGAACACAGAGGAATGCTGTTATTTAAATGTGGGAAATCAACATTTGGGTTAGCAAACCTGGGAAAAACAAAACTGACTGCTTAAGTTGGAAAATTGTGAAGGAGTCTGAAACACTGCGAAAATAGAAACATATACAAATCACACAAACAAGCAGAACATGCATTAACCCTACTAATACAAACAAAAGAGAGCTCATGAAGATTAGACAACATCTTAAGCATGTGAGTCTGTTTATCATCTTGTCCAAGTCACTTAGTGTGATGCAAAGACCAGTGGAACTCATAGCACATTGGTTAAGAAATGATCAAACAATAGTAGAGAAGTGTGTAGGAAAGGCAGCTTTAAGAACATGCTCTGCTGGAGATGCAGCTCCACAGACATGCATTAGACCTGCCTAATAACACAAACACACATGCAAGGAAAATTAGCTTGTTATCTTTCATCAGTGTTAAAATAGTGTCAATTTAACAGACACTTGTTATCAAATACTGAGGTTATCCAATGCAAAAAAAAAAAAAAGACTCTCTAGGTTGCAGGACAACAATTTAACTTTTGTTGTGAAAAAAGATTCTGGTTTGACCAACCAGTGATCAGATGTAACCACGGTAACCCCTGACCCCATTTCCGCCAGTCCCTTTATTGTGGCGGGAATGAACCCTGTATAAGTTGCGGGTCAATCAGCTGCATGTCCCTGCTCCTCTAGCTGCTGTGTCCGTGTGGTTGGCGTACTTGTCAGATATCGACAAATTCTACACTACAGACCAGTTGACAGCGTGCAATAACCCAGCCGATTCATTCGTCTTTACACTACCTCACAATCGACTCAACGGTGAGTTATTTGTTTGGTTTTTTTTGTCACAATTAATGTAAATGCGGAGCCGCGATCGCACATCCTACAATGCTGGTAAGCTAATGCTAGGCTAGCGACAGTAAGTGCAATTACTAGTTTCATCTATTGAATATTGTTGTTTTTGTTTATTCCATTATGGCCGAATGTTGACTTAACGTATCTAGAGTTGAACGAGTGATTTGATTTTTGTAGTTTTGTCCGTTTTGAATGTTTTTTTGTTACTTTTCTGATGAAATGCCAAAACGGCCTATGAGATTTTGCATTGAGTTAAATTCCATTTAGATTATTGAATCTGTTGCGCAACACCAGTGATTAAATGAGTTTTGTAAATATATTTGATTAACTTTGGATAATGGTTATTAGCTTTGTGGCTGATATACTTTGATGGGACCCATGAGAATGTTTTTCTATAATAGTATTTTTGAATGAAATTTATTATAAGAGATGATGGTTTGTTGATTGTTGTATGAAACATGGCATTAATTACTTGTCTTTGTTATTTGTGTATTTATTTTGTCACAGCAGTAGAATGCTGTTTCATTTTCTTCTGTGAATGATAATTTATGTTTTTGACCTTGTTTAGGTCAGGTTTTTTTTTCTCCCGCGATCAGCCCTGATCAGCGCGAGATGGTGAGCCACCCGACCACCGCTACGTTGCGGTAGGAATTGTGAACCTATGGACTGAATCACTGAATCAAACTGTTGACACATGACCTATCACAGGTCCATGGAACTAAACTAAATCACATACTGGACTACACCTCATCCCACCTCCTTTTGGAACCTAATAAGCTGTTTTGTATTGTCAACATTATTTTTGTTTGTGATATATATGCATATGTTTTTATTTCTTTTGTACATCCGTCTATACACTGCTCATAACAAACATAATATATATATTTTGAGCTCTACTTTTGTTTCCTGTGTTTTATTCACACCCTCAGGCTCCATAGTCGAATCTTATTCTGATAGCTCATTTTCTATGAGGCTGCAGTCAGGCGCCCTGGTCCTTTAACCGCGTTACACAGACAATAAATTTAGTTGTTGATATAGTAAATTGGGAGATGCTTCCTGCTTGATTGATGCAGCACAAGTAATTTACTGTATGAGGGAAATTGTCTTTTGTGATACTATTTTGAACATACTTTTCTGTTGTCCTATCAACTTAGTGGGTTAATAGCTGATATGCAAATTAGTTGATCATTCTTAGATTAATGAAATGTGACTGAATTCTAGCACGAGTGAATGGGATGTGTTGGAGTTTGTTGTGTGTTGAGTGGAGACTCTAAAACACTGAGTTTCCTGTTTTGATGTGCGAGTGAATCCTGTAATTAGATACACAACTCTGAATACGTCAGAACAAACGTCTTTTGTGAAGTGCATGACAACATGTCACATGTTTTATGATGAAGGGAAAAGGAAAACTGAATAAAATCTGTGGCCTAAATGAGTGTAGAGCACAGACCTGGTGACTAAACTCATAGCTAATAAGACATTAGGGTTATGTTGTGTGTTGTGCAGCTGATGGTTGGTTTGGAGTGAATCTAGCTGATGATTCTTCTTTTGCTGTGAAGTTGAGCCTGCCAATTAGTATGATGGTATGATAAATCATGCTAATGGTATGATTTACCCTCCTGAGATGAAGAGCTTGTGTCATGACTTAACAAGGCGTTTTTATTTTTGATACTTTCACAGTGCATTGAAAGTTTTGTTTGATAATCTCTGTTATTTTTCATTTTTATCTTTTGAACAGGCACTGATTTTGTTTTTCTATTTCTTTTCTTTAAGCAGATCTGCACGTCAGAAATTAAAAGTGCTATACGACCTGTCGAAAAAACCGTTACAAGTGAGTTTCTCCACATTAAAATGGGCTCAGGAGAAAGCTACTTATTTGGGACAATATTAAATGAAAGTCCCGGCCTAAAAAGGATTCAGCGAGGTAATCCGATCTAAAAGTTCTTCTTTTTCTTTTGAAATGACGTTGTTTTGCTGAGCGTGGAAACGAATGCGACGGTAATTTCCACAATTAGCAAAAGAAGGAATCACTGAGTGAATGAGTGAATTGGCTTCCCTTCATTGGCTTCCTGTTAAATCCAGAATTGAATTCAAAATCCTGCTCCTCACATACAAGGTCTTAAATAATCAGGCCCCATCTTATCTTAATGACCTTGTAGTACCATATCACCCTATTAGAGCACTTTGCTCTCGCTCTGCAGGCCTACTTGTTGTTCCTAGAGTATTTAAAAATAGAATGGGAGGGAGAGCCTTCAGTTTTCAGGCCCCTCTTCTGTGGAACCAGCTTCCAGTTTGGATTCGGGAGACAGACACTATCTCTACTTTTAAGATTAGGCTTCAAACTTTCCTTTTTGCTAAAGCATATAGTTAGGGCTGGACCAGGTGAGCCTGAATCCTCCCTTAGTTATGCTGCAATAGATGTAGGCTGCCGGGGGATTCCAATGATGCATTGAGTTTTTCCTTTCCAGTCACCTTTCTCACTCACTATGTATTAATAGACCTCTCTGCATTGAATCATATCTGTTATTAACCTCTGTTTCTCTTCCACAGCATGTCTTTATCCTGTCTTCCTTCTCTCACACCAACCGGTCGCAGCAGATGGCCGCCCCTCCCTGAGCCTGGTTCTGCCGGAGGTTTCTTCCTGTTAAAAGGGAGTTTTTCCCTCCCACTGTCGCCAAAGTGCTTGCTCATAGGGGGTCATATGATTGTTATGTTTTTCTCTGTATCTATGAAGCGCCTTGAGATAACTTTTGTTGTGATTTGGCACTATATAAATAAAATTGAATTGAATTGAATTGAATTGAATGAGTAAGAATTTTAAAATAAATGTGAAACTGACTGACTGACTTAACACCATTGTGTGAAGTTAACCCCCACCTGACAAAGGTGTGGATGTATCTCTGTGTGTGTCTCTGTTGCAGGAGCAGAAGGAGACCACAGGAGGAACCTTGGGTCACATGACGATGTGAACTCTGAAAATTTAACCTTTTTAGTTTAAATTCTCTGTCTGTGAATTTACCATGTGTATGTCATTCACTACCTTGTGTTGCTCACAGAGATCACTGTGAGAAAGTGTGTACACACCTGCGCAGCGCTAACATTTGCATTTCTTCTCTACAGCATTACAGTTCTTCATGTGACTAGATGATTTATACCAGGATAATCAATGTGTGTTGCTAATGTTTGTTTTTCTAAGAATGCATGTAGAGGATTCAGCGGAAGCGGACAAGTGACATGAGAAAAACAAATAAGGGATTGTTTATGGAATAGTTGAAGATGGGCTATTGAGCTCATAGTGATTGATGAGTTGAGTGACTTTACTTAAGAGAAGTCACTGATTACATTAATGTTAACTGAGTACATGGGATGATCCATGTCTGCGGCGAATTATGGTAATAATAGTGATTTAATGATTTGAGAAAACCTGCATATGACACTTGTCTTGCCCGTGCTGAATGCTTATTACTCTTATGATACAATTGTTTATAAGTGTGAAGTTTGATTTTATTTCCAGATCTTGTTTTCCAGGCCATGATGGCGTGTATGCAGGCTCCTGGTGGAGCCAGTTTTTAAGACAGGGATCCAGGTTTGATGAGTTGACGCATGAGAGTGTCCATGCGTCAAGAGGTGGGGTCCAGAATTAACATTAAACAATGTTTTTTATTATTGTTGCAGGCTTTGATGGCCTATAAGTGAAGTTCACTGAACTAAAGAATGTGGTTTAATGATTGTTGACATGCTCTCCAAATAGAAGTCTTTCTGAAATACAGGTGCAGCAGTGAGAAGCGAGAAACATTCCAGGCATAGCTGACAGCCCAGGCAGTGGTTGAGGTCAAAGGTCAAGCTGGTTGGGGCCCATCATGAGATCAGACCTTGGAGCCACAGCAAGGACCATTTTAACTGCCTGCAAAATAGCGGAGAGACCCTCCGGGATTTATCAGAGCTACTGCAAAGAGGTCGAGGTCCCAGGAAACCCCGGCACCCTCAAGACAGCACAATAGAGAAATCTCACACTTGGTTGTTTCAGTGGTGATGGGGGGGTGCTGATTGAGCCCCCGTAGGGTAAGCTCGCACTTCAACCTCCAGCCTCTGATCAACTCTAGGGCAACCAAGTGCGAGGCATGACGGCTGAATCAGCTGAACCAGGAGGAAGGCAGAGAAGATGGACACATGACAACTCTCACCTAAGAGACATGATGCAAGACCACATCCCTCCGTGGATGAACAGTGCCTGGTACCGTTATATCCACGACAGAACAAAAACAGAATCTGCAAATACAGACTATTATGTCTGTTCCCATCTACCCAGCACGGCAACATACCCCACACCATATATGTTCCTGGACTAACTCTCAGAGAAGAACTACTCTATGATATTAGCAGAGAAAGGGGGACTTTGCGTCCTTTTTAATACCACATGCTGCATTTACATAAAGAAGACGCACATTCATCAAACATGACTAACGCCCTGAGTGTTTTGAGACAGATCCAGCAGGCCCAGAATCAGGACTATCCATGATGAGAAGGAGTGCCTGAGAAGATCGTCCACAAGATGGGAGCTGAGGCCAGGAGAGAGGCTTCAGGAGGATCAGAGATCATCTTCAGCACAGCAGACATCACACAGAGAGCTGTGCTACTGAGCTTCCAGGAGATCAAGAGGAGACTTCCCACAGCAAGATTTTAAATAAAATAGTTCGAGGATGACATGATTCTGTAAAAGCACAGGAACCAGAAGCTATGGTGAGGTGTTTTTCTGCAGAGCGTGGACAATTGAGGAGTCATAAATATCCCCCTCGCAGGTCGAAGGCCTGAAGTGAGGTGATGGGTGATAGATTTTGTATTGTTGATTGTCATTTATGCTTAGAAATATTTACTCACATATGCTTAGAAGTGTATAATCAATTGTAGATTGAAAGAATGTCTCATCCTAAAAGAGGTCTGTATTAACTCTGTGTAGAGGGGGGTGCGTACATTCCTCTACACACACTGCAAAAATGGCTAGTCTATATTTAGGAAAAAAATACTACATTTGACACAAAAAGCACTGAAAACAAGTGAAATTATCTGTCCATGCAGCAAGTTTATTTTACTTAATAAGAAATCTTGAAATAAGATTTTTTAATCCAGAAATAAAAGAACACATTTGAGAATTGAAGAGGGTTAAAATAAGCTTTAAAAAGCTCAATTTAAGATAAAATTACTTTATATCAAGTCCCAAAAGTAAGTTAAATATGCTAAATTACAGTCTTTTTTTATGTTTTGAATTCTTACTTGCAGCAAATGAATGCACTGCAACGAGAAAAATAGTTCTAATACTATGAAAAACTACTCAATATTAGTGAAGTATGATTAATTTGTTTCTTGATTCAGGTTGGCTTATCTTAAAATAGAGCTGAATCAATATTAAATCCAGGCAAAAAAACCTTAAAACAGACCTTTTTCCTAGAATACTCCTTGGCTTCTACTGAAATCACAACCAGGACAGGAGTGATATATGTCAACATTTATTTCTCTCATGAGAACAAAATTCTTTTTTTAAACAATATAGGGCTGCTGCACAATCCCTAAAAGTCTAAATCAACCCTTTAAAAGGCCTAAACAGAGAAAAGAAATGACATTTTTGGCCTTAAACTTTTGTGACAGTCACATAGTCTCACAATGTTGTAAATAATGGCATTACTGACTTAAAACTTTACATGCCTCAGGTAAAGTGTCACTAAGAAAAAAAAACAACAACTTTCATTTGTAAAGCATTATAAGTACAGCCGTTTCTCAGGACATTGCTAGGCAAATTAGGAACAAAGTTGTACAAACGTACTACAAAACTAAACAAACTGCAAATGACCTGATAAAATCCTGCTTGGTATTCACCTATTTTTCAAAGAACAACTTCCACTCAGCTATTGCTTTCTTATATGCACTAGTGGCATCTTGATCATGGATGGCATCAGTTATTACCTCAGTTTGTATGACAGAGAGGACCGTTGCAACACATTTTGGGTATGTTAAGTGCAAGGTGTAGTAATATGCCATCAACACCAACATTCCTTCCCAGAAATCCTCCAAGGAGAGAGTGGTCACTGGTATGTTTCCTACAGCAACAATGCTGGTTGTTCCATCAAAAAGCAGCACTGGGGAGGAGAGAGGCCGCTTCTCCAGGTATAGCATTGCATCTTCACCCGGCTAGAAAAGCACAAAAAAAGGACAAATTCTTCAAGATTTTCAATGAAAGGGTTGCTGTGCATCCAAACAGCTTAAGACACAAAAAGCAATATCAAGAGTTTAGAATGCTCCAACTGATTTACTGTTGGAATAGAAGAAATAAATGTAAAATATCTGACTTACATAAATATGAAATTTTGGAAATGTACACAGCAAAATCTCCAGTGTTAAATTAACACTGGAGAGTGTCTATATGGGTCCACTCCTCTGAGTGTTAAATACAACACTGTTGAGTGTTAAATTAACACTTTGACAGTGTTATATGTTTAAAAGTAACCTAGTCAGTTTTGAAGATTAACAATGGCTAACACTGAGCAGTGCTGATTTTCTAACACTGGAATATTTCTAACATTTTGATTTATTTTCCAGTGTTAGAAAATCAGCACTGCTCAGTGTTAGTCTTTGTTAATCTTCAAAACTGACTAGGTTACTTTTAAACATATAACACTGTCAAAGGTGTTAATTTAACACTGGAGATTTTGCTGTGTATTAATTCTGAGCATGAATTTTCTCTAGTTTGCAGCATTTTTATCATGTCTATTTGTGCTTTTTTTCTCATTTGTTTTTTAAAACTATTTCTTTTAACTTTGTTACATATTCTAGTTTTTGAAGGCCTTTTTAAATATATCATTTTACTGCTTCTACTTGTATCCTAACTGCAATGTGCTTTTGCTCTGTGCTGCCTCTCTGGAGTAGGTTTTGAATAACAATTAAGAAATCCTGAATAAGGAGTAATTTAATCCCTGCTGAATTGAACTTCAACCCACTCTTATTAAGCAGGAAAAGCAAAATAATAATATTAATAATAACAATACAAGTAAATGGAGTACAAGTTACAGTGGCTGGTATTGCAGCTGTTCGCACCTTGAGGATATGAAGGAGAGCCTCACTGGCACTTCCCAGCCGCTTTGGTGGTGTAGTTTTTGAAGGAAAAAGAGATGGAAGTGCATTGAAGAGAGTGACAGTAAAATCCACTGTGAACGGAGAAAAGTATCTCAACAAAGCAATCCGAACATATCTGATGTGTGGATTTAATGTATGAAAAGGCCACTTACCTCCACGTACATCCAAGGGGAGAGGAGGTTTCAGGACCTTCTTCCAAATGCCATAGAACTGCACCTTCGAACAAAACTCTGCCCATCGACCCTTCATTTGATCTATGTATTTGCAGTTGGAGCCACCAATGATGCGACGCAGTTCATCCATCGCCTATGACAAAGTTGTGCTCAGTTAGTCAAGAACTAACTAAACCTATCCAGAGAAAAGCAAGGAATTTAACTGAAGGTAGTTGAACTTACATTTCGTATGTCTTTGAAGCACGGGTATGCTTCAAATATTTTTCTAGGCCTGTCTTCTTCCCTTGTAACATCTGCGTCAATAAAAGCTCGTCTGGCCTCAAACTCCAGGTCCAAAATTTGAGCGACGTCACTTTGGTTGGGTTTTGCATTGGGTTTCCTGTACATGTTGCTCAAGGTTTTGTAATGTCTTGCCTGCATCTTCAGGCTGTCATGGTCTGCTAGGGAAAGCAAAGAGCAATTGTAAGACATGGTGTAACTAGACTAAATTCAGATTTTTCTAATCAGTCATTTCTAGTAAGGTTGCATGGTTGTTTTTAAGTATAATATTTATGAGAATTAATGTTTAGGTTAAATATGTTTGAGTAATGAACTGACCCTATATGTCCTGATCATTTCCCTTTGTGTCCTTTTCTTATAATGATCATGGATTTATGTTAATTGTTAGTTTGAACAGAATCAAATATTAAAACGACAGTTTAAGATGCCCGTGAATAAAACTGTGGTGAAAATAAGGTAAAGGTTGTTTACTGTGTATATCGTTCACATCAGTGTGAACAGTGATTATGAGCTGATGGATAAAAATCTTTTAGGTAATTTGATCTATGACAGAAACACTGTGATAAGGCATGATAGATGTGACCAGCATGAGGATTTACATGTGTAAATAATCAGCACTGAGTAACACCCATTACAACACAAAGTGGTAAAATACTTACTATGGCTAACTGGCAAACTGGAATGAGGGATCTATCGTATGTTGATTTTACACACCAACTCGAGTTAATGCCAAACCACTATGATTTTTGGAATAAACACTTAGAACGGGGTTCATTGCTGCAACCATATTTTGGAAAGAGCTGTAAGAGGAACCACAGTCAGACTGAGAGGTAGATAAGGGTGATGGTGGACTTACCAACAACATCATCTGGAGGTGCAGTTGAAGGACCTATATCAGACCTGGGTGCAGAGCATGAGGCTGACTTGGATAATAGTGGTAAAGCCAGCGTAGTATTGTTTGACGTAGTTGGTACAGTGGAGGGTAGCGGCAATTGGGATTCTTTCTCTGAGGAAAAAACAGAAGATGAACAGAATGTAATAACAGGGAATAGCTAGAAAGTTAAGGAAAATACTCAACACTGTATAAATCTTGTGATGCACTCTGAACAGAAAACTGAGGGCAGGTGGTCTCTTTGAAGTTTTAGATGTCCAAAAGTCATTAGTACAGCAGACCAAAGTACACACCTGCATTTGAGTTATCCTCGCTGAGGTCATCATTGCTCTCAAGAAGTATGGTATAGTCACTTGAACCACTTGCTTCACCACTTAGGTCACCTTCAGTCCCATTGTCTGTGTCATCTGAGCTGAAAAGAGTCTTCCTGGGCCTGCCTCGTTGTGGCATGGAGCCCTGCCTCTTCCTTGGAGACTTCATATTTTGGAGTCGTTTGTACAGTTTGGTGTAGATGGTCAGCTGTGGTAAAATAATATATATTTGTACATCCTTTTATTATCTCACTCAATTTTAGATATTGTAGTGGGTAAAGAATGACTTACGTATGGCATGTGTGTGTCAGCATCACGTAACATGGGGTAATAGTCGACAATCTTCTGTGACATTGCTCTCATTTCGAGTTTGGAGGGGTATGTTACTTCTTTCCCCATGGGACTAGCACGGAGGATTGCAACCATGCTGGTGACTGTGTTCCTTACAAGTCTGCAACAGAGCTCCTTCGACATCCTGCAGTCCTTTTCCTTTCCACTGTGGAGCAATGCAAAGTACTGACTGCGCACCATGTCCAACTCTGAATCTGTATACACCACATACTCTGGTGGGTCTGGCATTTTCATTTTTTTGTCAGCAGTGTAGGAAATGGGAGTGGAAGTTTGAGGCTGACATTGTGACACATCAAAGCCGAAGGGGTTACTCTCGCTTCGATGGAAAGTGTTGGCATCTTGGTCAGTACTCTTAAACTATAACAGTTGTGTGATATAAACAAAAATACACAATTAGGAAAATTAATGCTAGACAATATGGACCGTAATCATCTTCTTAGTGGTATAATGTGTATTTACCTTTTGGCTCATAAAAACCCAAATCTTCTTTCTACGGAAGAAATTTTCATGGCCCGGAAAAAGATCCTTTAGGTCATCCCGGGTAAAGCTTCTCAAAGTTTCCTCATCAATATTCGCAGCTGTAAAAGAGAAAAACAACTTCAAAAGTGATATTTATTTCTCTTTTCCTGGGCGTGGCTTATTACATGTCGAGGTCATTTTTTGTCAATAAATGTATTTTAGCAATAAGTAATATTAACAGGATAAAATGTCAAACTTAAAACAGTTTATCAAATATTTGGGAATGCAATAAAACTATTTTTGGGTGTCTTCAAGAATGATGTTCCAAGTCTATTTAGGCAAAGACAGCTCAAGGCTATAATGTGGATAAAGGTCAGAGTAGAGTGCAATCCTAGCTCCAAGTTTCAGAAATGATGCTAACAGATGCTAAGGCTGCTTAGCTAACGTACCAAAATAACTGAAAAATAAGACTTACCCTGCAACACAGACAGTATGGCATCATCAAACTTGTCCATGCCGTGACAGCAGTTCTCTAGTTCGTTCCAAAGCCTCCACTCACAGTGCCTGGAAATATCCTACAGCTTAAATAAGATCATTTAGCTAAAATTAACACATTAGCTAGATTGCTAACTAACAGCCCTCACAAAACACGACTTTATCTTAATAACACCGTTGTACCATAGTATTTTTCAAATCAACTTAATGTTACCAACCTTAAATTACTGTTCACTTTGTTTAGATAAATAATTTTGATCTTCCTAACGGTCCTGATGGTTAACAAAGCAGGGGAAAAGAGTTTGTCCCGCGTGAAAGTAACGTCACGACAGGAACTGAGAATGCGCATGCAGAAAATTATTTATATTCAATTTTTTTTAAGTAAAAAAAAAAAGAAAATAAAAATATAAATTCAGTCTTAAACACTTATTGCCTAAAAATAAATATAACTGATGTAATTTAAACCTGAAAAATTGGATAATTAAGGATACATATATTTTTAAAATTGCCTACGTTTCCCATGGTCCCACACTCTCATCTGTGGCCTTCAGTGGAGAGCGGTAAAGTAAAGCTGCATTGCTACAGCGCGAAAACAGTTCACCATGGCGCTCTGGAGATGTATGATCTGTTTTATCTTTGTTTCTTTAACTCTGAAGGTGCTCCTTAGCCACATAAATGCAGCTCATGGTCGAAGGCAGGATTTTTGGGTTTACTGTGGAATAGATGGCTGTGAACAAGATTTCAGAGTTTTTAACTCATTCTTTCGCCACATTAAACGGACGCACCCTCTGTATTTGACGAATGGAAGCCCACCAAGAGGATGGAGGATCCCCCCAACATCCCACTCTTTAGGATCGGAAAATTTTGGTGTTTCAGTCTTTACCAACTGTAGTACTGCAACAACAACCAGCACCGTGGAAATATCAACTGGTGGATCTTTGGCTGAAGTGCAGGAGCCTCAGGTTGTTGACAGCCCGATCACGGTAAGTGTTAAACTAAATAAAATGTAGTGTGGCTTCTGATGACAAATTTAGCTATGTCTAACTCCTCGTATTTGGTCCTATATTACTTTTAATCCTTTTCTCCATTTTTAGTCAAGAGAAATTTAACGAGATCTCGCGATATTATACCGCTAGATATTGTTCTTCAAACTGTTACAAGCGATTTCCACTATGGTTGGATTTTAAATCACAATTTCATCCTGCAGGATGAAATAAAAAATAAATAAACAGAATAGCAGTTCAGTGTAGATAGTACAGGCTATGCTGCAGCCGGAGAAGGCACACACTCTGCGGCTGGCATGTCTCCTGGTGAAGTTTGCATCAAAGACACTCTCAGCGCGCTTAAATCTTTCAATGTGGCAGCAATTTGGGTATCTCGTAGGAATTATAAGTGGTGAATACGGTTTCAGGTAAGACACAGAGTATTTGGAAGCACTGTAAAAAAAATCTGTTGGCCAGAAATACTGCCAAAACATGGATAAGAATGCTTTTCTTGAAAATTAAATAAATTAATAAATGCATACAATAAAATATATCCATATACTAATACTAACATAAATTCTGAGTGCAAATCTAAATTACGTGATTTAAAAATACATAAATAATTTAATAAATACAACAAACATGTAAAGAAACTAATATCTAAGTGCAAACAAAAATTCATTATTTAAAAAGATAAAATCTCATTCTCATGAATCCAATCCCTAGCCTCATCAAAAAAATGGACAACCCCTTTTTTATTGTTTCTTTGTCTTTGATTTCTTTTCCATTTCTTTTTTCTTTATTCCAAAGAATGAATATTATATTATCTTATATTATATTGAATATTCACAACTGTAACACTAGTCACTGTCATGCACTTTGTTTTTTAATGGACCAATCATTAGGTGTAACTGATTATACCTGTTATGTAAGAATTTCTATAATTGGCCAGGAATTTGGAGTAACTTTGTTTTTCTGCTCTAAAGGAAGAAGCTGTTGCTACAACATCCTTTACCAGACATGATATTACCAGATCTGCTGCAGCTTTTGCTATCTGTGTTCAAGAACAGTGCCACTTATCACAGGTATGTTATAGTCTTAATGGATCAATACATTACATAAGGCAATCAATGTCTTACTTGTTCATAATGGAATTCAGAATTATTATTATTTTATATAAATGCAGAATAAGTTACTTTTATTTCAAATGTTTTCACAGAGAACGGTCAAACATATCATCTCAGGAGTGCAACAGTATCAGGCTGTTCTTTTGGATACGCTCAAGGAAAGAATGAAGACAGTGTTTGAAGATAATGCCGAGGGAACCACTCAGCTTCAAGATGAGGCTTTGGCTACATTTGATAAATTCATGGATCCTTTCTCCACCATTGCATATGGACAGTGTAGAGCCATAGGGGAAATGTTCTGTCCAGTCAACGCAGAGGAAGTAGTAGTATCCCAGAAGATATGTTGGGTAAAGCAAGGTCTTTCAAGGGTCATGTCTTTAAGGAACAAAAGTTTTTACTATGTACCATTAATTGAAAGTCTAAAGCAGTTAATGACTAATGAGAGAATCTTTACCATGTTGAACACTGCACCACAAAGAAGCAGAGAGGGATTCTTCTATGATTTTAGAGACGGGTCCCTCTTTACATCTCACCCCTTGTTTTCTCAGAGGCCAAATGCATTGCAATTAATACTGTACACAGATGAAATTGAAATATGTAACCCCTTAGGGTCCCATGCTTCTGCAAACAAATTGGTCATGTTTTATTATACTTTAGGAAATATTGATCCAAAATTTAGGTCAAAGTTAGCTGCAATACGACTTCTTGCTATTGCTAAAGCAAATGACATTTCTCAGTGGGGTATTGATGTTGTACTGAAAAGAATACTTCAAGATCTATCACTGCTTTACAATGGTGTAAGGATTAAAATGTCAAATGGTGAAATTGAATTGTTTGGTGCTGTTATAGCCATTTGCGGAGACACGCTAGCCCAGCATGAGATTGCTGGCTTTAAAGAAGGGATTGGTTTTGCTTATAGCAAATGTAGACACTGTGAATGCAACTTTGATGATATGCAAAGTGTTTTTGAGGAGAAGAAGTTTGTTCAAAGAACTCTGGAGAAACATATCAGGCAGTGTTTTGAAATAGATAAAGCAAGCACAGATTTATTGAAAGCGTCCCTCAAAACTACTTATGGAATCAATAGAAGAAGCAGACTAGTTGATGTTCCTGCATTTGACCTGATCAAACAAACTCCACAGGACACAGGACCCTAACCCCCATGAATGGAAGTTAAATTTGTATTAAAACACCTAATTCTCTCAGGACAATTGGAATTAGACAAGTTTAATTCAGACATTCAAAATTTTCCTTACTCACCTCTTGAAATACGGGATAAACCATGTCCTATTAGCTTTGGCACTTTAGCGGCTAACGACAACAAATTGAAACAGTCTTGTGGACAGATGCTAATTCTTTTAAAAATATTACTTTTTCTTTTGTATGGTGTGGAGAGTGAGTATGTTGTATTTATTAGAAAGTTAATTATGATAATTCAAATAGTTCTTGCTCCCATTATTTCTTTACAAACTGTATTGCAACTGAGAAGTATGATTGAAGAACACCTGTATCAGTTCAAGCAACTTTTTCCCGAAGCCAATATAATACCTAAGCAACATTATATGTTGCATCTTCCCAGTCAAATCTTATCCCTTGGACCTTTAATAAGGAGTATGTGTATGCGCTTTGAGGCAAAGCACTCCTATTTTAAACAGTGGGCTTCTAAGTTAAATTTTAAAAATGTTTGTAAATTCCTTGCAAACCACAATCAATTTCTTGAGTGTTGTCAAAATGAAATAGGCACTGAACATCCTATTTTTGCGAAAGAAAAGGAATCCGGGCCAGTATCAGCTAAAAATAATGAATATGTTAGGAAAAAAATTAAAGAATTTTTTGGAATAGATGTCATGCAGTCTGTTGTCTCAGTGAAATGGTATGTTCTAAATGGCAATAAATACATTGCTGGGAAGTCCATGATTATTGCAGACGTGGATGGCACTTTCCCTGTGTTTGGACTGATAAAGGATATCTTTTTGATTGACTCATCTTTTATTGCTTTTGAGTACCAACGCTATGAAACTTTGAATTTAAATGAAGACTTATTGGCATATGAAGTAACTGTGCCCATTGTTGCTCAAGCTACAGAATTAGCCCATGAGCTCATTGATTATACTTCATACTTTTCTATTAGTTTTAGGGACAGTGTGTTTGTGCCAATCAAATACAGTCTTTCTGATATTATTTCCCATAGAAATCACCCTTAAGATTAGGGTTGCACCAAGTATTGGCTTAGTGTAGTTTGTGATGATATCAGTTGACAGTCATTAAATGTTCCCTAAACCAATGTCAATGTTGTACCACATAATGCTGGCATGCTGTGACAAACAGCTGTCTTTGAAATGTGATTTGTATCATAAATTGTGGTTAATTTTTTTCCTTTATATGTACAACTTTGAAGTCAGACATGATTTTGAATAAATCATATTTTCAACAGGTGCCTTGTGTGAATTTCCTAAATCAAGCAAATTGAGTTTGTCACTCTATCTTGAAACAAGTGATATTTTGAGAGACATCTGGTGAGAGACCTAATGTAGGCTATTTTAAGAGTTATTCTTCCCATTTCTGGATTTCTGTACTAATATAGACACAATTATATGGTTATTCTCAATTTAAGTTTATTATCTAAAATCCAGACTTAGAAACAAGTAAATCTTTTTTAAAACAAGGCAAATAATCTGGCCTGTCTAAAAATAGGATTTTAAATCATGGCAAGCACCAGATAATTTGCAGTGCAGTGTCCTGGCATGGATCACACTCCTTAGGAGAGTTTATCTTCTCCTTATTGATTTATGGTATAGCAAGCACACGTATATTTCTTTAAGTATAAGAGCCTTTTGTTCAGACGTCCTGGCACCAGCTTTGGGGAGTCTTCACAGGGTCACATCTTGACACCACACACACACACACACACACACACACACACACACACACACACACAGGCAAGGTACTCTTTGTGTGTATGTAGACGTCATATGTTAATGAACCTATGCATATTCATGTAACCTCAATAAAAGAACAGTGGTACGGGAGAACGGACGAGAGCAACTGGGGTCAAGCGAAGGAACGGCGCTTTGTCCGGTCTCTCCCGTGCACGAGAAACATGAAGAAGCTTGCCTACTTGTGTCTTGCTTTGCAGTGTAATTATATTGTCTTCAACGTTCCAGCGGATGGGTTCAAGCTACAAACCTATCATTAATTGGTCCTTCGATGCCGGATCCCTGGAATCGCATTCTCCGAGGGGAGGAGAGACACGTTGGAAGACTGACGTCAGCCAGGAAGTTCCTGTGGATTCGCGGTCTGTCTTTTCTCCTCGATGAATGACGATCGGCGGGATTCGAGGCTGATATTACACGCTAAGCAACGCCAAGTAAGTTTAAAGAGGCCGACTCTATAACCGTGTCGTTGTGCAGTCTCCGCCACTGTGTGAGGCGTTGAGAGGTTCCTCGCTACTTTGTGCAGCGAGAGGTGGGTTCTCCGCCACTGTGTGAGGCGTTGAGAGGGTCCTCGCTACTTTGTGGAGCGAGAGGTGAGTTCTCCGCCGCTTTGTGGGGCGTTGAGAAGTTCCGCGGGGTCCAGGCTGTGCTGGACGATAGGCCTATTTTGTGTTGTTGTCATTGTTGTCGTCGTTGTTGTTGTTGTTGTGTGTGAGTGTGTGCGGAGCAGCACACGTGGTCTGTGACACCGACTGTTGTTGTTATCATGGGTTTCTAAGCAACCAAGAGTGAGTCGGAGGGAGACAGACGTTTGTGCTGGACTTTGCTCCTGGCAGCACAAAGTATTTATGTAAAAAAGAGAGAGAGCGACGGCTCCACAGCTGCGCGGGTTCACGCGAGTGCGGTCGCGCGGGTTTCACGCGGGTTTCACGCGGGTTTCACGCGGGTTTCACGCGGACCTGAGCCGTGCGGTTAATCGCAGGCTTATAAATGGAAGAGATTCAAATGTTAGAAGTTTTCAGAAAACACACCAGCCTTGAAGAGCGTGTGGAGAAGGCCAGCCCACATCAGCAGCACTTAAAATGTGCTGTGGTGAATGGCTTTCCCCCACCCCTTGCGGACACAAAATGTTAACTCTTTAGCTTGCCCTGATCGACAACAGCCTGTGTGCCAGACCATAGACGTAATAGAGGTGGATAGTTGTTAAAAGTAATCTACATTAAGCTTGTGGTTGCTCAAATTCAGTACAATGACATATGAGGTGAAGTGTTATAGGCAAATATTTAAACTAATGAAGTGCATAGAGGCACTTGACCTGTGTGAAAGACTGTCGTCTTATTATGAGCCATTGTTGAGATATAGAGCACACCTGTGAAAACAACTAATATGCTGAACCCTGTATGAAACATCTAAAAGTACATGGTGGAGAAGCTGTATTGAATATGAAAGTGTAAGACTTTGCCGCTGTGGGCAGAGCATGCAACTACTGTGTGATGTTGCGTTGCGATTTTTTTTCTTCTGAGCTGATGAGCAAGCTACACATTATCAAAGGGTTGGAAACAGACCCGACTGAATAGATATAAATGCAAGAGGAGTAAAGTAAAATAAACAAAAGGCTAAATTACAACTTAATTTTAATGCATTCAAACTAATAATAAAAAGGATAACAACCTATAAACTGGCATTAATAATGAAAGCAGATAATTCACACAAACAGAACTATGATAACTGGAGTGTGCAGCGTTTCCGTGAGCAGTTTTTCTGCACCTTGACTTGTGTGTGGAGTGTTCATAGCATCAGCAGTATGTTTTTGTTTATTTGTTTTGTTGGGTTGAAAAATAGTTAAATAAACTGGTGATCATATTTATGGATCACCATGGCACATATCATCAGCCATGTGATTTATTTACGCAGATGAAAAAGTGAGTGTGAATGTGTCTGATGTCTCAGTGCTTCTGTGCGCTGTGTAAAAGTAATTGCCTTTGATTGTGAGAGCGGTGATTCTGCAGGTCACCAGCTATTTAAAAAAAAAAAAAAAGAGTGAAAAAGAGACAAAATTTACATTGTAGATGAAAAATAATTATAGGAAAAAGGTTTTGTGTTGATCAGCCAAGAACAACTACAATCTCATTTTCTGCTTTTAAGAAAGGACTGTTCACAAAAACAGAGAGAGAGAGATGTGTGTTGATTAAGCAGTGATGATAATAATGAACATGTCTTAGTTTGTCACTTTCAGGTGTAAAGCAGACCTGAATCAATTTTCCACATGCAGCAGTCGGAAGAAAGTCATAGTTTAACATCATTGGAAACATGCAGGCCAAGTTTCTGGCTGACTTATTTACAGCGCCATGTGTCTCTCAACCTCACAAGCAAGCAAGCTCTCACCCCTCCCTGAAGACAAGGAATGCAGCTCCAAAGCAATAACATGATAAAGAGACAGCAGCAAGTCCTGAGCAAAGAGTCCCAGCAAACAGCAGAAATGTGGACAAACAGCATCAGAGAAGAGCAAACCCATCATCCTGACTGATCGGATGAATGGCATTGTGTCTACAACAAGCTGAAACTTCACTGTGCATGTGAAGAAAACGTTTGAGGAGAACTGAACAGTTGGAGTTTGACATTTGCCACCTGTGGAGTAAAATGGCAAGAAGAGACAGTGGGACACAGGACAAAGCTGAAGGAGAACTGCCGGCTATTGGACTGTTGAAGAGTGAGAGGACAAAAGAGTGAGAGGACAACAGACAACAGAGTGAGAAGACTAGGTGAGAACACATAGGAATTATTTAATGTGGGAAATCAAAATTTGGGTTAGCAAACCTGGGGAAAAGAAAACTGACTGCTTAAGTTGGAAGATTGTGAAGGAGTCTGAAACACTGCAAAAAGGAAACATATACAAACATATACAAAATCACATACACAAGCAGAACATGCATTAACCATACTAACACTTCCAAACACAAAATAACTCATGAAGAAATGATCAAATAATAGCAGAGAAGTGTGTAGGAAAGGCAGCTTTAAGAACATGCTCTGCTGGAGATGCAGCTCCACAGACATGCATTAGGCCTGCCTAATAACACAAACGCCCATGCAATGAAAATTAGCTTGTTATCTTTCATCAGTGTTAAAATAGTGTCAATTTAACAGACACTTGTTATCAAATACTGAATTTATCCAATGCAAAAAATTGACTCTCTAGGTTGCAGGACAACAGTTTAACTTTTGTGGGAAAAAAGATTCTGGTTTGACCAACCAGTGATCAGACAATAAATTTAGTCGTTGATATAGTAAATTGGGAGATGCTTCCTGCTTGATTGATGCAGCACAATTAATTTACTGTATGAGGGAAATTGTCTTTTGTGATACTATTTTGAACATGCTTTTCTGTTGTCCTGTCAACTTAGTGGGTTAATAGCTGATATGAAAATTAGTTGATCGGTTTTCGATTAATGAAAGGTGACTGAATTCTAGCACGAGTGAATGAGATGTGTTGGAGTTTGTTGTGTGTTGAGTGGAGACTCTAAAACACTGAGTTTCCTGTTTTGATGTGCGAGTGAATCCTGTACCCAGATACACAACTCTGAATACGTCAGAACAAACGTCTTTTGTGAAGTGCATGACAGCATGTCACATGTTTTATGATGAAGGGAAAAGGAAAATTGAATAAAATAGATCTGTGGTTTAGATGAGTGAAGAGCACAGACCTGGTGATTAAACTCATAGCTAATATGACATTAGGATTATGTTGTGTGTTGTGCAGCTGATGGTTGGTTTGGAGTGAATCTAGCTGATGATTCTTCTCCTGTTGTGAAGTCGATGAGGAGTTTGTGTCATGACTTAACAAGGCCTTTTTATTTTGATACTTTCACAGTGCACTGAAAGTTTTGTTCGATAAGCTCTGTTATTTTTCATTTTTTGAACAGGCACTGATTTCTGTTTGTCAATTTCTTTTCTTTAAGCAGATCAACACGTCGGGAATTAAAAGTGCTACACGACCTGTCGAGAACGCCGTTACAAGTGAGTTTTCTCCACATTAAAATGGGCTCTGGAGAAAGCCACTTATTGGGACAATATTAAATGAAAGTCCCGGCCTAAAAAGGATTCAGCGATGTAATCCGATCTAAAGTTCTTTTTCTTTTTGAGATGACGTCATTTTGCTGGAAGTGGAAACTAAATGCGACGATAGGTTCCACTATCAGCAAAGAAAGAATGAATGAATGAATGAATGAATGAATGAATGAATGAATGAATGGAAATAAAAAACAAACTGACTGACTGGTAAAAGCTGACAGGACTTGACCACGACTCAAGGTTAACCTCCACCTAGACAGGACAAAAGGGTGGATGAATTTATATGTTTTTTGTTACAGGAGCAGAAAGATGACAGCGACATCCGAGCATTCCAGTTCTTCATGTGAATTGATGATGCGATTTATACCAGGACAACTGGTTGATGTTTTTTCCTACTACAGGATTTCTGGGTTTATGTGTGAGGAAAACTGTGTTTACAGGTTGTTAGGGAAAATATTCTAAAACACTTCTTCAGTAAATACTCAGAGAAAAGAAACACACAGAAGTTCTTGCTAGCAAGGGCAGTCTCAGAGACTCGCGCTGAGCTTTGCCCCTAGTCTTTATTTTATACTCCATTGAGCGTATGTATGTGTATGTGTGTACGTGTGTGTGTACGTGTGTGCGTGTGTGTGTGCGTGTGTGTGTGCGTGTGTGTGTGTGTGTGTGCGTGCGTGTGTGTGTGTGTGTGTGTGTGTCAAAGGGTCATATACATGAAAGCACAAAAGGCAAACATCCTAGGAGAGGAAGAGGGTAGACCCCCTCTCACCCTAGATAACACGGTGAGGAAGTCAAGCAGTTAAAGCACGTAGACTAGAACAGACGTAACTACGTTAATCCTGCCGTAAAACAATAAGACAAGGTATAAGCTCTCATGCTCCCAGGACGTGGGGTTGCATTCCTGGAGTGCACCCCAAGCCTGCAGCCTGTTAGAGATCACACACAATTGATTATATGCCTCTAAGTATACATGGTTGAATATTTCCTAATACAAATAACTACATGCAGTATTCTACCATATGCAAACTTATATCACTAAAAGATTATACTGACTACTAAATACAATTTTCCCTGCAGCTGCAGCACCACCCATTATACACTCACCCATATCAGGATAAACATAATAATCCCAAGTTAAAATAGTTACGCAAAACTATTTGCGTAACTATTTTACGCAAATAGTTAGCTGTATATCAGCTAACTATTGGAAATGTGGTTTCTCTTTAAAGCTCTAAAAACTGCGCTTTGCTCCTTTAAATCTCTTGCCCTCCTTTATTTGTACTGACAGCGAGCGCTCTGAATCCACACACACTTTCAGTTCTTCTTCTGCTGTAAATGAAGGAAAAACGAGCTGATTAAACGAGCTCTGTCATTACAAACTTCCTGCTGATGTTTCCATGTGAAGCAGTCTTAGACGTTCCTCCGACTGGACGACACGCTCTGCTTGGATACAAAATAAAGCTCAGAATATTTTCTCTACACTAATTTATCTCACTACAGCAGTTTGATGTTTCCCTTTGAATCCCCCTGAAGATCCTGACAGTGAAGCACGTACATAATACTCCAGCCTTTCAACTCTGAGCTTATTTAGTTCTATTAATACACTGAAATCTCATTTGTGTCATGAAGAAAGTCTTTAATCAAACAGAATTCAAAGAGCAGAAACATTTCATATATGGAGTTAAACATGAATCATTGTTTCAACAACATATTTATTGTTGTCATAAACAGACAAGAAGACAACAACAAACTGCTCCTCCCATTCAACACATGTCAGTCCATATCCCAGCAAACTAAATCATCTCCATTTACACATCAAATAGAAACATGAATCACTTGTAATGATTAGAAACTTTATAGAATTTCAAATCTAGTTTGGGGAGTCATTCAGTGAGAAACAGTGAAATTATTTTCCATGTGAAAAGGTGGACAGCAGAAACAGAAAGAAACAGTGAAACTAAAAGAGAAACAAAGAGCTTTGGAACAACGAGGCAGCAGGAGGACAGCTGCAGTTTAACAGCTTCAACTCACTGACAGGAAACAACATTAGAAACATCATCATCCTCAACTCATCTGCTGCACTGACACCTTCAACGGACACACCTTCAGTTTACCACCATCAATAGTGCCAATGAATGGAAACATCCTGTGAGTGAAAGTGTGTGTGAAGGTGTGTATGTGTGTGTTAGTATCAGGATCAGAGAACGACAGCTTTCCTCTGTTCCAGTCCAGATTCACTCTGATCCTCTGGAACTTCTTCTGGACTGAGAGAGCAGTGAGAGGAGCTGATGGTGAGTGTGTGTAGTATTCACCTTCACAGAAATATATTCTCCATAATCCAGACCGTATGTATCCCTTCCTCTGCACAGACTCTGCTAACACACCGAGTCTCCACACTGTACTGTCTCCAACATCAACATCCCAGCTGTGAGTCCCTGAGTTAAAGCCCTCAGAGCCCAGGACAGAGCAGTGAAAATCAAACCTCTCTGGATTATCAGGAAGCTGCTGCCTCTCTCCTCCTCGTCTCACACTGGTCAGATCTTCAGACAGGATGAGTTCTGGATGAGCAGTGTTTGGGTCCAGAATGAGAGGAGTGTAGGAGACCATGTCCTTCATGTTGTTCCAGATGTTGAAGGTCAGGTTGCCCAGGTGTTTGGCCTGGTCTATCAGAGCTCCTGAGGGCAGCTGTGGATCATCCAGCAGGGGGCAGCGCTGGACTCTTTCCACTGCAGCCTTGAAGTTGTGCAGGAATGAGACGTCTTCAGCTCTCAGCTCCTCCTCTGTGGCTCTGACTGTGTCTGAAAGAGCTGCTATCTCTCTGCTCAGAGCCTCCATCTTCTCCTTCATCATCCCACTCTTCTGCTCCTCTTCCTCCCTCAGTGCAGCCAGCCTGGCCTCCTCTTCCTCTGCTAGAAACTGGTGAAGCTTCTTAAACTGCTCCTTAATCTGCCTCTCTGTGTGTCGGGCCTGGACCTTAATGTGTTCTGCTGTTTGATCAAACTTCACTTGAACTTCTTCACAAACCTTTAACTTCTTCTTTAAGGGCTCCAGAGTTTCCTGAAGTTCCTTCTTGTATTGTTGTGCAGCTTCATCGATGGGTCTGAATCTGTGATTGGTGTGATTTTCTGAGCCTCTGCAGACGACACACACTGGCTGCTGATGGTCCAGACAGAAGAGTTTGAGTTTCTCAGAGTGCAGACTGCAGAGATCCTCTGAAGCTCTCTGATCTCTCTCCTGTAAGAACGACTCACACAGGTTCTTTAAAGCTCGGTTTAAAGGTGGATCATCCTTTGAAGATCTTCTGTTACAAACTGGACACTCACGTTCCCCTTTCTCTCTCCACCGTCTCTTCAGACAGTCTTTACAGAAGCTGTGGCTACATGACAGAAGAACAGGATCTCTGAAGACCTCCTGACAGACCGGACAGCAGAGATCCTCCTCTGATCTGGAAGCCATTGAGTCTGTGAGTGAAGCTGAAAACAGCAGACAGGAAGTACAGTCAGTCCTGGCTCCCCTCCCTCCTCTACCACCTTCACTGAAACTTCCTTTGAGTCGTGTTTTTGCTCAAACTCACATTCAGTGTGTGGAGCGTCAGCAGCTTGAAGCAGCAGTGTTGGAGTTTTCCACTTATCTCTCCTGTAGCTGGACTCACTCAGAGGAAGCTGCTAGTTTGGTCTGAGCTCAGTCTGATCGTCTGTGCGTCTCTCTTTACTGAGAAAGAGGAACAGCCTGTTTCCTCATTTCTCTCAGGTGAGTGACGTGAGAAGGCGGAGCTTCATTAAACTTCCACTTAAATTCAAATTCAAATTTTATTTGTCACACACACACAACCATACACAGTATGACATGGGGGTGAAATGCTTGTAGCTGTACAATGCCCGACCATTAAACGACAGAAGAAAAGTTTTACAATATTTACAATTTACAGTTTACTACAGAATTTACAAATTAACTTACGAATTTACAGTAAAGAATGTGCAAATAGCAGAAGAGATTATAAAGATTATAAAGATTATAAATTATAGGAATTATAGGATTATAGGAAATTTGTGGTGATGCATGTGGTGACGTGTGTGAGAGTCCAGTCTTATAGTGACGTGTTTGGGAGAGTCCAGTCCTACACCTGGTTCAGGGCCCGAATAGCCTGGGGGAAGAAGCTCCTCCTCATTCTCTCTGTTTTGGCCTTAAGGGAGCGGAAGCGCTTCCCAGACCTCAACAGTGAGAAGAGTCCATTGTTGGGATGGGAGAGGTCCATCATAATCTTCCTAGCTTTGGACTTGCACCGCTTGGTGTAGATGGACAGCAGGTCAGGGAGCTCTGATTGAATGATGCGTTCGGCTGAGCGCACCACTCTTTGCAGATCTCGTCTGTCGTTCTTGGTGCTGTTCCCAAACCAGGTGCAGATGTTTGCCGTCAGGACGCTCTCGATGGTGCAGGAGTAGAAGTTCTTGAGCACCTTCAGTGGCAGATGGAAGTCTCTAAGTCTTCTGAGGAAGAAGAGACGCTGACGGGCTTTGATGTGGCAGGACCATGACCATGACTTATTTCATCTTATCACTTATTTCACTTAGCTGGGCCCACATCCTCATTTTAGGTTTAACAGCATATTTAGTAGACAAAGGTGAATCTCTTAGACATGAACTGAGCTACGATTTGGGAAAAGCCTTGGAGGGGACCTTGGCGGAGGGCCTGGGCCTAGCAGATCCCCATGTATTAATGAGAAGTGAATAAGTGAAAGGATTCAAAAGGGGAAGAAGGGTGGGGCAGGAAAACAAGAACAAACAGCTTGTATAACTGGGGGAATCATATATAGATATGTTTGTGTAAATAGTGTTTGGAGGCGTAGGCCTGCTCCTAAAAGATATTTTATCTCCAAAAATGTGAGTGTGAAAGCAGAGCGCAGATGTTTATTGCAGGTCAGAAAAACTTTTCTGAAGCTCAGAAAATAAAGTGTGTCTCAGTGGTGCAGCTGTTTGTCAGCTTTTATGTCAGAGTTTGTTCTGGTTATTTGTCAGATTTCCCAGCAGTGGGAGTGTAATGCAGTCACACAAACAGGTGGTGATGAGGTGGATTTACTTTGCTACTGACCTGTAAAAGTGAAACGGATTGTAAATGTGAGTTTTTTGCTCCTCTCATTGAACAACCAGCAGTTACTGCAGGGGTGGGCACCTCCAGGTCTCAAGGACCAGTGTCCTGCATGTTTTAGATGTCACCCTGCATCTACACACCTGAATTATACGATTAGTTCATTACCAGGCTCCTGGAGAACTTCAAGAGACGTTAAGGAGCTAATTTAGCCGTTTAAATCAGAAGTATTGGATCAACAACGCATCTAAAATCTGCAGGACATCGGCCCTTGATGCTTGGAGTTGCCCACCCATGAGTTACTGTAACGGCAGCCACTTTTCCATCAGACCAACACCAACATCACATTCTGTCTGACAACCTAACCTTAACCTTTGACTTTAAGCCCTCCTTTTTTATTCCCTGAAGCACAGTTTGATCAATTTGAGTTTGTAAGAAATGTTGTTTTAAACGTTCCGCTGGAAGTTTTTCAGGCAGATGTTTGGTGGTCAGTTGTGAGGTATTGGATGAATTCATGTGGAATGACCTGTACTTACATAGATAGCAAGAAGACAATGGTCGTGTCCAAATTCATGGGCTGCATCCTCCTGAGGACCCGGCCTTCGCGGTCTACGTGGGCCGGGTCCTCAGAAGGTCGGGTAGGCCGGAAGTAAACAGCCGTGAAATTGGACGGGCTAGCCTTCTGATTAGCGTCACCGCTGTCTCGGTGGAGTTTAATAAACTCAGCCGTCTGCTCCTTGCTATCTAAAATCTAACGGGACACTGGCGTAAATTCTCGACTGTCTCATACTTCTGTTTAATCAGTTTTCTGTTTGACGTTTAGTCAGCTGTGTAAAAACCAAGGAGGAACCCACCCGGGGATTAATAAAGTTTTATTTTATCTAATCTAATAACTTTAATCTCAGCCAAACTGATTTACTCACGAACAAACAAAACACTGACAAAAGCCCAACAATAACATTTTTATTTTGTCTAAGTGACTTATATATTACGTTTAACCCGAGCAGCGAAAGTCCACAGTGATCTGAAAATGATGTGCTGGGAGTTGTGCCGTTCTCGGCCGCATCAGTAACCCTCGAGCTCCCAGCTAGCTATCGAGCTGGTGGGTAGCAGACGCCTCCGAAAACGTCGAAGCACTTTTGCAAATATGCGATATCTTGATAAACCGAGCAGATATTTGATGTTTACACAACTACTTTCTCGCCTGAAAATATGTTAAAAGTTTATTTTGTGACCCAGAAAGATTAGTATGAGTAATTTTAAAACTTAGTACCGGCCGCCATTGTTGGAAACTGGAGTTTGGCTGGGCCGCGCTATGAATTCTGGGATATGGTAGGCCACGAAGGACACACCCGACCCATCCTTCAAATTCGGGGAAAAGGAGGACACATTTGGAGGATGCAGCCCATTAATTTGGACACAACCATTGACATGATGTTAAATCAATATCAGGCAATTCAGTTCAATTAACATTGAAATCTGACGTTGATTTTACATCACCTTTGCATCCTCAATTAATATTGAAACAATGTTACAGTTGGATATCAGATCAATCTTCAAATTTGACATTGATTTTACATCACTCAGTTAATAATGAAAAAATCTTGGAATTCTAGTGTTTATTTTCCACAACATTTGCACCCATTGTTAATATTAAAACAACAATTACATCATGATTAAAAATAAAGAGGACTTAATAGGTATTTCATTCAATACTAAACCACTGCAAATTAATCAATCAATACTTAAACCTGCGTAAAAGACAATTGTGTATTATCTAAAAACAGGATTACCATATATGTTAGACATTTTCTTTCAGCTTACCATGTTCATTATAATATCCCTATAACATTAAGCATCGGGTATTATGTAATTAACAAAATAACAATAGACATTTTGCATCAAGAAAAAAATATTATCCTATGAAGACGTTTTTTGTTAAATT
This sequence comes from Astatotilapia calliptera, assembly GCF_964374335.1. Taxonomy (NCBI): domain Eukaryota; kingdom Metazoa; phylum Chordata; class Actinopteri; order Cichliformes; family Cichlidae; genus Astatotilapia; species Astatotilapia calliptera. The sequence goes on from NC_137424.1 coordinate 75,578,899, forward strand.
ACTTATTTACAACTCATTGTTTTTAGTTTACTCCAGGATCGGGCTGGATATCGGGCATCCGTGCACCCCCCATCCGGAGCATAGCGGAGCCATTTCTGCATTCCTTAGGAGAAGTCAAACTCAGAAACTTCCATTTACCCCCACCTGCTGAGTCATATGGAGGACCACAAGAGCCGTGCGCATTGAAATAAAGATTTCTGTGCTTAAAAAATGAATTGTAGAATAAATTCTGCAATTGTAAATTCATTTTTTAATTCCAATTTAATAAACTGCATTTCAAAATCCATTTCCCTTTCCTGTTTGCTCAGGGATTAACTTCTGGATTAGTTGCTGGATTAGGCTGTCTCTCCTGCATGAAGTCCAGGTGCTGGTTTTCTAGTGTGTGCATCTGATGGCCCAAAGCTGACTCTGAGCTGTAACACCATCCATGGCTGCAGTATGGAACAGATGTGGGTGTGTCCTCATCTCCCAGAGGAGTCCAAATCGTCATCAAACAGCCCTACAGACACAAAAATGTGATAATATAAACAACCAGACTATCAGCAGTGATTTCAGTACTTTAAGACCTCTGTAAAAATCATTTACAGTATATATCACAGAATTTAAGGCCTTTATAATCACAGAGCATACAGAGAAAAGTACTAAACTGAATCAATTTCAGCTTTTGTTTTTCATGATGTATATTGTATTAATAATTAAATTATCATTATCTGTGTCTTTACCACACATTTGCCACACAGGTTTAGATACTGTAGGTTCAGTGAATGCTTAAATTGCACTGATTAGAATATACTGTACATTCAAAGCTAAGATTCAGCGCACTGTGTTAGAGGCTGGGATTTGATGAATCATCATATATACAACCTTTGATCATCATTTATGTCCAGTTGAGAATGAATCTGTGCTCTCACATATTAAATGAACTGAAATCAGTAGTGTGATCTCCAGTCTTGATATAAGGAATGAGAGAACTGACAGCTGTTATTTTAATCAGCCTGTCTCAGTTGTTTTAACTCTAAGTATCATAAAGTAATGTGGTAACATCTGGACTGACGAGTTTACGGTCAGCATTTTAATCGCTAGTTTAAAGGCTGTAGGTTGCAGCCATTGTTCTAACACTATAAATGTAACAGGCCTCAGTGCTGGTTCTAACAGTCTGAGCTGCTTCCAGCTTTATTTGTGAAGAGCACAGCAGCTTACAAAACACGTAGCCAGCTCGTACAGCTGCAACATAAAACTTTCATAAGGTAAGATGACCTTAAAATAACGGGGCTACATGCCGTGATGCTAGTGTTAGCACGTTACCTTCAACAGGTGGTCAGACTGCGAAAACAGGCATTCAATCAGAGGCTGGGCTCTCCGTTTCGCTGCAGGGTTCCTTCATTCTTCAGGCCAAGTGTAAATCCCGAGGCTGAACAGCCTTTGTACAAGCACACACGCTTGGGCGAAGCTATGAGCTAGAAAAATCCAAGCAGACAACCTGTGTCTGTCCAACCAATCAGAGAGCTCCTTACATCCCACGGTTTGGCTAATTTGAATATCTGCACGATTTTTAAAATGAAGTTGTTAATCCAACTGCTAATCCACATGTTAATCCCTGAGCAAACAGTAAAGGGAAATGGATTTTGAAATGCAGTTTATTAAAGTGCAATTGGAAAAAGGATTTTGAAATGCAGTTTATTAAATTGGAATTCAAAAATGAATTTACAAATGTAGAATTTATTCTACAATTCATTATTTAAGCACAGAAATCTTTATTTCGATGCGCGTGGCTCTTGTGGTCCTCCATAGAGTCAGTCCATGTAGTACAAAAACAAACACAAAAAACGTTAAACAGAAAAAAAGAGGCTCAATTAGAGCCTATATATGAATAACCTCTTGTAAAAAGTTTTTAGCAGTGAATAAGCCTATAAACTACTAGGCTAAGTGCTGTCTTTTTAAGTGTCCTCTTTTGCTTGGTCTGGTCCTTATTTTTCCTCCCAAGTCCAGTTCATTTGTAATGGCATAGATGGCCTCGCACCTCCAGTGTGGTCCCTCCAATAAAAGAAAAGTGTCTCACCTATCAAGAAATTAAAATTTTTAAAAAAGCATTATTGTGAGTCATGTTTTAAACGTGTATGAATATGCTTTTGTGTGATTTTTTTTCCTAAGCCTAATTTCCAGAGATAAAAGGAATTACCTGAAATTTTTACAGTGACATGTATTTCAATTCCCATTTGTTGGATCTTCCCATGACAGCCTGCTGTAGCAGACACATGGGCTATGGAGACAACTCTGGGAGCAGATTGTGGCCCACGCAGGGGAGGTCAGTGGCACTGGAACACAGAGAGAGAAATTGAACTGATGGTGGCAATTTGGTCAGATAAGAAGAGTAAATAACAGCAAGTGTCTTACAGGTTTTTAAGGTGGAGGCTGGCGTGAAGGAAAGACAGTCAAATTGGTCCGGGTAAGTGTCCAGAAGCCAAGGTCCAGAGGGAGTGTTTTCTGTGAATCCTTTGAGCAGTGGCAGGGAGGCACGCAGGTGAATTACCAAACAGACCAGCGCCCGGGAGTGGTATCACCAAGACCTAAATGTTGGACCAGAGGATTCCTGAAAACCACAGCAAGAAAACACCAGGTAAGCATACGTTGAACTTTATGATGGAACAACTTGGCGGACTCACACTAACGCAGGTTAGCAGAAGATCTGGCAAAGCATTATTGAGAGCACTAGTCTTAAATGCAGGCAGCCCAAATTGCAAATCGTGATTGAAACGAGGTAGCTCCACCCAGGGTGGAAACTCAGGCTCTATGGAAGAATACAGCCACTCACCCAGACCATCAGTCAACTAGAACTTACTGATCCCTGCCGTGCCACCGCACATCTAAGATACGCCGGACTGAGTAGGCCGGGGGTCCATTGATGAGCTGGGGTGGAGGCAAGAGTTCAGATGGTGGGCACAGAGCACTTGAAAGCACCACTTTGATTTGGAACACGCGGAATGTGAGATGGACCCACATGGATGAAAGAAAGCTTGAGCATGACAGCTGCAGGACTTAGCACTGTGTCAATATCAAAGGGCCGAGGATACTAGGTGAAGGTTTGCAAGAAGATGTCCGGAGGGGAATGTCTTTTGCAGCCAGCTGCACCAAGGGTGATCGTGGCTCAAAGAGGTGGCAATATGTCTTGTAACCGGAAGGTTGCCGGTTCGAGCCCCGGCTCGGAGAGTCTCGGTCGTTGTGTCCTTGGGCAAGACACTTCACCTACCGCCTACTGGTGATGAGGGGCCGATGGCGCGATATGGCAGCCTACCCCCGGGCAGCTGTGGCTACAACTGTAGCTCCACCAGTGCGTGAAGGTGGGAGTGAATGAACAGTGGAATTGTAAAGCGCTTTGAGGGCCCTGAAAAGCACTATATAAATGCAATCCATTATTATTATTATTATTACATCTTGTGACAGGGAGTATGTAGGAGCCCCTGTATGCTGTTGGTTGAATACTTCTTCAACCAGTGTTTTTGCAGTTTAGGAAGCAGTGGGGAGCTTTTCTGGGATTATGACGGTAAGCATGGTTGTTTTCCCAGAGGAAACTGGGTGACCAGTGACTAAGTCTAATATTATATTTAGAGATGGCACGATACCACTTTTTTATGTCCGATACCGATATCATAAATTTGGATATCTGCCGATACCGATATGAATCCGATATAGTGTTTTTTAATCAACAAAACTGTTTTTTTTAATATCTTGCTGCATTTTGTATAAGTTCATACTCAAGTTTAAAACAACAACTACACTAAAGCTATTCTGTTATACCTGTATGCAAAAAAAAATATTTCATAGTTCAGCAATACTGATCAATCTAATAAACTTAAACCTACTCCATCCTCCCTATTCTGGTATTTTAAAGAGTAATTAGCATAAATATTAAGCAACCTAACTAATAGGGTTCCAACTCCCAGCAACAACAAAAATAAATAAATAAAAAATAGGGAACCACCCCTCACGCTCCACCTCATAATGCTTAATCGACGTAATCAACCTTAATTTGATGCAGTGTGGAAAAAAATGCACAGAAATCAATTATTTTTCAAGAAATATTAAATAGATTCAACATCTTTCTTCAACAAAATTGCAGACTGCACAGATGGTACCTTCCCAAAGGAAAAAGTACTATAGCTTACTAGGGTATATATATTAGACTTAATAGTCACTATATACAGTAATTGACTTCTATTCCTTTTACATCAAATTAAAACTTTGGGTGTCAGATAATTATTTATTAAAAGCTCGACATTTTAAATGAGAATAAGAAAGAAAAGTATGTCTTTGTGCCCCCTTTTCCCTGTTAATGCCCTATCGGCCCCCCTGGCTAAACTTTGCTAGATCCGCCCCTGCACAGTTACCAGCGTCAGCTACATAGAAAAAGATCCTGGTGTAGAAAGTAATATTAAATAAATTCTAACAACAACTGATCAAGCTTAAACGTGCTGCTGTTGTTCCACTGCTGGTTTCCTCTTTCTGGTGCAAAGTGGGCCAAAAACAAACAAGAGTGATGGACTTGCAACAGAAAAGCCGATCAGCTGATCATTAAGCAGTTTCATGATTGAAGCAGCAGCAGGAAGAGGCAGTCGCTTGTTAAGCTTAACGCAGGAATGCTTTACAAACATTCAGAGATGGACTTACACACTTGCTTTACTTCTCTCGGCGATAACTTTATCGGAGATGAAATGCCGGGTTGCTAGCGAAGCTCCAAATGCTATCCAGACCACCGACAGGTCCCGCATGCCACAGCTGCTCTATCACGTGATGCATACTGCTCCGACGTGCTAACGTTCTGAGGTGAGTTACGGCGTGTTGCAAGTTTTGTGAGGTGCTTTCGTGATATTTAATGGATCGGATTACATTTTTTATTTTTCTCCGATATCCGATCCAGTAATTTAGGTCAGTATCGGACCGATACCGATACGTAATATCGGATCGGTCCATCTCTAATTATATTTGACCATGGCCTGTGAGGTTTGGATAAAGGCTACAAAAGTCACACAGGATGCAGAGTCTGTACCTTATCTCTGGCACACCATGAACCGAATGGTATGCTTTTCAGAAGTGGAGTTTGGTGAATATTGTGAAGCTGAAATGCAGAGCTGATGAAGGGAACAGGGTATTTTTTTTATGGTTTTTTTTGAGGCCCTGAAAGTCAGGGGCAATGCAAGTCATCCTTTTCCCCCACAAAAACAAACCCTGCACCCATTGAAGTTTTCCATGGCAACTCATTCTAGTTTTGACAGATTGTACTGGTGACTGGTGGGTAGACTGGCACTGAGAAGGAGTTTTATGGTGCAGTCGTGGAATGGTGGAAGTGACAGGGCTTTACTGTTATTGAAAACCTCTTGGATGGAGGTCATGATAAATAGCGGCCACCCCAGAACCCTGAACCATGAACAGATGATGAAGAAAGGCAGTGTCTCTCTATGGTTACCATTAGCACTGGCCAGAAAAGGGCAATCCAGGGGCAGGAGAGGTATATTTAACTGACTAGCCAGATACAAATCAAGGGGTTATGTTCACAGCCTGATTCAACAAGAGCCTGAAATAAGTGAGTGACCTGGTTGACAATTAATGACACCGAGAGAAGAAGACAGGGCTTGTGAATCACATGCGAACGTTGGTAACTATAACTCTTTTCTCCCTCTCTCTCCTTCAGACAATTATCAATACAAAGGGAGAGAGAGGCTAACGCCTCAAAGGTGGCTGGCTTGTCAGGTGAGGCCATTTGATCTTTCATAGCTTCATTCAGGGAACAGAGGTAAACTCCCTGAAGGGCTTGACCCGGCCAGCCTGCCTCTGCAGCTGCGGTCCGAAATTCTATTACATAATCTGCGATTGTACGCCGGCCCTGACGGAGGTTTAATAATCTCTGAGCCGAACAACATATGAAAGAATCTTTACCTCAATGGTTCATCCTTTCTTTCAAGTTGGGTAGTTTTAGGGATGATGTTTCGAAGTCTTTATCTTCTAGAAATTCCATTGTCTGACGGCTCCTTTAAATACAGAGAATACAAACTGTTGGCCCTGGTCTGAGATAATATAGGTTGATGAGTATTTATGGGTTTAGTACATGGGATACAGTTTCTGTCATGGCCTTCCAAAGGGGGAACAGTTCTATCCAAAGGGTGCAGTAATGCACAAAAGACTATTAAATATAGGTTTCTACTTTCAGTGAGGCCTAATCACACCCCCATCATCTGACTGGAAATGGTCAGTGTAAATGTTTTAACAGGACTTTGCACAATTTATTGCACATTCTAGATACCTGGTTTGCACTTATATATTTTCTTTCAGCGGAGCCACTACTGCTACTCTGGGCTGTGTTACAGAAGAGCTACTGCTTTGCCCTTCCCTTTTTTTCCACTTTGTTTATTCTGCTTTGCGTGTGGTTAAGGGAGTGCCCAGCTCTATAACGTGATGGGTACTAGTTAGCATTAATCTTTGTTTATTGCTCGGGTTTTAAGGTCCCTTGAAAAATAATGTTGTTAATGTTAATTTGTTAATGTGTTTTGAAGGCACTGATTTTTTAATTCTATAGCACAATCCACACTACTGGATAGTTTGTTTGCTTTAAACTGGAGATTCGGTTTATTCTTTTGTTGTATATCACCAGTGTGTTTCTACAGTAACTACAGAGGGTGAAGAGGACGACTGTCTTCATGTTTTGGATATATTCAAAACTTTTGTTTCCCTTATTCAAAGCTGAAAGCCTAAAGTGGGTGTGACTGAATATAATAGAATAGAATAGAATGCCTTTATTGTCACTATACAGTTGTACAATGAGATACAGAGCATCTCCTACTCAGTGTAAACATGCTGGGGGGGGGGGGGGGGGGGGGGGGGGGTACACTTCTGCAGCGCTATGTACATATGGACAGTATTAACATAGGGAAAAACATATATATATAAAATGTACAATATACAAGCCGTAAGTAATATGGGTGGTGCTTTCAGGTTTTTTCTTGTAACAGTAAACCTTTTGAGCTTGCAGTCACCACACCACCACCCTAGTGTGCGTGCATCATGATTGCTTTCCCTTTTTACCCTCTCATCATCACTCCCTTGCGTTGCCACACATACACACATGTTAAATGGGAATTATATACTTTTTGATCTAGAGGCATTGAGTGATAGCAGTCCCGACCCAACCCTTCCAAAATATCAAATCAAATCAAATCAAATACAGAAATGGTCAAATCATTAGTCATAGATTAGGAAAAGTTGTTCCGTCCACTCATGCATGTCCTCTGATTCTTGCTGGAAGACAGAATCATCCATTTCTGTGCTCACATTCTGCTGTAACATGTCTCCTCATGTTATAGGTGAACTCTCCTATGTCTCTTTCATTCTCACTCATGTGTTTGCACAGCTGTGGACATCAGCTACCTTCATATTTTAGGTGCCACATAGCGTCAAAATGAGTGGATGGTGTTACATTAAAGTTGTAAAACATTGCACTCTCTTTAAAGCAGTAAAAACAATCAAAAATGAATAATGAGCACTACAAAATATAAATGAATAGAGGTGTTATGATCATAGTGAACGGGTCAGTATGTGAAGGTCAGAGAAGCTGAAAGTAAATGCTCTGTTGCCCACTATGTGTCATGGTCCTGGGTCAGTGACCCATTGCTTTGAGTTTATTGTTATTATTTTCTAGTTTCTTCTGATTTTGTATTAGTTCTCAGGGTTTGATTCTGGTGTTCAGTGGTTTATTACTCCAACCTGTATTCTCCCCCCTCATGTTCTGTTCGTGTCCCTGAGTTTGTGTTTGTAAAACAGTTTGTGAGTTTCCTGTTTTACTTTGAAGCTAGCTGCTGCTGAGCGTTGTCTCCACCTCCAACCAAAACTTAATCTACACAGTTAACAAAGGTCTGAGCTTTATCCTGTGTATCATTCTGGCTTGAACTACCATTATTCTCCTGACAGGAAGTGCACTCACTCATCTCATCACACCTGTTAGTCGATGTTATATGTTATATATATATATTTAGATTCCTGAACCCCTTCACCTTGTCTCAGTGACCTTCATGATCTAGTCACCTGAAATGGTTTTCCCTACACAGGTAGGCCTTGTCAGGCTTTATTTGTGGAATTTCTTGCCTTCTTAATGGGGTTGGAACCATGAGTTGTATTGCACAGAAGTCAGGTTGGTACACAGCTAACAGGCCTATTTGACAAGTCTTAGGATTCATATTATGGCAAGAACCAATCAGCTAAGTAAAGAGATAATAATGTGTATGTGATAGTCCCCGTAGGGAAATTGCTCCTCTGCATTTAACCCATTCGCCTAGTGAAGCAGTGGGCAGCCACCAATGCAGCGCCCGGGGAGCAGTGTGTAGGGATGGTACCTTGCTCAGGGGTACCTCAGGATAGCTGTTCAGTAGGGTTGTACCCATAACCTTCCAATCATGAGGCAGCTACTCTACCTATTGAGCTATCCCTGCCCCAAGCGAGAGAGAAACTACAGTCCACCATTACTTTAAGAACTGAAGGTCAGTCAGTCTGGAATATTGTTAAAACTTTGAATGTGTCTCCAAATGCAGTCACAAAAACCATGCTACCAAGTGCTACCACAAAAACTGGCTCACATGAGGACCGCCCCAGGAAAGAAAGACCAAGAGTCAACTCTGCTGCTGAGGATAATTTCAACCAAGTGACCAGGCTCAGAAATCACAAGGTAAGAGCACCTCTGATTAGAGCCCAGGTAAATGGCACACAGAGTTCCAGTAGCAGACACATCTCTACATCAATTGTTCAGAGGAGACTGTGAATCAGGCCTTTATGGTCAAACAGCTGCTAAGAAACCACTACTAAGAAAAAGCAACAAGCAGACGCAGAGCTCTAGACTAACGTTTTTCCATGGTTGCACTGGTGCACCTAACTTTTTTTCTTAGGCGCACCATCACAAAAGTTAGGCGCACTCAAACTTTTCAACCACATCACTTAAGACCAAAGTTCCCACTGTGAAGCATGGAGGAGGAGGTGTGATGGTGTGGAGGTGCATTGCTGGTGACACTGTTGGGGATTGTGATTGATATTTCTTTATTTTATGTATTGATAACATGTTTTAGTAATGTCACTTTTGTGTCATAATAATAATAATAACAATAATGATGGTCAAAGGAGCTTGCAAAGAAAAGCGTCTGGACTTCTTTAAGTTGCTTGAAGACGTTTCACCTCTCATCCGAGAAGCTTCTTCAGTTCTAAGGTCAAATGGTGGAGAGTCCCAGATATAAACCTAGTGGGAGTAACCCCCCACAGAGGGACAAAAGGACCCCCTGATGATCCTCTAATCACCTGAGCCAAGGTGTGAAATTGGGTGTGGGCCCCAATCAGCCAGAGTTTCGGGTGTGTTCATTGTGAAACCTGGCCCCACCTTGTCATGCGAATTCCTGAGGTCAGATGGCCCAGGATGTGAGTGGGCGTTAAGGCGTCTGGGAAGGGATCTCAAAACTGGATTATAGATGGCAGAGAGTTGGTGTCGTAAACCCCCGCCTCTGTTCAAAGATGGTCGCTCACAGTGGACATAGATGGCTTCTTTCACTCCTCTTTCAAACCATCTGTCCTCTCTGTCCAAAATGTGAACATTGGCATCCTCGAAAGAGTGTCCTTTATCCTTAAGATGCAGATGGACTGCTGAGTCTTGTCCTGTGGAGGTGGCTCTTCTGTGTTGTGCCATGCGCTTGTGAAGTGGCTGTTTGGTCTCTCCAATGTAGAGCTCTGTGGGGGTCACTCCCACTAGGTTTATATCTGGGACTTTAAAAACGCCCGTTTAGGATAGCCGCACGTTTTGAGTGCTTCCTTTACTCAAAACGTGCGGCTATCCTAAATGGGCGTTTTTAAAGTCAGCAAAGAGGCACAGAAAAGAAGACCAGACACCAGCGAAGGAGGATAAGAAGGACAGACGCAACAACATTGTCATCCCCAAGGACCAAGGACCAGTGACATCATCAGCGAGAGACCGGTGACCAGCATCGCGGAGCATGACGTCCGAGCGGCACTGAGGAGAGTGAACACAAGGAAAGCGGCGGGGCCAGATGGCATCACCGGCCGTCTGCTGCGCTGCTGTGCTGACCAGCTAGCAGGTGTGTTCACTTACATCTTCAACGAGTCCCTGGCGAAGTCTGTGGTCCCCACATGCTTCACAAGATCCACCATCATCCCTGTGCCCAAGAACAGCAAACCCTCATCCCTGAACGATTACCGGCCAGTTGCACTGACCTCGGTAGTAATGAAGGTGTTTGAGAGGCTGCTGAAGAACATCATCTCCTCCTCCATCCCAGACACCACAGATCCGCTGCAGTTCGCCTACAGATCCAACAGATCCACAGAGGATGCCATCGCCCACGTCCTACACACCACTCTCAGCCACGTGGACAAGAAACAGGGTAACTATGTGCGAATGCTGTTTGTTGATTACAGTTCAGCGTTTAACACAATAGTGCCCTGCAGACTGTTCACAAAGCTCAGGGATCTGGGACATAACAGCCGTCTGTGTGCATGGGTGTTGGACTTCCTCACTGGCAGAACTCAGGTGGTGAGGGTGGGCAGGTGCTTCTCCAACAGCATCACCATCAACACAGGAGCACCTCGGGGATGTGTCCTCTCGCCACTGCTCTACTCCCTCTACACTTCAGACTGTGTGGCCATCCATGGCTCCAACACCATTGTGAAGTTTGCTGACGACACAGTGGTGTTGGGTGCCATCTCCAACAACGATGAGGCGGCCTACATGGATGAAGTGAAGAATCTGGCATCGTGGTGCCAGGACAACCACCTCCAGCTGAACGTCAGCAAGACCAAGGAGCTGGTGGTGGACTTCAGAAGGGGTCAGCACAGAGACTACAAGCCCATTATCATCAATGGAGCTCCAGTGGAGAGGGTGCAGTCCTTCAAGTATCTTGGTGTCCACATCTCCTCAGACCTGACATGGGCTGCCCACATTCAGGTCCAGACCAAAAAGGCTAGGCAGCGCCTGTATCACCTTCGACAACTGAGGAAGTTCAGGGTCTCTCCAAAGATCCTCAGGATTTTCTATACAGGCGCTGTGGAGAGCATCCTCACACAGAACATGACATCGTGGTTTGGGAACAGCTGTGTGAAGGACCAAAAAGCTCTCCAGAGAGTGATCCGTACAGCAGAACGCTGCTGCAGGATTGCTCTCCCCCCGCTTCAGGACACCTACACCAGGAGATGCTGGACTAGAGCAGCGCAGATACTGAAGGACCCGTCCCATCCTGGCAACAAACTGTTCCAACTTCTGCAATCTGGTAGAAGGTTCCACATCATCTGGGCAAGGACAGAGAGACTCAAGAGGAGCTTCTATCCCCAAGCCATCCGTGCCCTAAACACACACACCCGCCCTCTTACATCATCTATAATTGACTGAGACAGGACTCTCTTCCAGACACTCTAAACCAAGGCACAATGTACATTCCAAATTCCTTTAATTTTAAATATGTTTATATTGTCCATCCTGTAAAATAGTCAGATGTCTATTCATATTAATGTACAGAATCCACCTGCTTGCTGCTACTACTGCACATTCACCCAGTGTATATACTATATATATACATATATAATGTTCTTCCTCTACACCCCCCCCCCCCCCAAATTTTTGCACATGTCGAGGAGCGTGTCAGGCTACATTTCACTGTGTGTTATACTTGTATAACTATGCATGTGACAAATAAAGAACCTTGAACCTTGAACCCTGCACCCTGGTGACACACCTTTACCCAAGGCCCTGCATGTGTGGGTGATTGTGGTGGAGTGGGAAGAGGGAGGCAGCTGGAGATGGGGAGGGAAGGAAGGGAGGGGCAAGTGACCCCTCCCTGGGGCCAGCTCCCCCGCTGACCCCAGTAGGCAACACCATACTCCGCAACCCACCAGGGAAAGGGGGCCCAGGCCCATCCGGACCGGGGCCCAGAACAGCAGCGCCGCCCGGCCCCACAGAGCCCGGGACAGCCCACCCGACCCCACCACAGAGAAAACTGCACCCACCCTGTCATCCACTCATCTTGCAGACTACACAAGATGATAGACGTTCAGGCTGAGATCTTCCTCCACCTCTCCTGTATCTCCCCCTCCTGCAGAGTGAGTTCCTGAAGAGAGGAGAGCTCCTGCAAGGTGTAACAACCTCCCCCACCAGTTGAAGAGCCCCCAGGTGGCTCGATGCACTGGCGGCACCCTGCGTCAGGGCCGGGCCCCCACCCGCCCACAACCCCAGCAACATACCAACCAGGACCCAAGCCCCCGAGGCCCGCCAGGGCCCCAGCCCAGAGACGGAGCGTCCCCAGAACCTCATGCCTGTCCCGGACCCACCCAGGGGAAGCCAGGCTACCAGGTCAGTAACCCACGTCTGTCAGCACAGACCCTCCCCTAGCCCAGCTGCACGCAGCCACGAGGAAACCGTCACCTAAGAGCCAACAGAGCCCTTGATAGGCATTGACCGCTACCCCGGGTTGAGCCCCCCAAGGAAGATGCTCCCGGGGAACCCCCCGATGCCCTAAGCCTGTCCCTACCCTCACACCAATTACAACAGCGAAGGTGGGACCAAACTATGACCCCCCATTAGGTGATGGAGCTAATCAAAGGAGCCCAGAGCAATTGATCTGATGTGGTGGCAGAGGTTGTATCTAGACTAATGTAATCTAATAGATATTTTCTATATTGGTTAGAATTAAGATTATTTTTATTTTTCCAGTTCATGAGGACTGTTTTCTTGGCTATGCATAGGGCAGTGAAAACCATATGGGCTATATTGTTATCTGTAGTGACATTATCTAAGCTGCCCAACAAACACACTAAAGGGGAAGCAGGAATGTTACATTTCAGACACTTTGATAAGTCTTCACATATCTCGCGCCAAAACTTCTGAACTGGTGGACAGAACCAAAGAGCGTGGATATAATTGTCTGGTGTATTACTACCAACAACTGCTCACACTACAGTGTGTTTTTTACTATGGATTTAATTTGTTGATATTCAAAAAATCTTTTCTTGTTGATCCCATATTGTGCAACTAGTCTGTCAAATGGGATAAATTCTGTTCCCTCTAATATATGTTCTAAGTATTTAATTCCTTTACAACCCCATTCTGGAAAATTAATCACATTATTGTTTTGTAATATGTCAGGGTTATTCCAGATAGGTGTACGTTTGCATGGGATTAATGAAGACTCCGTTATTTTTAGAAATTCCCACCATGCTGTCAGAGAAAAGCTGATGTTGATGCTTTTAAAGCATTCATGTCTTTTGATGTTTGAGTTGATAAATGGTAGGTTTGACATCTCTAGATCATTGCATAGTGCCTGTTCAACATCCAGCCAGGGCTCATCTAAGAAGGTATGTTTTAAACATTCTGAGATGATTCTGAGATTTAGCCTGTTGGCTAAAAAGTATTGGTGAAAATTAGGCAGATCTAATCCTCCTTTATCCTTGGTCCTTTGTAGCATTTTTAAGCTGATACGCGGGGGTTTATCTTTCCAAAGGAATTTAGAAACATATGAATCCAGAGATCTGAACCAATCTTGTGATGGTTTGTTAGGGATCATTAAAAATAAGTAATTTATTTTTGGCAAGATCATCATTTTTATAGTGGTGACCCTTCCCATGAGTGATATGGGTAGAGATTTCCATCTAGTCAGATTGCCTTCTACTTTCTTTAGAAGTGGGATGTGGTTTAATTTAGTTAAGTCTGAAAGCTTAAGAGAAACATTAATACCTAAATATTTAATATTTCCAGATTGTAGTGGGGCAGAAGAAGAATTATGGAAGGAGCAGTTAATGGGAAGATCTGTAGATTTTGACCAGTTAATTGAATAATCTGAAACTCTTGAAAACCAGTTTAATAGAGTAATTACCTCAGAAAGGTTGGTTTGTGAGTTTTGCAGAAAAAGTAACACATCATCTGCATAGAGACTGATTTTATGTTCTACGTTCTTACATTTTATGCCCTTAATTGTTGTAGCCTGTCTAAATGCTGCTGCTAGAGGTTTGATAAAAATTGCAAAAAGTGAAGGGGAGAGTGGGCATCCCAGTCTGGTGCCCCTCAGGAGACAGAAGCTGGAGGATGTTTGGTCATTTGTTCTGATACGAGCTGTTGGGGAATTGTATAATATTCTTATCCAGTTTATGAAAGAGGGTCCAAAACCAAATTTGTGTAAAGTTGCAAATAAAAATTTCCAGTTAATTCTGTCAAATGCTTTTTCTGCATCTAGAGATAATATTATGGTTTCAATGTTTTTATTGTATGAGTAGTCTATTAAATTAAGTAATCTACGAGTGTTTGTTGAGGAGTGCCGACCTTTTATGAAACCAGTTTGGTCAGGATGAATTAAGAGGGGGGTTATTTTCTCTAATCTCTTTGAGAGAGCTTTGCAGATTATTTTAAGGTCTACATTTAAAAGAGAAATTGGACGATAGCTAGAGGGAAATAAAGGGTCCTTGCCTGGTTTTAGCAGGAGACTAATGTTGGCAGAATTCATATTTGGTGGTAGTCTGCCATTTTCCTTGATTTCCTGCAACATTCCGTGGAATACTGGTGCCAAAATTGTCCAGAATTCTTTGTAGAATTCTGCAGGAAAGCCGTCTGGACCTGGAGCCTTATTATTGCGCATACTTATCAGGGCTTCCTGGAGTTCACGTGGTGTCAGTGGCGAATCCAGTGCCATTGCTTGACTGTCTAGTAATTTTGGAAGAGTTACGTTGTCAACATTTTAACATGTACAGCACTTTGTGAAACTCTGGTTTTATGTTAAAGTGCTTTAGAAATAAAGTTGGTATGGTATGGTATGGTCAAGAAACAAATCAATTTCATTTTTAGATGGGTTTATTTGTGGTGAATATAAAGTTTCATAGAAATCCCTAAAAATGTTGTTTATTCTTCCAGGGTCATATATTGTGTTCCCCGATAAATCTTTAACAGCACATATAGTTGTTTTTTCTTTATTTATTTTTAACTGGTTTGCTAGAAATCGACCTGATTTGTTACTGTGTTCCAAATTCTGCAAGCGAAGTCTTTGTAAAAGGAATTGTGTTTTTTTATTAATAATTTCATTTAATTCTAGTTTTGTTTTGCATAGTTTGTTCATTATTTCTTGATCTTGGTGGGACGCGTAGGTTTCTTCTAAGGATTTGATGTTTTTTTCTAATTCCTGAATATTTTGGTTTTCTTCTTTCTTTTTGTGTGATGAGAAAGAAATTATTTTACCTCTCATCACAACTTTCCCTGCTTCCCATAGAACAGAAGCAGATGTTCCGGGAGTGTCATTAAAGTCTAAATATGAAGTCCATTCCTTTTTAAAATATTTAATAAAGTCTTCATCTTTAAGTAGTGATGTATTAAATCTCCAGTTTTTACTTGGCGTAGTATTATTCTTGTGCATTAGTGTTAAAGATAGAGGAGAATGATCGCTGATAGCTATAGGGTGAATCTCAGTGCCTGAAATGTCACTCAGCAGTGAGCTGCTGACCAAAAAAATAATCCAGACCAGAGTAGGAGTGATGGACATGTGAGAAAAAAGAATATTCCTTACTGTTGGGGTGAAAAGAGCGCCATGCATCGCAAAGACCATAGTCGCTCATATACTGTTTGATTGTATTTGTGGATTGCCAATTGAGCTGAGTTCCTGTTGTGTTGAGCCTTTCCATTTCTTCATTTAGTCCAAGGTTGAGGTCGCCTCCAAGAATGAGTGCGCAATCGAGGTATTCAGAGAGTGCAATAAAAAATCCGTGGAAGAATGAGGGTTCATCAACATTTGGACCATATATACTTACAATACATAGTTTTTTGTTCAATATTGATAGTTTAAGAATTAGAAATCTACCCTCTGGATCTATAACTGTATCGAGTACTGTAAAATTAACATTTTTATGTATTAAAATTGCTACTCCCCTTTGTCTAGAATTATAACAGGCTGCAAACACGTTAGGAAACTCAGGTGTTTTAAGTTCGTTTAAAGCTGTGACAGGTCTGTGAGTTTCTTGTAATAAAACAACATCTGCCTGTAGTTTTTTAAGCTGGTTAAATATCTTTAACCTCTTTCCTTTGGTGCCAGCTCCATTTACATTCCATGTGACAAACCTCAGCGTGCCCATAATTGTGTGTGTATGTCTAATGATGTACGCTGGGTGTTTCGTTTAGACGGGTTGAGAGAATGTGGAAACATCACTTGTTTGTAAATGGAAAGAGAAAAAAAAAGTGTGGTGAGAGGCTCCATAAGTCTGACTATGTGTGAATATTCACTAATATGAACAAGCGTGGCTTGCGTATCTGTCCATGTGTTTGTGTGATCGTGGTGTGAAAATATGGAGAAATAGAGGGTGTTGTTTTTAGGTCAGTGGGGAAGTAGGTGATCACAGCAGTGAAAGACAGGAGAAAGAAATAAATCACATGAACTGTGAGCGACAACAAAAAAAAGAAAAGAAACGGAAACATTCCAATTAAAGTTACTTATCTGGAGTGGAGTCAATATAACCACGGTGTGGTGCCGGGGTCGCGGCGATGACAGTACGGGAGCCTTTCTGGATGAAGCTACGTCGAACTGGGAACAGGACCTTGCTTCATTCCAGGATCTCTTTGGGGAACTGGTCGTTCACGCTGAAGTCGTGAAGTTGCTCACCCAAAAAAAAAAAAAAATTGCTAGCTAGCGATAAAATTTAAAGTAACCTCAGCTGTGCCACAGCAAAATACTAACATAAATCCTTCAAGCGTGTAAACCCCTCTGGAAATCACTGAACATGGGTCAGAATAATTCAAAGACCACAGACAGGTCCGATAAAAAATCGAAATTACCTGTAAAACCAAAAAATAATGAAATAAAATATAAAATCACAAATAACGGCTCAGTACGACTCCCACTTCCGGTTACGTGTAACCTACGTCCGCGAATCGGTGAAGACTTCCATGATTACGTATCCAGAACATGCGGAAGTACTTACGTGACTGACTTTGTTTACAACTTAAGAACTGTAAGTTCAATGCATTCTAATTTATTTCCGGAGCCCTATCCCGAACGATTATCGCCAGAAAACAGGTCAGTAAAACTGAAGGCCAGTGCAGATACTACCACGAAAGCTAAAAGTGTTAAGATAATGCTGAATTTTGATGTTGCAGATCCAGAAGAAAGCGAGAAACTAATGTATGCAGGATCATCCGCTCCAGCACAGCCAGGAAGTTTCAGAGGATGGAAAGATAAGAGTAGAGTTGTGTGTTTTTGCTGTGGGAAGATAGGACATTGGTCTAGGGAGTGTCGATTTGCAGCTTCCAACAGGGCACATGCGCCTCGACCACAGAACGCAGTACAAGTTCCTGTCACTAGGCGTCAGCAGAGCTCTTCCAGTCAAGGTAACTGGCAACAACGGGAAGCACGCAATAATGGCCCCACATCTAGGCAGCCTTACAACCCGAATTTTAATCCACAAGGTAGACAAGCTAGAGGTGCAAATTTAGCTCAGTTTTCCAGCAGCCGCAGACACCCAGAGCAAAAATGAATTTGTGTATTTCATTTAACACAAAAGGTGAAATGTTTGCTGACACTGATAACAGCTTATGTTTTCTCTGCCTTATGCACCGACATCATGGAGAAGGAACAGCCTCTGTGTCAGCTGGACGCCTCAGCAGAGAATGAACTCAACATCCTTTTTCTGGTATTCCACGTCACACACTGTGCCAAAAAAAACGTGTACAAATATAACAAGCCACACTTTTGTTTCTCTCACACTGTTCAACAACATGATAACTGCTCACACAAGTGATGGTCGAGCAGTGATTTTGTCACATAACTCAGACATAGGTTATGACATAACTACACCATGTCGACACATAGATCTAACCTACCCTATATTGATTGTATACCTTATCACGCACAGCTGAAATGCAACAAGCCAGTATATGTCAAGC
This sequence comes from Astatotilapia calliptera, assembly GCF_964374335.1. Classification (NCBI taxonomy): domain Eukaryota; kingdom Metazoa; phylum Chordata; class Actinopteri; order Cichliformes; family Cichlidae; genus Astatotilapia; species Astatotilapia calliptera. The sequence goes on from NC_137424.1 coordinate 75,596,834, forward strand.
AATGTCCCATTTCCACCGAAAAAGCCGCAGCTCTAGATGTCATCATAGGAGATTTATTGACTACAGGAGTAATAAAGCCCACAGTATCTCCATATAACACTCATTATGCCTCTGCCACCTCTCGTCCCAGACGTTCCCAACATATTGACATCCATTCCATCCACATTTTACCGTGGTGGACCTGTGTTCCGCTTTTTTTTTCAGTGCCTGTGCATGAAGACACACAGCCGTTATTTGCATTTACACATAGAAATAAGCAGTACACTTGGACCCGTTTGCCCCAAGGCATGGTAGATAGCTCTGCTGCTTTCTCAATGGTGGTCCGTGCTACCCTGGACAGCTTCACTCCTCCAGGGCTGTACCCTGATCCACACGTGGAAGACCTCCTCCTCTGTGCTCCGAGTGAGGAACTATGTCAAACTGCTACACACATGCTTCTCCAGCACCTCCAACAGACTGGCCACAAAGCATCGGCAAAGAAAATGCAGTAACTGTCAGACTTCTGTTCAATATTTGGGATTCACATTGTCTCACGGAAAACGTTCCATGACTGCAGACAGGGTCAAAGCTGTGACCTCCGTCCCTCGGCCCACTACACAGAAGGAAATGCTGTCCTTCTTAGGCATGATGAACTATTGCAGACAGTGGATACCAGACTGTTCTTTTCATGACCACATTCTGCGTGACTGTTGTCAACCTGCACAGGTGTACTGGCCCAAGAGCATGGCAGTGGCTACCGTCCAGTAGCCTTCTATTCAAGGTGCTGTCCGTGGTTGTTCAGGAATGCCGGCCTGCCTGAGGGCAGTAGCAGCTTGCTCTATCATGATAAGGGACTGCGAGAAGCTTACACTCTCACATGACACTATTCTACACACCAATCACCAGGTCACGACCATTCTAGCAAACATAACTACACAACATATGCAAATCTCACTATAAAAGCGAGCAGCACACCCAATTCGCCAGCACATTTATTGATCCTATGCTGTGTTCTTCTGACCGACAGGATGGCTCAGACAGGCTTGACGATCATGACTGCATGACGCGTATACAGGAATCCACAGCACCACGTCCAGATTTAGAGCAGACACCTATCCCAGACTCAGCCACGATTTATGTGGACGGGTCCTGTTCAAGGCCGAATGACAACTCATTTTTTTGTGGCTATTCGGTGGTGACATTGCCTGACATCATACTAGAGGCTCACTCATTACCATTTCACTCAGCACAAAAAGCAGAGCTCATGGCTTTAATACGCGCCTGTGAGCTCCATGTGGATAGGCGTGTGACAATTTACACAGACAGCCGCTATGCATTTGGCGTCGTACATGACTTTGGCACATTGTGGAGACAAAGAGGATTTAGATCTGCTGATGGAAAACCGATTGCTAATTCTGATCTTGTGCAAAGACTTTTGCAGGCTATACAGCTACCATCGGCCGTTGCAGTTGTGAAAACGAAAGGACACAGTACAGCTGACACAGACGAAGCAACAGGTAATGCCCTAGCAGACGTGACTGCCAAGGCTGCAGCCCCTCCACAGGAAGTATTATCTGTGCCCCTACAGCTGCCACTTGTTACACTCCCAGACTATTTAGAAACAAATGTTGATTTAAAATTCATACAAGAGCAAGCCTCTGCATCTGATTACACATATTGGGAGAATAATGACTGTACCTTAGATGACAGAGATGGCCTATACAAAATCTTAAGGGTTTGATTGCCCTCCCATCTTGCCCGCTGCCAGTCCTTGTCCGATATTTTCACGGTATGAGTCATGTCGGACAAAGAGGGGTAATAATGGCAATAAAATCAAAATCAAGATTTGTAATTGAGAAAACATCACATGCAGTAAAAAGCATATTAGCAACCTGTCTTAACATGTGCACGAACTAATGTAGGGAGACCAAAAGCGAAACATCAGCATTTATCACAACCAGATTTTCCATTTCATACATTATGACTCCATCCGCAGCAACCAAATTATCTCCATTTGAAATAATCATGGGAAGACCATTTCCAACATCATGGTCAGCCTCCAGAGGGGCACCGCTATTGGAAGGGGACATAGACACTGCATTGATACTATGTTCACAATCTGGTAGAAACACTGAATAATAACTATCAGAAAGTTTGTCTTTCTCAGCCTCTCCCCTCCACAGTTCCACCAGTGGAGACCAGGGGATGCGGTGTTGGTGAAGTCGCTAAAACCAAGGAAACTCAGGGAGGCCGCGCGTTTTCCAGCCCCCAGACTGTACTGGCAGTGACGAAGAACCAGCATCCTCACAGACGGACAACCTCAGTGGATTCATGCCAGCAGGGTTAAGACCAGCCCAACCAGACCATCTCAGGTGTCGGATCAAGCAGACGACGACTCAGGCGGGCCAGCGCCGGGAACCAGAACAAATAAATACACACGGGTAGATGACGACTCCGGCGAGCCAGCGCCCGGATCCAATACACCTACACACACGCAATCACTGATTAACACACAACGCCTGAAAGAGCCACAAAAAGGTGCACGCTGTAATGAGACATGGCTAGCTGTCTCTGTGGCTGAAGTTTTATCATATCTGGAGGAACACACACACAGTTTAAGTTCGAGCGGAGAATCGATCATTGTTCCCCCAGAGGGTGTCTTAAATGATACTGACTGGGGGGAGTTAGTTAAATCACACATGGTCACGCGCCTAACTAGAGCAATCCCTAACGGTTATTGGTTGTGCAACAATACTCTTAGACTAGCCTTACCTGTTAATTGGACCGGTACCTGTGGTCTAGTAACCGTTGATGTATGCTGTACTTTCATTCCCAATAATACCGCCCCTAACGGTTCATTCACACAAGCTATGAATAGACTTGAAGCATTGAAGATAGAACTAATTGCCAATACAGGCCACGGTCAGTGGCTAGATAAGTGGCTACAGGACACGTTTGGAAAATGGAAGGAACTAATTGTAGCCTTTGTAACCGTTGCAGCATGTATTATTTTGTTTTCGATGATTATTGTCTGTTGTGTGATACCATGTATACGCTCTCAGAATTTTTGATATTAAGCTTGCTCGAAGGACCATGATTCATGATTCATGATTCATGATTTGTTTTACGTTTATGATTTGTCTTTAGATTATGTTATTACATTCTGTCTTTATACTATGTTATCATTTTATGATAAAAGGAGAGAACTGTTGTGAATTTTAGCACTACGGTTAGCATTTACAGGATATTGTTTTGTAGTGAGATTATACAGGAAAACTGTTACTCAATAAGGCCCATTTACTAGTTGTTTTTCTCTTTCTCTCTGACCCAAGAATTGATGTGTAAGAATCACAGGCTGGTACCCCAAGGTCGAAAATACCACAGAGACGAGACCACTTCCTTACTCCCATCCTCCCTTCCTTATCTTTTAGAAAAGAGCTTGTTAAAGGCCAGGTGGTTTGTTCCAGACTTCACTAATGAAAGAACTCTGTATTCTATGTCTAGGAGTGTATTTTGCTGGGATGATCATAAATTGTAGCTGAACTGATAAACTACACAAAGGATACTTCTTTGCTCAGAAGGCAGGAAGACGTTTCCTTATTTGGTCTGTACCGGTTTGAACTGAGAACCTGCTGACACACGAACCTTTTTTTCCTCTATATAAACTGTTGTATACTGAATAAACCTTTGAGTTGATTTTGGAAGAGCAACCTGTAGCAGTTTCTGTGTCATTTTGTTCTCCCAAGCTACTCCCGGCGCTGTAACTAACCTGCTGAACGGCATACCTGAAGCTTACTTTGAATAATAAATTTTATACAGAACTCTGCTTATCGGTGCTCACGCCTCGGAGGAAACCCGATCCACGGATGAACCCGGGACGGAGATTTCTTTCAGTCTCCAGGTCCGCGACCTCACACCCCCCAAGCGATGCACTCTATTGAATTCGATGTTCTTTACGGTGTCCTCCGGCAGCTTCAGGTGGATTTTAATGAAGCTTTTCACCGTTGCCTCCGCGTCCTCTCCGGCAGATTCTGGAATACCAGAAAACACAAGATTATCTCTCATGCTACGGGCTTGTAGCTCAATAACAGACTCTTTTATTTTTTTATTTTCTATGTTTAGCTGGGTCATGTTATCGGTGAGACCGACTCCCGTAGCGTGGCATTTTCAGCGGCAAGCGTTTCCAGCTGCTGCTGGCTGAATTCCAGGGATTATCTCAGAGATTTAAATTCCCGGTGTAAAATCTCCACCAGGGACAGCCTCGCATCGAAACTGGACAATCGCTTGTTGATTGACTGTAGGATATCTACGATGTCTTTTCCGGCAAGTGATGTGCCAGGGGAGTCTGCCGGGCGAAATCTCTTCGATGACGGCGTCTCAATTTTGGCCGGGGAAGATGCACTCTGGGCCTTCTTCATTACTAAATCTTGGAAACAGCGGTTGATGTAATCTTGGAGAGCGTCTAAACTCTCCCCGTTGTCTTCCGGGGTGTTAGAGATGATAGGACAGATGTTGTTAGTTATATGACAATTGATTAGTATATTTGGTAATACTGAAGCTTAAAGAAACTTTGTTAAACTCTACGCTACCATTCGCTTTTTTTTTCCCGCCAAATCTCCGGCGTCTGACGTCACCTACAACATGGGTCGCTTACCTGACCTGTCACTTCCTTCACTTAACGTCTGCTTTCCCCTCCGGACGCACTGAGTTTTCTGTTTTACTTTGAAGCTAGCTGCTGCTGAGCGTTGTCTCCACCTCCAACCAAAACTTAATCTACACGGTTAACAAAGGTCTGAGCTTTATCCTGTGTATCATTCTGGCTTGAACTACCATTATTCTCCTCACAGGAAGTGCACTCACTCATCTCATCACACCTGTTAGTCGATGTTATATGTTATATATATATATTTAGATTCCTGAACCCCTTCACCTTGTCTCAGTGACCTTCATGATGTAGTCACCTGAAATGGTTTTCCCTACACAGGTGGGCCTTGTCAGGCTTTATTTGTGGAATTTCTTGCCTTCTTAATGGGGTTGGAACCATGAGTTGTATTGCACAGAAGTCAGGTTGGTACACAGCTAACAGGCCTATTTGACAAGTCTTAGGATTCATATTATGGCAAGAACTAATCAGCCAAGTAAAGAGATAATAATTTGCATGTGATAGTCCCCGTAGGGAAATTGCTCCTCTGCATTTAACCCATTCGCCTAGTGAAGCAGTGGGCAGCCACCAATGCAGCGCCCGGGGAGCAGTGTGTAGGGATGGTACCTTGCTCAGGGGTACCTCAGGATAGCTGTTCAGTAGAGTTGAACCCATAACCTTCCAATCATGAGGCAGCTACTCTACCTATTGAGCTATCCCTGCCCCAAGAGAGAGAGAAACTACAGTCCATCATTACTTTAAGAACTGAAGGTCAGTCAGTCCGGAATATTGTTAAAACTTTGAATGTGTCTCCAAATGCAGTCACAAAAACCATGCTACCAAGTGCTACCACAAAAACTGGCTCACATGAGGGCCGCCCCAGGAAAGAAAGACCAAGAGTCAACTCTGCTGCTGAGGATAATTTCAACCAAGTGACCAGGCTCAGAAATCACAAGGTAAGAGCACCTCTGATTAGAGCCCAGGTAAATGGCACACAGAGTTCCAGTAGCAGACACATCTCTACATCAATTGTTCAGAGGAGACTGTGAATCAGGCCTTTATGGTCAAACAACTGCTAAGAAACCACTACTAAGAAAAAGCAACAAGCAGACGCAGAGCTCTAGACTAACGTTTTTCCATGGTTGCACTGGTGCACCTAACTTTTTTTCTTAGGCGCACCATCACAAAAGTTAGGCGCACTCAAACCTTTCAACCACATCACTTAAGACCAAAGTTCCCACTGTGAAGCATGGAGGAGGAGGTGTGATGGTGTGGAGGTGCATTGCTGGTGACACTGTTGGGGATTGTGATTGATAATTCTTTATTTTATGTATTGATAACATGTTTTAGTAATGTCACTTTTGTGTCATAATAATAATAATAACAATAATGATGGATTCCATTTATATAGCGCTTTTCGAGACCCTCAAAGCGCTTCACATATACACATATACACATATATACATAAAGGATAATATCACAAATATGTTCTACACACATACAAATACAAACAGTGGGGAATTGTAACTTCATAACCTATCTGTTAAACAGATAGTGAGACTTATTGTCCAGATGGCCTGACGTCCACAATCACCTGACCTAAATCCAGTTGAGATGGTTTGGGATGTGATGGACCACAGAGTGAAGGCAAAAGGACCAACAAGTGATCAGCATCTCTGGGAACTCCTTCAAGACTTTTGGAAAACTATTTCAGGTCATGACCTCATGTTTGTGGGTAGTAAATGGTTTAAATAAGCTGCTGATTCTAAACATTGTCATAAGGTGTCCCTGTGGATCCTCTACAGTGAGTATAAGTAATCTTCTTTACAGCTACATGTGGTGTATCTCTATCTGACACTTTGATGTTCATCTACATTCACACAGGAGTTGTCAGGACAAACAAGGTTGTCTCTGCAATGCAGAAGTGTTCCTCAATGAAAAAAAACTACAGATAATTGTGCTCAGAACCAAATGGTTTTTTCTCATTACAGCAGCTTTTTCCTTTAGAAATATAATCTTGTCATCATATATTATTCATCCATGATTGTTTACATTGTTTCTTTTCAAACATTTCTTTTATTATTCTCAAAAATAATTTCTGAAGTTGGCAAATAAAAACAGAAGTAATAATGTGGAAAAACGCAGTTCTTTCTGATGTATAGTAATCCAGTATTCACAGATATTATCAGAAACACAAATACAGTATTTCAAATATTTAACATCTTCCTGCATTAATCCAGACACAAAACTGCCAAGTTTGAAGCTGGCTCATGTGTACACATGCAGCTTCAGTTTAGAGACAAACGGCAGCCGCACAACCGACAGTGTGTGCGTTCATAAGACCAAACCACACACACTCACACCCCACACTCTCGCCCACCCATGGGGCCCATTCTTGAAATATAAAGAATGACAACTTTATTCCTGGACTCTGGCAGTTTGTTCCTCTTGCATCTGAAAAGTTGCAAGTGTTCTGACCTGACACTCAGAAGCGATTGCTGCCAGCTCAGATTTGCTGAACCCTTCTAAACAATTCCTGTTCACTCTACTCTCCCCTCTCTCCATTCCTGCTGAAATCAGTCTTGACACACGCGACTCCAGTCGCACCATGCTTACTTCCTATTTTTCACTATTTGACTGTTGTTGTGTTCAAATATTTAAGAAGAAATATTTGTGGTTTAGAAAGATTTAATTTGCTTTGGCAGTTCCTGTTCCTTTTCCTGAAATAAGAGAAACATGGACACAAAAACACACCCTGTGTAGCCTTGACTATCGAATGTTATCCTTCAGTTGATTCTAAGGCCCAGTTCAGGACATCTTGTTTGGACTCTGTGACCCAGAGACGTATAAAAAGCCATCACTGGTGTATGTGTAAGCATGCTGAAAAACCCTCTGCACTCTATGTCTACCGGCAATATTTCAAATCCAAACATTAACACTGAATGAAGCTCTTGACTCTGAAAACATGAAACGCCAACCCATTTATGAGCAAATTTGCATCGTGTATATATTAAAACAATAACACACAGCTTTATTTATTTTATAAACATCCATCCATCCATTCGCTTTCGCTTATCCTTTTCAGGGTTGTGGGGGATGCTGGAGCCTATCCCAGCTGTCATAGGGCGAGAGGCGGGGTACACCCTGGACAGGTCGCCAGTCTGTCGCAGGGCAATTTGATGAACAATTTATAATTTTTACATAATACTCACTACAGCAGTTTGATGTTTCCCTTTGAATCCCCCTGAAGATCCTGACAGTGAAGCACGTACATAATACTCCAGCCTTTCAACTCTGAGCTTATTTAGTTCTATTAATACACTGAAATCTCATTTGTGTCATGAAGAAAGTCTTTAATCAAACAGAATTCAAAGATCAGAAACATTTCATATATGGAGTTAAACATGAATCATTGTTTCAACAACATATTTATTGTTGTCATAAACAGACAAGAAGACAACAACAAACTGCTCCTCCCATTCAACACATGTCAGTCCATATCCCAGCAAACTAAATCATCTCCATTTACACATCAAATAGAAACATGAATAACTTGTAATGATTAGAAACTTGATAGAATTTCAAATCTAGTTTGGGGAGTCATTCAGTGAGAAACAGTGAAATGATTTTCCATGTGAAAAGGTGGACAGCACTATTAGGGACCAATAAGCCAAAAACACAGAGGTCCAAACTATTAAAAAAGTGTGTGTGTGTGTGTGTGTGTGTGTGTGTGTGTGTGTGTGTGTGTGTGTGTGTGTGTGTGTGTGTGTGTGTGTGTGTGTGTGTGTGTGTGTGTGTTTAAGAAGAACACCATCCCCCCCTGTGTGATCGCAAGACATGGTTCAGTCCATTTTATTGGCTTCTTCTTGTAAACCAGCTCAACCTCCTCTTTCACTCAAACCCAGAAAGACTGGAGCGGGGGCCAAGGAACTCAAAAAGAACAAAAAAATAATTAATACAGCATGTACCCATATAAGATAACAAACAATCCAAAACAGATTTTATACAACCATTTGTGCTGTAGCTTACTGCTGTCATGCATTGCGAATAAACTTAAAATTTTGAACTGAATAAGTTATAGTCACAGAAGCTTTAGAGCACAATGTTAAAAAGGACAAAAAGAATATCTTTGAAATATTTGGGGTTTTGGCTACATGTAGCACTGACAAGAAAGCACATTAGAAAAAAAACCATCCTGAACTGACCTGATCTGCTAACGGTGCCGCTGACACTGACACCGTCAGCGTCACCGGCAACACCTTCACTTCATCACCAGTTTGAATGAATGGAAACATCCTGTGAGTGAAAGTGTGTGTGAAGGTGTGTATGTGTGTGTTAGTATCAGGATCAGAGAACGACAGCTTTCCTCTGTTCCAGTTCAGATTCACTCTGATCCTCTGGAGCTTCTTCTGAACTGAGAGAGCAGTGAAAGGAGCTGATGGTGAGCGTGTTGAGTATTTACCTAAACTGAAAATCACACCCCAAAATCCAAACTCTTTGTTTCCCTTCCTCTGAATAGACTCTTCTACCACACCAAGCATCCAGCTTGTATTATTTCCAACCTCGACATCCCAGCTGTGAGTCCCTGAGTTAAAACCCTTAGAGCCCAGGACAGAAATGTAATAATCAATCCTCTCTGGATTATCAGGAAGCTGCTGCCTCTCTCCTCCTCTCACACTGGTCAGATCTTCAGACAGGATGAGGTTTGGATGAGCAGTGTTTGGGTCCAGAATGAGAGGAGTGTAGGAGACCATGTCCTTCATGTTGTTCCAGATGTTGAAGGTCAGGTTGCCCAGGTGTTTGGCCTGGTCTATCAGAGCTCCTGAGGGCAGCTGTGGATCATCCAGCAGGGGGCAGCGCTGGACTCTTTCCACTGCAGCCTTGTAGTTGTGCAGGAATGAGACATCTTCAGCTCTCAGCTCCTCCTCTGTGGCTCTGACTGTGTCTGAAAGAGCTGCTATCTCTCTGCTCAGAGCCTCCATCTTCTCCTTCATCATCCCACTCTTCTGCTCCTCTTCCTCCCTCAGTGCAGCCAGCCTGGCCTCCTCTTCCTCTGCTAGAAACTGGTGAAGCTTCTTAAACTGCTCCTTAATCTGCCTCTCTGTGTGTCGGGCCTGGACCTTAATGTGTTCTGCTGTTTGTTCAAACTTCACTTGAACTTCTTCACAAACCTTTAACTTCTTCTTTAAGGGCTCCAGAGTTTCCTGAAGTTTCTTCTTGTGTTGTTGTGCAGCTTCATCGATGGGTCTGAATCTGTGGTTGGTGTGATTTTCTGAGTCTCTGCAGATGAGACACACTGGCTGCTGATGGTCCAGACAGAAGAGTCTGAGTTTCTCAGAGTGCAGACTGCAGAGAGCCTCTGAAGCTCTCTGATCTCTCTCCTGTAAGAACGACTCACACAGGTTCTTTAAAGCTCGGTTTAAAGGTGGATCATCCACTGATATTTCCTTACAAACTGGACACTCGTGTGTTGGTCTCTCTCTCCACCGTCTCTTCAGACAGTCTTTACAGAAGCTGTGGCTACATGACAGAAGAACAGGATCTCTGAAGACCTCCCGACAGACCGGACAGCAGAGATCCTCCTCTGATCTGGAAGCCATTGAGTCTGTGAGTGAAGCTGAAAACAGCAGACAGGAAGTACAGTCAGTCCTGGCTCCCCTCCCTCCTCTACCACCTTCACTGAAACTTCCTTTGAGTCGTGTTTTTGCTCAAACTCACATTCAGTGTGTGGAGCGTCAGCAGCTTGAAGCAGCAGTGTTGGAGTTTTACACTGTCGCTGCACTCACTCGTGCAGCTACAGCTACTCACTGATCGTCTGTGTGTCTCCCTTTACTGAGAAAGAGGAACAGCTTGTTTCCTGGTTTGTCGCAGCACTTGTGTAAGGTCAGAGGCGGAGTCTCATCCACCTCCTCCCATACATGCTGTTGCTTCATCCTGAACAGCGGTGTATTTTCTTGTCTTAACTAAATAATAACTATGAATCCAAATTTGTGTGTGTCCTCTGTGCATTCCTGGTGTTATTAGATCGGGGACATTACATACATACAACAAGGCTCCCCTATCAGTATGCTTGGGAAGAGCATACCCTTTGCTAGCATTCAAATGACACTATTTTCAGGAAACTGAGATCAAGTATCATTCATAGACAGGTGACACTAACAGGAAAACCCTACCCAAGTCATTGTTTCAGGTATTCACTGATCACATGAACTTTGTGGACCAACACATCAGGTTTACCAAGGAGAATGTGGAAAATATGACAGGTTAGCCTTCCTAAACTGTGAGATTTCCATCACCAATAGGGGACAAAAGTTGATGTGTACAGTAAACCAACACATACACTTATCAAACACTCAAGCACAAACTGGATGTCATCAGGACACTCCAACACAGAGTGAACACCATCCCCACAGATATAGTGGCCAGAGACACACACAGTGATATTTGAGAAGTGAAATGAAGTTTTTTGGATTTACAGAAAGTGTGCAATAATTGTTTAAACAAAATCAGGCAGGTGCATAAATTTGGGCAGCACAATAAAAGACATGAAATCAATATTTAGTAGATCTTCCTTTTGCAGAAATTACAGCCTCTAAATGCTTCCTGTAGGTTCCAATGAGAGTCTGAATTGTGGTTGAATGTTTTGGAACATTCCTCTTACAAAACATCTCTAGTTCATTCAGGTTTGATGGCTTCTGAGCATGTACAACTCTCTTTAATTCACAACACAGATTTTCAATAATATTCAGGTCTGGGGACTGAGATGGCCACTCCAGAACATTGTACTTGTTCCTGTGCATGAATGTCTTAGTGGATTTTGAGCAGTGTTTCGGGTCGTTGTCTTGTTGAAAGATCCATCCCTGGCGCAGCTTCAGCTTTGTCACTGATTCCTGGACATTGGTCTCCAGAATCTGCTGATACTGAGTGGAATCCATGTGTCCCTCAACTTTGACAAGATTCCCAGTCCCTGCACTGTCCACACAGCCCCACAGCATATTTTACTGTAGAATAGAATACAATAAGAATAAAATACTGTACACAACTATACAGAATAGAATAAAATAAAATACTATATACAGTAGTATAAATAGAATAAAATATACAATAGGATAAAAATAGAATACACATGCTGTATACAACTGAGTAAAAATACAACTTTGTCAGAAAAGAGTATTGCACTTAGTGTTATTGCTATTGCACATGTGTGGATGTGTGTGTTTGATCAGTTAAAGTCTTTGTTGTGGAGTCTGACAGCAGTGGGGAGGAAAGACCTGTGAAATCTCTCCGTCCCACACCGTGGGTGCCACAGTCACTGAAGGAGCTGCTCAGTGCTGTCAGAGTCTCCTGCATGGGGTGGGAGATGTTGTCCAACAGGGATGACAGCTTAGCTGCCATTCTCCTGTCACTCACCACCTCCACTGCACTCAGAAAAATTATGGTTCTTAAATGGTTCTTCAGATGTCTTCATGGTTCTTTAAAGAACCATCATACGTCAAAGAACCTTTTTATTTTGTGGATGGTTCTTCAGCTATTACAAATGGTTCTTTAAAGAACAAAAGGTTCTTCATCCTTAGCAATCTAAGTTTGATGGTGTAAATGGCATAAATATTTATTCACTATAATGAGGCTGTGAATTATACTGTGTGTTTTCTTTGTGTGCATGTGTGTGCGAAGGGGAAGGGCGGGATACCTGGCAATTACCCTTTAAGAGAAGATGGTAGGAAACTGAATATTCAAATAAAAGTTAGAAATATTTGCTTAAAAATATACTAGTGGCAGGGGTGAGGGCCAAAGCCTAAAGACCCTAACCCCCCCACACACACACACACCCCTAACCCCGCAAACCCATTATGAATATGGTGAGTTAACAAACAGTAGACACAATACACACATTCAAATACTGTACTTTAGTTTTAAATTTTAATAAAGCATTACTATTTTCTACTCCAAGGCATTACTTTTGAGATTATTATATATTTTTGAAAATATAGCATAATGATAATACTAGTTATTGTAAACTTTACAAACCACCCAGCAGTATGTAAAGTCAAATTATAAAATACAAGTAAATAACAATTGCAGAACAGAATGTCAGTGTAATGAACACACACTTCGTTTTGACAAAGCACACTGCTTAGGTAAATGATCTGAGTAGTTGTTCATCACTGAGCAATTTGTTAATATGTGTTTCGAGCCAAATAAATGACAGGGAGAGAGAGGGTGATGTCAGAACACGTCATACTATAACCTCCCGGGAGCGGACGGAGGGGGTCAGTCGTTGGTATGCGCATGTGCAGACAGAGTGTGCGAGCGGCGGGCCTTGACCTTTCTGGGGAAAAAACTCACGGACGGTGACAGCGAAACGGATAACAGTCTTCAGTACCTGCTGGACTTTGAAGCTCTGGATACTGGGACTGTTGGAAAAGGTAAACCATTTTCATTGAAACCTTATTACTGTTTTGTTTTTGTTACTCGTCATTGTAGCTTGCTGTTAATGTTGTGCTAACAGTAGCGATTAGCTAGATACGTTAGCCGTTGAGGTCAGCGCAATTTAGTATCCAACTGTTTTCCTAACAAAACCACTGTTATAATTAAGTGAAGGTGCTCCCATCTAATTTGAACCTTTGGCTTCTAAAATATGTGGTTCAATTGCGTGCTGCGTACATAACCTAATGTCAGCTAGACCGAAATTAAAATTTAATATATTGTTAAAGTCACTAAAATGGCGCCTGAAGCCTGTTGAGACGTGAGCTCTGTGTCTGCTCTAGAAACTCTGAAATTCTGTAGATATGAGCTGTACATTAAATACTCACATGAACCTGTACTTTGAATTCTGTATGAGCTGTATAAAGTACAGCTATGCATAAGAGTTTTGAATGAATAATTAGATTAGATAACTCTTTATTGTCTAATCTAATTATATAGAAATGAATAGAAATGTGACATGAGAAGGTGTCTTTGACTGTTCCTGCATAACTTAGTTTCGGACTAGTTGACAAGTTATGCTCCGGTCATTTGATGTTTCCAAGATAGATGTTCTGTCAGGGCTCTGTGTGTGGGCAGGCGGAGAGGAGGATCCAAACGCAGGACTCAGACACTAACGTGAAACTCAAAAACCTCAGCTTTATAGCTGGTACGAAAACAAAACATGAAGTGACCACTGAAACCGGAGAACAGGAACACACAGGCATAATCTGAAGGTACGACACGACACCAAGCATGGGAAAACACAGGGCTTAAATACACAGGGTAGTAATGAGGGAATGGGGCACAGAAGGGAGACACAGCTGGGGGAGATCAGGGCTAACGAGACGGTGGAGCTAAGCTGCACACATTAACATAAGACAAAGACTTTCACAATAAGACCGGAAACAAGAAGTACTAAACCAGATGCAGACATGACACTGAACAGAAACTGCAACACACATGAGAACCCAAAACCTAAGAACTGATCCCTCACCAAGAATAACAGAAACAGATCCATAATGATAATAATAAACAAAGGACCAGAACATCAGAAAACAATCCATAATGCAAAAATAAACCAAAACATAATAAACTCAAAATACTGGGTCCAACGGGCCCAGAACCGTGACATGTTCTTTTGTAATATAGTTATTTTTTTGTATATTTCATTTATCCACCATCATACATCATACATACAAGCTAAGAAGAGGTCGTTATACTAACAAGAGGTATCAACGCCGGGCCAAAGTTCAGCACATGGTTAAAGTTTGTAATCCAGCCAGGGTATAAATATCACTCAGCAGCCAGAGCTGAAGCAGGTAGCATCAACAGATAAATCTACTCTACCCGGCTTAAATCACAAGAGCACCTCTGACCAAAAAGCTGTAGATTTTTCTTGTTTGCACAAATTAATCCAGATTCACATTAATTGTGTTCACAGCTCCAACAAAATGAGGAAGAGGAGGGGGAGAAACACAATTAGGTTGAATTACAATTGGATGGAAGGCGAGGACAAGGAGAAGGAAGCTTAGGATGAGGAGGAAGAGAAGCAGCAGGAGCATCTTTAGGGATCCCTATGATGTCATTGAGGTTTGTTTCATTAATATGGTCCTCTCACAAAGAACGATGACTTGTTTTAGTTCACCTACTTCCTGTATTAAATAGTGATGTGCAGAATGTTGTGAAAAACCATGGAGCAGGTGTTAGGTTTTGTATTGTTGATTTCCATTTATGCTTAGAAATATCTACTTATATATGCTTAGAGTTTTGTAATTAGTTGTAGATTGGTAGAGGTTTTGATCCTTGATAGTCTGCAAACTTTGTGTGCATTAGAGAGCACTTTGGGAGCATGAGAGAGGTCGTACCTTGTCTTATTGTTTTATGGTAGGATTAACGTAGCTACGTCTGTTCTAGTCTAAGTGCTTTTGGTTTGATGAACTGCTGGACTTCCTCACCGTGTTATCTAGGGTGAACCATTTAGGGTGAGGGGGAGACTACCCTCTTCCTGACCAAGGATGTTTGCTTTTGTGCTTTCATGTTATAGGACCCTTTGATCAGCAGTACCACACACACACACACGGTACTCTTTGTGTGTATGTAGACGTCATATGTTAATGAACCTATGCATATTCATGTAACCTCAATAAAAGAGCAGTGTTACGGGAGAAAGGACGAGAGCAACTGGGGTCAAGCGAAGGAACGGCGTTTGTCCGGTTCTCTCCCGTGCACGAGAAACATGAAGAACTTTGCCTACTCGTGTCTTGCTTTGCTGTGTAATTATATTGTCTTCAACGTTCCAGCGAATAGGTTCAAGCTAGAAAGCTATCATTAATTGGTCCTTCGAGAGCCGGAGCCCTGGAGTCGACATTCACCGAGGGGAGAAGAGACACGCTGAAAGACTGACGTCAGCCAGGAAGTTCCTGTGGATTAACTGTCTGTCTTTTCTCCTCGATGAATGACAATCGGCGGGATCCGAGGCTGATATTACACACTAAGCAACACCAAGTAAGTCCCTAGAGCCCGACTCTATAACTGTGTGGTTGTGAAGTCTCCGCCACTTTGTGAGACGTTGAAAAGTTCGCTACTTTGTGGAGCGATAAGTGAGTTCTTCGCTACTTTGTGGAGCGAGAGGTGGGTTCTCCGCCACTTTGTGAGGCGTTGAGAAGTTCGCTACTTTGTGGAGAGATAAGATAAGAGATAAGATAAGATAGAACTTTATTAATCCCTCGGGTGGGTTCCTCTGGGAAATTCGGTTATCTGGGTTCCTCGCTACTTTGTGGAGCGAGAGGTTCCTCGCTACTTTGTAGAGCGAGAGGTGAGTTCTCCGCCACTTTGTGGGGCGTTGAGAAGTTCCGCGGGGTCCAGACTGTGCTGGACGATAGGCCTATTTTGTGTTGTTGTCGTTGTTGTTTTCGTTGTTGTTGTTGTGTGAGTGCGTGCAGAGCGGAACACGTGGTCCGTGACACTAGCTGTTGTCGTTATCATGGATTCCTAAGCAACCAAGAGTGTGTCGGAGGGTAACAGACGTTTATGCTGGACTTTGCTCCTGGCAGCACAAAGTATTTAAATTAAAAAAAACCAAAAAAACAAAGAGAGCGACGGCTCCTTAGCTGCGCGGGTTCACGTGAGCATGGTCGCGCGGGTTTCACGTGGTCCTGAGCCGTGCGGTTAATCGCAGGCTTATAAATGGAAGAGATTCAAATGTTAGAAGTTTTCAGAAAACACACCAGCCTTGAAGAGCATGTGGAGAAGGCCAGCCCACATCAGTAGCACTTAAGATGTGCTCTGGTGAATGGCTTTCCCCCACCCCTTGCTGACACAAAATGTTAACTCTTTAGCTTTCCCTGATCGACAACAGCCTGTGTTCCAGACCATAGATTTAATTGAGGTGGATAATTGCTAAAAGTAATCTACATTAAGCTTGTGGTTGCTCAAATTCAGTACAATGACATATGAGATGTAGTAAAATAGGCAAATATTTAAACTAATGAAGTGCATAGAGGCACTTGACCTGTGTGAAAGACTGTCGTCTTATTATGAGCCATTGTTGAGATACAGAGCACACCTGTGAAAACAACTAATATGCTGAACCCTGTATGAAACATCTAAAAGTACATGATGGAGAAGCTGAATTGAATATGAAAGTGTAAGTCTTTGCCACTGTGGGAAAAGCACGCAACCACTGTGTGAGGTTGCGTTGCGGTTTTTTCTGAGCTGATGAGCAAGCTACACATTATCAGATCGAGAGCTGTCTGAGAACTCCTCGAAGAGAGGGAAACAGAACTATAACTGTGATAACTGGAGTGTGCAGCGTTTCCGTGAGCAGTTTTTCTGCATCTTGACTCATGTGTGTAGAGTGTTCATAGCATCAGCATCATGTTTCTGTTTTTTTGTTTTGTTGGGTTAAAAATAATTAAATAAACTTGTGATCATGCCTATGGATCACCATGGCACATATCATCAGCCATATGATTTATTTATGCAGATGAAAAGGTGAGTGTGAATGTGTCTGACGTCACAGTGTTTTTGTGCGCTGTGTAAAAGTAATTGCCTCTGATTGTGAGAGCGGTGATTCTGCAGGTCACCAGCTATTGTAAAAAAAAAAAAAAAGAGTGAAAAAGAGAAAGAATTTATATTGTAGATAAAAAAAATCATAGGAAAAAGGTTTTGTGTTGATCAGCCAAGAACAACTACAATCTAATTTTCTGCTTTTAAGAAAGGACTGTTCACAAAAACAGAGAGAGAGAGATGTGTGTTGATTAAGCAGTGATGATGATAATGAAAATGTCTTAGTTTGTCACTTTCAGGTGAAAAGCAGACCTGAATCAATTTTCCACATGCAGCAGTCGGAAGAAAGTCATAGTTTAACATCATTGGAAACATTCAGGCCAAGTTTCTGGCTGACTTATTTACAGCGCCATGTGTCTCTCACCCTCACAAGCAAGCTCTCACACCTCCCTGAAGACAAGGAATGCAGCTCCAAAGAGCAATAAAATGGCAGATAAAGAGACAGCAGCAAGTCCTGAGCAAAGAGTCCAAGCAAACAGCAGAGGTATGGACAAACAGCATCAGAGAAGAAGAGCAAACCCATCATCCTGCCTGATTGGATGAATGGCACTGTGTTTCCAACAAGCTGCAAATTCACTATGCATGTGAAGAAAACTTTTGAGGAGAACTGAGGAGACTGTTGAAGTTTGACATTTGCCACCTTTGGAGAAAATGGCAAGAAGAGACAGTGGAACACAGGACAAAGCTGAAGGAGAAATGCCGGCTGTTGGACTGTTGAAGAGTGAGAGGACAACAGAGTGAGAGGAGTGGTGAGAACACATAGGAATTTTGTTATTTAATGTGGGAAATCAAAATTTGGGTTAGCAAACCTGGGGAAAAGAAAACTGACAGCTTAAGTGGGAAAATTGTGAAGGAGTCTGAAACACTGCGAAAAAAGAAACATATACAAAATCACACACACAAGCAGAACATGCATTAACCCTACTAACACAAACACAAGAGAGCTTATGAAGATTAGACAACATCTTAAGCATGTGAGTCTGTTTATCATCTTGTCCAAGTCACCTCGTGTGACGCAAAGACCAGTGGACTCATAGCACATTAGTTAAGAAATGATCAAATAATAGCAGAGAAGTGTGTAGGAAAGGCAGCTTTAAGAACATGCTCTGTTGGAGATGCAGCTCCACAGACATGCATTAAACCTGCCTAATAACACAAAAACACATGCAATGAAAATTAGCTTGTTATCTTTCATCAGTGTTAAAATAGTGTCAATTTAACAGACACTTGTTATCAAATACTGAATTTATCCAATGCAAAAAATTGACTCTCTAGGTTGCAGGACAACAGTTTAACTTTCGTGGGAAAAAAGATTCTGGTTTGACCAACCAGTGATCAGACAATAAATTTAGTTGTTGATATAGTAAATTGGGAGATGCTTCCTGCTTGATTGATGCAGCACAAGTAATTTACTGTATGAGGGAAATTCTATTTTTGTGATATTATTTTGAACATGCATTTCTGTCGTCCTGTCAACTTAGTGGGTTAATAGCTGATATGCAAATTAGTTGATCGTTCTTAGATTAATGAAAGGTGACTGAATTCTAGCACGAGTGAATGAGATGTGTTGGAGTTTGTTGTGTGTTGAGTGGAGACCCTAAAACACTGAGTTTCCTGTTTTGATGTGCGAGTGAATCCTGTATTTAGATACACAACTTTGAATACATAAGAACAAACTTCTTTTGTGAAGTGCATGACAACATGTCACATGTTTTATGATGAAGGCAGAAAGGAAAACTGAATAAAATCTGTGGCCTAAATGAGTGAAGAGCACAGACCTGGTGACTAAACTCATAGCTAATAAGACATTAGGGTTATGTTGTGTGTTGTGCAGCTGATGGTTGGTTTGGAGTGAATTTAGCTGATGATTTTTTTTTGTTGTGAAGTTGAGCCTGCCAATTAGTATGATGGTATGATAAACCATGCTAATGGTATGATTTACCCTCCTGAGTTGAGGAGCTTGTGTCATGACTTAACAAGGCCTTTTTATTTTAATACTTTCACAGTGCACTGAAATTTTGGTTTGATAATCTCTGTCGTTTGAGCAGATCTGCACGATTAGAACAGAAAGCGCTGTACGGCACCTCGTCGAGGAAATTGTTGCAAGTGAGTTTCTCCACATTAAAATGGGCTCTGGAGAAAGCCACTTATTTGGGACAATTAGAAAATGAGAGTCCCTGCCTAAAAAGGATTCAGCGAGGTAATCCGATCTAAAGTTCTTCTTTTTCTTTTTCAAATGACGTCATTTTGCTGAGAGTGGAAACTAAATGTGACGATGGGTTCCACTATCAGCAAAGAAAGAATGAATGCATGAATGGATGAGTGAAAGAGAAAAAGCTGACAAAAGCTGACAAGACTTTACTGATGTAACATTACTGTTGTCATGGTCCTGGGCCATGTTGGCCCAGTATTCTTAGTTTCCATGTATTTTTGTATTTTGTTCCTTATGTGTTTTCCCCTTGTGACTTTTATTCCCTGTGTGCCCCTCTGTGTATTCTTGAGCCCTCGTCCCCTTTCGTGTTTATTCCGTGTCTCCCCTGCCTGTTATGTTGGTGTTCTACTCGTGCTCTCTCTCCTCCTGTCTGAACCTCTGTACTTCCTGTTTCACCTCTCCCGTCAGTGTTGTGTTCACTCCTGCCATGTCTCGTGATTATTATCAGTGTCACCTGTGTTCCCCATGTGCTCCCACTCCGCTCGTTAACCCTTGGTGTATTTATGTCTGCGTCTCCCTCAGTTCTGTGTCGCGTTCTCCCTCATGCTGTGTGGATTTCCCTGTTTCTCTCTCCTTGTGCTTTAGTTTTCCCAGTTTAGTTTATTTTGTATTGTTTCTCGTGGCCAGCAATAAAGCTGTGTTTTTTGAGTTCATCCCCGTGTGTGTGAGTTTTGCGATTGGGTCCTCATCCTGCCTGCCACACAGCGATCCATGACAGAAGAACGCGACCACGACATGGACCCAGCGATTCACAACCCCTCCGCTGACCTCCGGGAGGATCTGATGTATACAGTGGAGTATCACTGTCAGGAGTTGGTGGCGCTGCCCGAGGGTGAGTACCGGGAGACCGTAGCCGTCCGTCTACAGCGGATGGTGTCTGGATGTTCAGCCCGGCCTGCTGACGGATTCGCGGCCCGGCTCATCTCCTCCCCCCTCTCGGCGAAAACGGCGCTCACGCCGCCGCCGCCCTAAAGTTTCTGAGCAAACTCCGGTGGTGAGTGACACTAACTGTTTCCTCCATGCCACTTCCAAGTCGGACCAACTCGGACAATATTCTGTTCCTGAGTCCGCAGTTTTTCACGTCTGTAACTCATCAGAGACGAACAGTAAGTTTGAAAATGACTGTGTTTCCAGGCCTCATAACGTTTCTAAGTTCACCTCTGCACCTATTAAGCATGATACTGAGTTCATTGCCCCCCTAGAGACTGCTGTTCAGGCTGACTTAAAAGACTCTGGCACTGTAGACTCTGTGTGCGTCATCCCAGAGACCGTTAACTCTGTGTCTGGTAATTCTGGGTCAGTTAATCCAGAGTCTGCATTACCCACCCTCACACCCATGTTTGAGAATGACTGTTTTTCCTTTGCTCCTCCCGGGTCAGCAGTAATTGACACACAGACTGATAATCCCACTTTAGAAAAGAAAAAGACTATTTTTTAATTGCATACTTGTGAACTAAGTGTTAAAACAAACTGTCCTGAGGTTCCTCTTCCTGCTAAAACCAGAGGGGACCCCCTGGAAAATGAACAGTGTGTCTGCCAACCTCCAAAGGCTACACTTTCTGTTTCTCAGGTTGCTTGTGACCCTCTGCCACATTTAGCTTTTCCTGCCTTGTCTGCTAGCTCTGACTCTGTTTCTCCAGGGATAAAGAATGTTGCTCCTCTCGTGTTAACACTAGCTGATGCGAAGTCTGTTAACTCAGGTTTTGAAAACACTAAGACTGTGCATTCAATCACAACTGTTAAGGTTAAGTGCAACAAGTTACCGTCCGTCATGTGTAAACTGCTAGGGGAGCTCAGGTTGACTATTCCTGAGTTAGTTTCTCACCAAGTTGCCTCGGACACCGCCTGTGTTAACTCCCCAACTCCTGTACCTCCTATGTATAAGACTGTGGATGGTGTTTCTTCAGTCCTGAACTATGCTGCTCTCCAACCTGTATATTTAGAAACGGTCTGTGTGAATGCTCCTGTGTCCGCAACGGATCCCTTTGTGCTCTGTATTACTGACTCTGACTCTGCTAAACCTGGATCTTCCTGTGCTATGACTGTTTTAGAGACTGCTACTCCTAACATGGACAGCTTAAGGCCTACAGAGTTGCCAGGAGTGACTCGCCATGAATCTCTGTTCGCTAACACTGCTTCTAGCTCCACTAACTCGATTTTCCCTGTGTCTGTTTCTGTTCCTGTGCTCCGCTCTCCGCCTCCAGTTCCTGTAACCAGGGCAGCGCGGGCCCAGCTTTCCCTTACTCCCGTACCAGTTCCTCGGGAGAGGGTGGCTGAGGTCCAGCTGGTCCCTGCTTCTGTCCCCAGCCTGGCAGAGGCGCCGTTCATCCCGGCACCCGTACCTGTTCCTCGGGTGGGGTTGATGGACACCCTGCCTTTGCCTGCTCCTGTTCCGGTTCCCCGGGTGAGGTCAGCCGTGACCCTGCCGACTCCTGCACCCGTCTCAGTTCCTCGGGTGGGAGCGACAGAGGTCCAGCTAGCTCCTGCACCTACACCGGCCCCCAGGGTAAAGGCAGCCAGAGCCCAGCTCGTCCCTACACCCGTATCTGTTCCTCGGGTGGGGATGGCTGGTGTTCGGCCAGGCCTAGCACCTGTTCCTGTTCCCAGAAGGAGAGCAACCCAGAGCCAGACACCTAATCTACCACAAGCGCAACTACCACTACAACTGGCATTGCTGTCCATAACTCAGTCAGTGGCTCAGTTATTAGCACAGTTTCCTGTTTTGTCACCAGTTCAGTCTTCAGCACAGTTAACGGCTCCACAGTCTGCTCAGTCATCCGCTCCGTTACCGCCTCAGTCCTTTGCCTCATTGCCTGTTAGTTTGTCAGCTCAGCTATTGTCTCTGTCACCAGCTCAGTGCTTAGCCCAGCAACCCGTTCAGTCACTGCCCACCTCAGCTGGAAGCCTTTGTGAGCCTTCTTCACCAGCTGAAGATTACGCGGTGCTGACACACTTTAAACTGACTGTTTGCCCTACACAGCCCCAGCCGTCGCATCCTAAGCCGGCTGCGTGCCCTGTGCCGCTACAGTCAGCGCCCGCGGTGCCAGAGGACCCCGCACCCGCTGGCTCTGCATCCGTCTCCGCTGGGGGTTCAGGAGGACCCCTCCAGCAGCTCCTCGTCTCCGCTGGCGGCTCTGCCCAGCCCGGCCAGCACCTCCTCGTCTCCGCTGGGGGTTCAAGGGAACCTCTCCAGCCGCTCCTCGTCTCCGCTGGGGGTTCAAGGGAACCTCTCCAGCCGCTCCTCGTCTCCGCTGGGGGTTCAGGGGAACCTCTCCAGCCTCTCCTCGTCTCCGCTGGAGGGTCCGAGGGGCCCGTTCAGCCTCCTGTCTCCGCTGGAGGGTCCGAGGGGCCCGTTCAGCCTCCTGTCTCCGCTGGAGGGCCCGAGGGGCCCGTCCAGCCGCCATCTGCTTCTGCTCCGCCTGGTCTGGCCCCGGCTTCGTCTGGCCCGGCCTCAGAGTCTTCGTCCTCGTCTGGCCCAGCCTCATCTGAGACTTCGTCCTCGTCTGGCCCAGCCTCCGCTTCGCCTGCTGCAGCTCCATCTCCGCCCGGTCCGGCCCCCGCATCACCCACACCCGGTCCGGCCTCTGCATCGCTTTCAACGTCGCCCGGTCCAGCTTCGGCCTGTGCTTCGCCCAGTCCGGCCTCAGCCTCAGCTCCTGCTTCGCCGTCGCCTGGTCCAGCCTCAGCCTCTGCAGCGACGCCTGGTCCGGCCCCCGCATCGCCACCGTCTGGTCCTGCCTCGTCTGGTCCTGCCTCGTCTGGTCCTGCCTCGGCTGGTCCTGTGCCCACCAGGCCATGGCCAGCATGCCTAACACTGGAGAGCCGCCGCTGCGTTCCATGCAGCCGGCCTCCTGAACGGCTCCGTCTCCTTCGCCGCCGCCGCTGCCTTCCGCGCGGTCAGCCCCCTGAACGGCTCCGTCTCCTTCGCAGCCGCCGCTGCCTTCCGCGCGGCCGGCCCCCTGAACTGCTCCGTCGTCTCCTTCGTCGCCGCCGTTGCCTTCCACGTGGCCGGCCCCCTGAACTGTTTCCACGTCGTCGCCGTTGCCTTCCGCACGGCCGGCCCCCTGAACTGTTTCCACGTCTCCACCGTTGCCGTCCGCATGGTCGGCCCCCTGAACTGCACTGTGTTTTGGGTTGTTTTTCTTGGGCTCCGGTGTTTGCTGTGCTCCTTTGTTTTCTGTTCCGTGCCCTCCGTCCTAGGCCCCCGCCGCCCGCCCTGGGTCGTTTTCTGTTTGGTTTTGTTTTTCTGTGTTTGGGCTGTCTGGTGCCAGCCCTTAAGGGGGGGGGTGATGTCATGGTCCTGGGCCATGTTGGCCCAGTATTCTTAGTTTCCATGTATTTTTGTATTTTGTTCCTTATGTGTTTTCCCCTTGTGACTTTTATTCCCTGTGTGCCCCTCTGTGTATTCTTGAGCCCTCGTCCCCTTTCGTGTTTATTCCGTGTCTCCCCTGCCTGTTATGTTGGTGTTCTACTCGTGCTCTCTCTCCTCCTGTCTGAACCTCTGTACTTCCTGTTTCACCTCTCCCGTCAGTGTTGTGTTCACTCCTGCCATGTCTCGTGATTATTATCAGTGTCACCTGTGTTCCCCATGTGCTCCCACTCCGCTCGTTAACCCTTGGTGTATTTATGTCTGCGTCTCCCTCAGTTCTGTGTCGCGTTCTCCCTCATGCTGTGTGGATTTCCCTGTTTCTCTCTCCTTGTGCTTTAGTTTTCCCAGTTTAGTTTATTTTGTATTGTTTCTCGTGGCCAGCAATAAAGCTGTGTTTTTTGAGTTCATCCCCGTGTGTGTGAGTTTTGCGATTGGGTCCTCATCCTGCCTGCCACACAGCGATCCATGACAACTGTGTGAAGTTAACCCCCACCTGAAAAAGGTGCAGATGAATTTATGTGTGCTTCCTTTTACAGGAGCAGAAAGATGACAGCAACATTCGAGGTTGCATGACGATTTAACCTTTTAAATGCCACTTTCTGTGTCTGTGCATCTACCAGGGGTGTTATTCACTATCCTGTGTTGCTCACAGAGGAAACTGTGAGAAAGTGTGTACACACCTGTGCAGTGCTAACATTTGCATTTCTTTTCTACAGCATTACAGTTCTTCATGTGATTTGATGATGCGATTTATACCAGGACAACTGGTTGATGTTTTTTCCTACTACAGGATTTCTGGGTTTATGTGTGAAGAAACTGTGTTTATAGGTTAGGAGTGGTGATGCTGTTACACTGTGTTTTTGGGAAAATGTGAAGGTTACTTTGATAATGTGAATAACATGTGAGAAATGTCCTGTGTTGAAAACTAGTGTCACTTCTTTCAACAGCTATGGATGGTTGATTTTATGGTGTTTTTATGGCACCTCTGGAACCTGTTGACCTGTGTCTGACCACCGTCTGACCACGGTCAATGTGTATTGCTAATGTTTGTTTTTCTGAGAATGCATGTAGAGGATTCAGCAGAAGCGGACAAGTGACATGAGAAAAACAAATAAGAGATGCAGTGTTTATGGAATAGTTTAATATGGAGCTCATTTGGTGGCCACTTTTGAGTTCCTAGTAATATATGAGTGGAGTGACTTTGCTTAAGGGAAGTCACCGATTACATTAATGTTAACTGAGTACATGGGATTATCCATGTCTGAGGCAAATTATGGTAATAGTTGTAGTTTACTTATTTGAGAAAACCTGCACATGACACTTGTCTTGCTGATGTTGAATACTTATTGCTCTTATGATACAATTGTTTACAAGTGTGAAGTTTGATTTCACTTCCAGATCTTGTTTTCCAGGCCATGATGGTGTGTATGCAGGCTCCTGGGAGAGCCAGGTGTTAAGCAAATTTAATATGCAAAACACACTAACATCTTTTATTGCAGGGTTACGGAGCTACTCCAGCGGAGATGCCCTGATGTTACCTGGGACATGATCTCGCTAACCTTTTTCTTTAAGACAGGAATCCAGGTTTGATGCGTTGACTCATGGGAGTGTCCATGCATCAAGAGGAGGGGTCCAGGATTAACATGAAATAATGTTTTTTATGATTGTTGCAGTGATTTGTGTGATTAACAGTTTATTTACAGGTATTAAACCTATGCAAGTGGTGCATTCATGTTCAGATGAGGCTTTGATGGCCTATAAGTGAAGTTCACTGAACTAAAGAATGTGGTTTGATGATTGTTGACATGCTCTCCAAATAGAAGTTTTTCCTCCTAGCAAGGAAATACAGGTGCAGCAGTAATCTCCTGAAAAATCTTCAGAGGCCCAGTGAGAAGCGAGAAACATTCCAGGCATAGCTGACAGCCCAGGCAGTGGTTGAGGTCAAAGGTCGAGCTGTTTGGGGCCCATCATGAGATCAGACTTTAGAGCCTCAGCAAGGACCATGAAACTGCGTTGGAATGAGAGCTGTGCCAAAGGGGATTTCCAGAGGCCAACAGAGGAGATTGTGGACAACGGACGGGCACCTGAAGGATGAGGGGAGCGTGCCAAGCTCCATTGACAACGCAGAGGGAGTCTAAGGATGGCATCATGATTCTGTGAAAAGCACAGGAACCAGAAGCTATGGTGGTGATGACAGCAGTTTCCTATGAACATCACCTAATGCTGTGTCACTATACTGTGCATACGCTGGCACATTGAAGACTGCTGGGATCATAACAGCAGTAAGATAACTGGATCCAGCACCCTTTTCACAGAGGTGTTTTTCTGCAAAGCGTGGACAGTGGAGGAGTCATAAGTATCCCCCTCACAAGACGAAGGCCTGAAGTGAGGTGATGGGGGTTGGTAGAGGCCATAAAACTAGAGTGCTGAAAAGAGGTCTGCAGCTTTGGAAATAGCTGAGACCCATGTTGACAAACAACAAAACCAACTGGTATGTTTGAATGTTTATTCTACATACATTTGGACTGTGTTCCTATGAACAGTGATGGAAACAACTGGAAGAGACATTGGTGACGCCCTGCAGAACTCAAACCACTCTGCAGAGACATGTGATTTGCACACCCGGAGGAAGCATCACCAAGCTGGAATGTTTTGAAAATGTTACTTTCTTATTTTAACTATTAAATTAACAATTCATTTGTTTGCTCGTAGGATGCAGTTTGCCATTGGATGATGATAGGTTTGTAGCTTGAACCTATCCGCTGGAACGTTGAAGACAATATAATTACACAGCAAAGCAAGACACGGGTAGGCAAAGTTCTTCATGTTTCTCGTGCACGGGAGAGACCGGACAGGCGCCGTTCCTTCGCTTGACCCCAGTTGCTCTCTCCGTTGTGTGTGTGTGTGTGTGTGTGTGTGTGTGTGTGTGTGTGTGTGTGTGTGTGTGTGTGTGTGTGTGTGTGTGTGTGTGTGTGTGTGTGTGTGTGTGTGTGTGTGTGTGAGATCAAGATGTGACCCTGTGAAGACTCCCCAAAGCTGGTGCCAGGCGTCTAGCAGATCTATCTGAACAAAAGGCTCTTATACTTAAACAGATATACGTGTGTTTGCTATGCCATATATTAGCAAGAGAAGATACGACCTCTCCTAGGAGGTGTGTGATCCACGCCAGAACACTCTGTAGAGGAGTGAACGCACTCCCCTCTTCATGCTACACAGAGTTGTTACAGACTTCCTAGGATGAGACATTCTTTCAATCTACAAATGATTATACACCTCTAAGCATATATGGTTAAATATTTCTAAGCATAAATGACAATCAACAATACCAAATCTAACAGATGAGATCAATGAGTAATGGGATAACTGCTAATACATTTGTCAAACTGTGTATTTTTACAGTAATTTAGGGTGATTGACATATGCTGTGTATAACAATGTTTGCATTGAAACTGTCAGACATGAGGTATTCATAACTGGGAACTTTTCTAGCATAAAGGTCAAAAGGGGGGAATGTTAGGTTTTGTATTGTTGATTGTCATTTATGCTTAGAAATATTTAACCATATATGCTTAGAGGTGTATAATCAATTGTGTAGTGATAGGATGTGTGATCTTTAGCAGGCTGCAAAGGCTTGGTGTGTATTCCACACTAGAATGCACACCTACATTCTGGGAGCATGAGAAGAGGTCGTACCTTGTCTTATTGTTTTATGGCAGGATAAACGTGGCTGAATCTGTTTTAGGCTAAGTGCCTTTTGTTTAGATGAACTGTTGGACTTCCAGACCAGCAGGTTTAGGAAAGTCATTTATGGGGTCACACTCTGACCCCACACACACACACACACACACACACACACACACACACACACACACACACACACACACACACACACACACACACACACACACACACACACGAGTAACACGAAGAACTTTGCCTACTTGGTGTTCAATGCTTTTGCTGTGTAATTATATTGTCTTCAACGTTCCAGCGAATAGGTTCAAGCTACAAACCTATCAACAGTGACATCATGCAGTTTGTGTTTTGACCTCCAGAGGGCGACAAATCAGCAGAGACAGAGAGCTCCATTCAAACTTTGCTGCCATCAGTAAGAATCCTTCAAATATAATCATCAGTGTTTGAGCAGTTATGATATCAGGGACAATCTAGACATGTGTGACAATACTGAGCATGTCACATGACACACCTTAAACATCATGTGATCCACTCTCAGTCTGCACTTTCATTCATGACTTCAACAGGTTGAAATGAGCTTTGAAGAAACATTCAGTGAAATAAAGTTTTCATCACAGGATTTATGTGAGCAGCAGATGAACTTTACAAAGAATCAGTGGATTTATCTTCTGTTTCAGATCAACTTTGATCGCTTAGAGCATCTTAAGTCCGTTTGTTCTAACTTCTCACACACTAACATCTCATATGGTTTCAGATCCCTGCTGTTCCCCACCTGCCCTGTAGGTGGCCGCAGTGTGTTCCTACTGTTTCCAGTCACCTGACCCCTCGTCCAACAGCACACCTTTCCCTGCTCCTCCACCTGCATGTACAGAAAGTCTGAACAATTTGTGGAAAATGTTCATTAAAACAGAATGAAATGATCTGAAATCAGTTCAGTGACAAGTGATCAGATATTTAATGAAAATCATTCAAAGTTAGCAGATTAATGTACAGTGAAGACAGAAAGGATGACTGGATCTGTAGACTGGAAACAGAGAAACTGACTGTCAGTGTGTGCAGTATAAATATTTATTCAGTAAATAAAGCCAGCAGTCTGGGTGTGGCTGTATTAGATGTCTGTTCACGCTGGCAGATACAACAAGGTTTCATGTTAACAAGTGAACTTTACTGTGAACCAGCCTGAAGTCAAACACACTGATGAAGCTCAGAAGCTGTAGTCAGATTAACATTAAATTATAAAACCAAAGATCTGTTTCTACAGAGTAAAGTCTGCACATGATCAGGATCCATTAAACATGTTGGACTGATTCCATTTGCCTTCATCACATGTTTATAATTTCCATAAATCTTATTAAAGGATGACTAATCTTAGTTGGAGAAACTGAATATAAGTCATAACGAAATGCAGTGTTTGTTGTTTCTTAATCATGATGTGGCTTACATACGACTTCTTTTGAATTCTTTTCTTATGTGTGTTAGCAAGAAAATAATTTGAGAAATGTCTAAAAGTTTTTTAACTTCATCCAGAATTAAGCACATCATGTTTTTTGCTGGCAGATGAAATGCTGAGTGTTTTGTCTTTTCTTTACTCTCACGCTCTTTGAGCCTGTCCACTAGTCATGGTAAATACACTGGTTATAAAGGACCTTGCTCTACCTGAGCACTCAAAGAGCTTTTTACAATTTGCCTCATTCAAAAGAATATGTGACATGTCTAAAAGTCATATTTTTTGAAGTTCATCCAGAATTAAACCAAAAACACATCATGTTTCTCTGTCGGCACATGAAATGCTAAAGGGCCCTTTTTGAACAGTTAGTCGAGTGGAACAGATGTGGGTTTTTTTTTATCTTTTCTTGACTCTCACACTCTTCGAGCCTGTCAAGTACTCATGGTAAATGCACTGGTTACCTTTCTCTCCCTGAGCAGTTAAAGAGCTTTATGCAATTTGCCTGATTCACCTCATACAAGCACCTTTTTCTATGTAAGTCTTTCTAATATCCACACACATTAATACGCTGACAGATGCATCAGAGAGCAACTTGGAAGGTTTATTGTTTAGCCCAAATATATTTGGCATGCAGACTGAAAAAGGCAGCAACTGAAGTACCTTCTGATCAGCAGATGAGATAGAATTAAACTCAGGGGGCACCAATGAGTAGGTCCCATATAGTAGTGACTTACCGTATTCTTCTGTTAAAAACTGTTAATAACTGTAGAATCTGGCATTATATCTGACATTAATAAAAATTAAAAAAATAAATAAATAAGAAGAATCATCTTCAGGGTTCAAGATCCTGAAACTGGAACATCCGGTTTCAGTGTTTACAGTCGGATCTTGGAGCAGAAACAAACTGAGAGCTCGTTTCATTTTGTTTGTTTACACAGCACAGTTTAAGGTCATCAGGGTGAGGGGGAAAGTCACATGATGTGACTTCATCAGGTGGAGTCCAGATTATTCACAGACTTTAACATAGGTTTCCATGGTGATATACAAATGTGAAATATAAAAGTCACTAAATTCATAAACCTGAAGTCTGGTTTACACAAATACACAAAGGTGAGGTCCAAAAAGCTGCAGCAGTTTCTTTAAATTACGATAGTCTGAAATCTAAAGAAGGTCTGTATCACAAATCCTGTTCTTAAAATGACCTGTAATAACTGCGCCTATTTTTAACAAGCAGGGAGGTTTCTGTGCACATGAATCTCTGGATAAATGCTATGGCTATGTACCAGATGCATTTAAAGCCCTACCCCTCCCCCCTCTCAGCTTAGCAACTACCACACCATCCTGCTGGCCCCTGCTTACACCCCAGTCATCAAGAGGATTAAAAAGGTCACCAAAAATATCAAGCAGTGGACAGAGGAAAGTATCCTCACCTTACAAGAAGGTTTCGAAGCCACTGACTGGGACAGCCTTCTTTCTCCCTCTGATGACATTGACGAACAAGTCAACACGGTGACATCATACATCTCCTTCTGTGTTGACAACATTATCCTCTCAAAAACAGTCTCCAACAACAAACCCTGGATCACCAAGGAGCTCAAGGAAATCCTTGATAAAAAAAAGAGGATTTTCTTCACCGGCTCTGCTCTGGATAAAAAAGAGGTGAAGAGGGTCATAAAAACTGCTAAACTGAAGTATAAAAACACAGTTGAAAAGAAATTGACCACAGGGGACCTCCACTCAGCCTGGCAGGGCCTCAAAACCATGGCCTCTGTGAATACTGCGGTCTTCACCCCAGAACCATCCAGGTGGAGGGCAGCAACCCCTCCTCCCTCCCTGACGACCTTAACGCTTTCTACACCAGGTTTGAAACGGACAACATGGCCCAGCTTGAGGAGTCCAGATCCTCACTCAAACCTGGCAGCTCTGCACTCTGCACTGAGGACATGGTGAGAGCTCTCAGGAGGACCAGGGCAAGGAGCTCACCTGGCCCTGACAACATCAGCAGTCAGGTTTTGAGGCACTGTGTAGGGCAACTAGGAAGTGTGTTCCGGACTCTATTTCAACACTGACAGTCACACCGTCCCCCAGCTGTGGAAACACTCCACAGTCATCCCCATCCCCAAAAGAAACAACCCAAAGTCTCTGAATGATCTTCGTCCTGTGGCCCTCACCTCCGTGGTGATGAAGGTCATGGAGAAGATCATAAAACAGCACATCATAAGAGCAACTGAGCCCTGATGGATTGACTCCAGTTTGCTTACTGTGCCGGTGTTGATGATGCAAAAATCTTCATCTTGAACTCCATCCCCAAACATCTGGAGCTCCCTGACTCAACCGCCAGACTTCTCAACAGCATTCATCACTCTGCTGCCTCATATCCTGGCCACTAAACTTTCCTCCCGATATCACCTGGATGATCAGCTGATCCAGTGGATATTGGACTTTTTGACCAACGGGTCAACTACTCTCTTTCCAGTCTCCGTTCCACCTCCACTGGCTCCCCCCAGGGCTGTGTGCTCTCCCCCCTGCTCTTTATCATAACATATTTACATACATATACATATTATAACACTGATGACTGCAGACCCACACAGCCCAACTGTCACATGGTAAAATATGCTGACAACACAGTTGTCCTGTCACTGCTGTCAGGCCCCTCGCAACACCAAGGGCCCACTCTGCAGGAGTTTGAACTGAATGTGAGCAAAACCAAAGAGATGGTGGTGACCTTCCCGTGGCTGCTTCAGTCACCACCACCATCCACTGGAAGCCAGTGGAGGTAGTTGAGGAGTACAAATACCTGGGAACCATCTTTGACAACCTCCTGAAATTCTCTGCTCACACAGAGGAGATTCTCAGGCGGTGTCATCAACGGCTATACCTCCTTAGGAAATTCAACTCCTTTGGAGTCATGATGACTTTTTACTATGCCTTCCTGGAAAGCATCATGACCTTCTCCATCACCTGCTGGTTCCACTCCCTCAGCCTTCAGAACAGGAACAGACTGCAGCACACTGCATCAAAATCATCGGCCTGCCTGTCAGAACTCTGGCACAGGTTTTCAGCCAACAGGCCCTTAGACAGGCAGCCAAAATCATCAACGACCCCTCTCATATTCTTCACCCCACATTTCAATGGCTCCCCTCTGGGCGACGCCTCCGCTGCATTTCCTGCAGGACTAAGAGGAGGAGCGCCACCTTTGTCCCCAAAGCCACTCTGCTTTTTAACTCCAGCCGATAAGAACATTTCCCACACCAGAAACATAAACTACTCTGCACTCTTTTTATACTGCCGACACTTTATTCACTTTTAGTCACTTACAGTTATTTATTCACCTTTCAGTTAGTTTAATTTTAAAACAGTGTATATACTGTATGTTCTGTGTGTATTTATTGTCTTAATCTTATTGCCAGTTTATGCCCTGTCTTTATCTTCAACGTCATGCTGCTCTGTTGTATCTTAATTTTCGCTTTGGGGATAAATAAAGTCTTTCTTATTCTGACCCTTGAGAAATTAAACTCTGTGAACCAGTTAGCTGGAAGGTTCAAAGCCTCGTGAAGCTTCATCTGAAAATCACTAACAAAAACACTAACAATACACAGATTGATTCTTTATTTCTGTACTACAGAGTTTGAACTGCTCTATTTTTACATCACTGCCCACAGACTCGCAGTCCCAGCACATTACTGAGAATTAGGAAACTCACATTTAAATGATTGCATCTGTTAAAGGAAATTTCCCCTGCAGCTGAACAAATAACCAAACCCTGTCACCACATTTGAATGAAGCGCAGGTGCTGATGATGCTCACTGTTGGTTTCAACTCTGCTCTCAGGCTTTACTTCACTGGGAAAGGTAGAAAGTGTGACTGGATCCATAGACTAGAAACAGAAACTCACTCTGAATGTTTGCAGTGTAAATATTTATACTGCAAACAGTGTGACTGTGTCAGAGCTGATCAGGTATCAGTGTGTTCACACTGCAGCTACATCAAGGTTTCATATCAAAACTTTAATCTAAACCAGTCTGACCAGTTTGAAGGCTACATTGAATAAAAAAAACACAAATACATTTTATTAGACATTCAGTAAAGTTTCTACAATGATCAACATCAATGAAATTAATGGACTGATTTGATTTGTCTTCTCCAAAGGAACATCTTTAAATCATTCATTAAAACTCACTGTAGTTAAAGAAAGTGATTATGAATTATAGTTTAATGCAAAGGTTGATATTTTAAAGATCAGCTTGTAAAGAAGTGAAAGTGACTTCTGTTCAAACTTTCCTGTTTTTAAGTAAGTTTTTTAAGAGCAGTGAAACATTTTCTGGGGTCTAAAAGCCAAATCAGTAAAGATAAAATCTTGTGACAAACACATCTCCGTAATGGAGATGAACATGCAGCAAAAAATTCAAAAAGAAGTCAGTCACATCTGAACACAGAGACACACACAGGCACATCAAATGCAAATTTAATGGAAATGAAAGAGAATGAAAGCAGAGAAATGTTTCAGTGTCCAGTTAAATGAACTCGACTGTTCCTGCTGAGCTCCGCCTGAGCTTCATATGGAGTCCCGCCTCCTTCCAGGAAGCAGCTCAACTGTGTGTCCCTGTTTAGTGTCCAGGTGTGGAGTGGAGCTCGTTGTTGTTGTCTCTGTGTGAAGAAACCGTAAGTTTGCTTTTTGTTTCTACTCTGTAATGTTTGGACCTGATATTCAACTCTCATTCCAGGACAAAATTTATGTGTTTGAAGACAAATCCACGGTATTATAGATTATTGATTGATTGAATCCACACTGATTATCAGTCAGTAACTTAGCACTGAAACATTGGTTACTGTGATGAACAGTTTAAATAGATCTGTATGAAACTTTAGAGCCATCAAACACTAATCATTGGTCTGATAGATCATTGCGCTTCTTTTAACTGGAAAAATTACATAAAATCAGTTTGTTCTAAAAAATGTCAGCGTTCATATATCTGCCTGTGGAGGATTTGACTTGAGTCATAATATGAAGCAAAGTGTTTGGACTCTGCAGCTTTTGTGTTTTTAATCAGTGGATCTCAATTTTCTTTTAGCATTTGAAGCTTTGAACCATTAATAGTTGGTCAGTGTGTGTCTCTTGTGTTTCTAGTTTCTTGTCTTTGGGCTGTTTTGTCTAGGACTTTGAAAATTTGTTCCTTGTGAGTTTTCGGTCTGAATGACGCTACTTGATGTTATTCGAGTTACTCATATAAAGTTTAAGATCACCACAAAACACGCAGTCAGATACACAAAAGAACATGAATCAGTCAATTTTTAACCATTAATAGCAATAGCATAATATTTATAATAAACTAAGAATAATTTGTTATAAAGTCCTTCTACATCAGACAGTCAGTGAAGCCAGTTTGTTAGAAATGTTCAGGTGCAAAGATGTAAAACACTTTAACAAGGATCACATAGTTGAGTCCAGAAGATCAGGTCAGAGTCTATGTGAGACCTTGTGGTCTTCTGGTCAGCAGTGGTGAGAACTTGCAGAGCAGGAAGCAGTCTGATCTAGACTCTTCATGTTTCCTATAACCCTTTAGAGCCGGTCGGAGCGGGCACGCTCTGTTTTGCGTAACTATTTTTAAATCCCGGTAGCTCTGCAACCACGTAAGCTAGCGCAATCATTTTTTTTGCATATGAAACCGGAGGAGTTGTACTTACATCTTATGCCATCAGCTTGTCCTAGGTCACGGTTTCCTTCCACATAAAGCTTTGCAAAAACTGCATAAAAAGCGTGAACTTTTGCATGTCCGCCATTACCTGCCCGAAACTGGAAGTGACGTCATTTTCGCGGAAATGTAGTCTTTTTTACCATCAGGGCCTCAGGGCCTATACTGGTCTTTTTAAAAGTTATGTTTGACTTTATGGGTTTCTGTGTCGTTTCTGGGATGCTTAGGACTCATATTGCACTGCTGGAAATAGTTTATTTTGATGCATATGCTGCTTTTTTGCAAATTTGCACTGTAATATTTATTTTCGTTTTTCCTGCAGTGTATAGAAATTGGTGTATTTCAAAAATAAAACTATGAAGACACTCAAAATAAATATCCTGTGGTTGGAAACTATTTTGTGCAACTTTTTTGTATTTACAGTTTTGAGGGATAAGCCTCTTAAATTTCTCTAACTAGAAATATATGTTAAAAAACAAAAACGATTTTCAATTTTTTTGTAGTTTATTGCTCTTTTCTAATGCTAATCAGCTGCTCCTGTTTGTAAACCCACTTATTCCCATGATTATGCATCTTAACTCATCATCATTATTCATCTATGTATTACTTTTATGTATTAGTCATCTATTTGTTGTAATCATCTATCCTTGCAGTAGTTTATTACACAAAATAAGTTATATTATCACACTTCTGGCCACATAGCGCTGATATTCACTGCACATGTCCATATTAACTTTTTCCAGCCAGGTGTTTTCCTTTTCCCATTCTTCCCTTTCTCTGAGGGGAACAAACATTGCTGCTCTAATGCTGGGCTTACACTGTGCGGTTTTAGGCCCATTTTGAGCTGATTTTTGAGTCGTGCGACCGTTTTGGTGATCGGACCGATTTTGTCCCATATCGTGTGTCGTGTAACGAGAAGCGATTAACACCTCACGACCAGCTCCCGATCATCAATCGCTCGTGAGGGTGTCACCACAGCCGCTCACACTGCTCACGCGCAAACACATAAACGTCGGGGAAAAAGATGGAGCAGCACGGTTGTGCAGCCTGTGATCTGGACACAAGCAATGGAGGCACAACTTGTAGAACTTTGGAAAGCTCATCCGAGCCTTTTCAATGTGGCATCAAAAAAATTATCACGACCACAACAACCGTGAAAATAGTTGGATTTACATTGCTGCTCAATCACATCTGCCCCATCAGAGATTTTATTTTATTTTTTTTTTACCATCCCAGCCTTGCCGTAATGGTCCATTTGATTCACCTTTTATTGTTTATTTTATTTTCACTTGCTGAATACGGGACAGACTTGACTGGGGGAAAGAAGGGGATAAAGAAAGAGAAACAGCTGAGAAGAGGGACGGGGAGAAGGGCAAAAAACAAAAACCAACAGAATGGGCAGAAAAAAAAATGCATCTATCGATCACCTGGATCACCTGTTGAGAAAGAAAAAAGGAAAACAAGCAGAAGAGAACAAGAGTAATAGAATAAACAACATCACAATGATATATGGGAATATGACAGTAAATACTAAATATTAAACATTATTGTGCAGCACATAAGATCAACAGAACACAGTGTGCTTTGAGGTAGGAGCCAAAAAGGGTGTAGTTTGTGGGTGTGATAACCCGTGTGTACACCTGTGAGCATGGACGCGCTTGTTTTTTTTAAAAGGTTCCTTCATGTAATGATCTGCTAGAGGGTGTGGGGGGGCCACAGCCCCGTCCTCCAGGGCATGAAGCAGGTATGGAGGAGATCAAGGCTCCAGACATCCAGAGGCCCCCAGAACACAAGAGACCAAGGAAGACCAACAGAGGGGCAGCCGCGCCACTGTCCCTGAAAGAGCTGAGGAGAGTCCCAGATGAGGGCTCACTCAGCAGCCGCGGAGCAGAAGCCAGGGGGGGTTGCAGTGACGCGCCCGTGAGCTCTGCCGGCAGCCAGCTGTGCCTGAGTGACCGAGCCCCAGGCCGAGAGGTCGGGGGCACCGCACCTCCGAAGTGGCCCGAGCGAGCCCCAGGCTCCAGGCCCCGATAAGCGGCCACCAAGGAGTGAGCCGGTGTGTACCTGGACGCCCATCCCCAGACACAAAGAACCACCAACGCACCGATGTCTGAGGGAGTCCGCCACTGGCAGGGGAAGTGGTGGTGGGTGGAGACAGGCCTCCAAACCTTGGAGGGCCTGAGATGTCCCCAGAGAGGTGGCGTCTGATACCCAACCTGACATATAGACACAGACATACAGGCACACACAGACACAAACATCCATTCCCACCCTCATGCTCTCATATGCACTTAGCTGCCCGATCAGTGATTTATCAAAGTTTATGGTGGTGGTGTGTGTGTCTGTGTGAGTGAAAGACAGAGGGAGAGAGAGCGACAGATTTTCTGTTATAACCTTAATTTTATGGATGCACAGTGTGAGCTCTCAGGTCGCATCAGAGCATCAGGCAGTATAGTGTGAGAGTACATCGTGACCTACCAACTTCTAACCCCTGCGAGTCAATCATGCAGTTTGAGCCGGAGCTGAATAACGCAACTGAAAAAAAATCGCACAGTGTCTGCCCAGCTTTAGGTGTACTGTCGTCCGAGACTTGCACCGCAGTCTCGGCGTTTGTTTCCCTGTTGGCCATGCTTCTTGTTGTGGTCATCTGTTGTCTTCTGGTATTTTCTCCGTAAGCGACCTTTCCTCGACCAATGAGATGAGCGGTAATCTGAATTGTCATAATCAAATTGTCATAAGTGTGCTGTCAGCTCATTGGTCACAAAGCAGGAGAGGGGCTGGGAATTATGTTTTCAAACAAAGCGTTAATTCCATTAAAAGTTATAGACTACTTTTGATTCTCACTGTATTACGGGACAAAGTGCGTCCCTTATTAGCTCAATATGGGACATGTACTTTTGTTTCTAAATACGGGACGATTCCGTATTTTAAGGGACGGTTGGCAACCCTATCTACAACATGTAAAAATATAATATAAGCTCTGGCGGACTTGGTTCTATGGTAAAGGGTTAAATTCATCGTTTTTCCTTAGACTGTTTGAATTTAGTGTGTCAGAGAAACAGAAACATGGAGGTGTGTTCATGACATGACATGAATCCTGATGTCAGAGAGAAACTTTAGATTATTCAGCAGAGCTGATGTGGGACTGAGATCTGCATCAACATGAATGAGGTCAGAGTTTGCAGTGAGCTGACTGTATCACACTCAGAGCTGTTCGTAATGTTCAGTCATTGTCTTGCGTTTTGTGTTTCGGAATGACTTAAATTTCTAAGTCAGCAGGTGAGATCATGTTTCTGTGATCGCTGCTCTGGATCATGTGACCTTTTTTCTAGGTTACATGACAGGTCAGAGGTCAGCGACTGTAACTCAGTTACTTCTGTTAATGTGAACTCACGGAGTGTTTGTGACTTCAGACTGACTAAAGTCCACAAGAAGATGATGATGGAGAAAGAGGAGGACAGAGCAGAGTCTGCAGCATCCAGCTGTGAAAGTGACGACTCCAGAGATAATCCTCCAGACTTCAGTACTGAACCTGGACCAACGAGGTCAGAGAGCTGAATTCACTGAGTAACAGATAATTCTGCACTGACATTATAATTAGTGTTGATTCTGGTTGAATTTCTGACTGTGTTTGTCAGCTGAGAGGAAATGAAAATGAATTTCTAACAAAACTCAGTTTTGTCCAGTTTTCCTGTAAAAAGTTGAACTCTAATCTAAGAGGATGTTACTGACAGGAAACAGCTGCATAATCTGCAGTCAGCTGCTTCAATCGTGTTTGTGTCTGCAGAGGTCAGAGGTCACAGTCTGCAGGGTCCAGCTGTCCGTCTGTGAGGAGTGACTGGTCCAAACCTGAAAATCCAAACGTCAGTGGTGAACCTGGACCAACGAGGTCAGAGAGCTGTGATGACTCCTTTACATGTTTGTGTTTTCCTGGATAAATATGACCTGAAACATCCTTAGATTGTTACAAAGATTCATTAACCCTTTACAGCCGATCGGAGCGGGCACGCTCTGTTTTGCGTAACTATTTTTAAATCCCGGTAGCTCTGCAACCACGTAAGCTAGCGCAATAATTTTTTTTGCATATGAAACCGGAGGAGTTGTACTTACATCTGATGCCATCAGCTTGTCCTAGGTCACGGTTTCCTTCCACATAAAGCTTTGCAAAAACTGCATAAAAAGCGCTTGCAGGAACAAAAACATAATATTCCAGAAACACGCTTTGCCGATCCAATCAGCTGTTCAAAACACTTCCTATGTTGGAATAGACGTCAGCGCGAACTTTTGCATTTCCGCCATTTCCTGCCCGAAACCGGAAGTGACGTCATTTTCGCGGAAATGTAGTCTTTTTTATGATCAGGGCCTCAGTGCATATACTGGTCTTTTTAAAAGTTATCTTTGACTTTGTGACTTTCTGTGTCGTTTCTGGGATGCTGAGGACTCATATTGCACTGCTGGAAATAGTTTATTTTGATGCATATGCTGCTTTTTTGCAAATTTGCACTATAATATTTATTTTCGTTTTTCCTGCAGTGTATAAAAATTGGTGTATTTCAAAAATAAAACTATGAAGACACTCAAAATAAATTTCCTGTGGTGGGAAACTAGTTTGTGCAACTTTTTTGTATTTACAGTTTTGAGGGATAAGCCTCTTAAATTTCTCTAACTACAAATATATGTTAAAAAAGCAAAAACGATTTTCAATTTTTTTGTAGTTTATTGACCTTTTTTGCAATTTATGTAATTACTATGCACTTAATGAATACATATTATTAAAATCTGGGCTATAATGGTTGTATTGATGTATAGCAACTTGAAATGCTCCCAAAAATGGCTCCACAGCAGGTAAAAATATAATATAAGCTCTGGCGGACTTGGTTCTATGGTAGGTCTTAAAGGGTTAAAAAGAAAACAATGAAAGAGAAAAGATCAAAATATTATACTTGGTTATTTGCTGTTTGAGGACAGTGATGCTCATGTCTGTGGGGAAAGTGCGTACTGAGCAGTGTTGGGCAAGTTACTTTGAAAAAGTAATTACTTACAGTTACAAGTTACTTCATCAAAAAATTAACTTAGTTAATAACTGAGTTACAAGATTCTAAAAGTAATTACTTGAAAAGTAACTATAGCGTTACTTTAAAAAAATGTTTAACCCTCTGGGGTCCAGGGTGTAATTGGACATTTTTAATGACTTTTGAGTGGTTAAATTTATTTATTTATTTATTTTTATTTATCTATATTTCACCTTTAAAAACTTTTTATTTGGCTCGTTTGGTATCATTCTTTTCAGCACAACCTCATGTGTCTGAATTTACAGTTATGTTTTCATTTTGAATCTAGAATCAGACAAAAAACTTAAATACGAATACAAAAAGTTATATTTTTGAATGTGACAACCAAAGCAGCTAAAGCCTGGATCATACTTGCTGCTGTTAATGAGACAGCCATCATGACAACACTGAACAACAGTGGTGTGGATGTAGTGGATAAATCCCACGATATTGATGCTCAGATTTAATCACAGGAAACAAAACCAGATGTTTCCTTCAGATTGTGACCTTTGGATTGGACGATGCAGATTCCAATAGAGAATAAATGTTGTTTTTCAGCTGTGAAAAAATAATCAAATTTTCTGGATGGTTTGCTCTGGAAACCATCAAATCTATACTTGTGAATCAGATTGCTAGATGGAGAAGTGTGATTGGTCACTCCGGAGAACACATCTCCGCAGCTCTAGAGTCCAGTGGCCATGTGCTCTAGACCACTGGACCATTGTGCTTGGTGATGTCACCTCGAGAGGTGAAACGTGAAACGTCTTCAAGTAACTTAAAGAAGTCCAGACGCTTTTCTTTGCAAACTCCTTTGACTAGTATGGCAGCTTGAATAACTCAAAAGATATAGATTAAAAAAAAAAAAAATGTCCATTACAGATCACATTAATGTATAGGCTGGTTCTCAGAAGGATATTGTGTATATGAAGAAAATGTCAGGAGAAAGCAAGACAGACACAAAGCAAACAAGTAATTCTTCTAAATGTCGTCAAAGTAACGTAAGAAAATGTTTTAGAAGCACCAAACAAACTCAAACTGACATGAACGATCAACAGTTACAAAGATGTTTAGAGTTGCTGCACAAAGTTGTCACAGGAGATACTGTCAGCAATGTTTCATAAATGTCTTTGATCTCATAGATGTTTCGTTCTGCAATGACTGATCTTCTAAAACATGTTTTTTTCTCTTTACTTCATGGATACAACTCATTCAAAATATATGTAATAATGATTAAAAATTATGAAAAAGAAATTTTGGAAAAAAATGATATAGTCTTTCATGTTGTCCTTTGAGAATAAGTTTCTAAAATAAAATTTTGAAATCTGTAGTTCTAGTTTAACAGTTGTGGTTTGATAGCAGAGACCAGAGCTCTGAAAATGATTGTGGTGAAGCTTATTCTGAAATATTTAGTATCCTTGAAGATGTCCTGGAGCCTTCATCTCACAGCTGCTGAACAGAGATGTCTAGTCTTATTAGTTTAACTCAGAGAAAAACTTGTCCTGATCAAAATGAGGTTGGGGGAAAAGAATATGAGAATTACACACCTAACTAATAAATGATTAAATAGATTAAGAGAAGCTACTGGAGCCAGTGTGGACACAGCAGCTGGTCACCAGGAGAACCTGGAGACGCTACAGAAGCTGATCTGTTAATGTTCCCTTTGATTGTTTCCTTTCCTCAGTCTTTCTTTCTTCTCCTCCTTCCTTGGAATTGTTGTGTGGTTTGACATTAGGACCAGTGTGCAGTGTGGGTTCCCCTCAGACTGAGTGGGAGAGGGTTGGCCCACTGCATGACCCCCTGACTCTTACCGAGTCAGCAGTGGGTTGGTTGTAATACTTGAGAGTGGGAACAGCGACCGTCTCCTCTCACTATGCCGGCCCCTCAATACCAGTTTCTGACCACATTTCTGTTGCATATATGCTAACAATGCTAATGTTAAAGGCTGCATTACCAATGCTCAGCTGTGTTGTTCAATAATAAGAAGCAACAAAGGCAAAGATATTTGGACTTCTGTTTGATCCTGCAGCTGGAGCAGCTGTCAGAAACCACATCTCTAATGTGGCACCGAGTACAGTCTGACTGACAGCTGGGACACCTTTTACATTCATTCATGTTTTAGCTGCTTAGAGTTTATGCTGGAGGGGTACCTGCTCACCTTGGATATGTTTCTGTAACTAATCAGTTACTTCTGTAAAGTAATCACAATTAACTAAACAAAGATAATCTGTATACACTGACTGGAAAACATGAAGGATATAAACAGCACCCTCCAATGGAAGGCTTTTACTGTGAAGTCTTTGCGGGAAATATGCAGTCACAGCAAACTGCAAGCAGATTGCTGAATGTTTAATGAGAAAGGCAGACAGAAAATGAGTTCAATAGTGTTGATGAAATCAATGAATCATCACTTTGTTTCCAGATTGAATGCTCTGACCCACAGGATTTCTGCACCATCTTTTAAATTTGGATATTTTGTGCAAAAGTCAGTAAATGATTTTAGTGATAAAGAAATGTGTTCACAGAGAGAGGAAGAACAGTGGTGTTTGTGAGGAGGAGCAGCTGCCCTGCTGTGCTTTGTGCCAGGACGTCCTGAAGGATCCAGTCTGTACCAGCTGTGGACACTGGTTCTGCAGACAGTGCATCTCCTCATACTGGGACCAGTCTGCTTCATCAGGAGACTCCTCCTGTCCCCAGTGTGGAGAAAGATCCAGAACCAGAGCTGGACTGCAGACAGCCAGTCAAAGCAGCTGTGTCCAAAGTAAGACTAAACATCTGTCTGCTGATGGACTCGTTTCTGAAAACTGGACTTTTTGTTG
Organism: Astatotilapia calliptera; assembly: GCF_964374335.1. Taxonomy (NCBI): domain Eukaryota; kingdom Metazoa; phylum Chordata; class Actinopteri; order Cichliformes; family Cichlidae; genus Astatotilapia; species Astatotilapia calliptera. The sequence goes on from NC_137424.1 coordinate 75,639,276, forward strand.
TGTTGTTCACACATTGAAGAGTTTTCTTTCTGTTTTTCTTTCTTTCAGCAGTTGTTGGTCTGCAGGAGCTTTTAGATGACCATAAGATCAGCCTGAGGAGGAGATGTGAACGTGTGGCAGAAGGATGTGATGAAACAGGAAGTAGAACCCTCCTCAACAGGATCTACACTGAGTTCCACATCACAGAGGGACAGAGTGAAGAGGTTCATACCCAACATGAGGTGAGGCAGCTGGAGACAGCTTCCAAGATGGATGCCCTCCATGGCACTCCAATCAGGTGCCAGGACATCTTTAAAGTCTTACCTGACCAACAGAGACCCATCAGAGTGGTTCTGACTAACGGCGTGGCTGGTGTTGGAAAAACCTTCTCAGTGCAGAAGTTCACTCTGGACTGGGCAGAGGGCTTGGAGAACCAACATGTCAGTGTGGTGGTTCTGCTTTCATTCAGGGAGCTGAACCTGATCAGAAATGAGCAGTACAGTCTTCTGGAGCTGCTCCATGTTTTCCATCCAACATTACAGAAGGTCACAGCAGAGAAGCTGGCTGTCTGTCAGTTTTTGTTCATCTTTGACGGCCTGGATGAAAGCAGACTTTCATTGGATTTCACCAACAGGAAGCTGCTGTCTGATGTTACACAGAAGTCATCAGTCAGCCAGCTGCTGACAAACCTCATCCAGGGGAATCTGCTTCCCACGGCTCTCGTCTGGATAACTTCCCGACCTGCAGCAGCCAATCAGATCCCTCCTACATGTCTTGACAGGATAACAGAACTACGAGGCTTCACTGATGCCCAGAAGGAGGAGTACTTCAGGAGGAGATTCAGTGATGAAGAGCTGTCCAGCAGAATTATCTCCCATATGAAGACATCCAGGAGCCTCCACATCATGTGTAGAATCCCAGTGTTCTGCTGGATCACTGCTACAGTTCTGGAGCACATGTTGACTACAGAGGAGAGAGGAGAGCTGCCCAAGACCCTGACTGACTTGTACTCACACTTCCTGCTGGTTCAGACAAAGAGGAAGAAGAACAAATACGATGAGGGACATGAGACGAGTCCACATGAGCTGACGGAGGCTGACAGGGAAGTTCTTCTGAAGCTGGGGAGGCTGGCGTTTGAACATCTGGAGAAAGGAAATATGTTCTACCAAGAAGACCTGGAACAGTGTGGTCTGGGTGTCACAGAGGGCTCGGTGTACTCAAGAGTTTGTACAGAGATCTTCAAACGAGAGTGTGTGATCTTCCACAAACCAATCTACTGCTTTGTTCATCTAAGCATTCAGGAGTTTCTGGCTGCAGTCTACATGTTCCACTGTTTCACCAACAGGAAGACAGAGGTGGTGGAGAACTTCCTATGTCCCCAGGTGGGAAACTTCATCTGGGATGAGGAGGAAGAGTATGAAGATGATGATAGTGATACTGATAATTATAGTGATGATGAAGGATTGGTGAATGATTACGTGGATCCAAGAGAGGTCTGGGACCAGAGCACTATCAATCAATCAATCAATCTTTATTTATAAAGCACTTTTCATACAGAGAAAATGTAGCACAAAGTGCTTTACATAGTTAAAAGCAGCCCACCCCACCCTCCAACTCACTCCCCACACTCTCAATACACATATATCCCCCCACCCACACACACATACACACACGCGCACACTTAAAGAGTAAAAATTGGGCTGGGCTCGCATGAGCCAAGTGAGGAAACACTATAACAGGGAGCCGTCTGCACCGGGAGCCGGTCACAGACCGCAGCCTCCAGGCTGGGCACACAGCAGGAGGGAGGCAAAGGAGCCCCCCAGCCAGTCTGAGAGGACCCCAGAGACCCAGCAGCCACGGTCAATAACAGTCCCGGTGCAGAGAGCGCCCTCCGAGGAAACACTGGAGATATGACGCAATACAATATATATAGGGTAAAATGATAAAATAAATAAGAACAGGATACAATATAAATATAAATAGAATAAGAAGATTAAAAAACGAATAAGAATAAAATCAAACAAATATTAGGTAAATCCTAAATTAATAATAGAATAACAGGATAGAATAAATAAGCATAAAATAAATAAACGCTAAGTAAAAGCTAAATTAAAAAGGTGGGTCTTGAGCCTGTTCTTAAAAACATGTACGTTCTCTGCGGCCCTGAGCTCCTCCGGCAGGCTGTTCCACAGACGAGGACCATACCACTGAAACGCTGCCTCTCCGTGAGTATGTGTCCTGACTTTAGGGACAATCAAAAGGCCAGTACCAGAGGACCTCAGGGTCCGCGAGGGTTCGTATGGTAAAAGCAGATCTGAGAGATAAGAAGGCCCAAGACCATTAAGACATTTAAAAACCAATAAAAGAACTTTAAAATCGATCCTGAAACACACGGGGAGCCAGTGCAGCGATTCTAAAACCGGTGTAATGTGGGCCCGCCCTCTGGTCTTCGTCAGCACACGAGCTGCCGAGTTTTGCAAGAGTTGTAAAGTTGAAATATTCTTCTTAGGAAGACCAGAGAGCAGAGCATTACAGTAATCAATGCGACTGGTAATAAAAGCATGCATCAGCATCTCCGTGTTGGCCCGAGAGAGAATAGGGCGGACTCTGGCTATATTTTTTAGATGATAAAATCCAATTTTAGTTACATGTTTAATATGTGGGATAAAACCAAGCTCAGAGTCAAAAATAACACCCAGGTTTTTCACTTGTAGCGAAGGACATAGTGAAAATGCCTCTAATTTAGGCAAGAGTTTCTCTCTCTGAGCCTCAGGACCGACAATTAAAACTTCAGTTTTGTCCTGGTTAAGTTGTAAAAAGTTTTCTGCCATCCAAGATCTTATATCCAAGATACAGTTAAAAAGGGCATCCATTTGTCTGGTGTCATCAGGAGACACGGAGATGTACAGCTGCGTGTCATCAGCGTAACTGTGGAAGTTCACTCCATGCCTCCTGATGACACCGCCGAGAGGGAGCATATACAAATTAAAAAGAACAGGGCCTAGAACCGACCCTTGAGGCACACCACATGTCATTTTATGGATCTTAGAGGAGCATGTATCCATACTCACCATAAAAGTTCTGTCAGAGAGATAGGAAGTGAACCAGCTGTGTACAGCACCAGAGAGGCCCACCATGTGTTTCAGTCTGTTTAAAAGAATAGCGTGGTCTAATGTATCAAAGGCTGCGCTTAGATCCAGTAGCACCAGGACTGAGAGCTTTTGGGAGTCCCAGTTACATCTAAGATTATTTAAAACCTTTAGGAGAGCCGTCTCTGTGCTGTGGTTCACCCTAAATCCAGACTGGAATATCTCCAGGATCTGTCTATCATTGAGAAAATCAGTAATCTGAGTAAAAACAAGTTTTTCTAAGACTTTACTTAAAAATGGTAAGTTGGATACAGGTCTGTAGTTATTAAAATCATTACAATCCAAATTGCTCTTCTTCAGAAGGGGCCTCACCACCGCCGTTTTAAAGGCAGCAGGGAAGACACCCAACTGAAGAGAGCAATTCATCATGCATAAAAGCTCAGCCTCAAAAAATCCATAAAGTGTTTTAAAGAGTGAAGAAGGAATTGGATCTAAAAGACATGTGGTGGGTCTCACTGTGGAGAAAACCTTCTGAAAGTTCTCAGCATTAACCAGGACAAAGCTGTCCAGTGTCTCCTCAGGTACAATCGAGCCCTCAGATGTGTTTACAATCATATCGCGATTAGATAAAATATCAGATCTGATGGCGCTGATCTTTCCCCTGAAGTGGTCTGCAAACTGCTCACAGAGCGAGTCTGTGGGGGTTCTTTGGGAGCTGTTAAAATCAGGGTTAAATAAATGATCTATGGTGGAAAAGAGGACCTTGGGATTATTTTTGTTAATACTGATTATTTTGGCGAAGTATGAATTTCTTGACTTCCTTAATGTATTATTGTACACTTTAAGTTGCTCGCAAAATATTTGATGGTTGATAGTATTTTTATTTTTCCTCCATCTCCTTTCTGCTGCCCTGCAATTTCTTTTGAGTTTTTTGACTTCTTCGTTTCTCCAGGGTGATGCATGTTTTACGTTAATCTTTTTGGTGGTGAGTGGAGCAACGGAGTCAAGGCTTTTCTTCAGTTTGCTGTTGAAATAACTAAAAATCAAATCGCAGGATGCAGGTAAAATCACAGGGGGGCATTCGTCTAAAACCCTGGTAAAATTTGCAGCCACTTCAGAGGTTAGATAGCGCCTCCTCACAGTTCGCACCGAGGTCTCCCGCTGAATAAAACCGGTGATGTTAAAAAACACACAGTAGTGGTCAGAGACAGCCAGAGACTATGATGAGAACGCAGATGATTTACTTCCAAAAGATAACTTCTATGACCAAGAAGCTTTTTGGAAGGGATCTCCGATCATACGATGCATTTCTGAACAGAGTCATGGAGAAATTCCTCCAGAGTAAAAATGGCCACCTGGACCTGTTTGTTCGCTTCCTTCATGGCCTCTCTCTGGAGTCCAACCAGAGACTCTTAGGTCGTCTGCTGGGTCAGACAGTGATCAGTACAGAAATCATCCAGAGAGTCATCAACAACCTGAAGATGATGAACAGTGATAACATGTATCCTGACAGAAGCATCAACATCTTCCACTGTCTGATGGAGATGAACGACCTCTCAGTATATCTGGAGATACAAGAGTTCCTGAAGTCAGAGAACAGATCAGAGAAGAAACTCTCTGAGATCCAGTGCTCAGCTCTGGCCTTCATGCTGCAGATGTCAGAGGTGGTTCTGGATGAGTTTGACCTTCGGAGGTACAACATATCAGAGCAGGGACAACTGAGACTGATTCCAGCTGTGAGGAACTGCCAAAAGGCTCGGTGAGTCCAGATGTGATCATTAACACACTTTATTAGTGTAGATTAGTAGTTTAGTTCTTCAGATGTACACAGTACTAAACAACTCTCATTAGTTGGAGTTTCTCAGATAAAATTATATTTTCTGTTTATCAGGAAATGTGTATGTGCATTATCCTGCATTGGTAGTCATATGCTGTGTATTGTAGACTCACTTCTACATGTAGTTCATGTGTTGTGTCATTTGGGGGCAGTATTTTAAATCTGCGGCTGCTGTTGTTGGTCATTCAGACGCTCCTGTTATAGAGAAGACAGAAATAAGAATCTTTGTAGTGAAGTGAACTATAATGTTAAAAATCGTGACAGAGAAAAAAAAAGAAAGATAAAATGAGCTAATCATTTCTTTTTTTAGTTCACTTGAAATCAGATATGATATCAGCAGCTCTGAGTTTAGTTGTCATTATTGTCCAGTGATGAGATTTCTGCTCCGTTTGGTAACAGTTACCACATTTTTCCTGCGTGTCAACGTGAACAGTCGTACCTGACAGCAGCAGATAGCAAACAAATATCGGCTTTCTCCAGCTGGAACTCTTCACTGAGCTGAACTCATTCAAAATGTTCTGGAGTCAGATTCAAAACAGGAAACAGTCCAAATGTCTGACTTTGGATCAGATCTGACTGAGAGACCGCGAACATTATGGAAGCCTTAAAGTGATGCCATCTTCCCTCCTTCATCTGCACATTAAAGCCAAACAAAAATGCTCATTAAAAGTCTGCAGGTCTGAGAGAGACTGAGTCATTGTGTCATGTCAAACACAGTAAGACGAGCTGAAGCACAGATGTGAAGAGCAGATGTTCATCAAATTGTGACGTCACTCCGTTTTGTCTTCATGTACATTCAGTCTGTTTATAATGCAGAATTTCCTCTTTTATAATAACACATTTTATATTTTCTAATCACAGACTGACTCAGTGTCGACTCTCAGAGACTCAGTGTGAAGTTGTGGCCTCTGCTCTGAAATCCAACCCCTCCCATCTGACACAAGTGGACATGAGTTTAAATGACCTGACGTTTTCAGCAGTGAAGCTTCTCTGTGCTGGACTGGAGAGTCCCAACTGTCGACTCAAGACTCTGAGGTGAGTTCACTGACAGCAGATGTTCTTATTTTTCTATATTTCAGATCTTTGATTGATGTTAATAAATGTTCAGGATGTCGTCATGTAATTAATATACTCTTAGTGCTTGTTTTCTGATTATATTGTTTTATGTACTTTAATAATGAAGGTTTGTAAAGCAAGGCCACTTGTGACTCACAAACTAAGTGCTCAGCCAGACTGAAAAACAGGAAGTTAGTATAGAGCTATACTAGCATATTAATAAATACAGGAAGCCAGACAAAAAAGAGGAACTTGTACCATATAAGCGGTGTTTGTATCATCATCATCATCATCATCATCATCATCATCATCATTTTTTATTTATATAGTACTTTAAAAACACGCAAGGCTGACCAAAGTACTGAACAATAGAAACATAATAGTTACCATAAGAATAATAAATACGATAAAATAATGACTATAGCAAAAACAATAAAATACAAGTTAATCAACCACAGAGTCAAAAGCCAGTGAATACAAATGTGTTTTCAATCTGGATTTAAAAACCATCACTGATGTCGATTGCCTAATGTGAAGAGGAAGATTATTCGAAAGCGTAGGAACCACAATGGAGAACGCTTGGTTTCCTCTCAGTTTCAGGCATGATTTGGGGACTGAGAGTAACAGCTGCTCAGCTGACCGGAGCGAACGAGTGGGGACATAGGGCTTCAGCAAATCAGACAGATACACAGGTGCCAGACCATTTAAAGATTTAAAAACCAATAAAAGAACTTTAAGATGAATCCTAAATTGAATTGGAAGCCAGTGCAAGGAGGCCAGGACTGGAGTAATGTGCTCAAATTTCCTTTTACTAGATAAAAACCGTGCCACAGCATTCTGTACTAGTTGCAGGCGTGTCAGAGTGCCCGGTCCAACCCTTATTAAAAGGGAGTAACAATAATCCAAGCATGAGGTTATAAAAGCGTGGATAACAGTCTCCTTGAAAGAAAAGGTTTAAACTTCGACAGACGCCTGAGTTGATAGAATGACGATTTCACCACTCCATTCACATAGCCATCAAAGGTAAGTGCAGAGTCGATTTTTAACCGAAGATTGGTAATCGAGCTCTTCAGGTGAGGGGTCAGAGCAGCAAGGTCAACATCAGGGATATCAGAGAAACAATTCGGGCCAAACAGAATTGCTTCTGTTCTACGTTCATTAAAATTTAAAAAGTTTTGAGCCATCCATGACTTAACATCACTAAGGTAATCAAGCAGGAGTCTAATTTGGGAGCTATGAGAATGACTGAAAGGAAAATAAAGCTGGCAATCATCAGCATATAGATGAAATGCAACTTTGTGTTTACGAAAGATCGCACCCAGTGGCAGGAGATACAATGAAAACAGTAATGGCCCAAGAATAGATCCCTGTGGTACACCCCATGACAGAGGGGCCACAGAGGACGATGACGAGCCCAACTTAACACAGAAGCTCCTGTTTGAGAGATATGATTTTATTCACATGAGTGCCAAGCCAGAAAGGCCCACACAATGCTGTAATCAAGAGATCAGAAGGTCGTGATCCACTGTGTCAAATGCAGCAGTCATATCTAGTAGTATAAGCACTACATGTTTACCACAGTCCGTCGCTACCAGGATATCGTTCATAACCTTTATGAGAGCTGTCTCTGTGCTATGAAACGGCCTAAAGCCGGACTAAAAAAATTCAAACATTTGAGAGTTGTTTAGATAATCCATCAGCTGAGTGTGAACAACCTTTTCCAAGATCTTACTCAGAAAAGGAAGTTTAGAGATGGGTCTAAAATTTGACATTACTGAAATATCTGAGCCTGGCTTCTTAAGTAAGGGATAAATAATTGCATGCTTAAACTCACTTGGTACTTGACCTGACAAGAGGCTGGTATTGATTATGTTCAGAATATGTGGTCCAACAGTAGGAAACACCTCTTTCAGAAAACGGGGATGAACGACATCATTCAGAGAACTGCATGGTTTAGCAGTTAACACAACCTTCTCTAGTTCAGGTAGAACAATTGGTTGTAAAGCAATAAGCAAATTTAAACAGGGAACATGCACAGCCGGGCCACCAGAAGATAAAGTGGAGGGTCTCAAACTTGCAACCTTATCCACAAAGAAATTAAGAAACCTATTACACCTCAGAAGATTGCAAAAGAACATGATCCTCTGCATTCAGTACAGAATTAATGGTATTATACAGAACACGAGGGTTATGTGAATTAACAGCAATAAGTTGTGAAAAATAGGAGTTTTTGGCGGTCTTTACTGCCCTCTGATAAGCTTTCCAGCTCGTCTTAAGAGCTTCCAGAGAAACGTACAGCATGTCCTTTTTCCATCGTCTTTCACATCTCCTACATTCTCTTCTAATGGCTCGAGTAAAATCGGTTAGCCAAGGGCTGGACTTGGGTTTACACTGCCTGAGTCTTAGAGGTGCAACAACATCAAGGGCAGATTTACAAACAGAGTCCAGGTGAGATAGTAATCCATTTACGGAGGACGACTCAGAGGGACTGGACACAAGTTGTTCAAATAGTGTTGGAAAATCCTCAGCAGTATCTGAGCCGAAGGCATGATAACATCGCATAGGTGCAGCCGGTTTAACAACAGGACTAAGAGGAACAACGTCAAATAGAATGGGCATATGGTCAGAGAATACAGCATGCGCCACATGTAAGATACAGACAGATAACCCATATGATTCCCCGAGCAACAGACGTGTATATTAAAATCACCGAGTAGCAGGACCTGGTCATACCGAGATGCACAGTCAGCGAGAAACTCTGAAAACTCAGATAAAAACTCCTTGTTATATTTAGGAGGCCGATAAACTATTGCACACAGCAATGAAGGCGAGTGGCCCAGTTCACACAGGCAAAGTTCAAAGCTGGTGTGACGTGTCCATGAGGATAGTTGCTTAAACTCAAAGTGTGATTTAAAAAAAACAGCTAACCCCCCGCCATGACCAGAAGCTCTCAGAGCACTAAAATAAGCACAGCCGGCGGGCAGCAGTTCAGAAAAAACGCTTAACTCACCGGGTGAACTCCAGGTTTCAGTCAAACAGAGGATATCCAATGCATGGGAAGAAAAGAAATCCTTCAGGATGAAGGTCTTATTCGCCACCGATCTGGCATTTATTAAACCCAACCTGAGGGGAGCTGGTTCGGAAACCTCCACAGCAGTGACAACCAGATCCACCGATCGAAGGTTTAATCGGTCCATTCCCCTCCAACGCAGATGCCGAAGAGGGCATGATTTAACAGGGAACCAACTAGGAATCCACAGGATCCAGATCACGCGATGGTACCAAGAGTGGTGGAAAAGATTGACGAATGGAGCGTAGATCGTGAGGAAGGTAAGAAATCCGGATTCTCAGCTTAACAAGGCGACCTTCATGGGTACTCCGTCTCCTGCGTCACTTACGCATATCTGGTGGCAGTGGTAGGGGATGTCAGCGCAAAGGTACTGCTTCCCGGTAAGGGGGCAGAAAACCCTGGCTATCTTTACCAAACCAAACTGAAACCAAACTGAAACGTTGGTGGACAAGGTGATTTCCAATAAAGTCTGTCCATCATACGACAGTGTTGAACTGACATGTTGCACAACATTAGCTAAAAACAATAAAATCAAACAAATGAAATAGAGCGGTTTACGGCATATCGAAACTGTGTGACGTGTAAAGTACCAAAATAACACCTATATGAGAAAAATTTTATGATTCTAATGTTAGAGATCCTGCAACTGAAGTTTGGGCTGTGCAGGGCTCTCTCTTCCGGAAGATTATTGAATAAAAAGAATTATAAATGAACCCGAGCGGTGTTTTGTTATTGGACTTCTGTGCAAATCACAGTTTGGCCATAACAAACACCTTGTTCAAACATAGTGCCCATAAGCGCACGTGACACCAGGACGCTCTAGGCTGCAGGTCGATGATCGATTTTGTAATTGTATCACCTATGTGTTTTGGACACTTGGGTAAAGAGAGGGGCTGAGCTGTCAACTGATCACCACCTGGTGGTGAGTTGGATCAGGTGGCGGGGGAGGACGCTGGACAGACCCGGTGGACCTAAACAAATAGTGAGGATGTGCTGGGAACATCTAGCAGAGGCCCCAGTCCACAAGATCTTCAATGCACACCTCCGGCAGAGCTTCAACAGCATTCCGAGGGAGACTAGGGACATTGAGTCCAAATGGACCATGTTCAGCGTCTCCATTGTCGAAGCTGCTGCATTGAGCTGCGGCCGCAAGGTGGTTGGTGCCTGCCGTGGTGATAATCCCAGAAACCAAATGGTAGACACCAGGGATGAAGGAAGCCACCAGGCTGAAGAAGGAGTCCTATCGGGCTTGGTTAGCCTGTGGGACTCCGGAGGCAGCCGACAGGTATCGACAGGCCAAGCGGAACGCGGCTCGGGCAGTGGCTGAAGCAAAAACTGGGGTGTGGGAGGAGTTCAGAGAGGCTATGGAAAAAGACTTTTGGACTGCCTCGAAGAGAGTCTGGCAAACCGTCAGGCATCTCAGGAGGGGAAAGCAGTGCTCTACCTGCACTGTGTATACAATTTTCTCAGTTGAAGTTGCTGAGAAAATTGTCAGGTGGTGGAAGGAATACTTCGAGGACCTCCTTAATCCCACTGACATGTCTTCCGAAGAGTCTGGGGATGAGGGGAATGACCCGCCAATTTCCAGAGGCGAGGTCACTGAGGCAGTTAAACAACTCCTTGGTGGCAGAGCCCCTGGTGTTGATGAGGTCCGCCCCGAGTTCCTGAAGGCTCTGGATGTTGCAGGGCTGTTCTGGTTGACACGCCTCTACAATGTTGCGTGGAGATCAAGGGCAGTACCCCTGGACTGGCAGACCGGCGTGGTGGTCCCCATCTTTAAGAAGGGGGACTGGAGGGTGTGTTCCAACTACAGGGGGATCACACTCCTCAGCCTCCCTGGGAAAGTCTATTCCAGGGTGCTGGAAAGGGGAGTTCGTCCGCTAGTCGAACCTCGAATACAGGAACAACAATGCGGTTTTCGTCCTGGTCGCAGAACACTGGATGATAGGTTTGTAGCTTGAACCTATTCGCTGGAACGTTGAAGACAATGTAATTACACAGCAAGCAAGACACGAGTAGGCAACGTTCTTTAAGTTTCACGTGCACGGGAGAGAACTGAACAAACGCCGTTCCTTCGCTTAACCCCAGTTGCTCTGGTCCGCTCTCCCGTAACACTGCTCTTTTATTGTGGTTACATGAATATGCATAGGTTCATTAACATATGACATATACATACAGACAAAGAGTACCTTGCCTGTGGTTTTGTAAGTGTGTGTGTGTGTGTGTGTGTGTGTGTGTGTGTGTGTGTGTGTGTGTGTGTGTGTGTGTGTGTGTCAGAATGTGAACCTGTGAAGACTCCCCAGAGCTGGTGCCAGGAGTCTAGCAGTCCGTCTAAACAAAAGACTCTTATAATTAACCAAATACAGAGTATGTGTCCTCCTAATACCATAAATCAGTAAGAGCAGATATAACCTCTCTCCTGACCTTAAGTGTGTCTGCATGCCAGAGCACTCTGGAATGCACACAAAGTTTGCAAACTATTAAGGATCAAACCTCTACCAATCTAAAAATGATTATAAAATTCTAAGCATATATGGGTAGATATTTCTAAGCATAAATGACAATCAACAATACAAAACCTAACACTGGACCAGCTCTTTATCCTCTCAAGGATACTTGAGGGTGCATGGGAGTTTGCCCAACCAGTCTACATGTGTTTTGTGGACTTGGAGAAGGCATTCGGCCGTGTCTCTTGGGGTGTCCTGTGGGAGTTACTGCGGGAGTATGGGGTGTCTGGCCCATTGCTAAAGGCCATTCGATCCCTATACAACCATTGCAAGAGCTTGGTTTGTATTGCGGTAATAAGTCGGACTCATTCCCGGTGGGTGATGTGCTCCCCCAAGGCTGCCCTTTGTCACCGATTCTGTTCATAATTTTTATGGACAGGATTTCTAGGTGGAGGGCTTTCACTTTGGTGGCTTCAGAATCTCATCTCTGCTTTTTGCGAATGATTTGGTTATGTTGGCTTCATCAAGTGAAGGCCTCCAGCTCGCACTGGAACGGTTCACAGCCGAGTGTGAAGCAGCGGGAATGAGGATCAGCACCTCCAAATCTGAGGTCATGGTTCTCAGCCGAAAAAGGGTGGAGTGCCCACTCCGGGTCGGGGATGAGTTCCTGCCCCAAGTGGAGTAGTTCAAGTATCTCGGGGTCTTTTCCGTGAGTGATGGGAGAAGGGAGCCAGAGATTGACAGACGGATTGGGGCTGCGGCTGCAGTAATGTGGACGCTGCACCGGTCTGTCGTGGGGAAGAGGGAGCTGAGTGTAAAAGCGAAGTTCAGGAGCTGTGTGTAGTGACCGAAAGAACAAGATCGCGGGTACAAGCGGCGGAAATGAGCTTCCTCCAAAGGGTGGCTGGCCTCTCCCTTAGAGATAGGGTGAGAAGTTCTGTCATCCGGGAGGGGCTCAGAGTAGAGCCGCTGCTCCTCCACATCGAAAGGAGCCAGTTGGCAATCTTACAAGGATGCCTCCTGGGCGCCTCCTAGATGAGGTGTTCCGGGCATGTCCCACCGGGAGGAGGCCCCGGGGCAGACCCAGGACACGCTGGAGAGATTATACCTCTCGGCTGGCCTGGGAACGCCTTGGTGTTCGCCCGGATAAGCTGGAGGAGGTGGCTGGTGAGAGGGAGGTCTGGGCATCTCTGCTTAGGCTGCTGCCCCCACGATCCGGCCCCGGATAAAGCGGATGAGGATGGATGGATGGAATTATAAATGTTTTGACCACTATGAGTATGGTTTTCTCTGTTCTATCATGGCGATTAAAGAATCGGGTTTTAATAATGTGTCTGAAGATAAATGTGAAGAAGTTTGAGTGCTTTCAGAAATGTTGTGTCTTTCCAAATAACTGAACAACAGTTTTTCCTTTTTGCTCCAAATAGAAGTGACATACTTGATCAGGGTTCATTTAAAGGCTGACAGAAGCGGGGTGGTGATGGAGAGATGTTTGACAGGACAGTTTTTCAGCCTCCACAGGTTCATGTTGTGCTCCATCAGTCAGTGAAGATCAGGTCAGTACTGATGAGGCTGTAGAGTGTGTGAGCGATGAGAGTGAGGCTGCTGAAGATCTGATGATAGCAGATAAAAACCGGCTGCAGAGACTTTGAGCTTCTGTGGAAGTAGAGAGAGAGAAAAGAAAGACATAAATGTCAAAGCTAACAAAGGTGAAGTTAGGAGCTGTGATGATGTTCATGGTATCAGAAGCTGATATGGCTGCTTAAGACAACACAGGTTAGGTGTGTGTTAAAGCAGAGGAACACAGTGCAGCCTAACACAGGCCCAAACATGACAACAAAGCAGGATTCAGGCTCTGTGAGAAGATTTCAAACAGAAGCTGGAGAAGAGAAAGGACTGTTGGAATGACTACAGAAAGAAGGCAGTTGAGACCAGTGTTTCCATGGAGCCCAGTCTAACATTCATTTATACACTAACGTACAGAAGTGAATGGAAAATGAATCCCTAGTTTCAAATGTTGAAATAGTTCTCAGTTCATTTGCAGAGTTTAATACAGTTCATGATCAAATGAGAAATGTTCCAAACAGCAGCTGAGAAGAAATCTTCTTCAAAAAGTTGAATCCAATTCCAATAGTTTGAGATGCATTTGAATGCAGCGTGAGCAGTTCACTGCCTAACCCCATAAAGACTGTCGGTCTGAATTTTTCTTTATTTCTATTGGCTGTCAGTGAGATTTGTGATGGACCCTCGCCACCTGAGTTTGAATGATCAGCTTCTTTTCCTTCTTCAATAATTAGTCATACAGGACACACAGTGTGTCTACAGAAAACCTGAAATCATTATGGAGGCCTCACTGGAATATGGAAATGAAATAAAGCAGTTTGAGCTTTTTCGTGAGTGATTGTGAGCTGCTACTACAGCCTCCAGATTAGCCAGCAGCTGATCCTGCTCAACATTTTCTCACCAACTTTAATGGAAGTGTGATGTTTTCAGCTGGAATGATGGTGAGGGTGGCCTCCCTCTCCTCTTCTTCTCCTCTTCCTCTTTCATTTGTAAAGCCACTTCTGCTGCTTTTATTCATTTGGAAGTCACATAGCTGAGTTTGGGAGATGCTAACAGATTGAAAAAAAATCACATTTGAATTTCCAATGAAGGACTCCACAGCATTGAGTAAAAATAATGACAGTAGATGTTTATGTGAAAGCAACAGAAACAAATTTGTGTCTGATGTTCTTTCACTGTTGCACTTTGGTCTTGTTAAGGGTTCAATATTGAGGACGAGAGTATAAACAACCATGGTCCAGAAGAGCTTGGTCAAACAATTGATTTTAATGAACACATGTGGTGAGATGTACACTGCATAACATCAGCTGTAGATCTCCGCCCAAAAAGACACTTCAGATTGCTTTTGATTCATCAGGGTTAATGTAGTTTCACTTCCTGGATGCAAAGCATGCTCTGCAAACCTACAGTTTCCTGTCAAGATTTGTAGGCCCAGACTATACTCAGAGTTGGGCCTTTCTTTTATAATGCAATGTAATCTGCATATAAACATTTAAGATTATGAAAAGCATTCAAAAGCATTTAAGATTATAGATTCAACTCAACAGTTTAAAGTGGTTATAACTTCACCTGTAATAAAGGCTAATTGGGTGCCAATATGTTTAAACATCTGAATGCAATATCAATGCTGTAGATTATATTATTAATGCAAGGGTAATGATAATGATTATGAACAATAGCAGGAAAATATTTCTCTAATCTCCACAGTCTCTATGTGCAGCTGGCTGTGAGACCAGTGCTCAGGGACCGTCTACAGTGTTGTTAGTCCAGGTCAGAAGATGACTTGTTGGAATGAAAATGAGCTTGTAGTTTGTCTACTTTAATGATGTGACTGGAAAAAGGTGTTGGACTTCAAATATGTCCATTTCTTCCTAACTTTACTTTTAAAGGTGAAGCCATGTGGTTCCTGGAATGAAAAACACGACTTTTTCATGTTTTTTGTGATAAATTTAGGACTTGCAGAGATTTACCTTTTGTTGTGTTTGTTTGAAGATGCTTCTTGTTGGCTTCTACATTCTGAACCTTCTTCAGCTCTGAACAGATGATGAAACGCTGAATGATTTCAAGCACATACTTTGTCTAATAAACTTACATTTATTCTTCATACAGACTGGGGAGCTGTGGTTTGTCAAAGATCAGCTGTGATTATCTGGCAGCAGCGCTGAAGTCTAACCCCTCCCATCTGAGAGAGCTGGACCTTAGAAACAACAACTTGCAGGATTCAGGAGTGAAGCAGCTGTGTGGTTTTCTGGAGAGTCCAGGATGTAGACTTGAAATTGTGAGGTCAGTCACCATGTTTGTATGTAGTACACTTAACCTGTTTTTCCATATGCTAGGAACTTCCTGTTGTTCTAAGGAGGACTGGAAAATGTGTGAAAATCTCCCAGTCAGTTCACAGCACACTTCAATCATTTTCCTCCCATGTCTTATGCTGATTCAGTGTCACATTCATCTTTGGTCCTTGTTCTGCATCCCCACCATGGACTTCATTCCTTTCCAAGCCAGCCTTGAGTGTCCTTTATTCAGCTCATCCTCTGCTTTACTTTTAAATAATAATTTTGTGAATTTTAGTGATCCCTGTGGGGAAATATGTATGAAGCAGTGGGGAGCCACTAAGCAGGCACAGTGGGAGCAGTGAGTACGGACGGTACCTTGCTCATGGGTACCTCAGGGTAGCCTTTCAGTGGATTCAAACAACCAACCTTCCGACAATGGAGCAATAACCTTGTCTACTGAGCTATCCCTGCCCCCCTTTTAGCTGCTTTATCTCTCTTTGAACACGTTTATGTGCCTCAATCTTTTTCTTCTCTCCCTCATAACAAGACAGCTTCTTCTGCCTGAGAACATGTTGGAGTGATTTACTAATCCATGGCTGCTTATTGGGAAAATACTTCCTGTTTTCAAAGTAATCCCCATTTTTCCCCAGAAAGAAATGTAAGTAGAAATCGATGATCTAAGTGAGAACATGAGCCTTTAAAAAGTCCCAGTGGGTGCAGTCAAAGCAGTCCCTCAGTTCCAGTATAGGGTCTATGGTCCAGACTGGAACAACTGTGTGCCCAGTTTGAGCTCTCTTCAGTCCTGTGATCTGACAGACCCAGAGGGGCCATCACATCACATTTAGAAGCTCCCCTAATGGAGCAACTACACACGTCCAATACTTAGTCTGTCTTGTTGGATCAACTGGAAGAAATGATTCAAGGACTTAGTCACAGAACAGAGATTTAAATCTCCAAACTCAAACTGGCGGCATCGGGGCATATAGTCTGAAAACTCTGCACAGTTTCCTGTTTGAAGCTGCTTCCTGTTGGCTTCAGCTGTTTGGAGTTTCCATTTTCTAAACTTCTACACTCTGAACCTTCTTCAGCTCTGAACAGATGATGAAACACTGAATGATTTCAAGCTCACACTTTGTCTAATAAACTTACATCTTTCATTCTTTATACAGATTGAGAAGCTGTGGTTTGTCGAAGATCAGCTGTGATTATCTGGCAGCAGCGCTGAAGTCCAACCCCTCCCATCTGAGAGAGCTAAACCTGTGGTTAAACAAGCTGCAGGATCCAGATGTGAAGCAGCTGTCTGACCTTCAGCAGAGTCCAGACTACAGACTGGAGACTCTGAGGTCAGTAGAGTGATGGAGTGAGTGGGTGGTGCTGTCAGCAGTATTGTACTAAACACAGTCAGTATGAAACAAAGATCCAGTGTTTCCTGTAAAGCTGCAGCTTCTCAGTGAAGCTGTGAGAGGACAATGGTGACAGGCTTATTGATTGGAAACAAACACTTCCTGTTTCTGCCTTAATGGTCACTATAGTAACGGCTGACACACTCTGATCAAACACTGTCAACAGCCAATCAGCTCTCTGAAAAAAGCAGCACACAGACCAATGGCTGCTTTCATTTCCAAGTTTAAAGCAGTGAAGAACACAGTCTATAGGTGAGGAAGAATTTAGTGAGAGCAGATGTTTGGATGGAATTCCTCCAGTTAACAGCTGGAACCGTCCATCTGGATTGTTGGGGTTCCTTAAGAGCTCAGAGTGGAAAGACCAAGGTTATTGTGTTTTTACAATAACCTTGGTCAGACTGCTATACAAAACATAGAATACAAATGTTTCATACAGCATTTGTATTCTATTTTTATCCTATTGTATATAATATTTTATTTTGTTTTATTGTATATAGTATTTTATTTTATTGTATTATGTAAATTTGTGTACATTATCTTATTCTTATTCTATTCCAGTGTTCTCTAATTTTTGCTATATAATTTTGCACTGTCCACTTTCTATTGTAACAAAATAAATTTTCAACTTGTAGGACTAGTAAAGGTTATCTTGTCTTATCGTATCTTATCTTATCTTGTCTTATCTTATTCTAATGAATGAAAGCCCAAAAAAAACTAGAAGTGAGAAAAATGTTCATCAACTTCAATAAAAATCCAAAGATTAGAAAAAGTGAAGCAACAATGAGTCCTAGTACAGTCCCAGCACTGAAGTCCCTGCTGCTCTTTATACTGGATGTGCTGCATCACTGACTGACAGCTGATGAAGAGTCTCTAAAAACACTCGTTTATGTCCTCTGCTCTTCCTTCTTCTCTCTGCAGGTGGAGCTGATGATGGTAAACAGGACGGTGAGAGAGGATGAGCTGTGTCCCGATTTGATTTTTTATTTGTATTTTTTAATGAAATATATGACATATACTCTCATATATACTATGTAATCATATATACTTGTATACACCATACATATACATACACCTGGGTGTTTTATATGATGGAATCACTGAGCATTTAACCTACATGCTGAAATCACAAGACCCAAAGGTCAAATATGGAAGTCCTAGTACAATAATATTTGACCCAAAGGTCAAATATTATCTACAATTATATTAATAAAACTTTGTGCCATTTGCTTTGTGAACACATGTTGATCAATACTGTTTGAAACAATGTGTTAAGGCCAGCAGTGACTAGCCCAAACATGGGGTTAATTCAACTTGCCAATGCTAAAGTATGGGACCTCTTTTCTCTGCACTCATTTGTGCTTATCTATTTTGGCCCCACTGGGTATGCACCTGGGGTGCTGTTTTCTCACCTCAACCACCAGTAGGTGAGAAAATTTCTTTCTTAGCATAGATAGCAGTTTACTTCAGGTAAGCGCACCTAACAAAATTGTCGAATTGATTAACTTGAATTGACACTGCAACCTTCCACGCCATTCAAGTCACCATGTGTCCACCCAACGCGTAGTTACGTTTGTCAGGAGGTGCACGTCAGGTCACGTGGAAGGTTACGGCGTAAGTTACTCAGATTACTCACAGAAGTCTAAATCAACCTTCAGTCTAAGTCGAGTCAGCCGAGGTTCAGAACAGTGGATCCTCACATCGCTCATTCAGAGACTTCCTCAGGTGTTTGTGTGAGTACAGAGAGACACAGCTCTGCTTTATTCATAATTACTAGTCAATAAATGGGCCTACAATCATTTTATAGCACAATCAAATGTACGAGTGTCATGTGACCTGGGGGAGAAAGATATAGAAGTCCTCCCTGACTGCGTCTACATCACAGCTCAGAGGTTCAAAGGTCTTAATGTCCAGCTTTATGTGATTAAATATGATCAGAGTGCTGAAACAGAACTTTTCTCTGTTTCCTAATAATAAAGAATTTTTATTGTTAATCAAAGATAAATGAGTCCTTTGTGAGAGGAGCAGGTCAGCAGGTTGGATCTAAGGTTCATGTTGAAGACTCCAGCAGAGACACTAGAGGGGGAACCTCAGTCCAACCTGTGAACCTGTCAACTGATTGTGTGATTTTTGGCTTCATCTGCTCATTGTTGCTGTGTTAGATGGTTCATTCAGAAGGATTTGGATGACATCACACTTCCACTGGAGGCCCAGCTGCTCTCCTGCTGGGGGATTATCATGAACACAGAACTCGGGGATAAGAGCATCTTTAGGCCTGGCTGACCTCTCCTCACCAAAGAGAAGAACAAACTCAGAGTAGCTTAGTTACATCAGTAGAGTTTAAGTCATCTGATTATTATTATTTGATTTTGCTAAACTGTTTTAATAAAGTTTCCTGTAATGAAAGTGTAAATTGTAAATTTTAAATCTTCTTCCACTGATCTGTGAAGTTGTCACTATATCAGTGAGTTCCAGCAGAAGCAGAAGGAAAGGATTCAGTAATGACTGAGCGTTTGGATTCAGGGATCAGTCCTGGAATCTGGACTGCTCTGATGATGCTCCTCCATCTAACTTATTCAGTGAAATCATCTGTGTCATTTTCTCCTGCTCAGGGATCCACTCAAAGCTCAAATCCAAACCACTGAAGAAACTGCTGGAAAGAATTCAGCATTGATTTAAAAACAGTGACAGTTTATGAAATTAAGTCATCAAAATGATGCAACTTGCTTCAGATATTTAGGATGATGAACATTTCTGCCCTTTACTGAGGCCACTTTGTCCATTTAATGAAAGTGTCATGAACAGTTAGCTGTGACATCATCAGTAAAGAATAGTTATGGTGAAATCAAACTGTTTATGATATTTCATTGACAGCACTTTAAAGTCTGAAGGACGTCTTATTTTGTTGAATCCTGCTGTTGAGGGGACGAATCAAGTGTGTGCAGTTTGGGAAATGACAAATATGATATTGTACCATTTTAATCCTGCAAACATTTGTTTGATTTGATTTCTCATTGGAGGAGAAAGAAACACAGCAAAGAGCGTTTAAAGGCAGAATAACATAAGTCAAGACAGGATGGTGTTTTAAAAAAGTCCACAGCTGTGGAGTGGAGCTTGTTGTTGGTGTCTCTGTGTGAAGAAACTGTAAGTTTTCTTTGTTTCCTCCTTTAACAGTTTGTCTTTAGGAACTTCACTGTTTGTTCAGCTCATGTTGGATTTCTTCACACAACACACTGTGTGTGTTTGTATTAAAGTCAGTGTGTAATGTTTTCCTGGCTAGCATCAGCTGTGTGTCTTGAGCTGGGAGAGAAAGTTAACTGGTTCTTTATGTTCATGTAAACAGCTGGAGATAGAGAGAGGAACATGAGGGATTTTCTCGGTTTTCATACATGGAGTTCCAAAGTAGATGAAACATGTGTGACTTTGTTTCACACCATTATGAACTGTTAGCTCTGCTCTATCAGACTGTTTATGGTGGAACCCTGGTTTTAAACTGGGACTCAGACTCAGTTACTTGTTGGTTCATCACTCAAACCATTTAAATATGATCTCACATCAGTCATCAAGTTTCTATTCAATATAAATCACAAACATGTTTGCATTTATTCACAGTAGATTTTCTGTCTCATTAACAGATATTTTCTGTTCATAGAAAAATGTAAAGTTCTCTTTATATGACCATTGTGATGGACCAAGTTAAAAAACAGGAGGAGTCCCAGGAATTATTAGAAAAATAGTTTTTCATTTATTTAACCCCCAAAAATTAGATTTACAAAAGTAATAAATGTTGAGCTCAAAGACACAAAACTAAACTCAGGCAAACGTAACAAACCAAATGACTTTATATTTCTATACTGTTGGATTAAAACAATTCTTCTGCAGGAGAGGCATTATACACAGGATCATCTGACCATGGAGGACCTACCCAAAGAACTTCATACTGACATAAATGTCTACAGTGTGAAAATGGATGACATAAGTTATGGATACCTGGAAGCAGCAGAGAACAGTCCTCAAAAAAAAAGTGGTGGTTGCCTCTTGCTAGTTGCCTTGTATGTCTGTCAACAGATGTGAACTATGCTTTGCTCATGGTCTCACCTGAGTGCATTGCAGTTTTCCGTGACAAATCTGGGAGGTATGGATTATTTGATTCACATTCAAGAAGTGCAGCAGGTTTACCCCAGCCAAATGGAACAGCAGTCATGCTCATTTTCACTCATGTGAATGACCTGATCACCCACCTGCATAACCTTTTTCAAAATCAAGGCAAGATATGAGTTTGTGCCTGTTTCTTTCCAAAGAGTCAGCACTCACAACGAATAGCCTGCACAGTCAACTCGGGCAACACCAGGAGCAACAGCTACATCATCACCACAAAATGATGAACCACAAATCACAAATCTCACTGTGCAAGTGCCTCAACCAGAATCAGCCCAAACCTACATGACAATGTTAGAAAATGATTTAAACTCACCACAAGACAAAATGGCTTCAAATCAAATTTGTGAACATCAATTTGAAACATCTGTTGATCTAACAAGCAACATCTGGACAGAACAACAAGAATATCTTGAACTCAATAATGAAAGAGATAAAGTCATAGATAAAACCCCCCAAAAGCAAGAAATGTGTGCAAATTAAATAAACGACAACGTGGGAAAGCTATTCGTCAAGCTCAAAAAAGTCACAAGCAGCATGTAAAAGATAAAGAAAAATCTTCATCTGAAGAAGTGGCAAAGAAGATAAACAAAAAAAGACACGAAAAGGAACGATATGCCTGCTGTCATGAATTTCGAATTAAAAAATTACAGACTGTGAAAACTCAATATGCTGAAAACTATCATCACCATAAACAAAAACTGTTATCAGCCAAAGATTATTATGCAAATCCTCATATTCAAGAGAAGATAAAAGCCCACAATGTGAAGAGATACCAAAATGATCCTCATTTTCAACAAAAAAAGAGAGACTACATTATCAGAAGATATACCACAGATCCTGACTTTCAAATCAGACAGAAAAAATATGTGGTTCAGAAGTAAATTACGGATGTCAGCTTTCGAACCAGAAAGAAACAATATGTGTTCCGAAGATACAACACAGATACTGACTTTCGAAGCAGACAGAAAAAATACATGGCCCAGAAATACAGAGAGGATGATGTCAGACAAAGGAAGAGGGCATACATAAGAACAAAATATGCATCTGATCCAAACTACAGGCACAAACAACAAAAATCAATTCATGCCAGATATCATAATGACTCACAATTCAGACTGCACCATATACAGCGGTGTGCCCAGTACCAGAGACACAAAATGGCTACCACTGCATCTTTCACCCTTTATAAAAAGTTGTGTGGGCAGAGAATAAAGAAGAAATACAGACGACTTGTAACACAATTCCAGCAAGGTCCACAGTCTGAAGTACAGCCCCAGCCTTTAGCGAACAGTGTAATGCAAGCAGCCACATTAGCTTTCCGTGAAAGAATTCAATTAGGACCCACCCATGTCTGTACAGTGTGCCACAGAACTCTGTTTCCTAATCAAGTTTGTTACCGCGCCAGATCCGCGGCCCCGAACCGTAGTAAGGAAACCTCTGGCAGTTACTTGAAGGTTCCGTAACTGACTCGTAGCCGGCAACAGCTTACTATACAGGTCAACTCAGCTAGCAAAAAGATCGAGGGAGGCGTAGGAAACTGCTTCACCGAACTTTTATTTCTTCTCCAAGGCACGAACACCGTGTACAGTGGGCTAAAACAGTTTACTCACAGCGGGCATCGCCGACACAACTCTGGCTGTCGAGGGAGTTATTATATTCCTTTTATTTATTTTCTCTTCGTCTCTTCTGTAGCTAACCGTTACTTTTCTTTCCCTTCTCCGCTCTCTCTCACACACCCGACAGGCAGTTCCGCTACACACACCCCCGCATACATTTCCCATCAGGCTTCATCCTTAAAGGACCATGCCTGTAACACTACCCCTACTCTGGATGATAATTAAACCCTTAACATCATTCCAGCACATGAACCCCCCCATTAACAAAGAAACATACAGCATTCAATGCGGGACAGCAGTCGTGCCCCCAGTCCAAAAATGGCGATCCTTAGGACGGAACAATCTTGAAGTAGACAACTGTCCATATCTTACGCACAAAAAAACATAGGATGTACAGGGTTCACTTTGAGGAGGGTGCAAGTCAATGTCCATATCCCGTCCTTCACATATACAGTATTCATAAAGAAAGACAAAAAAAACCACACACAACAGCATTTACACCGATCCATGAGCGTTCAGAGGTGATGCCCATAGTATCCAAGATGCGGCACGACATTAAGGCACTACAGCTGAACGTTTGCCCCTATATCCAGCTCTACTTTATCAGTATAAACAGTTCAAACAATAACTTGCAGCCCGTCGAAAGCCATATTACCAGGAAACAGCAAGACAAACAAGCCCAACAATACACGTAAGAATAGCCCCCTGTAACAACTCAATCTACAACAGTCACATCACTCAACACACGTAACATGAACAAATTTTTTTTTTTTTTTTTTTTTGAACGACTGAGCAGGGCAGCGACCCGCCTACACCCCGACTCAGTTAGGACATACTAGCCTAGTGACTGATCCAGTCACCAAACATGTCCGGCGCCCGCCGCACACGCTGTGGTCTGGAACAGTGTGTGGACCTGGAGGAAGGGTGATGTCCTGGTCCTTCAGCCCCATCCATGTAAGGCTGAACAGGGCTGACTGGCAACCCGCTACCATCTCCTAGAGCGGGTGGCGGAGAGCCAGTTCTCAGGAAAGCACCAGTATCTGGTTGATCTGCCCCGGCTGGGGCCTCCCACAAGTCGAAGGGACCGAAATCAATGTCAGAATCGCTTTCGTCGAGCGCTGGAGGAGGCACCTCGATGGGTGCTGCTTGGTCGGAGTCTTGGAAGACCCAGCTGTTGTCCAGCGGCGTTCTTGAGTGATAAGGCTTGAGTCTGTTGTGATGAACCACTTTAGCCTTTGCTCGGGGCCCCTTTTTAATGCAGTAGACCAAATCATCCAGCAGCCCCACTACGAAGTAGGGGCCCTCATAGGAAGGCAGAAACTTGCGAACCTTGTGCCGCACTCTCTTGGTCCCTTTGATCAGATGCCACACTGCAGTGCCGACTGGATACTGAACTTGGCAGATATTCTTATCGTACTGTTTCTTAGCGCGCTCAACAGATTTCCCGAGAGCCTCCCGTGCCAGTTGGTGGGAAAGCTCCAGCCTTTCCCTGAGTTGTACCACATACTGTGGTGCGGTGCAGTTGGGGGTGTCGTCGGCCGGCAGACCCGCGACCAGGTCAATAGGCTCGGTTATCTCTCGCCCCAGAAGCATCATGTTTGGGGTCAGTCCTGTGGAACTGTGTTTAGTTGCCCGATAAGCCATGACAGCATAGGGGATCATTACATCCCAGTCCCAGTGGCAGCGCTCCGCGGTGGTGGCTAAGGCCTTCTGCAGGGTAGCATTAAAACGCTCTACCTGGCCATCGGACTGTGGATGAAAGGGCGTGGTGCGTGTCTTTTTGATTCCGAACAGTTCACACATCCCCTGGAACACAGCTGACTCAAAGTTGGTGCCCTGGTCACTATGCAGAGACTGTGGGGCTCCATATCTACATACCCACTCCGCAACAACCTTTTCTGCCACCGTGGGTGCTTGTCCATCGGGGACTGGATAAGCCTCCACCCACTTGCTGAAATAATCTTGTACCACCAATATGAACCGGTTATGCCTTTCCGTTTCGTTCAACGGTCCCATCAGATCGACTGCAATCCTCTCCATGGGGGCGCCAACACGTACCGTGCCCATCGCTGCCTGGGGAGTTTTTAGGGGCCGCGCCCTTTCAGCACAACTGGTGCAAGTGCGACACCACAGGGTCACATCATCTTTCATGTTGTACCAGTAGTACCTATTCTTCAAGCGTGCCAGGGTCCTTTCTGCCCCAAAGTGGCCGCCCACTGGGCCATCGTGCATCTGCTGCATTACGGAGTGATGATAGGCGTGAGGCAGAAGGATTTGGGGGAAAAACACATTACTTTCTGTACAGTGGAATTTCCTCACCAGCACTCCATCTTTTAGGTACAGTCTTTTCCACTGCGCCCAGTAGGCTTTGGTTGCGGGGCTGCATGCCGCTACATCACCCCAGACGGGCCGACCTCCCCTTTTTTCCTTCCATTCCCAAACTGGGCCTATATCCACATCGTTCTTCTGGCTAGCCAAGAGCTGTTCTGGGGTCCAGCCACTGAACAAGCTAGTGTGATGGGACTCATCCACCCGGTGGATATTTGGGCGGGTGTCGTGGCTACTACCGGAACAACAGTCCACTGCTGCTACGGGTGCACACTCTGGTTCTGCTACCCGGCTTTTCCCATCGGTACCATCAGGCCCCACTACCCCCACTGGGGGCTGCCCTGGGGGGGTTATGCTGGTACAACAGTCCTCTAAGTTACACTGCACACCTTTATGCTCGAACCGGCCGCTGTTGATGGTGGGCTCTGGGAGTGTGCACATTCTGGTGGTTTTTCCCAGGTCGGTGCAGCACCTGGAAGTTATACTCTGCCAGCTTCTCCAACCAGCGGGGCAGCTGGCCCTCAGGCTCCCTCAGCCTGGTCAGCCAGCGGAGGCTGCTATGGTCGGTCCGGACAGTGAACGGCCTACCCAGCAGGTACTGTCTGAAGTGGGAAGTGAACGCCACAACCGCCAGAAGCTCTCGCCTGGTCGTACAATAGTTTTGTTCGGTAGCTGACAGCCGCCTGCTCCCATAGGCCAAGACCCGCTCTTCGCCCCCTTGCACTTGGGAGAGAATCGCTCCGATCCCACAATTGCTGGCATCAGTGTCGAGGAAGAAGTCGCCCTGGTCCAGTGGGTAACCCAGGACAGGGGCTGCTGTAAGCCGTCTTTTTAATTCCTGGAATGCTCCCTGGCACTCAGCGGTCCAGTTAAAACGGGCATACTTCTTAGTGAGTTCATGGAGGGGTTTGGCTACTGTGGCAAAGTCCTCCACGAACCGGCGGTAGTATGAGGCTAAGCCAACAAACTGACGCACTTCTGCGACGGTCCGCGGTGCAGGCCAGTCCATCACCTGCTGGACTTTCTGGGGATCTGTGGAAATACCTCCAGCAGAGATGATATGGCCCAGATAGGCCACCTGCTCCCGAAACAGGCAGCATTTAGATGGCTTCAGTTTTAGGTTGGCTCCACGCAATCTGATGAACACTTGCTCGAGCCGCTCCAGCATCTGGGTGCTATCCTGACCCAGGACAATGATGTCATCTAGGTACACTAAGCATGTCTCCCACTGCAGCCCAGCCAGGACTCTGTCCATAAGCCTTTGGAATGTGGCCGGTGCATTGCACAGTCCAAACGGCATCACATTCCACTCGAACAATCCCTTACGGGTACAAAATGCAGCTGCTTTTTGGGCTCTGGGGGTCATCTCTACCTGCCAGTACCCTGAAGTCAGGTCTAGTGTACTGAAGTACTTGGCAGTAGAAAGCGTGTCAAGGGTGTCCTGGATGCGTGGCAGGGGATAAGCGTCTTTAAGGGTTCGCTCATTTAGTGGTCTATAGTCCACGCATAGTCTGGGACTCTGGTCTTTCTTCTTCACCATCACAATTGGAGCAGCCCAGCCGCTATTGCTAGGTTGAGCTAGCCCAGCCTCCAGGCTCTGCTGTACTTGCTGGTCGGCCGCTATTTGTTTGTCCCCTGCCATCCTGCGCGGCGGGTGCTTAACTGGTGGCCCTGGCGTGGTCAGGATGTCATGCTGGACAATACCAGTGAGACCAAGGTCATTTGGGCCAGTGGAGAAGACATCACCGTAGGACCTCAGCAGGCCTGCCAGATCGTAGCGGGCAACGTGAGTCAAACCGGGGCTGCTCTCGGCATAAAGGGCCTGCAAATGGCTTGGTACAGAAGCAGGGGGAGTACCATTAAGCTCGAGGGCTGCCAAGACCCTTGGTGGGTGACCCCCCGACCCCTCCAGGACCTGCACGGGCTGAAGAACCCATGCCATGGCACCCCGCTTTAAGGTGACAGCTGAGGCCCCAGGGTTAAAGACTCTGATTGGGATGCTAGAGGGTTTACTAGGTTGCACAACTGCGTGAGCTACCAGTACTTGGTGCTTCTCCACAAAGCCCTTTGTGGGGCTTAGCATCATGTCTCTATGAGCGGCACAGTGGGAGCTGGAAAACCCGGGGACCACATACTCGCAGCCTGCGTGCCACCCTAACAACAAGCACCTGGGGTTGAGGGCCCACGCCAAAACATGGTATCTTTTCATTAAACAGGGTTATCTCTTGGCGGCCGTAGTCTAAGCAAGCGCACGATTGTTGCAGGAAAGGGTGCCCCAGGATAACTTCAGTGCCTTCCGCCATGTCGGCCAAAAGAAAGTCTACATTTTTAACACCGCTTCCCACATGTACAGGCTGGATGACCTCGCCCAGAACGGCCAATCCCTCTGGACCAATGCCTTGTATCTGAGCAATGGATGCCTGCACCTGGGGTCTTGACTCTGCGGGGATGGTGTTAAAATAGTGGAGGGGCAGCACATTCCGCCGTGCACCAGAATCCAGCAAGGCCCGTATTTCCTGTCCCTGTATTACTATCTGGACACACATCGCATTTTGGCCTCCGTTGTGGAACACTGTGCCTGGGTCAGGGGCTGGGCCTCTAGCAGCTTTTACAGGCTTTTGGGCAGGTGAGCGAGGAGAGGGGCAGTTCCTCTGTAGATGTCCTATGCCGGAGCAGTTATGGCAAACAGCCTCCTGCCTGCTTGACCTGTTAGATGTGCTCCAGCTTTGGCGCCCACGCTGGATAGGTCTTTGAGCCCTCTCCGGTGGTTCATAACTTAGCATATGAACACTCTCCCGTAATGCAGCTGTTCGGGTCCCCTGTGCTGTAGAGACTCGTGGCCCTGGCTGCATAAGCTGCATGACTGCCCTGGCGGCCCTTTTCGTTGTCTCGAACCTGTGGGTGATTTCATAGGCTCTTGCCAGGGTGCGTGGTTGTTCTTCCAACAATTTCTGGACCATTTCAGCATCTGCCAAAGCATTAGTGAAGATCTCTACAGCAATACAGTCCTGCTCCAGCTCGGAGCGGTTGGCATACACAATGGAAACCTTCTCATATATATCATCTCTGAGGGTGTGCAGGGCCTCACCTGGTTTCCTGATTCTCTGCCGTAGCTCAATGCCAATGGCTGCTGCATGCTCTGAACACGGCCCATAGGCAGCCTCCACCTCCTCCACAATCCTCTGGTAACTCCAGCGCGCAGATTTGGGGTTTTTGTGGATTATGGCTCCAGCTGCGCCCCTCAGGCTGAATCTCAGTTGGACAGCCATGGTGTTCTCCGTCCAGCAGTTGGCCTTTGCACAGGTCTCGAACTGATAGAGAAAGTCGTTCCATGACCCTGACCCATCGAAATGGTCTGGTTGTAATGTGGGAATTTTCTCCTTGCCCCTCGTCTGTCCATCAGCACTACAATCTGCAAAACCACCGTCTTGCACTACACCAGGAAAACAGCCGCGTGGCCCTGGCATGGCTTGTTTTGAACTGTGACCCTGGTCATGCTTACAAAGCCCACACCCCCCATCTGTTGCCGGTATTACCATGCGAGGTGTTGGGGAAAAATAGCCCTGAGCTGGCATTTCATAGCTGTATTGCGCAGGTTGGGGTATACCCGGCATAATGTGTAGCTTCGCTGGCTCAGTAAACTGCGTTTTTCTAAGGACACTGCAGGTACAGTTCATGGCGGTGAATGGCTGGCTGCATGGCCGAGATGTAACAATCCGAGATGGGTGATCATGCGGGCATTGCTGTCCCACTGTGAGCGGTGTAGATGCAGTGTTACCAGGGCCTTCGCAGTCTGAGCACTGCAACTGCTTAAACTCACTGCACACTGCATTCTGCTTCGCTATTGATGTTAAGAAAGGGTTGGTGTGAGCTGAAGGTGGCGGGGTGAGATGCCATGCAGCCTCAAACTCTGTCGTATCGACTGCTGCTATGCTCGCCGCTGGCGTTAACTCTATGTCCGTGATGAAGGGGTTGCTGCTGTGGATTCTATTGTTTACATAAGTGGCACGGTCCACATTAGCTGTGCCACTCTCTGGGGTTTCTGACAAAAATGGGTTGCTGCTCTTACTGAAGTACATTACCATGCCATCCCCTTCAGCATCTCTCGGAGCCGCCATTTTCTCTGTCGTCCGAGGGAAAAGAGAAAAAAAAGTTCGCTCCCTCTCTCTCGGCGCTTTGCGGAGTTTAATCCCGGAAAAGAGCCCCCAGTGTTACCGCGCCAGATCTGCGGCCCCGAACCGTAGTAAGGAAACCTCTGGCAGTTACTTGAAGGTTCCGTAACTGACTCGTAGCCGGCAACAGCTTACTATACAGGTCAACTCAGCTAGCAAAAAGATCGAGGGAGGCGTAGGAAACTGCTTCACCGAACTTTTATTTCTTCTCCAAGGCACGAACACCGTGTACAGTGGGCTAAAACAGTTTACTCACAGCGGGCATCGCCGACACAACTCTGGCTGTCGAGGGAGTTATTATATTCCTTTTATTTATTTTCTCTTCGTCTCTTCTGTAGCTAACCGTTACTTTTCTTTCCCTTCTCCGCTCTCTCTCACACACCCGACAGGCAGTTCCGCTACACACACCCCCGCATACATTTCCCATCAGGCTTCATCCTTAAAGGACCATGCCTGTAACAAGTTAAACACTGCAAAAGATCAAATTATGTTAAAAATAGTTGCATTGTTGCCACTTGCTTGACAGGAAAATTTGTCCATGTTCGTAATAGTGAATGCTCAGCTAATTGTACCTTTCCAAAACAAAGAATGCAAGAGTGGATTTGCTACAACTGTGACGGTGACCTACAACGAGGAAAGATGTCATCCATCGCAGTGGCAAACAATTTACCACTAGCACCCATTCCAATTGAACTGAGTGAATTAAATGTACTAGAACGACAAGTGACTGCTAAAATTCTCCCGTTTGCCAAAATCATTGCATTACCAAAAGGACAGCAAAGAGCCATACATGGGGCTGTTGTTTGTGTACCATCAGATGTGGAAACCACAGTAAACTGTCTTCCCAGACCTAGCAATGAAGCCCAGCTCCTGCAGGTACAACTGAAAAGCCACATCAGATTCAAAGGATACCAACACTTCTACACTGTGAACATGAAGAATGTGTTAACAGGATTATCAAAGCTAAAAGAGATGCATTCAGAATACAATCAGAATACAAAGATGTATTGATGATGAAGCTACTTTTGCTGATCCCACAAGTAATCAGATAATCGAGACGGAACATGACACTGCTGATGCAGATATTCAAGATGCACTGCCCAGAAACTTCAACCACCAAATTGTACCAGAAAGAAGAACCACTGAGGATACAACAGCTGGACTGCTTGAGTCATGTCATGATGTAAATGAACTAATGGAGCCTGAACAGTCAAATGGAGAGCCATTACAAGATATGGAGAAAGAAAAGGAGGAACTTCGATCTGGTCTTTGTCTAGACACCTGTATGCAACCACCAGATATAGCACAGGAAAAGCTACCTATTCTTTGCACTCTGGATCTCTTCCCACCCAGGATCCAGCGATTCAGAATAAGACTCATGCGTTACTCGTACACTGTGCAGTACGCCCCAGGGAAATCGCTCTGGACAGCAGATACTTTGTCCCGCTCACCTCTGAAAAAACCAATGAACCTGTCAGACAAAGAGCTAATGGAAAGCACAGACATATATGTGGACAGTACTGTAGCACACATGCCTGTCAGTTCATCATATATGCAAACACTGAAGGAACAACTGAAAAGCGACAGTGTGTGTGCTCGCGTCATAGACATGTGCACCGAAGGCTGGCCAGAACATGCAAAACAAGAGCCTTTACTGCGAAATTACTGGCCTGACCGAGCCACGCTCACTGTTTAAGCCTTTTGCTAAAAGACACACGGCTTGTCATTCCTTCAGCAATGAGAAACGAGGTACTGGAAAAACTACACGAAGGACATCAAGGTGTTGTAAAATGTAAAGCTCGTGCACACAAAACAGTGCGGTGGCCCGGGCTGAGTCAACAAATTTCTGAGATGGTGCTCAATTGCAAAACGTGTATTCAAGAAAGACACAATAAGAGTGAGCCACTTATGCCAACAGAATATCCTGCCCACCCATGGCAGACAGTGGGCACAGATCTTTTCGAGCTGGGGGAAAACCTACCTTCTCGCTGTTGACCATCACTCTAGCTTTGTTGAGATTTCTTTGTTAAACAGAACAAAATCAAACGATGTGTCATTACTCACCTGAAATCTTTCTTTGCCCGTCATGGCATCCCAGAGGTCCTCATGTCTGATAATGGGCCGCAGTATTCAGGTCAAATCTTTACAGACTTCGCAGCAGCGTACGGCTTTAAACACATCACAAGCAGCCCCAAGTTTCCGCAAAGTAATGGAGAAGCAGAACGTGCTCTGCAGACTGTAAAAAATCTTCTGAAAAAAGCAGCTGATCCTTATCTAGCTCTTCTTGCCTATAGAGCTACACCACTGCAGTCCGGATACAGCCCCGCAGAGTTTTTAATCAGAATCAGAATCAGAATCAGAAAGGGTTTTATTGCCAAATATTGAGCAGGTTTACAACATTAGGAAATTGCTGCGGTGCTTCAGTGCAAACATACTGTCATAAAAATATAAAAATAAGAATAAGAATTAAAAGTGCTAAGTGGATAGATATATACATAATGGGCAGACGTCTGCGAACCAAACTGCCAATACTTCCATCACAGCTGGAGCCTACACTGCCGGACGACGCACTGCTCGCTCAAAAGGAAAGGGAGAAGAGGATGATGGACATGGCAAACTTCAACAGGACATTAGCAGTGCATGAACCTGCTAATGTGCCTGTGTTGCAGAAGCCTCAAACACCCAGTGTGATCCCTGCTACACCTGTTAACACTGATGTGGTCAGAACCAAGGCAGGGAGGGCAATAGTTAAACCTAAAAAGTTGGATTTGTGAGAGAAAAAAAAAGTTGTTATATAACGGTGTTACAATGGTTTTGTAGAGCACAGTAATAATGTTAAGAGATATATTCTAAAACACTTCTTCAGCAGAGAATCAGAGAGGAGAAACACACAAATTTTCTTGCTAGCAAGGGCAGCCTCCAGAGCTCACACAAGAGTGAGGCTCCAAGATTCGCACTGAGGACTACCCTGGTCTTTATTTACATACTTCAGTGGGTGTGTGCGGTGTGTGTGTGTGTGTGTGTGTGTGTGTGTGTGTGTGTGTGTGTGTGTGTGTGTGTGTGTGTGTGTGTGTGTCAGAGTGTGACCCCATGAACGACTTCCTTTAACCTGCTGGTCTAGAAAATCCAACAGTTCATCTATATGTAAAAAAGGCACTTAGACTAAAACTGACATAGCTACGTTAATCCTCCCGTAAAACAATAAGACAAGGTACAACCTTTCCCATGCTCCTAGGATGTGGGGGTGAAGCCAGAACACCCTGGAAAGTACACACCGTTGTTACAGACTTCCTAGGATGAGACATTCTTTCAATATGCCACCAACTATATACTTCTAAACACAAATGATTACATGCAGTATTCTACCATATGCAAACTTATATCATTAAAGATTATACTGACTACTAAGTACAATTTTCTATTGACAACATGTCAGCAAAGTCATTATTGTATTTTGGAGGTCGATAAACCATCGCACACAATACTGTGTGAGAGTAGCCCAGCTCAAACACAGACAAACATACACACACACACACACACACTGTGACATAATTGGTCTACAAATGCCGCCTCAGGAGGATGCAGCCTACGTTTTGTGACACACCTAATGTTTTTGTTCAGCCTCCAAAATAAAGGCTCATATTTATTAGCCTTTGTCACTTGGGTCCCCCCCCCTTTCTAGTATTGTTTTGACCACACTGAAGTCCAGGTTTTTTTTCCCTGCCTCCTCTGATAAGAGCCAGGGAGCTGAATAGCTTTGCAGGTCTATTGTTAACAGCCACACCTGTTAGAGGCAGCAACCTTCTCAATTGTTGCAACTGATGATCTGGGTTGATTTTAGGATAGGACATCATGGATCTGTTACTTTTAAAGGGCTGGAGTAACCTGTAAGAGCTAATCACACTAAAAAGGATTAATATTCAGATTTTTACTTTTACTGTTTCACAAAGACCTAAAAAGTGGCATATCCAAAATTTAGACTTCAATTGCAGGAAATTGTATTAAAGCAATGTTGCTTTAATGACAACAATAATCACAAAACAATAATGAAACCACATCCATTATACTTGCCTAATTAATTTGCTCTGAGCTAATGCTGATTTTTTGGAGAGAATAGGCACTACTGAATCCGAAGATACATCTATCTCTGAGTTCTGAGTTGATGATAATCAATCAACAGGAAGCATCCCCATTCAGTGGGGCATTCAGTGGAAATTCTCCCACAGTTCTTTCACAAAAAAATCTTTATACCATTACCGCAACCACCAACTAATGTGCTGCCTAGTGCTTACTCGCCCCCTCCTCTCTCCTTCATCTAGCCATTCAATCACCTTTTTTACATAAGTTCATCCCATGTCCAGCCACACCCTGTTATTCTATCTCTACCTTTGTTCTCACATACTTGATTTTAAAACTTTAAACTTAAAAATCATGCCATTACATTTTCTTATTTTCAGTCTCATTCTCAATATAGAAAATTCCATTTCATATGAACATTAAGTCACATATGAGTAGGCTTCACTTCATGTGTCATTCATTTTATGCAATTTACATTTCATTAGTACATTCTCATGTACTCATTCAGCTTGGAATTATTCCTTTTAACCCAAATACTTTTTCACTTTAAAGCTCTTTATTTTTCAGTCGAAAATCACTCAATACAATTTATTTTTACTAAATCGTTCGCCTTAAAAGTCAGACATTCAGAAATCAGTGTGTGGGTCACTCTTATTTTATTTATTTTTTTTTGCCTGTCCCGTTTGGCTCTTTTGCATCAGAATTATTGTCTAAAGGCGAAGAAAGATGCCCAACAGATTTACTTTACCAAATTGACCATCCCAGCCTTGCCGTAATGGTCCATTTGATTCACCTTTTATTGTTTATTTCATTTTATTTTCACTTGTTAAATACGGGACAGACTTGAATGAGGAAAAGAAAGGGAAAGAAAAACAGCGGTGAAGAGGGACGGCGATAAAGGGAAAAGAACAAAAAACATCAAAACAAACAGACAAAAAATACATATATCAATCACCTGGATCACCTGTTGAGAAAGAAAAAAGAGAAAACAAGCAGAAAAAAAAGAGCAATACAATAAACAACATCAGGATGATATATGGGAATATGACAGTAAATACTAAATATTAAACATTATTGTGCAGCACGTAATATCGACAGCGCACAGTGTGCTTTGAGGTAGGAGCCAAAAAGGGTGTAGTTTGTGTGTGTGAGCACCCGTGTGTACACCTGTGAGCATGGACGCGCTTGTCTTTAAAAGGTTCCTTCATGTGATGCTCTGCTAGAGGGTGTGGGGGGGCCACAGCCCCGTCCTCCAGGGCAGACCTTCCCAAAGTGTGGGGGGCGCAGAGCCATGGCAGGGGGGGCGCGGGATGAAAAGGGGGGGGGGGGGGGGGGGAACAAAACGCTTGGACACTGCTAGCACGGGCGCCTACAGAAACACAAAGCAAGAGATGAAGCATAGCTGAATATGTTTCCAAACCAACTTCATTCTAAGCCAAAGACTAGAAAATATGGTGAAGCAAATCTTCCCTTTGGCTTCACCTGCACAAGTGCTGAGGTAGGTCTCCCTGCAGGGTTGGTTTTCCCTTCGTCAGGAGCAGCGCTGGGCTGTTCAAATCACGGACAAACAGTATCCCACATTCTTGATTTTTAGTTCACAAACACTTCTTGTAATGACTAACTACTCCTGACATGTTAGAGCTATACATACTATACTATACTTTATACAGTAAAGTTACAAAGCAGGATACAAACAACATCAGGCTGATCCTGCCGATTTGTTCCCCCGGTTCAAATCCTGGACAAACAGGATCCCACAGTTGTTTATGTTTTTAAACCCATTTTGCACAGAGAGGCATTTTTTGAAAACTGTATTGCTAACAATGTTGAATATTATTATTATGTAAAATACGCCTCTGCCTTTGTAAATGGAGGGACAGTAACTGCGTGTGTTTATGTAAGCGTGTAAAACCTGCAGATAGTCAGATTAACAGTATTTTGTCTCTATCTGCCATTCTGCAATTCATCTCATGTAAACTATAACATAGCGCACAGCGTGACGTGAAAATAGCCACATAGCTTTGACATTGCGAGATGAATTCTGTATTCCTCGTCCACACGGAAACGCAAAAAAGGAGTTTAAAAAAATGTTCGTCTTCGGTGATTCGAAACGCTGTTCGAAACGTGTGGACGAAACAGCTGCGTTTGCAAAAATACCTGTGTAGGTGTGGAGATAGCGTAAAAGAGTTAGTAGTTTATTTTATTACTACTTGTAATTTATTGCAGATTACTTGTATTTGCTTAATTGTTTACTAAATGTTTGAGGTGTGAAATAAACCGCAATGGAGTTTGAAAACAAAATATGGGTGTGTGCGGTTCGAGGACACAAACAAAGGGGGGCCCAGCAAAAAAAGTTTGGGAACCACTGCTCTGGGGCATGAAGCAGGTATGGAGGAGATCAAGACATCCAGAGGCCCCCAGAACACAAGAGACCAAGTAAGACTAACAGAGGGGCAGCTGCGCCACTATCCCAGAAAAAACTGAGGAGAGCCCCAGATGAGCAGCAGCCACGGAGCAGAAGTCAGGGGGGGGTTGCAGTGACGTGCCCGGGAGCTCCGCCAGCAGCCAGCTGTGCCAGAGTGACCGAGCCCCAGGCCGAGAGGCCGAGGGCATCCCACCCCCGAAGTGGCCTGAGCAAGCCCCAGGCTCCAGGCCACGACAAGCAGCCACCAAGGAGTGAGCCGGTGGGTACCCGGACGCCCACCCCCAGACACAAAGAACCACCAACGCACCGATGTCTGAGGGAGTCTGCCACTGGCAGGGGAAGTGGTGGGGGGAGATGTCCCCAGATAGGTGGCGTCTGATACCCAACCTGACATATAGACACAGCCCTACAGGCACACACAGACACAAACATCCATTTCCACCCTCATGCTCTCATATGCACTTACTCCACACTCAACCAACGTGGAGACAGACATATAGAGACACTGTATACACGATCACACTCCCCAAGCGTACTCTACGAACCGGGTCTAGGTACCCTTGGCCCTGGAGGGGGGAACTGCACCCAGACCCAGGTGGTGTTACCCTTTTCCCTGCGGTGGAGAGAAGCAGACCGCCCCGACTGTGCAGGAGCAGGGAGGCCCCACACTCCAGACCCCAATTGAGCGACCAACTCCTCCTCCTCGTAGCCCCCCCGCTCCAGCAGGCTGCAGAGAACGGGTGTGTGTGTGAAGACTCCAAACCTCCCTCCACCCGCTCATTGTAGTGTTGATGCATGTGTGTTCTAAGGTGCATTTAAAACCCAGGAGGGCATGGAGCTACCTGCCAGAGAGCAGCAGGTAAGCGCATAGTCCCTCCTGATAACCCTCAATGTCTACGTGTATTTAAAATTGAGAGGTGGGCAACGACGCCAGGGGTGAGGTGTACACCCTGATGGTCTCATGGGGACAGGGGGAGGGGGGTGTCACCCCTGCACCCTGGTGACACACCTTTACCCCACGGCCCTGCATGTGTGGGTGATTGTGGTGGAGCGGGAAGAGGGAGGCAGCTGGAGATGGGGAGGGAAGGGAGGGAGGGGCAAGTGACCCCTCCCTGGGCCCAGCTTCCCCGCTGACCCCAGTAGGCACTCCCATACTCTGCAACCCGACAGGGAAAGGGGGCCCAGGCCCATCCGGACCGGGGCCTAGTTCAGCAGCGCCCCCCGGCCCCACCACAGAGAAAACTGCACCCACCCCGTCATCCGCTCATCTTCCAGACTACACAAGACAATAGACGCCCAGGCTGAGATCTTCCTCCACCTCTCCTGTATCTCCCCCTCCTGCAGAGTGAGTGAGTTCCTGAAGAACACCCTTATTCACAGTCTTCCTTACACACAGCTTCACCTTATCTCTTTTGATTAAGAATAAAGAATAAAGTTACTATTAGTAAAAGCACACAATCTATCTATGTCCCATGTCTCTCGACAGTCATGAAAAATGTAATCAAAATAATATACTATACTTTTTAAAATCAGGTTATTTAACAGTAAAATGTGAAAGGGTTAAATAATTTTGCAACCAATCAGAAAGATTTCACTATTTCCCTTTTGTGCACTTATAAGGTATTTCCTATGCTCGTTTTCATTTTGTAGGTTAGCCTCCTGTCATGTACTCCCTGTTCTCTGGAGAATTTTGGATGTTTATTTTTTAGCTCTGTTCATTGTGAAGGCAAATTTCTTTTCTCACGTATCAATCACATATTTAATCATATCACATTAGTTATAGTAATATCACTTTCTCACTTTACTATAGTAAGAGCACTCTTGTCACCAGTTTGCATGCATGTGGAATGTTAACACAGTGAGGCCATTGTAATGGGAGACATTGAACAGATAGTGAGACTCCTTCTGCTTATCAGGGATGTAAATCATTAGGTGACGGCCAAGCAGAAATGAATCAAATGGACCATTACGGCAAAGCTGGGATGGCCCATTTGGTAAAGTAAATCCATTGGGAATCTTTTTTTGCCTTTAGACAATAATTCTGATGGCAAAAGAACCAAACGGGACAGGCAACAAAAAAAAGTCTCAAATTTTGTGTTTTTATGACTTTATGGGTTATAAACAGTTAAAGCAACATGTTGATAAATTGTTTATTTGTCATTGTAAACCAAAAATCTCAAAATTCCCATGCAACCACCAAGTTTTAATCATCATCATACTATAATTTTCATGTGTGTGTGTGTTCCTCCTAGAATAAAACTGTATCTATAATTTGATTTTAAAATCTATTTACTTTCATTCCTTTTCAAAAAGACTTCCAAACCCTGTTTTCTACATTGGAATTCAAAAATGGTGACTGAAATTGTTGGAATGTGTTTTGCATTAATAGTTTAATTGAATTATTATTATTATTTTTTTTTTTTTTCTTCAGAAAAAATAGTTTAATTGAATTAAATTGCCCATAGGTGTGAGTGCGAATGTGTCACGATCCTGGGTCTTTTGACATTTAGTCTTTTAGTTTATTTTGATGTTTATGATTTATGTTTAAGTTCTTTGGGTTTCCTAAGTTAATTTGTTTATTAGTTTCCTCTTGTGTTTTCAACCCCTGTGTTAAGTCTTCCTTGTCCATTTCATAATGTTTCCTGTTTTATTTTGAAAGAGGTCCTGTGTTTATTGTGTTTAGTTTTACGTTTCCCTTGTGACGTTGTTGTATTCATTTGTTTCAGCTTTTCCCCATGTGTTGCCACTTCTCCTGATCATCTCATGTGTGTATTTCCTGTGTTCAGTTTCGCATCCTCCCTGATAGCTGTGTGATTCTCCCTGTGTTTTTAATCTATGATTTATTATTAGTTTTCCCACTTTGGTTTTGCACCGTTTTGCCTTGTTTTTAGCAAATAAAGCTGCATTTTTGAGTTCACATTCCGTCTTGGTGACTTTTACATTTGGGTCCTCTCCTGCCTACACACAGCCATTTTGTGACAGAATGGTTGTTTGTCTCTACGTGTTAGCCCTACGACAGACTAGTGACCTGTCCAGGTTGCACCCTGCCTCTTGCCCTAAGATGGCTGGAATGGGCTCCAAACCTCACAAGGATAAGCGAAAGAGAATAGATTGAATGTCTAAATAAGTAAAACAATCAAAAATAAAATTATAAGTGAATTTACTGATGCATACTTTATTGCACAATTCATTATTAAAGCACAAAATGATTTATTTGGTGCATGTGAAAATTCTGGTCCTCTATAATGAATGATGATTAAGCTGTTTAGGCTTATGTTTTGTAGGTATTTTAAGGGTTACAAATATCAGAAAAGGTATGTATAACAATCACTATGAATAGCTGACTATAATATGAGCCACACCATATACAGGGTGGGACCATTTCCATGGTTAGTAAATACATTTGTTGCCTTTAAAATTCTCACTTTGATTTTGATCAAGGCCATGCAACAACTGCCTATATGGCAATCTTCATGCATGCGCAATCAACCATGTAAGCAGATCCCAAAAGGTTGATTCAGTTCATCTGGACGCAGCAGGTCAGCTGAGACTGAAGAAGTCACTTGTATGAGTGACGAAATTTTTCTCCCACTGAAAGTGCCACATCCAGATCTTTCAATGTTCATGATGAATAAATACACAAAATTATCATTAATCATATTGGATCAATCAGTACATACTCGATAAGATCTCTTATAACAGTGTATAGTAATTACAATTGATTAACATTTTCTGAATATTTAAAATAAGTAAAATCAATTAAATTACTGTTGGAAAGACCATGATAATAGTTTACTCATTGTTAATTAGCAGATGTACTAAGTCTCCTCAGGCTGGTTGTGCTCAGAAATTCCATAACCAAAGACTAAAACTGTGAAAATTTATGACAAACCGCAGGAGGACAGCTGCAGTTTAACAGCTTCAACTCACTGACAGGAAACAACATTAGAAACATCATCATCCTCAACTCATCTGCTGCACTGACACTGACACCTTCAACGGACACACATTCACTTCATTCCTTGTATTAATGTATGGAAACATCTTCTCAGTGAAAGTGTGTGTGAAGGTGTGTATGTGTGTGTTAGTATCAGGATCAGAGAACGACAGCTTTCCTCTGTTCCAGTCCAGATTCACTCTGATCCTCTGGAGCTTCTTCTGTACTGAGAGAGCAGATTCTGGACCTGATAGAGAGCGTGCTGAATATTTTCCATTATAAAATCCTATTCTCCATGAACCAGACCGTATGGGACCCTTCCTGTGGTCAGACTCTGCCAACACACCCAGTCCCCACCGTATACTGTCTCCAACATCAACATCCCAGCTGTGAGTCCCTGAGTTAAAGCCCTCAGAGCCCAGGACAGAGCAGTAGTAATCAAACCGCTCTGGATTATCAGGAAGCTGCTGCCTCTCTCCTCCATAACTCACACTGGTCAGATCTTCAGACAGGATGAGCTCTGGACTTGCAGTGTTTGGGTCCAGAATGAGAGGAGTGTAGAAGACCATGTCCTTCTTATTATTCCAGATGTTGAAGGTCAGGTTGCCCAGGTGTTTGGCCTGGTCTATCAGAGCTCCTGAGGGCAGCTGTGGATCATCCAGCAGGGGGCAGCGCTGGACTCTTTCCACTGCAGCCTTGTAGTTGTGCAGGAATGAGACGTCTTCAGCTCTCAGCTCCTCCTCTGTGGCTCTGACTGTGTCTGAAAGAGCTGC
This sequence comes from Astatotilapia calliptera, assembly GCF_964374335.1. Classification (NCBI taxonomy): domain Eukaryota; kingdom Metazoa; phylum Chordata; class Actinopteri; order Cichliformes; family Cichlidae; genus Astatotilapia; species Astatotilapia calliptera. The sequence continues at coordinate 75,679,482 of NC_137424.1, forward strand.
TATCTCTCTGCTCAGAGCCTCCATCTTCTCCTTCATCATCCCACTCTTCTGCTCCTCTTCCTCCCTCAGTGCAGCCAGCCTGGCCTCCTCTTCCTCTGCTAGAAACTGGTGAAGCTTCTTAAACTGCTCCTTAATCTGCCTCTCTGTGTGTCGGGCCTGGACCTTAATGTGTTCTGCTGTTTGATCAAACTTCACTTGAAATCGTTTGCAAACCTTTAACTTCTTCTTTAAGGGCTCCAGAGTTTCCTGAAGTTCCTTCTTGTGTTGTTGTGCAGCTTCATCGATGGGTCTGAATCTGTGATTGGTGTGTTTTTCTGAGGCACAGCAGACGAGACACACTGGCTGCTGATGGTCCAGACAGAAGAGTTTGAGTTTCTCAGAGTGCAGACTGCAGAGAGCCTCTGAAGCTCTCTGATCTCTCTCCTGTAAGAACGACTCACACAGGTTCTTTAAAGCCCAGTTTAAAGGTGGTGCATCCATTGAAGATCTTCTCTTACAAACTGGACACTGGTGTGTTGGTCTCTCTCTCCACCATCTCTTCAGACAGTCTTTACAGAAGCTGTGGCTACATGACAGAAGAACAGGATCTCTGAAGACCTCCTGACAGACTGGACAGCAGAGATCCTCCTCTGATCTGGAAGCCATTGAGTCTGTGAGTGAAGCTGAAAACAGCAGACAGGAAGTACAGTCAGTCCTGGCTCCCGTCCGACCTCTACTACCTTCACTGAAGCATTATCTCAGTTCTCAAGTGTGCGAGTCTGTATTCACATTCTCGCTTAGTCTGGACCTTGTAAGTCCACACGGGAGTCCGGACTTGGCGAGAATGCGAGTACAGAGTTGCGATTTGTACAATTGGAACACCAGCGTACTTGATGATGTCACAGCTCCGGAGTTTTTACTGCCATCCCCTTAATCTAACTGCGATTAATATGGTATGAAGCTTAACTTTAATCTCAGCCAAACTGATTTACTCAGGAACAAATAAAAGACTGAAATAAACCAAACAGATTTAGAAGATATTCAGGAGACTTACATATCATGTTTAACCTGAGCCTCAAGCTCCCGGTCTGCTCCTCTCCGAAAACGTCAGAGCACTCCTGCAAATATGTGATATCTTGATAAACCGAGCAGATATTTGAAGCTTACACAGCTACAGTCTCACCTGAAAATATCTTCAAAGTTTATTTTGTGACCCAGAAAGAGTCTATTTAAAAGTCTTTAGCCACGCTCCTCCGCCATTGCCCATTTCAGTTTTGGACAAAATACATTCTGGGATATTTAGCTGTACCAAGTACACACAAATCACCACCAACGCATGCTCGATAAAACGAGCAGAACGAGAACACATCTGGGAATTTTTCGCGTTCTCGGCTTGACGCGTACTTTAAATTGCAACAGTATGGCACGCCATTTCAGCCAAATATCGCGAGTTTTGTAACACGTCTGGTTATGAAATGGTGTAAAAAAAAGAAAAAAAGAATGCCGTTTAATAATTCAGGACGCTGTAAAGAACAACAACAAAAAAATAAAAAAATAAAACGGCCTTATGCCGTATTTTATGCCAGAGAGTGGCGCCTTGAACACCCCTTCTGAGCAGCTGAAGAGAACGCAGTTTTTATCTGTCTTTGAACGCCGCTTTTTACGTCAATCAGCAGAAAACAGTGTTCAAAGATGAAAGATAAAAATGGCATTTTTTTCCAGTGTTCAGCATCAATCAAAGAAGCGCAGACCCCAATAATTCATCACAGATTGTTGCTGCTAAGTGACTGTTTATTCGGTACCAATGCGTGTCACAGTTTTTACTTGTATTATAATCCCACTGTGCATTTTGATGTGTTTAAAGCACGATCAAACAAGCAAACGACAGAATGCTTTTTCTGAAACAAGTGGAGGCCTTAACTGTGTCTGTTACAGCAGCTTCGCTCATTTCTGATCTTCTTTCTTATTTTCCCCTTCACTTCTCTTAACCTTTAACTTAAGTCTTAGTACATGATGGCAGAATCTAATTGCTGTGGTTTCATGTTAGTTCTGGTCATTCAAGTGGAGTGTTGTCGCCCAAGAAGGAGACGTTACAGACCATCTCCTCCTTCTGTAATCATTGGAAATGTGAGGTCGCTCCTGTTGAGGATAATAGATTGCTTAATATACATAAGAGTTACAGGGACTATAGTTTGTCATCGCTTGCCATATTATAATATGGTGGTTGCTAGGGGGTAAGAAAACATATAGAATAATAGCTTTGGAATGTAAACAAAGAACTAGGGTGCAGGACAGGTAGCAACAGTTACTTAGGGTGATAGACAAATGGGAAACGGATATTACCTTAAAAGGAGATGGGGGTTAGTGGGTCACTGTGCATGTGTTTTTCCATTGTGGGGGTTTTTACTGTACAGGGAGGAGACCAGAACTGTTGTGTGTGTAATTCTTTAGATCAGCCATTAGAATAAGACTGGGCTCATCTCCAGATGCATCGCTGGACTCCACACTGCCGACTTTCACCCAGTATGTGACCTGCCCCGCCATAGGCATTAAAACATGACACTTACAGTACGCCAATGCAAAAGAGGCATACAGTCCATCACCTCTCCCTCCCCTGGGAAGATCTGATCACAACCTGGTGCACCTTGTCCCTGTGTACGAGACCGTCGTACGCAGGGAGCCACCAATCACCCACACAGTGCAGAGATGGTCAAAGGAGAGCATGATCAAGCAAATAAATGACAGAAACTTTTATCAAACCACTGTTTTGCTTAGTTTAAAGTAATACCACTGTATAATAGCCTTCGATTTTAAAAATATTAACAGCATCTCAGGAATATTTTTGCCCTTTCAACATGCATTAAAAAACAGATATGCAGTTTTAAAACAGACCTGTATGCACGTTTTCTAAACTGTGGTGTAAATAAGTAATCTGAAGAAAGAAAAAAAAAAGAATTGTTTTCCATGTAAACTGGAAATGTCCTTCTCAATGTCACCTGAGTACTCTGGAAGTCTTACACGAATTTTAAACTTAACACCAGAGAGTGGGACATCACACGTACTTCTCTAAAAGAGTGACTCAGGTGTGTAGCTCCAAAGGATACAGGAAATGCACTGATTTCCATGACAGAATCATGTTTGTTTAATGCAGTTTCCTCTGAGCGCTTGAAGATCACTGACATCATGACCCTTAGCCTCATTGTTTCTCCAGAGTCACTGAATCTTTTGATAAAATGTATTTTGATGCTTCCAGAGGATGAAATATTTCAAGTCTTCACAACTTTACAGTGAGGAAAATTATTCTGAAATTGTTGCACAATTTGTTAATGGAGTTTTTTGCAGATTGATCAACCTCCCCCCGTATTTCTTTCAGATCATCTCTGCTTCTCTAAGATGTTCTTTTAATATTCAATCATGTTACTGACCTGTTGCCAAGTAACCTAATTACTTTTAAAATGTCCCTCCAGCCTTTCCTTTTTAGAACCACTTATTTTTCCAGCCTTGCCCCATACCAACTGTTTTGAAACATCATATTCAAAAGGAGTTATTTTAACGACATAGTCTAGGTTTAAACATTTGACATGTTTTCCATGTTCCACTGTGAATAAATTACGACTTTGAGATTTGCAAATCACTGCTTCCTTTTTTTAAATTTATATTTTTACACAGGAGTCCTGTCAGACAGATGTATCTGCCTGGGAAAACCTGCTCTCTAATGTTAACACTTTTTTTGACCTGTGCACTGGCACAACACCGAACACTAAACCCCTCTATGTCCACTACACTATACTGAAACCTACTATACAGTTTTTTCTTCATTTAATCATTTGCTGTAAATGCTTTATAGCTGTGTTTATCAATATCCACTGCTGTAACGTTTAGATAAATTAAGTTTACTTTATGTCAGATATATATATAGATATCTATATCATGTCCTCCATTTCTATGTGCAATATTTTAAATTAAGTATTCAGCTCATGCACTTCAGAAGTGCAGAGGGTTTTGCAAAACATGCTTACACATTATAAATGGTAAATAGCCTGCATTTTTAAAGCGCTTTACACATTCAGTCCTCCACCCATTCACACACACATTCACACACTGGTGATGGCAAGCTACATTGCCATCATAACTGGTTAAAGTCAGGGGGATATTTTCTGGGCCAAGGGAGTCTGAACATAATGTCCTGAACTTAGATAATAAATAGAACCAGTTAGTTAGTTAGGTTATCTGTTGAAGCTGGGTCTGTTTGTTGGTGTGAAGCCAAACGTACTTAAACTTTTTAGGATAAACCAAGCAGAAGCTTCACCAAACGTCTGGCCTGTGAAATGTGGTGAGGACACAGACTCAACCATGCTGTGCTGAAGTTTTGGTCTGTAAATGATGCAGCAGATAAGAGATCAGAGAGTTTTACCTGAGACTTACATCACTTGTGTCTCCATGCATTGAAAACCTGATATGATTCATACAGAAACTAAAGAGAAGTGAGTCTCGCCCCTCTGTTGTACAGGCACTGCTGATGTTCCTGGGCCTGGAGCAAATTTTCCCATAACAACCTCCCATCATGTGTAGCTTTGCTCTCAGGTCCAGGACGTAAAAAGCAATGTTTTTCCTGGTCATTAAACGCCACTTTGTACATCTCGCCGCGCCGTTTATGAGCACCAAAAAAAACCAGCTTATCCTGTCTCCCTCGTACTATCAAGATTTAACGTGTTTATCATCATGCGTACCAAGAAAATAAAGCATTTCTCTGTACAATGAAATTCTTTCTCTGCTGTCCACATACAGATGTCAGGTAATATGTACAATAGATACAATAAAATAGTACTACAATTTTAAAGTTTGAATGTATTTAATAAAGTAGATCCGTTGTCTCTTTGGAACTACTTCCATGTCTATAAAAAGACTGTTTTGTATTAGCATTAAATCTTGTGAACTCACTGCATTCCTGCGGCTCGTTTCCTATTTAAACAGCGTCTTCCACAGGTCACATTTACATTAACAGTATTTCTCATGTCCTTCTTTCTTCTTCTTCTTCTTTTTCTTCTTCTTACAGTGTGGACGCGGAGCGTTTTCAGACGAAAAGACTGTTTTCAAATCTATCTGGGCTAGTGTGGACATAGCCTTAGTGACCAGCCAAAAATTATACTTTTTACAGCGCTCATTAAACAGAAACACTAGTCAAAGTTATATTGCCCTACAAAGTTCATTACATTACATTAAGTCCTTATCTCTCTTTCAGTCTTGCCCAGTAGATATTGGAGGATTCTGGAGCTGATGTGGGTGAGGGGGCTTGTCCAGCCTGACTGCCTTGACAACCAGGGCCCTATTTCAGGAAGCCGGTTTAGAAAACTCAGAGTGAAAAACGATACTCAGGGTTGAGTAACCCCGAACTGTCCAACTCGGAATATTCGGTTTCAGAAAGGCTGATAACAATTAGTTCAATCAACGCGGAGTTGCTTTAACCCCAAGTTAAGCGCGCGCACGAGGATACATAAAGCCCTGATTAGTGGAGCACAGATTAAGCGAGTCACCATGGAGACGGAGGGAAAGAAGGCACGGTCAATGTATCTTACAGCACTTGAGGCCGAAATTCTGATGGCAGCATATGCCGATAACATGCAAATTTTGCGGAAAAAAAGTAACACAGCCACAGCTGCAAAACAAAGGGAGCATGCATGGCAAAACATAGCCGACAGAGTCAATGCGTGAGTGTTAATTTAAACATTGATCTAGGGATTTCCACCCATTTAACACGTTATTTTATTATATTTTATTTTTTATTTTATACATTTTATTTTGTGATGTGATGTGAGCGCAGGTGCAACCCAACAGGCCCCAAACGTTCCTGGCAGCACGTAAAAATGAAATATAAAAATATAGTCCAAACAGGTAAGGTGTAATTGTATTACGAGCCATAGTGCTTGGTCTGTTTGTCCCATGTAAATCAATTGCAGTTAGAGGCTACATTAATTTTCTTTCTGTAAGCACTTATTGAAATTATCTGAGCACATTACAAGTAAATATTTGCTTACTCTGTATGCTCAAATGTGACCCGTTATGGCCACTAGAAAAAAAGCGGAGGCCCGAAAAACAGGTGGGGGTCCTCCACCACCACCACTCACAGAGCCTGGCCACTTGGCTTCCACATTTGTGATAATGTTGGCAGCATCATATATGATCTTCACAGTGCAGAGAACACAAATTAGCATCCATTACTATAATGAAATAATTTGTTAGTTTGAAATGCTACAGGGAACTATGTCCCTGCACATTAATGCTGTGGAAAGACTTCCTGTTCACATAGTCTCCTTCATTTACTGAAGGAGCAATGATTGGAATGTGAGTGCCATCTGTACAGCCAATCACGCCTGGGAACCGTGAAAATAAATGTAAAATGTAAGTAGTAGTTCAAGTATCACCACATGAATTAAGTTTTGTTCATCCTGCTACCTGCAATTTTGTGGAATCCCTCTTTGATGAATCTTGTGGGTCTATGACCGGGGAACACCACAAACCAGTGCAGGAGACGTTTCAGTGCAACTGTAACATTCCTGACTGCCCGACAGACGGTAGCCTTGGAAACGTGCTCAGCGTCATCAATATTATAGTGCGCATGCGCCAACCAGCGTGCAGCCTGTTACAGTCGCTCCTGCTTTTCTCTTAGTTTAGCTATTTTTTTCTTACGTATTCTTTTTTTTTCTGACTTGTATTTTCCTCCATTTTCTATCTCTTACTCAATCATGTGGATTGAGAGAGTTTTTGTTCTTCTGGTGGCCGTGGAACTGTTACTTTTATCAAGGAAGGGGACCGCGGCACATCTCCTACACTCACGGACTGTTTACTCCAGAGATCAGCTGATCGCCCTGATGCCGGCCGGCTCGCTGGCCAGGCCCGTCGAAGTACCAGCTGAAATTTGGAGGAAAACACATCGGGGATGCAGAGGTCAAGGACAGAAGAGAAGAAAAAAGGTGACGGTGAGACAGCGGAGGCTCGAAGCAAGGAGGAGGTTTAAACTGTGTCTGCCGTCTATCGTGATGGGAAATGTGCGATCGTTGGCAAATAAAATCGACGAGCTCTCAGCACTGGTACAGAGTCAGAGGGAATACCGAGAGTGTAGCCTGATGTGTTTCACCGAATCATGGCTGCACCAGGACATTCCCGATGAGAATGCTTCCGTGGAAGGCTTCCACACTGTTCGGGCGGACAGGGACAGCATCGCTAGCAGTAAGCGGAAAGGAGGTGGGCTTGCTGTTTTAGTTAACAACTGGTGGTGTAACCCTGCCAACATAACAATAAAAGAAAGGATTTGTTGCCCGGACACTGAACTGTGTGCTGTTGGAGTCAGGCCGTATTATTTACCCAGGGAATTCTCTCACGTCATCTTGGTGGCTGTTTATGTTCCTCCCTCTGCTAACCCCACAGCTGCATGTGACACTATCCACTCTGCCGTAGCTCGGTTACAGACTCAGCACCCGAGTGCCTTTATTGTGATCTCGGGTGACTTCAACCATGTATCACTGGACAATACACTACCAACATTCAAACAATATGTGGACTGTCCCACCAGGGGAGAGAAAACTTTAGACTTACTTGACTAACGTCAAGGATGCATACAGCTCCTCCTCCCTCCCCCCACTTGGTAGGTCAGATCATAACCTGATTCACCTCACCCCCCGCTATGTGCCAATTGTGAGGAGGGAACCTGTGACCACCAGGACTGTTAGGAGGTGGTCAGAGGAGGCCTTAGCAGAACTACAGGGCTGTTTCGAGGTGACCGACTGGGAAACACTCTGTGAGCCTCACGCCGAGGACATCAATGGGCTTACTGAGTGTATCACAGACTACATAACTTTCTGCACCGACTCCATTGTTCCAGCTCAGACTGTTCATTGTTACCCAAATAACAAGCCGTGGGTGACTAAGGACATCAAAGCCCTCCTCAACAACAAGAAGAGGGCTTTCAGAGGGGGCAACAAAGAGGAGGTGAGGAAGACCCAGGTGTTACTAAAGGACAAGATCAGAGAGGCTAAGGACAATTACAGGAGGAAGCTGGAGTGGAAACTCCAGCAGAACAGCATGAGAGAGGTGTGGAGGGGCATGAAGACCATCACTGGATTCAGGCCAACCAACAGCAGGGGAGCTGAGGGAGGTGAGAATAGAGCCAATGAGTTGAATCTGTTTTTCAATAGATTCGACACCACAGTGTCTGCTCCCACCCCCACAACCTCACCTGTAGTCAGCCTGGAATCCAGAGCCACACCACTGTGCCAGCCTCTCTCTTCACATGGCGCTGTTGCCTCCTGTGAGATTCCTGACACCCCTCCCCCACCCATCACCTTCACTCAACACCAGGTTGAGATGCAAATGAGGAGACTTCACTCAGGCAAGTCTGCTGGACCAGACGGAGTGAGTCCCCTTGTCCTCAAGACCTGTGCCCCCCAGCTGTGTGGAGTCTTTCATAAACTGTTTATGCTGAGTCTGAGTCTGCAGAGGGTCCCAGTGATGTGGAAGACATCATGCCTCGTCCCTGTACCAAAGACGCCACGTCCCAGTGGCCCCCAGGATTACAGGCCCGTGGCACTGACCTCCCACATCATGAAGACCCTGGAAAGGCTCATCCTGGACCAGCTGCGACCCATAGTAAGACCACATCTGGATCCCCTTCAGTTCGCTTATCAGCCTCGTCTTGGAACTGAGGATGCCATCATCTACCTGCTCAATCGTGTCTACACCCATCTGGACCAGCCGGCGAGCACTGTGAGGGTCATGTTTTTTGACTTTTCCAGTGCTTTCAACACCATCAGGCCGACCCTCCTGGGTGATAAGTTAGCAGCGATGCAGGTGGATGCTTCTCTGGTGTCCTGGATTGTTGATTACCTGACAGGAAGACCACAATATGTACGTCTCCCACAGTGTGTGTCTGACAAGGTGATCAGCAACACAGGGGCACCACAGGGGACTGTCCTCTCCCCCTTCCTCTTCACCCTCTACACCACAGACTTCAGCCACTGCACAGAGACCTGCCATCTTCAGAAGTTTTCTGATGACTCTGCGGTGGTTGGATGCATCAGCAGGGATGATGAGACAGAGTACCGGGCTGTGGTCGACTCCTTTGTCATGTGGTGTGAGCAGAATCATCTGCAGCTCAACGTGGCAAAGACCAAGGAACTGATCGTGGACTTCAGGAAGACCAGGAAACACTTGACCCCTGTTTCAATCCAGGGGGTCAGTGTTGACATTGTGGAGGACTATAAATACCTTGGAGTTCACATTGACAATAAACTGGACTGGGCTAAAAACACCACAGCACTTTACAGGAAGGGCCAGAGTCGTCTCTATTTTTTGAGGCGACTGAGGTCCTTCAATATCTGCCAGAAAATGCTGAGGATTTTCTATGAGTCTGTTGTGGCCAGTGCGATCCTCTATGCTGTTGCATGCTGGGGGAGCAGGCTGAGGGTCGCAGATGCCAACAGACTTAATAAACTAATCCGTAAGGCCAGCAATGTTGTGGGGATGGAGCTGGACACCCTCAAGGTGGTGTCGGAGAGGCGGATGCTGTCCAAGATAAAGACAATGTTGGATAACACCTCCCACCCACTCCATGACATGCTGGTCAGTCAGAGGAGCTCGTTCAGTGAGAGACTGAGATTACCAAAAAGCACCACTGAACGACACAGGAAATCTTTCCTGCCTGTGGCCATCTCCCTGTACAACGCATCCACTTAACACACTGTTTGCTGCTACAACTACACATGTTTCTTTTCCAACTATTTATTTATGAGTGACTTATGTATGTATGTATGTATATATATATGTATATATTGTACTATTCTTAGTTAGTGTATTGTCTGTCTTGTCTTAATGTTGGTTTAAAATGGAGCACTGTAACAAAAAATAATTTTCCCCAGGGATCAATAAAGTATTCTGATAGGTTAGTAGCTTGAACCTATTCGCTGGAACGTTAAAGACAATATAATTACACAGCAAGCAAGACACGAAGAAGGCACCAAAGTTCTCCCCCCCACCCACCCTAGATAACACCGTGAGGAAGTCCAGCAGTTCAAGCACTTAGACTAGAACAGACGTAGCTACGTTAATCCTACCATAAAACAATAAGACAAGGTACGACCTCTCTCGTGCTCCCAGAGTGCTCTCTAATACACACAAAGTTTGCAGACTATCAAGGATCAAAACCTCTACCAATCTACAACTAATTACAAAACTCTAAGCATATATAAGTAAATATTTCCAAGCATAAATGACAATCAACAATACAAACTCTAACATATTCTGATTCTGATTATACAGAAAGCTCCCGTTTGCAAAAAACCGAAGTGCAATACAAATAATATGTACAGAACTGAGAGAATGTCCACGATGTGTCTTATGAGCAATATTAGGCCTGAGGATGTTATTCAAATAAATTATAGATTGTGCTGGAAAACGGTAACGTTCACACAGAAAATCATCAGGAAATGATAAAATGTCCAAACGCGCTCTAATAACTCTCTCCCGGCGGAGAGCTCTGCGGAGAATTTGGGCTTCAACATCTACTGGCTCTTCAAGGAAGGGGCACGTCATGTCTGACACTTCCTACTGTCAGGTTTCCGACACAGAGGCGGAGACAGTCAGGGTTAGTTGTAGTAAACCTGCTAAGGGGCAGGTTAGCTTCACGGAGTGTGTCGTCATAGTAACTCACTCAGGATTAATCTAAACTCGCTTTGTGAAACCAAAAACCCAGAGTTTTCGTTAACTCAGGGTATACTTACTCAGAGTTTGCACTAAACCGGTTTCCTGAAATAGGGCCCAGGTGTCTTCCCTGCGTCCCCTGATATAAAGAAACCCGAGAAGCCTTGCAGGTCAAATCTTATCATTCCCACCTATTATGGCAGCTCCCCTCTAAATTGTGGCAGTTGTTGATATGGGATGGTTAGAGCTAAAGACTAGAGCAACGTATTAGAGCTATTTGGACTAACATAGATTTATACTCAGATTTATACTTTTATTGTTTTACATGGGTTTAAAAGGGAATGTCCATAGTTTAGACTGTAATTGCAGAAGATTTTATTAAAACAAATTGGCAGGAGCCAAGCAAAATAAAATAAATAAAAGCAATATTAAATAATAATCAAATCACCTCAAAACTACCGATTGAATTAACCCACTCTGAGATAGTTCTATGTTCTTATCTTTGGGGGTAGAGAAATTGGTGGTGGTGAGAAGATGTGTTCCATCCCAGTGCTCTGTGTTCATGGAAGTAATCAGGAAAGCAGGATCCCACTTCTCTCAGAGTTATAATCAGCAGTGAAAACCTTGGAAGTCTTGGAAATCTTTAATCCACCTGGAAAATAATGGAGGTCCAAATCCTTCTCATAATAACAGCACATTGCAAGCAAGTGCTGTACAGAAAATAAGATAAACATAAAACTAAACAGCAAATAAATAAATAAAATAAAATGCATAATAAATTAATATTAAAAAACAGCCCTATATAAAAAAAAAACATAAAACAACATACAATCAACTAAAAAAGAACTGAAATAAAAATAAACTAAAAACCAACATCTCACAGGGTGTCAAAGGCCAGGGTGCAGAAATGAGTTTTCAGAAGTGATTTAAAAACAGGCAGAGAAGAGGTCTGTCTAATCTCTAAAGGCAGATCCACAGTTTTGGAGCTGCTACAGCAAAAGCATGATCTCCTCTAAGTTTACGCTCAGTCCTGGGCACACTTAGGAACAGCTGACCAGCTGACCCAAGGAAGCAGGTGGGCAGGTGTATAAGGCCGTAGATGCTCAGAAAGATAATGAGTAATGTATGAAGCCCTGACCTCTATATAAAGTGCATTACAATAATCCAGCCAAGTGCTAACAAAGGTGTGAATAACTGTCTCAAAGTGCTGCTGTGAACCAATTGGCTTTATTTTAGCCAGCTGCCTCAGCTGAAAGAAGCTTGATTTTGACTACCTTAATCTGACTGTCAAGCTTCACTTCTGAGTCCACTTTGACCCCAGGTTTGTGACAGTTGGCTTATTATATTGAGCCAAGGTATCTAAATACACATGGGGTCTAAGTGGTAAAAAACCTAAAACCTTTTAAAAGGGCTGATTCAGTGCTGATTTTAAGGATTTAAAACCAGATTGGAAAACCTCTAAAACATTTTCCTTTCCAGAAAGGTCAGTCAATATAGCTGTGAACTATGTTTTCAAGAACAATACCTACGAAGCCTTAAAGCGAGACCCAACAAGCAGCTACAAAAAGAAAGTTATAGCTTGCCTTCAAGACTTTGAAAAGGACAAAATCATTGACCGCCTTACATATCATCGCCTTTATCCAGGGGATGCCTGGATAAAGTCCGTAAATGCAGGCCTGGATACACTGCATTTACGGACTTCCTAAAATCCACAAGGAAGATGTCCCACTCAGACCCATAGTCAGTAGCATAAACTCAGCCACTTATAACACTGCAAAACACCTTGCTACCATCCTTGCACCTCTTGTGCGGAACACCCCACACCACATCAAAAACTCCACCGACTTTACCGAAAAGGTCCAGAAACTTACCCTGGATCCAGATGAAACCATGGTGTCCTTTGATGTAGTCTCTCTCTTCACTTGCATACCCACCACGGAGGCAGTGGAGACTGTCAGAGAACGACTACAAGAAGACAGCTCCTTGGAAGACAGGACCAACTTCACACCCGATCAGATTTGCACCCTGTTAAACCTCTGCCTCACCACTACATATTTCAAATACAACCAAGGCTTCTACAGACAAAAACATGGCTGTGCCATGGGCTCCCCCGTGTCACCTATCGTAGCCAACCTTTACATGGAGGAAGTGGAAAGAAAGGCTCTTGGCTCTTTCAAAGGAAGAGTACCCAGCCACTGGTACAGATATGTGGACGACACCTGGGTTGAAATCGAGACACAAGAAGTGGAATGCTTCACTGTGCACATTAACGCTGTGGATAAAAACATCAAGTTCACCAGTGAAGACACAAAGGACAACTGTTTGCCTTTCCTGGACTGCGCTGTGCACATTGAAGAGAATGGCAACCTCAACATCGAAGTTTACCGGAAGCCCACACACACGGACCAGTACCTCCTCTTTGACTCCCATCACCCTCTGGAACACAAACTTGGAGTAATTAGGACCCTACACCACCGGGCAGAACATGTTCCCTCTAAGCCTGAAGGAAAAAAGAAGGAACACACACACACATGTAAAGGAAGCACTCAAAACATGTGGTTATCCTAATTGGGTGTTCATAAAGTCAGCAAAGAGGCACAGAAAAGAAGATCTGACACCAGCGAGGGAGGATAAGAAGGACAGACGCAACAACATTGTCATCCCCTATGTAGCCGGTGTATCAGAAAAACTCAGGAGAGTTTTCTCCAAGCATGACATCCCGGTGCATTTCAGACCCAGAAACACGCTCAGACAAAAACTGGTTCACCCGAAAGACAAAACTCCTAAACACAAACTTAACAATGTGGTGTATGCTGTACAGTGCAGCAAGGAATGTCCAGACCTCTACATTGGAGAGGCCAAACAGCCACTTCACAAGCGCATGGCACAACATAGAAGAGCCACCTCCACAGGACAAGACTCAGCAGTCCATCTGCATCTTAAGGATAAAGGACACTCTTTCAAGGATGCCAATGTTCACATTTTGGACAGAGAGGACAGATGGTTTGAAAGAGCAGTGAAAGAAGCCATCTATGTCCACTGTGAGCGACCATCTTTGAACAGAGGCGGTGGTTTACAACACCAGCTCTCTGCCATCTATAATCCTGTTTTGAGTTCCCTTCCCAGACGCCTTAACGCCCACTTACATCCTGGGCCATCTGACCTCAGGAATTCGCATGATAAGGTGGGGCCAGGTTTCACAATGAGCTCACCTGAAACCCTGGCTGATTGGGACCCACACCCATTTTCACACCTTGGCTCAGGCGATTAGAGGATCATCAGGGGGTCCTTTTGTCCCTCTTTGGGGGGATACTCCCACTGGGTTTAAATCTGGGACTCTCCACCATTTGACCTTAGAACTGAAGAAGCTTCTCGGATGAGAGGTGAAACATCTTCAAGCAACTTAAAGAAGTCCAGACGCTTTTCTTTGCAAGCTCCTTTGACTACGATGACCTGGATGACTGAGAACCTTCACAGACATCTTTTCAAGAAGTTTTGAAGGAAAATGTACTTTGGAGGAAGGGATTTATTTTGCAAGAAATGTGGGATCAAGAGCAGGTTTTTAATCAGAGGTTTGAGTACAGCATGTTTAAAATCTTTATGGACTACACCTGACAAAAACATGTGGTTTACCATCTCAAAAACCAAAGGTCCAAATGTAGGTAACACCTATTTTAAGAGTCGTAGAAGGAAAACATAATTTGAAGTTCCCGCAGGCTTCAAACAACCAGAAATCTCCTATAAAGAGGACAGAGGACAGGCTTAAACCTATCAAAGACAACAGAGCAAGGAAGAGAGACTAAGAGGTCATGAGCAGAATTAGAGATTTGAGCCCTGGTGGAGGAAACCTTCTTAATAAAAAAGTTAACAAAAAATGTTCACAGGCTGTAATGGAGGGCTCGATGCAGTCAGTATGCCGTGCACTGTTACGAGTTCAATATTGGGGATGGAGACAAGAGAAAAAACCACAATAACAACACTGGTCCAACCGGGTTAAGTCAAACGATGATTTTAATGATCACACGCGTGGGAGATGGACACTGTATGCAGACAGCCTCAGATCTCAAAATGGTGGAGCATTGCTCAAACTCTTATAGGCTCTGGTGCCTCCACCTTATCATAAAAGCCTAAACATTCACATTCTTTCTCTCACACAGCGCCTAAGCTACGACCTTGGCTCCCCGTTTATCTGCTCCTGCTGAGATGGGGCAGAAAACTCCAGCATGTTCCGTTCTCTTCTAATCAGACAAATAAGGCGATGACTTTCTGCAAACAGTATTTTCTTATAACATCATAAAACAATATCATTCATCCACAATAAATCAGCAGTCTAATGTAATGCAAATCAGTTTAACTAATGCAATAGTTATCAGCTTCTTCTAATTCAGGAGAATAATGCAAACTAAAACTACATAATAATTCACAATCTTTAATTAGGGGTATAACATGGCATAAAATAATATTATAATCTAACAATTCCCCCTGATGAGCTCATTAGAATAATGACCTCATCAACACCCTATAATCCAGTGTGGCCGGGTTCATCTCTTCTCACTCCTGAGGTCCTTTGTCCCCCTGATGGGCGAACCATATGTGAGATGACCTCTGTGTTTGCGCAGTTCAGATGCAAGAAAAACTATTATTCCAACAATAGCAGGTACAGATGACACTCCCCAGTTCTCCCACAGCTTTATTTGGTGCTACCTTATACCCTTCCGACGTACTCAGACTAGAACCTCTGTCCAAGGAGCTTTTAGCCTTTATTTTATTGCTGCAGCTACCAGTGTCGTCCAGTTGGGTGATCCTCTGCTCTTTTTCTTCAACCTCAGGGGTTAGACAACCCTTCAGTCGTGGCACAGATCAGGGGATTATTCTGCCCCGATTTCGAACAACGATCTGTGTATCCTCGGGTCCTATGTATCCTGTGTATCCTCCAGAAAAAGGAACCGGAACGTGTCCCCCTTTTGCCCAAGAGCCTCTCGAACCTTGTTGGTCTGGTGTTCCCGGATTTCCGCCAACCCCTTCATGGTTATTGCTATGTTTATGGGATCCATCCTTTTGAGGTGACTACCCGGAGCCCAAACGCCATGACCCTTGGACTCAGTTGGTGTCTCGGCAGTCACTGTGTCTGTCTCTGCTGCGGAGGATCCTCGCATCTCTGTGACCTCGTCTGGTGTCTGTTCCTTTCTCTGTAAGAGACAGAAAACCAAAACACCTCTCTTCCTAACCCTAATAATCTAATGTTGTTATCTATTGACCTTCTAGTGATTCAGAATTGGTCTAAAACATTCAGAATGTCCCAGGGACTTATTCTAATCATATCCTATGTGTGTGTAAGCGTGTTTGCATTTAGCCCTCTGCACTCAAGGCATTTCCTACACTTTATCAGTCCGGACCATCACGCCGAACGAAGCTTATGCCCTTCAAAAGGCCGAGTGCCAACTCACTATAAGCACATTTGCAAGGTGTGTTTGAAAATTATTAATTTGTCTAATTAATTCAGTTCATTTCAATGATTAATGCCTAAACATGGTGTTACACCCCGGCCTAGGCAACCGGGGTGCAACGTAGAAAAACAAAGATAAGGAAAATAAAACCACGAAGAAAAACACTAAGGCTCTCCACCAAAATCCCAAAACGAAAGTGTCTCAAAACAAAAGGAGTGACAAAACCCATTTACAGCTATTTACAACAAAACACCAAACTATTTACAACACGGGGGGGATCACGACCATGACACACTGAAACACAAGGCTTAAATACATAGAAGGAGCAATCAGGGAATGGACCACAGGAGGGAAACACAGCTGGGGCAAATTAGACCTGACGAGACAAGGAAACGTAAACTGAACACACTAAGATAACACAGACTTTCAAAGTAAAACAGGAAATACATGACAGTCACGGAAAAACAAAACACTGACAACACCGAATCGTAACAATGGAAATAATGATTTATGCTTCTCACTGATCCTCTACAAAAAGTCCGGAAACTTCTCGGGCCACTATTAGCTTAAGCTTTACCACTCCTAAGTTATTAAAGACACAAATGAAGTTATAAAATGTTCAAATAATCCTTGTTTGATGTTAAAGCTCAACTTGCCCCCCTTTTTTGACACATTCCCATGTGTCAAATCAACGGAGCTAGAACATTAAAAGAAAAGGTTAGGCAGCTACAAGGTTTCCCAGATTGATAAGTTGATCTGCGTGTAATGTTCTTACTCAGGTATTTAATATTTTAATAAATGTCGTTTAATCAACTGCCACTATTTAAAACTTACTAAACTTAGCTTAAAGACATAATTGAATAAAAATCACAAAGAATAACATGACATCAATGTTATGTAAGCGCGTGCAGCCTTCTATGCTCGAAGTCACTCCACACCATAGACCAGCCAAACATCGCGTTGACTGTAGCTTTTGACCCTTATTAACTTGAGCACAACTCTACAATGAGCAACAAATTGCAATATGTATAAAAATGATCATGGTTACACCAGCAATGAAAAATTATATGATTATCCTAACACCTGTAAATAGAAGATTAATCAGAGGTTACAACAATCACAGGAACACAGATGTTAGTATAAGGTCAAAAGCTTCAATAAATGATCATCAATGCAATGCTTGTTGCATGATTCTGATGCAATAATAATGCTGATATTAAAATAACAGTAAAATACCCCCTTTCGTCCCGTTTAACTTGACACATAAACGTTTATAGATGGTTCTCTTAAATTTGACTTCCCCCTGGTTTTTCCCTCACTGACCACAGCAGGGGAAACTCCGCTATGAGTCAGCCATGAATGCAGCTCACCTAATTAATCACTGAGCCCCACCGTCACTGGTGTCTGACAGGGTGGCGCTGCATACTCTTCCTTTAATGTCACTATTTTCAACCTGTTAATTAGAGTGCTTAAACCTGAAGTCGACTATGTCCACAACAAGTCAATACAGCTGTAAATGTGGCCAATTATCAATCTATTACCAATCAATAACAACAGATAACTTTTATTTTATACATGCTTTCAGTCAACCACTCACCCAGAGGATCTCCAATCCCAGAAAATTTCTTCTCCTCCTTTAATGAGTCTGTCCTCCTTCCATGCCCTGGTAACTGGTCCATCCAGAGCCACATGATCTCAAAATATACATACAACAAGCCAAACCACACCTTGGTCACACCAACCCTTTTCCGCCCTGAAGCTGTTCAATGCCATCCTCGTATGGACTGTCAAAGGTGACTTTAACGCTGACTGTTCCGACAATCCATTTTATAACCTTTCCTGGTCAGATTCGCCAATCTCTGCACCAGGGTTTTAAACGTTTCGCCATTTTCATTAGTTTTTATTTTTATTTAGTTTCGACTCCAGATTTTCAATTTTTTCCAGTTGTAATTAGTTTTTACCAATTCTTTGCTAGTTTAGTCTAGTTTTTATTTTCTGAAAATCCTTAGTTTCAGTTTAGTTTTGATTAGCGCCAGTTATAGTTTTAGTTGAGTTTTGCAAAAATTAAGTGCAACCAAATCCCAGTTCCATCATATCAGTCATGCTCATCTGCTTATCCTTGGGTATTGAGACTATTAACTCTTGCAGCACCGGGTGGTCCTAGTTTTGGTTCAAGTGAATTGATAACCTTTTAGAAGGCGATTGACTCACACAATTATTTAGATGTCCCAGTCCTGTTGTCTCGGGATGCATCACGCTGCCTTATCTGGGGTTAGCTATTTTCTGGGGATGCGGGTTGAGTGGGGGAGCTCTTCAAGATAAGCTAGGTTAACCTTCTTGTGTGAGCTTTTCAAGTGCACTTTAAGGTTTGTGGGATTTTTTGTTTTATAAATGTCCCTCATAACCCCCTGATGACCCAGTAATTCATT